>NC_091821.1:436757397-437430397 GCF_038994185.2 Dermacentor albipictus
TGTTTTGCAACTGACCTAAGCATTGTGCTTCTTTCCTTCCCCTGCAGCTAATTCTGGATCGAATTCGCAAGAGCATCACAGAAGTGGCGTCTGTGAAAGGACCTTTTTTCCGGCGCTTCTTCGAGTACCTCATCACCTACAAGGCATTCTGGCTTCGACTTGGCTTCAACACACCACTGCTGAACAAGTGAGGCAGCACGCTCTTTAACATGGCTTCAATGGTTTTATACCCCTGACGCACTGGCACTCTAAAGTCCTTTAGGTAAGGGGACATCTACCGGAAAGCGTTCAAGCGCAGTGACACATGACAAAGGAGTATCTCCCTCCCACTAAAGTACCTTTGAGGAAAAGGAGGTCGCACATCTTTTTTCGAGGTAAAAGGTGTTACATGTCCGATGAAGGTGTTACATGTCCGATGTATTTACATGCGCTGCATGTCCACACAGCGTGCACACAACTTGTCAATAGAAGGAAACCTGCCACACAACTACGGTGCCCCATAAGTATATTTTTTCACCTTGCGAAAATGTTTTTTTAGCGGTAATCTGATTTGTTGAACAGTGAAGATTTCCTCTAGCTATACTCTCAAACACGCGCATCGCGTCGCTAGTGCCGCCTTGTTGAATTCTGGCAGTGTCATTTGCTGCGTCATCTTTGGTGTGTTAGCATAATGAAACCATCGTTCGTTGCACACGTAGGCCCTCCTGCAGCGGTTAGTGGCTAGAGGGTACAGTGCCGAAGCAGTCGACATGGAGCTGTTCATGATGAGTTGACGTTTGATGTTTTCCACTTTTGCCTTGGCTGCGTTTTTCTCATCTTCAAGAGATCTAAGAGCAACAAGTGTCGGAGGGACCTCAACTCTTGCTCCATCGCTAGCGTTTCGCTGAGCCATGATGCAACTGCGCAGTTCTGTCATGCTATCACAATTGTGTGAATAACACATTGAATAAAATCTGTTACGCCTGCATGCACAAAGGAAGGGAGAACAAAAACCTGGGCAACGCCAGAATAAACAGCATGCACAGCAAACATGACAGCAAAACATTGACTCTACATAGTTGTGGGACCAATTTAAATTGCTAAGAGCGCAAAAACGCAGATAAAATAAACTAATACAGTCGCTGACCGTTTATTCGGACCTCGCGGGGACTGCGGAAATGTCAGAATAAACAGGTGTCCGAAAAAGCAGATTAAGAAAAAAAAATGAAATCCTTTATTTCCACGCACTTATTTGGGCTCGGCAGTAAGCTTGAAGAAATTGTGAATGCGCCGTTGCACGCTGTTCCGTTTACGCGCAATTGGTGGATAAACATGAATGTCGGAGAGGGTTGTACGGTCTCTGAAGGCCGCTGAGAGCACAGTCACTGCATGTACACGCTCCGCATGCGACGGCAGCGTAGCACATGGTGCGTCATCTTACGACTCAAGAGTCATCGTCTGGCGGTGCAGCAGAAGCCTGATGAATGATCTCGCCGTTGTCGAGTTGTGCGCATGTCAGTACAGCAGTATCAGCTCCTGTGAAACTGTCAAATGAAACGGTGTCCGGAATGGCAATGCAACCACTGCGCAGGTCTCGGCAGAACATTTTCCGCATCGGTAGGGAGCACATCGGAAGGCGACAAATCTTAGGCCTCCCGGCACCCGCTTGCCGGCATTCCCCAGCGCAGTCTGCGCGGGCACTGTCGGCGCCATTAGACACTTGAAGCGATGTTTCTGTATGCCGCGTTGCATCACCGGAACCTCGACACAGCGCACAAAGCAAACACCGCCATGCCGACACCAGTCGCACAAACGATAAACGTGGCCTACTCGCAGCGTCGTGCGCGAAGAAACAAATCAGCTGCTGGATTGTCTTGACATGGCTTACTAAGCTGAAACCGGAACTGCTGTAGAGCCACTCTATCGAACCAGCCAGAAACGATGATGATGAGCGGCGATTTGCAGTAGCGCCACTTCGTGGGGCAGCAAGGAGGCTCCGTTCAAAACAAAAATGGCGTTCAGCAAGCCGAACCACGCACCGGTCAGAGTCGGTGCATGGTGCTCTCGATCGAGTTGGCTCAAGGAGTGTCCGAAAAATCGGACGAGGTGTTGGAAGGTGTCCGAACTTTCGGCAGTTGTTATACATTATGGTCTATTGGGAGTATGGCGGTGCCGCGAAGCAGACCGAATAATCGAGCATGTCCGAATTTTTGGAGTCCGGAAAATCGGTCGGCGACTGTATGTGCATTCTAAGCCATTTAACTAAAAAAATTGTTTGGGTTCTACAGTAGCTAATTGCAATCTTAATACGCAGCTTTTTAAAAATGTTTTCTCTCTTGCTGCTTTAACAATCGGCACTATTTTTCTTGCGGCGTTCATTTGAGAAACCACCTAAGGAAGTTAGTGCAGTGCCGTGTGTCATCAGCACAACTCCTTTCTGCAAAAGGTCCTTCAGAATAACTAAAGGGGTTTACTGCGACGGTCTTTCTTTTGCCCGTGTGTCAGGGGTGTTGGTTATTAGACAGCAGGCTTATTTTCATTCCTTGGTGAGCTCATTAGCTTTATACCCTCAACCTTGGATCCTGTGATAGCTTATGTAGGTCATGGTACATAGCTAAAGGCTCCTCCAGCAAACTAAGTTGCGAGTCTGTTGGACAATTGAGATAGCTCGGGCTTTCTTAGCTGCCTGAGCTATCTGAATTGTCCAACAGACTTGCAACGAGTCAATATTGCACTACCAAAAGTTCACTTTTACAAAACGCATTATTGGATGCAACATTAAAGCTTGAAAAAAAAGCTGCAGAATTATGCCTTCATTGCTGCCATTGTAGGGCTTCCCGCAAGTTTAACGCATTTTAGTGTTTGCAAGCCCACTCTCTCGTACTAAGCCAGCCTCCAGGAAGACGGTTTTGTGCATATTGTTTCAATGCTGCTGCAAAAGCTTACTACACAAGTGGGAATATGCCTTTGCAAGTATTCGTAGAGTGTAATATGAGCCGTGTGTTGGCTGGGAACTGTGTTGCTGTGTTGAGTACTTTCACTTTGTGCTACTGTAAGTTTACACGCGCTCATGTAACTCACTATCTCATTTTGCTGTTTTCACCTGTCGCATCAAGATGCTCGTGTAATTCAGTATCTCGTTCCTTTCTTGCTTCCATCTGTTTGGTAGGCTAGTGTTCAGCAAGATGCGGGCCTTGCTTGGTGGCCGAGTGAAAGTGATTGCCACGGGCTCTGCACCACTCTCGGCTGACACGCATGAGTTCATCCAGGCCTGCCTTGACTGCTACGTCGTGCAGGGATATGGCCTCACTGAGACAGCTGCTGGTGCCACCATCATGGATTGTGAGTGTTCATTCTGATAACCAACAACCCAAGTATTTTGTGTCTGTAGGTCACATATTAATTGAAGCTGTGTGTCGATTATTTGCCATGGCCCATGCATAGCTGCATCCAGCACTTACAAGTAGTAGTAGCACGTGGCGCTTAATGGAGCTGGTGCTGCTGTTGCACCATAGATGGTTTAGGCGAAAAGGCCGTGTTCAAGCTGTTAAGTGGACAGAAAAAAATATAAAGGCTACACAATACATGTGGGTAAGCCTATCTGGAAGTGTTGACTTTTGATATTGCCTCTTAAAGCTAGCCTTTTGTGTTTTATCAGCTCGAACTAGAAAACATAGCCTCCCAATAGGGCTGCCTTATCAGACTTCATGGAATGCGATATACACGGTGCATAGGATACTCAAAATATCGTTCGTTTACAAATGCAATTTTCTTGTTTCAGTGGACGACATGAGCTTTGGCCGTGTGGGAGCGCCCCTGGTGGGCTGCTACATCAAGCTTGTTGACTGGGACGAGGCCAACTACCATGTGACAGACAAACCATACCCGCGGGGCGAAATCCTAGTTGGGGGACCCTGCATCACCAAGGGCTACTACAAGAATGAGTCGCTCACAAACGAGTGCTACCGGGAAGAAGATGGCATCCGCTGGTTCTACACAGGTGACATCGGAGAGATGTACCCTGATGGAACGGTCAAAATCATTGGTGAGCAAGCATTTCTTGGGCAACGAATAGCTGCACTTGCAGCTTGTATGGGAGCTACATCTTCCCTTCTGTGACAGTGCCACTGGTATTTAGCAGTGTCTAAAAGAATAGCTTAGCTCTATTGGGCAGGCACTTATTCTGGGCACCAGGGCTTTAATGAAGCAGGGGTGGTGCCCATACTGTGAAAGCTACTGTTATTGTTGCGTAGAAGTCAATTCTCCAGCTCTAGCCCTGAAAATAGAAAATCAAGCTGCTAGAACAGCGACTTCTGAAATGCTATTTGACAAGCTTTAGCTCTTGTTGCTAATTGCCATGCTAATCCCAGTGATAGTGCACGTATAGATGCCAATGCTGTCCTTCAGAAATGTAGTCGCTAGAGGTGTTGAAATAATGGAGACGCTTCACGAACACATTGTCGATGCTGGCAGCCTGCATTGCATGCCCATGGCTATCTGCCCCACAGTGGCTAAAAAAAAAGATGCACCTCGTGCACCTGATTCGTGTTTCTAGAGGTGCTGAAATCGCTCTTATGCCCACACCACACACATTGTGAACAGATGAATAGTGACACCCGTCTACATATTCTTTGGATAATTTGCTAGAACCTGACTAGAGCTCACTTTGAAATAAATCCAATAATGCTAAAGCATGCGTTGCAGCCACATGGGAAGTCTGTTCCACACCAGTATCTTGGACAAGTACGCTTATAGGTCAACCTTCTTAATTTGGAATGCTTATGCAAAGATAAGTTCTATTTACATGTGGCACTGTATGGTAAATCCAGTATGTCTTGCGCGTGCGTGTACGTGTGTGCATGTGCGGATGCATGTTAAGACTATTATCTAGCAAATCTTTTTCATTCAACACTGTTTTTGTAAAGCTTGATGTTATTGTTGTAAAACATCAAATATGTATCGAGTTCCCCAACTTCAGTGCCTGAATTTTCCTCCTTTTTCTATATTCCTAAAGATCGCAAGAAGGACCTGGTGAAGCTCCAGTTCGGAGAGTACATCTCGTTGGGCAAGGTGGAGACAGAGCTCAAGACTTGCCCTCTGATTGACAACCTTTGTGTGTACGGAAACTCGTTCCACACATACCTGGTTGCGCTAGTGGCGCCCAACCCCAAACAGCTGCAGATGCTTGCTGACAAGCTGGGCCGTGGCCACCTGACCTTCGACCAGCTCTGCAACGACCCTGTGGTGGTGAACGCGGCTGCCGAGGCCATCATCTCGTACGCCCGCAAAGGTAAGCCCAGCAGTCGTAAAGTGGCGCTTTATAGTGTGCACGCATGAATTTTTGTTGCAAGGAGTGTGAAGGAGTAGGAGCAGGAAAAGTGTGCTCACACTACTTTAAACAGCCATGTACCTCCAGCTGCAATAAAGTGAAATCTTGTTACTACGAACACCACATTAACCAAGTTAACAAACTTTTAAGAAATCCCCAGATGACTTCTTATGGTTTCAATGTAAAAACTATTTCTGTACTACGAACTTCAGAATACCGAACACTTCAGAATATTAACGCCTCGATACAACGAACTAATAGTCCGAAATCTAGGGATATTCTTCGATTTCTGTGTATCTTCGACGGCATCTGAAACAGTTGGCTAGCAGACAAGGCACAGAAAGTGGCGCCTTAGAAATCCTGAGACGGCACTCGGTAAAAGAAAATACCTATTCCGGAGGCGACGACGCGTTGGGTTTTGCGAGCGCATGCTCCGGCCAGACAACTGTCGCCTTGTGACAGAGGCACATCTCTTCCTTCTTTCGCTCTTATTTCTGTGGCCATGCTAGCTATGCGCGTGGAGAAATGTAACCTCTGTACTTGTGGGGATGCCACATGGTCGCACTTTACACTTTCCGGATGGTGTGTTTACGTGCGCTTCTGCTTTGGAAGAATGGCTGCGGCTTAGCTCAGCTAACCCTGGATCTGCAAAGCAATAGCTTGGTTTAGCCTGGTTAAGTCTTTTTCACTTGGTTAACTATAATTTAGCTGCAATTATTATACTTGGGTATACAATCATTGTTAAGCCAGGTATGACGACTGTGCCTAGGTCGCTAGACACGACTGTGATTAGGCTTGGATACACACACAAACCGTTTGCCGGTGCAACGCCTGTTGTGCCACAGGGAAAGCGCAAGTGCTGGACATGCAAAGAGACGCTGCGAACATGTGCAGCGTCGAAGCACAAACAGACAGGGCGCAAACTCAGTCGCTACGTTGATCCCGACGGTGCGATGCCTGTTTCATTCCGGACCCTCTCAAGTGAAGCATGCTCGCTGGGCGATAACCGCGGGGCGGTCAGACGCCGCTTGGCAATGACGGCTCAAAGCCGGCCCGGCCTCCCTCTCGGCCTCCCTCTCGGCCATGGCTAAGCTCGCACTGACTAGGCAAGCGCGGCACTCCTCATGGCTAGGCGCGCAGCAAGTCGCATGGTCGGGTGGCGACCCAGCTTGCAGAGAGCATGTGCCTAGCTAGTGGCGATGACGGAGCTCAGCACGGCCAGTCACGTGATGCATTCCCCAGGCTACGGCGCAGCTGCGGTCAAATGAAGGTCAAATTGCTGGCGACCGCAAAACTCCTCAACGCGGTTAGTAAAGTTCGATAGTTTGGGTGCCCGCCTCAAGTGAGACTGTTGCAGTGTCCACGGCAAGGAATGTGAAAACAAACAAGCAAGCAACATGTCACTTCTGAAGCGACATGGAGCTTCCTTTTTGTCAGCAGTTTTCTCGGCGTTGGCATCTGCACTATGCACGTTGCTTGCAGTGCTTAAGTGGTGTGTGGTGGCAGAATCTCTGGAAAATACCAACAGCGCGAGCCGAGAGCCAACAGCATCGTTTCCATGGATAGCTCAAATGGTGACAACTTACGAAGTGATGGGATGATGGGAGGAGTGGTTAATTTTGGGGCTTTCACTACGACCTCTCCGATTAACGAAAGATTTTCTGCAGTCCCACGGGATTCGTTATATCGAGATTTGACTGTGTACCACTTGCCACAAGTGTTACAATTTGCTGTGCTTTGCAGGTAGCTCTTGTTAGAGCTCTTGGCAAACCCAGCTCGCTTCAGCCCCACTATTTGCCATGGTCAGTGCAAATGCACGGCAACGTTTTAAGCTATTAACTGGACGCTATTGTAAGACCTTGCATTGTTCGTGTGATGAATGTTGGCACCATCTACAAGCAGTTTAGTTTGTCCCAAGCCCGCAGCACTCCTGAAGCATTGTTCTAGCTTCATACACCGTGAAATACGTGAAAGGTCTGGCGTGTATCTGTTCCAAGTTGGTCGCATTCATTGATCACTTTCATCACATTTTAATTTCATCAGAAATGCCACATCGACACTGTTCTTGCATTGAAAACCTTGGTGAATTGGCGGGCTGGGCCGTGAAAGTGTTGGCATCGACGAATGTCGTTACCTTGAGCCATCATGCTAGAAATCGCATGAAACTGCGGGAGCTTGCTGATCAGTGTTACAAATGCAGGCATACCTTCCTAATAACATTGTGATATGAAGTGATAACCTTGAATGTTTTGTTAAATTCTTTTCACGCATCAGACTTGTGTTCCTTTACTAGCTATGCTGTCTAATATGCTGCAAAATGAATTTAACATTGTGGCAAACTTCCCTCAGTTTGTATATCCATGTGAAGTGGTACCCTGTTATGTGGGCTTGAGGCCTCCAATCAATATATTCATGACGAGTCAGTGTTGAACAGTCTTGAGGTTCAGTTCGACTTTAATGGAGCTGTTTCGTGGCACTGAGCATTTCGCACTTCCATCAATGCATTCTACAATAAGCAGCTCATTAAACATGAAGTGCAACTGCACAGTAGAACCGCATTCGTAGTTCAAAGTACGATTCAAAGTCGCTAAAGAATTTGTAGACTCAAGTACGTAATGCAAAGCGTTGTGCAGATTGCTGCAGCACAATACGTGCACAGCATATCTGTTTTTATGTCTTGAAGAAGCTTACATTTGCACTCCTCGAATTCGGCCTTGTAGGAGGTTTTGGCGTGCCCAATAATTGCTCGTTGGGCCCGAGCGACCCGAGACGCACTTTGTTGATTTTCTATTGCACCAGAAACTTAACGGAAATCAAGCTCGTGGGCAGTGTTGAGATACGATGTAGCCGGAGTGGAACATGATGCTCAATTCCCACCTTCTGTCGTAGAGAATGGCGGTGCGTATGGGCGATCGCCTATTAAAAGCATTCAGTACACTTTCAACGGCACCATGCGCTGTGAAACAGATAGGCGAAGATCTTATCGCAATAGGGTTGGCGGCAATAGCTGTAAATGCAGAGTGCGACAGCCACGGTAAAGATTTGCTGGTACCAGAACAAGAAACTAACTGCACCAACATTCTCACATGAGACGGCAAGCGAGTATTGCGTTGAAGCTGCCACGGTGGACGGCTGTACAGTCGAACCCACTTATAAGGCCAAGATATAGTCCAGCGTTCTCGGCGCGCCAAGCCGCGGCATGCTAAGTCGGATACGCTGCGCTAGCGACGCCAGGGGTGCAAGAAATTTGCTTCCTCTACAGTTCGGCGTGCGCGCGCAGCGCGATGCTGGCGCCATCTCTGCGTCCGGGAGCGCAACTTAACGGCTGCGGCGAATAGCGCGCCGTTCGGGTAGCGCGCGCATAAAACAAAAACTTTTGCGGCATGGCTATAACTTGTCCTGGAAGCCAGAACATCGCACTCATAATGCTAGTACGTCGGCTACGTCAAAAAAGCAAGCGGACCATGTACATACGAAAGCTATTCGACAAACGCCCTCAACTCGGCGACTACCACCAGCTAGTACAGGAGCTGCGAAATGCAGCTTACCTGTGGGGAGACCACACTGCTTTCGTATAGCTTCCTACGCGTGGTTCTTCCGCTCTGTGTCGCGGTGGTCCATGCGTTTCACATCGTATACACATGGATGGTTGCTAATCGCTTCAAGCAGGCGCCCTCACTCGCGCTGTCATCACACACGGACGTTGAAAAAACCAGAGGCGCACTGTCAGTACGCACACCGCAGGCCGCCATTCTGTCTTCTGCTCGCTGCCGCTACAGCGCGCAGTGCATTCTGGTCTAGCGTCAGCCGCGTGAAATAGAACATGCTCTATCTCCGCGCCGGCGGCGTTGAGTTCGCCAAGCGCGCCTGGGCACGCCGGCTACGCCGTGACGCCGAACTGTAGAGTGCGCGTTTTTCACCGACGTCGCTTAACCGCGACGCGCGTGGCCGCGCGCGCGCGCGTTACGCCGGACTATATCTTGCCCTATAATGACATTCAAGTGCCACAAAAATTGCATTGTTATAACCGGGTTGCATGAAAAAATCAACATAAGGGGATGGCAGAGCTGATATGAGAAAGCTATATAGGCAGGGAGGCCAGTGCCCCTCCCCACCACCTACCTCCGCCCAGCTGCTGATCATGTTCACTCGCTTAACTGCTTCCTGGGCACTCCAATCGCATGTAACAAGCTGCGGCTGTCAGCATTAAAGAATGACACTGCTATAACGACTGCAAATAGGTGTCACGGGTGGCAAGCGATATGCGAGCATCGCCGAGGCGTCACTTTTAAAAATTGCGAGAAGGCTGCCACGGCAGCCTGTCAGCTTGAGAAATCCACAAGAAACACTGAGGAGAGATCGCCCCAAGCATCTCGCCACGTACTTCTCACTGGCTTGCACAAGAAAAGCTTGTCTGTTAGCCATGCATCCTTTACGCAAAGCTTGTCGACATCGTTCTCCAAGGCATCCAAGCGCTCCACGTAGTGCAGTGGAAGGTTCCTCACGAAAACAGAGCCTCGGAGGATCTGAATCATGCCAGGCCTCCTGCGAGGACAACGTTGAGGCAGCCTGCCCTACCGCATCATCGCTGCTGTCATCGCCATCCTATGCAGGCACATTCACGACGATCGTCTCATCGGTTAGGAGCACTTAGTTTCCAAATCTATAGCTGTGCGCTTTCTTTGCACTGGCAACGTCGTGCATTGCCAACAAATCAGCGGGCAGATCAGCCACCTTTCGTTTCAGTGGCGAGTCGAGCGAAGTTGAGAAACCACGTGGCTAGGAACGACTTCAACACAACCAACAAGAACGAACGCGAGCGGTAAGCTGTTTGCAGAACTGCACTTAATGAGGAGCCAGCGAGCAACATGCGAGTGATCTGCTTGCGATGCAGTTGGCGTGGTCCATTTGTGTTTTGGAGGGTGGGGCGACGTAGAGCTATAGGCGCAGCCCGTTTGTGTTCGGAGGGGCAGAATTGGTGACAAAAAAGCTGCGCGGAGATGCCTGGAAAACAAGCGCGCGGCTGCTGTTGGAGCAGCGGCCCATCGTGCAGGGGCTCGAATTTCTCATTTCTTTTTTTCTTCAATGATTTCACATTTCACTGCCTTTCATCTGACACCCAGCAGCCAGACTTCATAGGTAACTGATAATGCGGCATCAGGGCATTGAAGTAAGCGGGTTATTTCATCGTGGAAAACATACAAAAAGTTCACGTTGCAGCAGCTTCTCATTGTTATAACCAATATATTGTTCAAACAGGCATCATTATAAGTGGGTTCAACTGTATACTGTTCTCAATGGCGCCCGTCTTGCACATTTTCTGCTTTACACGGGATACCAAGTGGTCTGAAAATGTATCATAAGATTGCAGTTTGGTGATGTACTGAATGTCTGTGCCGAAAAGATCATGTTTTCCAGGAAAGTATAAACGGGGAAAAAAATAAGCGTAACTGTATTCGGTAATTTTTTGTCCTCAGTTGTAAACATTGGCACAGAGAAATCGTATGTAACAGTATCCTGTCAACGAGGTTCTATGGTGTTTGGGGAAAGTAGTATGAACGTTGGCAAAGGTTCTGCAGAGCAAAGAAAATTATAAAAAATCGTTCTTTTTTGTTCCTCCTGCAGCCAACCTGCAGAAGATGGAGATTCCAACGAAGCTGAAGCTGTGCCGTGAGGACTGGCAGCCAGACACCGGGCTAGTCACAGCCGCCTACAAAATCCGCCGCAAGAAGATCCAGCAATTCTACCAGAACGACATCGACATGCTGTACGACATCTCGGTGCGGGCCTCCAAGTCCACGTGAAGCTGCTAGGCCCGTCCGGCAAGAGCACCGGCAAAGAGCGAAAAGAAACTGCATCACTGTGACCCACTTCCTCCAAGCGTCGTTTCCACTTGCACAGGAGCTGCACGCGCACATCCACGCGACCATTTTGGAACTCTGGCGCGACTGCGCGTGTTGTGTACATAGGACTGTGTTGTACAGAAGAGACACTTCTCTCCACCAGGACCGCCCCCCCCTCCCCCACCTCTTGCCCGTTCCATTGTGCAAGTGACTGAACTGTGATAGCTGCCATTTGCGTGGCAATGTTGGAAACTGTGGGGGAGGGAGGGGCTTTAGGAAAAACTATGCGCACACAGACACACACATGCTTCATGCAATGAGCACGGTGTTGCTGTAGTAGACTGGTCTGTTGGGAGGGGAGAAAAGGCCGCTGCCACAGTGTTGCTTGTACATTACCTCCCCGCCCCCTCCTTTTACAACTTCCTTCTTTATTTTTTTTTTAAACCTTCCCGCCATGTTACCGGTGCGCACATTTTTTAGTTCTTTCTTTTTTTTTTAAGGACAGAGTCTTGTGTTCAGTTTCAGAGGGGACTCTTTGCATCCTTTGTTAATTTATTATACATAATAAAAAAACAAGGATGGTTTTTGCATTTAATGCAAGCAGCAGTGTTCCTTCGTCAGTGACAAGATTGGGTAGTGTGTCTTTTTTTAAAATGCGAAGGAGTAGAGGCCAATTTTTTGTTAGTATTTTTTTGCGGATGTCTTTAGTGTTCCTTGTAAATAGTCGCACAACTTTGTGCTGCTCTACTCTATTTATGGCATTCTCTTATACACCGTTGACTAGTTCAGAATACGGGGGACCATGTTGTGTGTTCGTCTGCTTGTGTACCCACTCTTCCTTCTGGCTGGGGGCCTCTATCTCCTCTTCATCTTATCTGTTTTTCTTTCTCACTCGAAACGTGTTGACTCGTCATGATCTTGCAAACCTAATATTGTTGTGCCTTTCATTTCGAAGCCCCCCACTAGTGAAAACAATAAATCTACAAGTGTTGGACATCACTGCGTTGTGCCTTTTAATTTAAAGCACCTTGTGCAGATGACTGCGTATGTATAGGTTGCAAGAAATGGCACCAGTGTCTGCATAGCCTAGCTCAACGGCATCGGAGCATTCTCATCTAGAGTATTTGTCTTGCAGCAATGTTTGTTGGACCTGACTGGACAAGAGACTGAACTATATGCATGCACTTCCCCAGAGGAACCTGGTGTGTTCCCCATTGTTCTTTTAAACTATCATGCTTATTTTGCACCATTGTAGGAAAACGTTCCTTTAAGCAAAAAGTTGTGTACTTGATGTTGTTTCTCATGTGAAACACTTAGGAATGTAAGCTCCTTTCTACACTGCCTCAAAAAATACTGAAGCATTTAAGTAGCATGTTGCATAGTGATAGTGCTTTCCCTCGCACCTACAGCATACGGGGTGCGGCCGTGGTTTATCGCAGTTGGACTTTATACTGAACCTTGCAGCAGCGGCGTAATTTACCTGGAGTGTCCATATAATGGTATCGCAAAAAAAAAAGGGGCCTCTTTTCTGAGAACCTATATAAATACCGTAGAACATCGTTGATATGTTCGCGTCACATACGTTTTCCCGGCGCCAACATTTACAATCGAGACGTTGAAAAAAATGACCGAATAGAGTTACGTTTATATTTTCAGATCTGTACGTTCCCGGAAAACACATGTTACGGCATCGACGTTCAGTACGTGGCTAAACTGCGATCGTATGATACGTTTTCCGGATGCTAGATCCCGTGTAAGCAAGAAAAATTTGGAGGACGCTTAAGCTTTGTCCTAATAGTGGAAAGCGATAGCATCCAAAGATCCCTGACTGTTTCTCGCGCTTCCCGGAAACTGCAGCGTATGTAACCGCATTGTTTACCGAGAAACGCTGCCGGCGAACGCTATGCACGAAGGCAGCCCACCTTAATGCATAGCGTTTCCTGCCAGCGTTACTGTATGCTACCAAAGGTAGCCTATACAGTAACTTTAGATTATCTATCTCGAGGAGTCTCACTCATGCTCTTGGGACAAAGGAACGACAACACAGTAGTGTAGACAATCACAAGGGCATTTGGACAAAGGAACGACAGCACAGTAGTGTGGACAATCACAAGGGCATTTATCCTATGGCCAACCGAATTATCGATAAAAAATTATGGGGTTTTACGTGCCAAAACCACTTCCTGAGCATTAGGCACGCCGTAGAGGGGCTACTCCGGAAATTTCGATCACCTGGGGTTCTTTGACCTGCGCTTAAATCTAAGTACACGGGTGCTTTCGCCCCCATCGAAATGCGGCCGCCGTGGCCGGGATTCGATCCCGCGACCTCGTGCTCAGCAGCCCAACACCACAGCCACTGAGCAACCACTGCGGGTGAGTTATCTATAGAACATGCCGATGGGTGCGCGGCAAATATAGGAAGTCCGACTCACCGCGACCGCATAGCGAGCGAATGTGTTCGCCCCATGCTGGCCACTAACGCCTGGTCGTTCGCGCGTGCTGTCACGTGAACGGTAGCGCGTTTAACGATCGTGTTCGTCCATCCCGGTATAGGCCTGGCGAAACGGTCTCGCAGAAGCATGAATCGGCGCACGCGCAGAACGCCCGCAACGCTTGCCGATCCGGAGCCGAAGTGCAAGAGTCTACTCCCCGTCGCGCCCGACTAACTTTGCCATTAGGTGGCGCTAGCAGCGCAACGCTCGCGCCATCTCTCGTACTACCCTGGAAGCATACCAACCGTCGCCGTAAAGTCACGCGGCGAAGCCGGAGTACAGGAGACGCGAGCTATGCGAGAAAAAGAGCACATCAGGGGACGCGTGAGAATCGCGCATCCCCACTATCTATCTATCTATCTATCTATCTATCTATCTATCTATCTATCTATCTATCTATCTATCTATCTATCTATCTATCTATCTATCTATTTTTTTAAAGAACATAATATCTAGCCTCATTTCAGTGAAGCCAGGTCCGCCATTTCAAGACCGCATTTAGTGTCAAATTAAAATTTCCTTACAGTTCTCAACCTTCACTCTTGCCATTAGCTGTCGTCCTGTCGAGCATGCGAACTCATGTGGTCTCAACAACGTCGAAATTACGTTGTCGGTATACTCTTCCATACTTTTCCCGAAATGGCGTTGCGGCGACTCGTCGCGAGCGAGAGAACTCGCTTCGCCCTTCTCCGCCATGGTGATGGCGCCCGAGATAAGCGTCGAGGCCCTTCGATGACGAGGAGGGCCGATGGGACGGCCTTACAGCGGGTGCGGTCAAAGGAACGCCGGTTTCGGCTTGCAAACTGTGTCGCGCCTAGTTCATGACAGCAGGAACCTGAGCGGGTGGATGTCTGAACACTTGTCCTTCTTGCTTGCTCCTCAAATCGTGGCGCTTAACCCACTGCGGGTGATTTGTCAAGAAGCCGTTGGTTAAAGGTGGGTGGGATGCTCGCAAAAGAGATAAAAACATGGACGATAGTAATAAGTTACGTAGACGAGAAACGAGACAAGGAAAAATGAAAATTTTTGCAATAATACTATAGCACACTAAATAAAGAGGTTCATTTTAACGTGGAAAACGTGTGGCTAATAAGACAGATAATTTGGGCGCATTAAAGTAAATGCAAATATGAACAGGCAATCTCGAGGATGACCCAATTGTTTATGTTGATTGCACCTGATCCTTCTTCCTGCTGAATTTTTCTTACCTTTGTTTTTCTATCTTTCTATTAAAGTACATGGCGATAGTAGTCGCTGAAGTAATTCTACCATCATCGCCATAGATTCTTAAAAAGTGCTACAGTGAAACTGTCGTTCCTTGATTTCTGCTTCAAGAAACTGAAATTGCTCAACCACACAGCTTAATAGCGACGTACCGTATTTTTGCGATTCTAAGCACCCCTCATCTATTTTCGCGAAAAAACTGGGAAAAAAGTTTGCATGCGAATCTAAGCCGTGAGTGGGTATGCGTCAGACACATCAAGGTAATCATCATCATACAGAACAGATGCTTGTGGAACGCGTCTATGGGACTGGACCATAGATAAATATCTCTCCGGTACAAATATGAGACGACCTACATTTGCCCGTGGGCAATCTCGCTCAGTATTAGATTTGACTTTTTTTAGCACAAGTGTTGCCGTGACATCTTGGACTACAGTTGCTTTCTGGTAAAGCACTCATTATCTTCCGGTGTTCTTTGAAGTTGCATGCCCAATAAGATCAATTAAAAGACAAGGCAGAGCATTGGTTAATTGCAAAAAGTTTAAAGACTGCATGCACTACACGATTGCGTCATTTACTAGCGGTAATAATGAAGAAATTGGCTTGGACATTTGCTCAGCGCTACAGATATACCGCAAAAAAGTCTGAGTTCATAATTCAGTCAGCTAAACGTGACTCATCTAGCCACTAGTGGAGTACTGAGTGTACACGAGATTATCGAAGAAAGAAAGCTGATTGGAAAAAAAAAATCGTTTACGAAACTGCCGTGCGACTGGCCGCTCGAGGCAGTTTGCGTGTATTCACGGGCTTCTTTCACGCTCGCAAGAACACTCTTATGCAGCACGCATTGAGAAACAGAAAGCTGTATCGGGAGTTTTTCATTTTGCTCTACAGTTTTCTCATTGACACTTTCCATCGAAGTATAATAATTAAGAAGTTGTTCAATCAAATAATCAAGACTAATTATCGAATTAGGCGGAATGCAAGAAATAATCTGAGTATCTCCGAGCGACGACAAACACATTACCTTGTTTCTGTCAAGCTAC
This sequence comes from Dermacentor albipictus, assembly GCF_038994185.2. Lineage (NCBI taxonomy): Eukaryota > Metazoa > Arthropoda > Arachnida > Ixodida > Ixodidae > Dermacentor > Dermacentor albipictus. Next base: position 436,773,311 of record NC_091821.1, read on the forward strand.
GTAGCATTTGTATATATTTAAGGTTTGGCTCAAGTTAAGCGAAACACCTGTATGTAAAGCCGATAACAGCATTGAACATACAATTTTAATAAATCGGTTACAGGGCCACCGCTTTCCAGGTTATATTGTAGCACGGGGGAATGAATTTTTAGGAGAGAGGGAATTCTATTGTTTTCAAAGTGGCTTTTCTTGTAAACACAAGCAAACAAGAGGGTGTGTCTCAGGGATCGGTACTTTCACCAGTATTGTTTAATATTTTACTGAGCAGAATACCTGTTCACCCAGGTGAGACTACCTACGTTTGTGCTGATGACATTGCTTTTTTTTTCAATATATTTCTAGTAACATTCATTCCCTTTACGGAATTTTGGAGTCATATCCAAGGAAACTGGAAGGCTGGCTGGATAATTTACATTTAAACCAGAACGCTAATAAGTGTGCTATTTTTGTTTATTCCTGTTGAAGACCCAGTACACATGCCGCATAGCTATCATCTCGAAGATATCCCACAAGTAGAATCACTCGAGTACCTTGGTGTTATTTATAACCGATCTCTTAACTGGCGGCCTCATATTAAATATATTGCGACAAAAGGAGTTCGTGCAATGGGAATTTCGCGTAAGTTGAGCAGTCGAAGATCAGGTATGCGAAGAAAATTTTGATAGCATATAAAATGTATGATCGTCTGATATTAGAATTTCATTGTGTTTTATTGTAAGGTGTTCCGCCGTACAAGCTTCGGCTACTTGTTTTATGAGAACGAAGGGCACTCTGTACGTTCGTGCTTAGGATTTCCAAAATTCGTTGCGAATGCCGTATTATACTTCGAAGCGAGAATCTCACCCATTATATGCCGATTTCACCTTCTGTCCGTCCAGACTTTCTTGAGATTATATGAATCGCCCTTAACCTGTCCTAAAGTCATTTCCATCTGCAATCCAGAATTTTTTTTCTCGTTCTCTGGCTCAGGTTTCATGCACCACAGATTGTACTTGTGAGAACATTACCTGAGTCACTAAATGTACAGTGGTGAGCAAAACTTTGGAGACCACGGCATCAGCAAAAAAAAAAAATCTAAATATATTCAAGCGCAGCACCGCGGCCTGGAAATTGGTTTAATACATTGTATTGGTCAAACATGCGCGCGTACGCGCGCGCTCTTGATTTCAGCCGAAATGCCCAGGCTGCGATAAAAAATTAAAAATCGCGGTACCTTTGGTCCCCAAACTTTTGATCGCGAGTGCGAAAATTCGCGATGTGCTTAGCAGTAAGACGCATTGAAATTGCTCGGAAATTACGTTGACAATATTTTTTTTCCGAACCACGCGTAAGTGCAACCTTACGATATCTTAACCGGCATATTACAAGATAATCTAAACACACCATCAACAAACATTATCATTGCGACAGATGCATCGCAGTTCGAGGAAAAGGCTGTCATTGAAATACGTTGCCCTGCACTCGACTGGTCTTTTTCATTAAGGTTGCCTGATTTTGTGCTTATTTTTATGGCGAGTTTATAGCAGCAATTCTCGCTTTAGGTAAATTAGACCCAACGACTATAACAGCTGCTATTCTTATTGATTAACTAATCTGTGTGCTCTTTCCTTACCACGTCTTGTGATTAGCCTACGTTAAAACTCTTTCACATAGTTCCATCCCATCAGCAATGTCTTCATTTGATTAGGATACCCGGTCATTAAGGTTTATTTTTTTAATGAAATAACCGATTCATTGGCAAAGACATCTGTTTTCGGCCCAGTCCTTCCTGTTCTACCAGTGGCAGCACAGATAACGGCGGCTAGATTTCGGATGCGATATGTTATATAGCACCCCCAGTACTGACTGCTTCTTCAGATGATAAGCACTGTTAGGTATGGCCGGACGCCAAGGGCCCCATGGGTGCTACGTCATCCCCTTCCCCTCTCATGGTCGGGGCCCGTGGCTGCTGCGTCATCCCCACGCTACCGGAGAGGTCACCCGACGCTCTCCCCGGATTCGTCGAAAAGAGGATCGACTTTTCCTTCCCGTGCTTGGTATTGCAGGAGGAGGGTCCTTCTCTCTGTGCCTGTCACGTGTCATCGACGAAAGCAAGATCCCGCCCACACGATTGTAGAGAGCCTATTTAAGGGGCTCCGAAATGTACTTCATACTTTATACTTCATTCTCTTCTTATTTTCTTTCAACTACCTTTGAATAAACAATGCAAGTTTCGCACTAGCAAAACGTCGTCTCGCCCTTGCTCGGTCGCCATGATCTACCGGATGCCTGCAGCTCACCCGCAACGCCACGCTATCCAATAAGTAATGTCGGTGGAGATTCGAGAGACAGGTCGCTAGCAGTGGGATCGCCTACAAATGCAACAAACTGGTTGCTAACGGAGGGATCGCCCTGAGGTGCAACAAACTGGCTGGCAGTGATTGGGATACGGAATCCTGGAGACACCAACTTGGATGACAACTACGAGATCGTAGCCTCTTCGTCCTAGCAACAACGTTCGGAAAGAAGGTGTCTGGATCATGACAGCGTATGGTGAGTGCACGGCTTTTCTTCACTGAGATATCACTTGGCTTTTACGTATATTTTGGAAAGTACATAGCAGTGATTTTTCTGTAAGCCGTTGACGGAAGTTTGAGTACGTCAAGTTTGTATAGAGTGAAGGTTTAGCAGCACTAAGGGCAGCCAGGAACTTGAAGGCAATAAAGAAGCCGGAATTGTTGAGCTTGGCCAAAGAGTTGGGCCTCCAAATTGCCGAATCAAAGAGAAAGCCGGAGATCATTGAGGCGATCGAAGCGACCGGGGCAGACGACGAGGAACTGACGGAATGCCTCGAGAGCATTAAAGAAAAAGAAGAGCGTAAGCGCCTTGAGGAAAAAGAAGAAGAAGAACGTAGGCAAAAGCACGAGAAAGCGTTAGCGGCATTGTACAAAGAGATACAATATCGGCAGCAGTTAAAGGAACAAAGACAACGCCTGTCTGAAAATTCTGTAGGCAGTACAGAGCAAAAGAATGAGAATGTATCTAGCAGACTTTCGCCAAAAGCCGACGAGAAAAGTATTGCCTGTGAGATTAGCGGCCCAGTCATACTCGAACGGAAAGGGCTTGCTGCTAACGATGCCTTAGTGACAACAGAGGCCTTTAAAGGCCAGACTGAGAGCGACGAGGTGCTGTGCCAACAGAGGAATGTAGAGACAGCTAGACCAGCTGCGAACAAATTGGCACAGTTACTGCGCGCGTGCGTCGCATCTCATGGTAGCGAGGTCGTTGGCGAGATACAGAATACTGCGGACTTGACAGACACGAGCACCTATGTCAAGTCAGACCTGCGTACCGAAGTGAGGCGCCAGCTGGACGATGCAGTTGAGAGTAGTTCTCGGGATGGCGAGCTCCGTAGCTCATGAGAGAACAACTGCATGGTTCAAGGATCGGTGCGGCTCTCCGCCAGTCTAGGTAGCCTAGAGATGGATGATTTAATTAGGAATCATTCGGACTGTGCGTGTGAGACAGCGCTCGAGACCGACGGGCTGTGTGTCGATGCACAGCGTGAGCTGGACAATGCAGTAGAGGGCAGTTCGCAAGAGTGCGAGTTGCATAGCTCGAGTAAAGCCTGCTGCATTGTGCCAGAGTCGGTTGAGCTGTCCGCCAGTCGAGGCAGAGATAGAGTCGATTTAAATGATAATCACTCAGACTGTGCGGGCAAGAGACCGATCCGGGCCGATGAGATGTGTAACGGCCAGCACGAGGCGCCAGAAGGCGCCAGAAGGCGACATGAAGGAGAATTCAAAGACAAAGCGCCGCAGAAAGAAGCACCGTAAGGATCGGAATGCGATGGCTAAAGTAGCGAAGCCAAAGACGGCAACAGGCGCGAAAAGGCAGGGCGCAGCAAAAAGAAAGTTGCGGTCGTCACGGATGATGTTGACGCATCAAACAAGTTCGAGCCACCGGTCAAAAGGGGACCGAGAAGCATGTTCTGCACGGACGCGGAAAAAGGGCACGGGGCAGTTAAATTCCTCGTCGTTCCGTCGTTCTTTTCAAAGCTCAGCGTGCAGTACGAAGAAGCGCGAGGTGGCAAGACGAGACCAGGTGGGGAGTAGCGACGCGGTCAATCGAGATCATGATGAAAGTGGGGCGCCAGGACGCAAATTGGCAGGGGACTCTAACGTCTTGGGTGAGCTGATAGTGAGTCAGCCCTTTTGTTGTTCCTCCGTAGCCAGAGTAGCTTTCGGTCCGCGACCTCCTCGAGTACGGCTCAAAGTATGAGTCAGTCAACAAACGTTTGAAACGGGAGACCAAGGGAGCTTCCGTAGAAATGAAGTGTTTTGTTTTATTTTTGAACATTTGGAAATTTTTGCGATTTGAGACTAGAGTTTCTTTCAATATGTAAGGTATGAGCTCTGTTTGTGTTTTGTTAGAGCAGCTCGAGATTTGAAAGACGCGGTTTTTTGTAAACATGTAGTATCGCGAGGTGTTCATTAATAAGTAGATAGGCTTTCACTAACCTTGACACTCAGTAACCTGAGTGTCAAGGTTATCGTTGAGAGGCCTATGGTAACGCGTGTGTGTTTTAGTTAACCTCCTTCTTTTTATGCGTTTTTTTATTTTCTAAGGTTAAACGCGTAAGTTTTCAGTGGGTGCATGATTTGCACCGAGAAGCGTTCTTAGTTCCATTAGCGCGGGTCCTGTGTGGACGGAAGGAAGCAGAATTATGACTGGGTTACTCGTGTGTGTTGAGGGCAGCCGTATTCTGACTTCTTTGGTGAGCATGTGTAGAACGAGTTATTAGCAGACGCAATTTGTTAAGGGTTCTGCGGAGTGCGTAAGTTACGCAATTTTAGTTGCTCGTTTAAGGTACGTGTCCTGTAGGGACTAAAGGAAGAAACGTGAGTAGGCGTAATGAAAAGTTTGCCTCCGGCGCCAGTACGCGTTCTGAATAGTAACAACAAGGCTAGCGCGCTTGTGATTACGTACTTGTGAAGATGGCCAGACTGTTCAGTGGCACCAATACGTGCGATAAGTACGCCACTGCGATAGGTTGGAAACATGCGGTTCGTGTAGTTTGGGCGGTGCAGAAGCTAGCTTGCTATATCGCTACAAGAAGGGTAAGCTTAACGGCAATGCCGACGGTTTAATTCGTTGCCCCTAGAGTATCGAAAACCTCATGCTCATCCGGGTTTCCGTGGCATTTTTTTCGTGCATTCATATGTTTTTCTGAAGTGAAGCCGATTGTTAGCTGATTTTAATAACCACGTCCTAACGCTTCAAGAAATGGCTGGTTTTAATATTGTCGGGGGGAGGACGCGCGTAGGAAATGGGAAAGGTGTAGCGGGTTTTCTTTTTGTTAAAAGCTGGGTGTGTCTTAGGGGAGAGTGGCCTTGTGCTCGCTGCTTTGTGGTTGTGGGTCCGGCACTGTTCTGGGGTGGTTGCTTGCCCACGCAGGAGACGGAGACCTGCTATTTGATCCGCACCGATGGCACCGGCTGTTGGAATCTCAGCGCTGCCACCAGCTGTTGGACCCTCAGTGCTGACACCCGTTGTTGCAACCGGACCGTTGGCGCCCGTTGTTGCAAATGGGTCGCAAGCCCCAAGGGTAGCGTTGGCCTGGCGGCCTGGGGCACACTGGAAGCATCCGAAGGTCCCAGCAAAGCATGAGGCGACTGCTAACAGAACAACTTGTTTATTCTAGCATCGCAAAGAGCGGGCGGTCAGGTCGACGGAAGTAGAGAGACGGGAGAGCACGTTACTCAACAGAAGAAATCGGAGCCTCTCTCCTGGCGTCCGGGGGCAGCTGCTCTTATACTCTTGGCGTCGCGGGCAAGAAGGAAGGTCATGGGACGACACCACGTGACAGCGGCGACGGACGGACTGAGAGACACGTTGGGACAAGGAGGTGACGCATCAGACGGGCCGGCGCCGGTCAGACCTCCTCGCTTCACACTGGGGGAGCTCCTCTCCCCAGCTGCCGCGCTTTGACAAGCGTGGGCACACACACACACGCACACACAAAGACACGTGGCACTGAACATGCCGGGACGCGCTCGGCGGGGATGCGTCGCGGCCGCTCCGAACGGACCAAAATGTCCGCCGCTTTGAACGAAGCCCCGGCGTCCGTTGAATTCGCGCCGGCTACACCGCGCGTCATAGGAGAAACGTAACACTGCTTGCACGACCAATTTCACCGGACCGGACCAAGGAGAAAAGTCACAAGAGCGCCACGAGGACGGATGACCACTCGCCGAAATCTACCTGCTACGAAGGAAGGGTTCGTGACCTCTACGGAGAATCCTGAACCGAAACGCCGATCCCTCGTACAGCGGCTGCTGGCCGCTACACGTCGGGATCTTCCTCCCCCGCCGGAGAGTCTGGTAGGTATGGGCGGACGCCAAGGGCCCCGTGGGTGCTACGTCATCCCCTTCCCCTCTCATGGTCGGGGCTCGTGGGAGCTGCGTCATCCCCACGCTACCGGAGAGGTCACTCACCCGACGCTCTCCCCGGATTCGTCGAAGAGAGACGCACTCACCCGACGCACTCCCCGGATTCGTCGAAGAGAGGTCATTCACCCGACCCTCTCCCTGGGTCCGTCGAAAAGAGGATCGACATCCCCTTCACCAGTCTCTTCGGGGCTCGTGGGTGCTGCGTCATCCCCACGCTACCGGAGAGGTCACTCACCCGACGCTCTCCCCGGATTCGTCGAAAAGAGGATCGACTTTTCCTTCCCGTGCTTGGTATTGCAGGAGGAGGGTCCTTATTTCTGTGCCTGTCACGTGTCATCGACGAAAGCAAGATCCCGCCCACACGATTGTAGAGAGCCTTTTTAAGGGGCTCCGAAATGTACTTCGTACTTTATACTTCATTCTCTTCTTATTTTCCTTCAACTACCTTTGAATAAACAATGCAAGTTTCGCACTAGCAAAACGTCGTCTCGCCCTTGCTCGGTCGCCATGGTCTACCGGAAGCCTGCAGCTTGCCGACAACGTCACGCTACCCAATAAGTAATGTCGGTGGAGATTCGAGAGACAGGTCGCTAGCAGTGGGATCGCCTACAAATGCAACAAACTGGTTGCTAACGGAGGGATCGCCTTGAGGTGCAACAGCACATGGCATTCCTCTGGCGTAGTGAATCCTGTAACACATAGACGATTGAGGTTTCCCCGCTGCAAAATTCGTGAACCTACGTAGTTATTTAACCTTCTACCGTGTAGTGGAGTCTATCTGTTTATATGTGGTGTCTGCTTCGCAAATTTTTTCATAGCTTCCTCAATCCCACGCATCTACGTCATTCCACCGACGCGCATATCCACCGCACTAGCCATCTGTATCAAATTGCGCACTCACGTGCGCGCACTACCACCCTTCGCTGCCTCGTTTTTTTCTTCGTGCAACAGTGGACTGGAATGGCCTTCGCCGAGACATTGCAGCAATCATATGTCCATCGAGTTTTACAGAAAATTTCACAGCACACTGTTCCGCATGAAGACTTATTCGTAACCTTCATCTGCTAGCTCACCCCTTTGTAATACCCCTAAACGGGGGTCTTAAAGGTAATAAAGCGATGTGATGCGATGTGATACATTCCGCACCTTACGCAATGAGGTGCGCACTTCCTCTTCTTTATTCCTTGTGAGATGTGTGACAAACAGATGATCCCAATCGTCATAGCCATTCTCGTTCGATCACCCCGGCAAGCTCTGCCTGCTGGCATGGATGGTTCGACCAATGTGAGTGGGGGGTCTGTACGAGCTGCTCGTATACGCACGCATGTAGACAAATAAGCTAATTTGTTGTTCTTGTCTTTAGGCAGATCAGCTTACGCGCTTCTCTGTTTCAAAGTGGGGAGAGGTCGCAAGATATTGGTGGATTGAGTGCGGAGGGATGCACAACTTCTGGAGGGCTTAAAAAAGAAGGGCGTCACACGATTTTATCCGACCACGCTGTGCCTGCTATTGTACAAAGATTGTGGTCGCGTATACGTCGTTTCTGTCGCCTGGCGAACGGAGGAGCGTGGCAGTAGCGTGGTATCCTTCTTCCTATTTAGGGGGGGGGGGAAGCAGGGGTGATACTATATACAGCGCTAGAATTTGACTACGTGGGTATGTATAATTTTGATCAGCTAGGGCCCCCTGTCACGCACGGGCCCCTTAATACGCGGGATTCTTCTTTCCTTCCGCCTAAAAAAAAAAAAAAAAACGAGACCGTAGCGCTCGGCATGTCAACGACAGAAACGCATGTAAAATCAACACCTTGTGTCGCCACTTGTGTCATAGCGCGCAGTGCTGCTCCAAAGTCATGATATGTCATTAGGCTCAACGAAGTCTTTAATACGCCAGTTTTCGGTGGTAGCGGGCTGAGAATGACTTGACTAAAGTAAGAAGGCCTGTAATGACCAGGGGAGCTGTTCTGTAAGTGTCCACTTAGTAGACTTGCCGACTAGGTGGACTCTTTCAGAATACCCTCCCCCCCCCCCCCCCGCGCGCCCCTATATCACAGCAGTCAGTGGCATAGCTAGGCCGTCTGGCACCCGGGGCCCATAGGTCTTCTGTCCCCCCCCCCCCCCGGGTGTAGTCGAGGATATCAACAATTACCGGGTGTCTTCATAAGTATATGACATACCCCCCCCCCCCTGGCCCCTTGCACCCAGGGCCCATGGCCCCCCACCCCCCCGTTGCTACGCCACTGACAGCAGTAGACTATTCATTTCACGGTCGGAACAAATGAAATGCGGTAAAGAAAAGGATGTTTTCTAGCTGCATCAAGTAACAAATTTACAATCTTATGGGTGCGTTGGGTTTGTCTCACGGCTACCACACTTAGATCACATGCCCACACTACTATACTTTACGACAGCGGTTGCGGGGAAACTGGATAAACATAAGTACAAGGTACGGTATACAGTACGTTCCTGCTGTTTCTGAAAAATAAACACCATGCAAATATGTCAAGCGGACAAATTATGCAGACAAAAGAGAATATATAGCTTTGGGCATGTTGGTTATTCATCGGGATACAAGTAACATAGCGCTTGTCCTGTCTCGACTTTTTGCTCGTCCTTACGGCGCCATGTTACTTGTAACATGATGAAAATTACGCAGGGCGTGCAGAAGCAGAGCCGCATTAATTAAAGCGCATGGCAGGGTCCAGGCGACAGTACGGAAGAGGTCGACCGACAAATCAACACTTCTGGGCCCGCCGCGGTAGTTTTGTGGCTATGGCATTGCTAGAGTTCGCTGATTTGATCCCGACCGCGGCAACCGCATTTCGAGGGGGGCGAAATAGCAAACGCACGTGCAGCTAGATTTTGGGTCCGCCAAGCTAGTCCGCCACTACGGCGTGCCTCATAATCCGATTGTCGTTTTGGCTGGTGCAGCCCCATAATCCAATTCAAGTTTAATACTTCTGCCACGATGCGCTATGCCATGTGAGGCAATGACAACGCTCAACCCTCTCAGAGGTTACGAACTGGGGCGCACAACAACGCCTCTAGCAAACACATCGCTCTGTGTGTTCTGTGTACTACGCAGACAAACATCAGTGGTTATCGCAAGTTAGCGTTTAACAACCACTCACCACTCTGGTGTTAGACTAAACGTTGAAGAAATGTAGCTTTCGCCGTCAAAATCGCCGCTAATCATCGTCAGTCAAAGCCTCTAGCGCAGAAAGCCTCGTTTACATCTATTCCCACAGTGCGTGGGATCCACACTATTTTTCTTCGTGTCACGTTTTGCAGGGGCCGATCTCTCAGTCCGAGCAGGAGATGAGCCACTGGCTCGTGGCGGTCGCCATCGCGTTCTCGGTGTTCGTCATTGTGCTGGCGGCCGCGCTCGAGCTCCAGTTCTACTACCCGGGGATCGTCCCGCGCTTCGGCCGCAGCAGGCGACTCCTGCGCAGCGCCGAGATCAACGCCAGCGGCGAGACCACCACCACCACCACGGGGTCGGTGCCGCGTGCCTTGCTGAGGCCCTGCGGCACGGCGGGCTGCGACCGCTACGCGCGGCTCTTCCTCAGCCAGCTGAACCGGAGCGCGGACCCGTGCCAGGACCTGCGTGCCTTCTCCTGCATCACACGACCGCGCTGGCGACACTCGCTCAGGGACGAGGTGGTCGAGAACGCGTCGCGCGCTGCCATGGCCAGTGCCGCGGTGTCCGGCAGCGGCGGCTCGGCGGTGGCCAAGACGAGCACGTTCTACAGGACGTGTGTGGCGAGCAAAACGCCTCTGGACCTGCAGTCCCTGCGGGCGTTCTTGGCGACCGCGGCCGCTGACGCCGAGTCGACGATACCCGAAGGCCCCAAAGCCTTTCAGGTTTGTTGTGCGCACCGTTACCGCGGACAAACAATATTTGACGCACGAACTGTTTTTCACTGGCATCAAACTCTTTCAGGAATGAGGAACTGTTGAACTGTTTTGTTGCAGTGCGGAGGTGTGAGCTGTGACAACTTTCATCATTTCTCTTGGCTTCCATTTCTATATGAAACTGGCCGCGAAGTGAAGTGGCCTGTTTGTTATATATATATATTGATGCGCTACATTAAAGTGTGAGTGGGCTTCGCACTCGAGGTTGGTTCGCAGTGTGTAATAGTTTTCAACACTCTTTGGGAAATCTTTTAGAAAATTTCAGTTGGACCAGAATGATTTCACTTGCCTGCCAGCGTGTTCGAGGAAGTGAAAAGAAAAAAAAAAGACAGAAGAAAATGCCAAAAATGCCAGCGGCCATTCTTAACAGCACTGTACTAAGCTGTGTACTGTGAAAAAAAAAGTAGTAAAAGCATACAACCGAAGCCAGAAAGACAGGTCAAATAATATATATATATATATATATATATATATATATATATATATATATATATATATATATATATATATATATATATATATATATATATATATATATATATATATATATATATATATATATATACATATTACTGGGTGAAAAGCGTTTGGTTCGTCGACAGACTCCCTTATCAATATCGTAGACTAAAAAACTACCACTGACAGTATGACAGAACGGGAACAGGCTATTAGAACAGGAAAGGACCAATGGAGTTCCTCCTATCGCGAACATCCTGTATAAACTGACGGCTGGTTCTCACTGGCAATTAACCAAAGTCGGCAATGCCAAACAGCGTTATTCCCCCTGACTCTGTGGGAAAAATATCCTTAAGAAGATGAATTTATTTTCAAGTGAGACTTCTGAACAGTTACCCCAGTTTTCGCATTTTTTCATGAGTGAATGCCTTCCTTTTCATTCAGGTTATGTCGAAGATGGCGGCACGTTATGGAAACGGCATCCTCTTTCGCCTCGGCACAGGATTCGTGCTGGAGAATGACTCCAGGATAGAAAGGCCGGCGCTTGTAATGGGCCTGAACACTGACTTCAAGCGCTGGATGCAGAAAGCCAAGAGAAGCACCAAGGTCGATGCACACCAGAAGGTTGTGGACCTAGTCCTCAGCCTGAGCATGTCACGAGACGACTTCGGTTGGCGCAACGCGTCGGACGACGTGATGGCAGCGCTGGGGATTGTCAAGGAAATCTGGAAAAGCCACAACGTGTCCAGGAGCCAACGGTCTCTTACGAAGGTGGCTCAGATGGGTGCGGCACTTACGAACGTCAAGCCGGCCGTGCTGCTTGCAGAACTGGGGCGGTGGGGTGCCTCCTATTCCGAAGAACATCCGGTCGTGCTCGAGCAGAGTGGCGTCCTGTCCTTCCTGGACGCCGCGCTGGGACGCGTGAGTGAGCGACGCATGGTGCAGTACCTCTTCTGGGAGACTGCGCGCCAGCTATCCGCCTTCTTTCTGCAGACCGATCTCCCGCACCTGGATCACGTGTGCTACATCAAGACCGTCGAACTGTTCGGGCCGGCGGCTGCGCTGGCACCCGTCATCTGGCACCAAGTGAGCGCCGAAGCCGTGGTGAGCGCCGAGACCACGTTCGCCAGCGTGCTCAAGGCGTCCGAAGACGAGATCTACGCGGCGGGCGCGCGCAGCATGGCAGAGGCGAAGCGCATGAGAGCTCTCGGAAGGCGTCTCAGCCAGGTTCGCCTCGCGGTAGCCTACCCGGAGGACGTGCGCGACCTGCAGGCGCTAAACGAGAAGCTGGCGCACGTTCCCGGCATGTCCGAGGTCTTCTTCACCAACTTGCTGGCCGCTCAGGAGTCCTCGTGGAACCGCAAGAAGGAGAACCCGTCTTTGCCGACTCCGCTGCGGCCGAGACCCCGCTACGACGGACAGCGCAACGAGATCACGCTTCCCATAGACTTCCTGATTCCGCCGTGGTTCTCGCCGGACGCTCCGCCTTCTGCACGCTTGGCCACGATTGGCCTGTCGCTGTCTCTGGTCCTGTGGCGTGCCGTAGCGGCGCAGATAGTGTACGACGTGGGCGAGTCCTCGCGACATTTGCTGGCTCGACGGCACGGCTACAACCGCACGTGCTTGGCAGGCAGTGCTATTCTTCGCGGCACAGATGACGCCTTCCGTATGCTGGCCGTCATCGCGGTGGCCAGGGCGTTGAAGCAGGGCGACAACAGCAGCAGCGATGGCAGCGCCGGGATCCCCGGCCACTCGGCGGAATCTGCAAGGGACGATCTCGAGCTGTTGCTGGTGTCCTGCTGCCTTTCGATGTGCGGGCCTCACAACAGCGACATTTGCGCAGCCGTGATGGAGACACCGCAGTTTGGAAGTGTTTTCCGTTGCGCACGAAAAAGCGATGTTGATCGCGCAAATTGTTCCGAGCATTGACCTTTGCCTTTTTTGTTACCAGAAAGATTTCCGAATATATATGCAGTACACATTTGATAACTTAATATGTGAATATTAAGTTTTCGTCTTGAACAACGAAGAAAATATTTACGTTTGCAATTTCTTTTCTTGCTTTGGAATAAATATCTAGCTATTGACCCTTCTCCATATCTGTCGCTTTCAACGTCAAGGCATACACGCCACCATCATCCTAATTCCCTGACACCGTATTTTGCGCGAACAGATTTATTCAAGTTTTCATTTTTCCCTCGCACGGTAACCGACTGGAATGATTCCTTATTGCCTTTAGCCACACTTTGATGTTTTTTTTTTAACTTTGTTATTATTGTTTATTGTTTTGTTGTCATTTCACCCACCCTGCTTGGACCTGTACAAGGTTTGCAGTATTGAATAAAGAAAAGAAAGAAAGAAAAGAAATATATCCTGCAATTTTATTCTGTATATATATGCATATCTTCGGGATGGATTTAGTTCGCTGTCATGTTTATGAACGCTAATTACCATGTATGTGATAGCGCCACGTGCTGTCGATATCTGCAGCAAGTCACGCTTCTATGTAGTCGCATGACCCGATCGCGATTGCTTATAAGGCTGGCATGTTTCTCTTCTGGCCATTCTCATTTGTACTTCCGTTCTTGCTGCGCGATGTAGGGATAAACTGTTTTACTACTGTTCTAAATGATGTACAGCGCGAAGGACAAGGACTGTGAGAGACGACATACACACAGCGCTACCAACATTACCAACTAGCCCAAGCAACCACCCTAGTTCTACTATACGTTCGTCTCCGAATCCCTGCGACACAATACTAATCATCGGAAGTGCTTTCTCTGTGTCAAGCGGCTCAATGTTAGATCCAACTTCAAGGTTGCGCGCTGCGAAATATTCACCTTTTTTAACAGCTGGACAGCCCATCAGAACTGAGCGACGTCCAAGAAATTTACCATGCGCTAGATATGACGTTGACGTGATGAGATTCTTGAGAGCACTAGCCGAATTTAGACGGAAGCGTTCGTCTGGGCATGGCTTTCGAGATTTGCGCGCGCTGGCAGTTTTTGCTACGTGCCGGATAAAATCTGCCTCTCTCGAGGGGAGAGAGCGCAAATTCATTGGTGGGCATGATCGGATCCTCCTCTCCACCGCGGTGCTCGCACTCGAGGCCGTTTCATGCATCGAGGAAACTTTCGCGCGCTCCGGTACTTTTTCTGCGGCTTGGATGAGGCGAGCAAAATGATTTTGCGTTGCTACGTGAAACATTACTGATTGGGGAAATGGCGGCTTAAGGCGTACGTAGGGCACAGCGCGGGCCGCTGGCTATTTGTTCTCAAGTTGCTTAATTTATTCTGCACACATACTTTCACTACATTCACGCGGCTATGCAGAAGTGGCATACTTCTGCAAGAGTTTGCCACGAGACGGGCAGAAAGTATGAACAGCCACCAACTAGCCCGTTTCATCAGCCCTTTGGACTACGTATCTGGTGTTGACTTTGTTAGCGAACGAACAAACATAATTCGCAGGATTAAGTGCGTCAGACCAAAGGCAAACATTCAAGGTGAAGTGTCTGCGTGCCATTGACTGCTGCGAGCCGCTGTTTCAAGGCTCGGCGGAACAAGAAATTGTGCGTGGATCGTGAAAAAATAAATTATGGTATTATTTAATCTTTTATTAGCATAATATAGCTACCGCCCAAGAAGGCATCATTATAATTATGAACAGTCTGATTTCCAATGTTCATTACACCGAACACAAAAGTACTATAGTCGCTCTTCCGCGTGTCTGCTTACGGCATGTTTATTTTATTTATATTACAAAAATATATTTCTTTCTGAATATCTTACAGATTTTAGGAGGGCATTGGGTAAGGGGAAAACTACGCTTATATGAAGGTAAAACAAGCGCTACTCAAAAGCAAAAAAAATGCATCAACCTAAGAAAAGCTGTGTTCGCACAACGTGCAATAATAATAATAATAATAATAATAATAATAATAATAATAATAATAATAATAATAATAATAATAATAATAATAATAATAATAATAATAATAATAATAATAATAATCATCTCGCCTATAACTATTGGCCTGTGCAATGAGCGTGCCCTCCCACCGTGTGCCATCAGGTGGAGGGCGTGGCAGCCACGTTAGATTGCACTTGATGGTGGTACGGCAGAGGGCGACAGCGACGCGGACACTCAAATCCCACTCAGTTTACGGCTACTTACAATCGTTCGCTCGTAACCAAGCGAACGAACACAGTGAAAGATGAGAGTGCACGCCGAGCGCAGCGGGGGATGAAAGAAAAGCTGTGAAAGTGAAGAGGAGCGCGACGAGGAAATCGGAGGAGAGTATGGCGAAAGCGTGCGAAGAAAAGCGTAGTGCCGCGCCCTAGGGTCGTTGCGGCGACAATGGCTACGAGATGGCGGCAGAGAATGCGCGCGTCGTCTGTGTGGAAGTGAAGCGCATCATTAGTGGAGGTTGTCTGTGGCGGCTGCTGTGACTATTGCTGACTATTGCTACTTATGTTCGTCATGATAACGTACCACTTTAATGCAAGTATTATGTTCGTACGAAATCTACAACTGTGGCGGCTGCTGTGACTATTGCTGACTATTGCTACTTATGTTCGTCATGATAACGTACCACTTTAATGCAAGTATTATGTTCGTACGAAATCTACAAGTCGCGTAACCGACACTTTTTATTTCTAGAATTGATTACAAGATACCCAGGTCCCAAATACATCGAATCCGTCTGAAGTCGACTAAGAGGACCTTGTCCCCCCAAAAGTTTACCCTGCCCTAATTTCTCACCCCTACTTTTAACCGCCGGCTTCGTGGCCAATTCCTCGCAGTGGGTAAGCGTCGTAGAATCAGAAGCGACTAGCTAGCTTCGATGAGGGCGAAATGCAAGAACGCCCGTGGTGACCACAGTCGTCGATATTCAGAATGCTTCAGACAGGGTCGTTGCCCTCGAGAGGCAGACTGAGCCTTTATTCACCAGAGGTAAAGCCGCAGTATCCGGATTGTGGCGAATCGAACTGCTCGCTAGCGCACATGCTCTGGCAATGCTCCGCGTTAAGCGGCACCGTGTTCAGTAAAGGAGAAGACTGGGTGGACGCCCTGCGAAGTGATGACCACCAGACCCAGGTCCGGGCCATCCAGAGGGCTCACGAAAAGGCGGAGGCTCACGGGCTTCCCGTCCCAACGTGGGTACGGCCCGCGGCCACTGCCGACCACTAAACCAATAGTGGGTGGGGAGGGGTTCCTCAGGACTCAACAAAGTTATTTCCTCCTCCTCCTCCTCCTCCTCCTCCTCCTCCTCCTCCTCCTCCTCCAGTGTTTAACGTGTCATTGGGGCACGTTAAAAATCTCCTACTGGTGAAAAGTCATCCGGAGTCTGCCACTAGGGCGTTCCTCATAATCAAATCGTTGTTTTGGCTCTTAAAACCTCTGAATTCAATTGACTGAGAAGCGAGTTATCGACAGAGGACGTAAAGCAAGCAAACAAGCAAGCAAGCGAGCGAGAAAGCAAGCAAGCGAGAAACCGAGTGCGCAGGTTAGCGCACTCTTTAGTTCTCTTCGATGTGACAGCACTTTCTGCACTATTAGGTATCCAGAGTGCCGTGAGTGATTAGGAGAAAAGTGCAACGATTGAGACCTGTCGTCTGCTGCGTGCTGTTAAACCTTAGAAGTGCCAAGGGCATTTTCTTTTCAGTGTCGCGATAATATCTTCGGTAGTGGTATTGCACAGCGACAGTGAAGTGGCGGCCCAGGTCCATTAACGCTACCGTTAATAAGATTAGCGTTATTCGGGAACTTCACCCAGTTTGCGGTTGTATATCGGTTCGTCGCCGTCTAACCTATTTTGCGTCAACCTTGGAATACTACAGTAATCATTGGTACACCTCACGACAACTTAAGGTTTTCTCTTGAACCCCGCCCATCTCCTCTTTCTCCTATGTAACTTCTGCAATAAATCTGAGTCTATTAATTATTTTGCAGTATTCTGTCGTCGATTTTCAACGAAAAAGAAAATGTGAGGAAATTGTGTCTCGCCAGTTTGAACTTCCTTTTGTTCGCTGGTACGTTTATTTCTTAGGGTACCTTCACTGGGCTCGCAGGGATGGCTGAATTTCCAACTTTATTAGTGACACATACGGCTACGGTGCTGCATTCATAAAAGCGTTCTTCACTCAGTTTACCTTGTTTATGAAGATACTGATCCTTCACAATTACTTCATTAGTTTACTAAGGTTTTTTTGCGATGTCTGTTAATGTTTATTGTTTCACTGCAACTATACCAACTCACACTTCATTATTATCAACTATACGGACACTCCACGTTAGTCACAGCCGTGAGCGTCGCTGTGGTGTTCCGCACAAAGTGCAAGTGCTATAACGTCACGGCTGCACGCCGTACGCTGTGGGCGCGAGTGAAAGCGTGCACGGGTGAGCCGAGCAGGATGGCGGCTCGGTCTCGCGCGTCGTCTTCCATCGCGCACAAGGCAGCAGGTTTTGCGGCCGCGTATATGGCACATATTGGGGGTGAGCTCCACCACTGGAAAACCTGGCGCCACCGTCGGCGTGACGTGGCATGAGGGATCACGTGGACACAGCGGCCGCGTCGGCTGCTTCGGAAGCGTCGATGTCAGCTGCAAATGAAAGTTTCAAGTCCCCCATGCGCTGCGGTTCTGATTAAATAGTGAGGCTTTCCCGCCTTGGGAGTCTGCTTGACAACATTTGAAAGCACTATAATAGGTAGTGGCTGCCTTCGGAGGTGCGCAGCATGGTAGGCTGCTCCTCGGTGCCGCAGTGCCGGACTTACACAACGGAGCCTGGTGTCAGCTTTATTCACATGTTGCCGCAGGACAAGAAGCTGCGTGAAGCTTGGCTCGCGAAACTTAGAACAGGCAGACAGCCATGGGCTACACATCGGGTATGCAGAAAGCACAGACATGAGGAAGATTTCTGCTACGGTGCCGGGAATGCGATGTTCGGTGAGTAGCAGAAAACGCGCACTGAGACGCTCGCCCACGCTCGTTAACCAGCTAATGTAATGACGGTTTGGTCTATGAACTTGTTGATGCTAGGTACTGACAAGTTCACTGGAATGGAAAGGGAGCGGTAAGAAGCACAATAAAGAAAGGCATGGCAAATGGACACGTTTGTGTTATGAATTAATGCACTGGATTACGATAAAGAAGCAGCAAGAAATTGCTTGCTGAGAAGATCAATAAACATACAGTGGAATAGAACTTGAGAAATAATCGTATTTTACGTCTTACGAGTTTAGAAAAAGAAAGATTGAATCGTCCCCACGGCATATCAAAAATCGCCGGAGGCGTCGAAATCCCTAGTTAAAAAGGAATTCTGTTTGAACAGCTTTGATAGCGTCCACGCAACAGTGGTTGCTTGTGTGCGATAAAATTATCATGTGCTGCTGCCTAAAGCTTACGGCACGGTGCGAAAACGTGCTCGCAGCGAAAGCGAAACGTTGTGCGCGGACATGCATGCAGACGCGCAGTGGGCCACTGCGAACCCCTGCGATCGCTACGTTCAGGTTTTATTCAGTTATGCTCCTTTTGGTTATACAGACAGCCCACAAAAAGAACATATTTCACATAGTTTGCTATCAGCGTTTGCCTACCATTCGCGCAAGAAGCCAGTTCGGGAGACTCCATCGCGGCGACCGCGCGCAGTGGCGTTCACCGTGCGTATTCGATAAAGAGATAGCGTCTGTAAACAATTTTGTGCTTTCAGTTTGCACAAGATTATTATTTCGGCAGTAAAAACTTCCCTAGTTTTGAGTGTACTGACAGAAATGTCCAGGAGGGCTGCCGCGTGGTGTTCTTATTGAGCGCCGTAAGCAAAACCTGTGAGGAGCGCGCCGCGTGACCCTTCGTGCTTCGCAAGGGAGGCGCTTCCGACAGATGACAAAGTCGTCGGCCCCAACGCTTGAAGGATTAGGAGATCTGTACTGGATACACAGTCTTGCCGCTTAGTTCGCGTTGGAGCGAGAGGTAGCACGAAGGACAATTGGCTCACTTCTACTGCCGCTCTTCCTCACGCCAACGTTTTGACAGCGAGTGTCCGCGGTCATCGAGTTAGAAGTGCTCACGCTTGGCTGTGCGAGCGGGACACTATGCTTGTTATTTTAGTTAGTAAACGATCCTGTTCAATTTTACACGGCCGGTAAACCTACTATCCTTAGTTGGTACAGCTGCCCAATAATTTGCTATAACAATCTATGCCTCGCCTTCCGGGCTAAACGGCAAAATTTCGTATGTTTTCATTTAGTCGAGACACAATTCACGCAAAAGAAAACAATTACGAAAGCGCCTCTTTCTTGGCCATTCCAACGTAGTGGGTAAACGCCATTTTTGAGAACGAGCCCAAGAAGAATGGAGCGCGAACTCGTCGCCCGGCAGGCAAAAGCAGCTTGCGCACCACGGGACGCCCGCCAGCCGTTGGCGAAGCCGTCGAACAACGCCCTCGCCGACCGAGTCAACCAACACGCGGAGAACCTCCTCCAGGAGGGCGCCCCGGCGGGGCACGCGGCCGCCGAGGTCGCCTCACCGATCGGGCCTAGTCGGGCCTCGCGGAGAGGCGCCGCCATCAGCGGTTCCCGCACGACGGCCGCTATGGGCTGCGTCGCCCTGCAGGCGGACCGCGTTGAAGTCGTCGGGGGAGGAGAGCGGGACAGCGGCCGTGGCAAAGCGATCGTCGCCGGAAGCCCGAGTCCCCGGCGCAACGCGTTGCCATTGTTTCTGTGCGTATTCTACCTCTCGGTGCTACTGGCGATTCTCGCTATCGGGCTTCACATGGCTCAGCGTGACGGAGAAGCGGAAAGCCGCAGGCACCCCGTCTTATTGGTGGCGTCGCCGCCGCCACCTTCGAACTCTGCCTCACCGGAAACAACATCGTGGACACACCACACAACGAGCGAGAGTGCGGCTCCCCTCGATGAGTCCGAGCTGTTGGACACGTACTCGCTTCCGTTACCATCTTCAGCCGCTACTTCGCCGCCGACGCCCAAGAAACGCGGTGCAGGGACGAAAGCGGACGTAACGAAGGAGGCGCCGTTGAGAGAGACGTCGCGAGAAGCGGCTGCTGGAGAAGAAAGCCGCGTTAACGGTACCGAAGCAACGGACGTTTAGATTGGCCGTCGGAAACGAGGACACCACCAACACCGGCCCCAAAGTCTCGTTCCATCAAAAACTCTGGGCAACAGCTCGTCTTAGCAGGTGTCCGCGAAAGGATGCGTTTCCGACAGCTGCTACTTCGGAAAAATCTGACAATAATAAAAGAAAGCCCTTTTCGTTCTTCTGCAAGAGGCTAGTGACTGTTTTATGTCATTTATGAAACGCTACACAAGGATGACGCTCCAACTGCTAATTTTGTGGACAAGGATTGAGAAAAAGGGAACGCCTTCTTGAAGTTTTTGTTTTCCGTCGTGTCCTTCTTCCGAAAGGGGAAACATAAGGAAGATGCCTGGCACCTTACAAATTGTCGCGTTCAAGTTCAGAAAATTCATCTATTGGGTCGCCTACAGCAAGTGCTTCTGCCCTATAATTCTGGATTTCGGCCCATGTTTTCAACAAAAAGGCATATATTATTCAAAATGTTTCGCGTGCGATGCTCCACCATTTCAGCTACCGCGGCCGGCAGCTAGGCGTCAGGCAGGGAGATAGGGTCTCTCCGATACTATTCACAGCGTGTTTACAGGAGGTATTGAGAGACCTGGATTGGGAAGAATTGGGGATAAGAGTTAATGGAGAATACCTTAGTAACTTGCGATTCGCTGATGATATTGCTTTGCTTAGTAACTCAGGGGACCAACTGCAATGCATGCTCACTGACCTGGAGAGGCAAAGCCGAAGGGTGGGTCTAAAAATTAATCTGCAGAAAACTAAAGTAATGTATAACAGTCTGACTACGAGAAACAATAAAGACGACCCCGTTCCCTAGGAACATGCACCCGACACATAACCTCGAGAGACGAAAGGCAAGGGCGAAGGCACTCCTTCAAGACATAGATCAACATAAGCAGCAGGCGGTGTTCGTTGACGCTGCCTGGGTTAAAAATAAGGATGCGTATACCTCCGTTGTTGTAGACACTCAAGGTAACATACGGGATGCCATCACCGTCTATACCAAGGACCCAACAGTAGCAGAACAAGTAGCAATCGCCTTAGCCATTCGGGCTAATCGGTGGACACATATTTACAGCGACTCCAGAACAGCCATACGCAACTTTACCAACGGATATGTGACACGGATAGCAACAAAATTACTAGAGAAGGTCAACAGTGAGAGGATTGAAATCCGCTGGTTTCCTGCACATCTGGGGGTAGTGGACGGAGCTCGGAGAAACCTCAATGAGGTGGCAAATGAAGCAGCACGAGGACTTTCTAGCCGTGCTCTTCAAGACCGAGCAACTTACACTTCACCCGGGGAACACAGGGATCGATTATTAACATATAACGAAATCACGAAGCATTATTATTTAAGCAGAAGGGAGTACCCATTGCCACACGGTAAGCTTTGCAGAGCCCAAGCGGTCACATTACGTTTGCTACAGACTAGAACATACCCAAGTCCATATTTTATTAACAGGATCTATCCTGAGAGGGAAACTCATATCAACTGTAATAAGTGCAATGGCATCATTACTCTTGACCACATGCTTTGGCAGTGCCCCGCGGTCTTCACAGACTGTGACAAGGAAGAAGAATGGTGGCGGCAAATGCTACACAGCGAATCACTCTCTGACCAATTACGGGCAGTCCAGAAGGCCCGCGATGTGGCTGAAGGGCTCGGCCTGACAGTCCCAACGTGGGAGCGGCCCGCGTCAACCTATGGTTGACCTTCAGGACCAAATAAAGTTCCTCATACCATATAACAGTCTCGCAAAACAAAGGAGAGGGTATTACGTCATCTCCTGCACACTTTTCTGCTAGCGCGCGGAGGGGGTAGGGCCTTTCCTCAGTTTCCTTCCTCCATGGGGTAGGGCCTCTCCTCAGTTTCTTCCTCCATGGATGGATGGAAGCCGCCATGTTTCCCCCGACACGGCTCTGGGAAAACTGAGTTAAACTGGGAAGCTTTAGGAGTAAGGATCAATGGCAAATATCTCAGCAACCTTCGGTTTGCAGATGACATTATCCTGTTCAGCAGCACTGGGGATAAGTTGCAACAAATGATTGAGGACTTTAACAGAGGGAATGTAACAGTAGGGTTGAATATTAATATGCAGAAGACAAAGATAATGATGAATAGCCTGTCAAGGGAACGTGAGTTCAGGATCGCCAGTCAGCCTCTACAGTCTGCGAAGGAATACGCTTACTTAGGTGAATTACTAACAGGGCACGCTGATCATGAGAAGGAAATTTGCAGAAGAATAAAAATTATTGCAGCGCAAAGGGTAGACATTATCAGATCGTGACTGGAAGGTTACCATGATCACTAAAAATAAAGGTGCACCATCAGTGCATTCTACCGGTGCTAACATATGCGACAGACACTTGGAGGCTGGCAAAGAAGCTTGAGAACAAAGGCCGCACAAAGAACGATGGAACGGAGAGTTTCAGACGTAACGATCAGGAAGAGAGTGGCGTGAATCAGAGAGCAAATGGTTATAGCCGATATTCTAATTGACATTAAAAGAAAAAAGTGGAGCTGGGCAGATCATGCAATGCGTAGGTTAGGGCCCGCATAACGTAAAACTATTCCAATATGTTTTTATTCCAATCTTCTGACGTCAAATTTGCGTAACCGTGACGCAAGCACGGGGGGTCTCCCGCAGAGTTGCCAGAACAGACCAATGAAATACTCCCCTCGTTCATAGAAGGTCACTTTTGTTTGCTTGAAAAACGAATAACATCGCCTGCACTGAGCGGCTTGTCTTATCTAATTGGCTCACAAGAGGCGAGGAGCATGCTCAAGTCGAGAGGAATTCCATGGGGCCGAGCCATGGCACTGAATATTGATAAATGGATGAAGAGGGTGGTGTCAGCGTCAGCCATTTGTCCGCTTTCTCTTATTTAGCTTGCGCTTTCTCGTCGACAATCACGGTGGCATGCAACGGAAGCTTAAGAATGACGCTAAAACTGATGCTCAGCAAAGAAGAGGTGGCAGAAGGAGGTCGTAAACGTGCCGAAAGTTCTCGAAAACGTTGCACGGCCATGCAAAAAGCTTTATTACATGCAAATAAACTCATGTGTGTGTGTGAAAACTTTTATTGTACTGAGGTCCGGAGGCTCGACTTCTCAAGCCAAGGCGGGCCGCTCCCACGTTGGCACTGTCAGGCCAAGCCTTTCAGCGACATCATGGGCCCTCTGGACTGCCCTTAGTTGGTCCTGAAACAATGGGCTTTGAATCCTTTTCTCCCACTGTGTCCATTCTTCAACGAGGTTGGGGAGAGTCGCGGGACACCCCGCCAGCATATGTCTGATTCCAATGATGCCATTACAATCATTGCATTCCATCTTAATCTCCCTCTCTGGATACATTTTATTAATGGTGTACGGTGTGGGATATGTACCCGTTTGCAATAAGCGCAGTGAGACTGCCTGAGCCCTGTTCAGTTTTGAATGTGGTAATGGGAATTGTCTGCGTCCTAAATAGTAATGTTTGGTAACATCATTGTATGTTAATAAATGATCTCTGGATTCCCTCACTTGATGGTGAACGGCTCGGTTGTGACTGTCGCGGTTAGCAAGTCCTCGTGCCAAGTCATGAGCAACCTCATTGAGGTTTACCCGAGTCTCGTCCACTTTCCCCATATGCGCAGGAAACCATCGGATTTCAGTTGTCATAATCACAATGTTTTCAAAAAGTTTAGCTGCAACTCCAGCTACGTAGCCTTTATCAAAACACTTTACAGCGGTTTTCGAATCACTGTAAATGAAGGCCCACTTATTACTCCTGATGGCTAGAGCTATTGCCGCTTGTTCCGCCACCATGGGGTCCTTGGTAAAAATTGTGAAAGCGTCTTGCACCTTCCCTTGATAATTTGATACAATGGCCGTATAGGCTTCTTTGCCGTTCACCCAGGCGGCATCAACTATAGCTGCCAGTTGGTTCTGCTGCTCTATTTCCTTCAAGAGTGCTTTAGCTCTTGCCTTTCTCCTTTCGACATTATATTCTGGATGCATGTTTCTGGGGAGAGGGTTGGTTCTGATCTTGCTCCTAACTTCAGTCATTAATTCTACTTCAGCCTCTATTGGACTCCACGATGTATTCAGTTCTGCACCTATTGCCTGTAATATGTCCCTGCCAGCTCGTGACTTTGTCAATCTTTCGTGTTGCGCTAGCTGTTGGGCCTCCGCAATTTCTTGCATTGTATTGTGCACCCCTAGACTCATGAGTTTGTCGGTTGCAGCGTTACTGGGTATACCTAGGGCTACTTTAACGAGCTTCCTGAGCATCACAGCAAGTTTGTTAAGTTCTGCCTGCTTCCATTTGAATAATCCAGCCACATAAGTGAAGTGACAGAGAGCAAAGGCATGTATTATCCTCAAAGCGCTGTCTTCTCCCAGGCCTCTGTGTCTATTGGTAATTCTCCTTAGTAGCCTAATGACCTCATCTGTTTTATTCGAGATATGTTGTATTGTTCTGTAGTTAGTATTGTTTCCGTCTATGTGATACCCAAGAACTTTGATTTTTTCAACTAGCCTGATTGCGGATCCTTCATGAGTATATAAGCACACTCTTGGCTCATCTTCCGGAATGTAAACTCTTGGTTTACGACCTTTTCTGCAATGTTTAATGACTAAGAGTTCTGATTTGGCTGCCGAGCATTTCAACCCCATGGCTTTCAGTGTGTTCTCTACAACGTATAGACTTTCCTGTAATCTGTTCTCTGTCTGTCCTATATTGCCCTTGGCACTCCATATGGTTATGTCGTCGGCGTATATCACATAACGTATACCCTCAATTTTCTCCAGATTTCTTGCAACCTTGGACATTGCTAAATTGAATAGCATGGGTGAGATAACAGCCCCTTGTGGAGTGCCCCTATTTCCCAAATTCTTAGCTTCTAATTTAAGCTCACCCAGCATGAGTTGTGCAGTTCTATTTCTAAGAAAGTCCTTAATAATGTTAAAAAGTCTCTTACCCAAACCCATCTCCGAGAGAACGTCAAGTATTGCCTTATGCTTTATAAGATCAAAAGCTTTTTCCACATCCAATCCCAAAAGAGCTTCCGTATGCGCTGGGCTAGCCTGTATAAGTTGATGTTTGATCAGCAGCATAGCATCCTGAGTTGACAGCCCTGGACGAAAGCCGATCAAGTTGTATGGGAGGATCTCGTTCTGCTCAACGTATTTCGTGAGTCGATTTAGGATGACATGTTCCATAGCTTTGCCTAGACATGACGTTAAGGAAATAGGACGGAGGTTGTCTAGAGTGAGTTGTTTGCCTGGCTTTGGTATGAGGATAGTATTGGCCACCCTCCATTCCTCTGAGTATACCCCTTTTCTCCAACATTCATTGAAGTGTTCAGTTAGATAATAGATTGATGCATCATCTAGATTTCTTAACATCTTGTTAGTTATTCCGTCAGGTCCAGCCGCCGATCTACCATTAAGACTGTGAAGAGCGGCCCTCACTTCACTCTCAGTGAAGCCCCGGTCAAGTTCTTCACATATGCCTCCCGTACACTCGGGGCTCTCCTCTCCTTCGTTTGGTTGTTTAAGGGGGGATGAGGGTCTTGAAAACTTTTTTTTTATTTCGTAACATATCTTCCTGAAAATTGGCATGCAGATATATCTTTGAATGCTGATCCCAAATATATATTCAGATTTTATATATCTCATCTATAAATGAAGATATTGCAAAATAATTCATCCCACATAGGTCTTTTCTTACGGGCCGTTATGATAATTTCTTAATTAGAAAAACTAGTTTCAAAGAATGGCTGTCATTTCCAAGGGCCCATTGCACATCCTAAAGCTAAAGAAATTTTTAAAAAGTGATCATATAGGTCATGAATGAATAACAAAGTAGGAAGAAAAAAACAATGCGGGAGTAATTAGCTTACATCTGACCTAATTGCTAGTCTAATGGGTTTAATGAAAAATGGAAAGCTTTAGGATGTAGTTGAGGTTTTACTGAAAAAAATGATACCTAATTCAATAAAATCAGTTGATGCAAACATTATGAAAAGTTCCGTAAGGCAAAGGCATTTGATCGAAAAAGCAAAGCTGAGAAAATTGCATTCAAAGTTTTGCTTACTCTGCCACTTTTGTTTACCTATCACATGGAAAAATTTAATGCTTTAGCATGCAGCCCAGTCATTACTGAACACAATAACACCAAACTCAAAGAAATCTGTTCATGTAAAGATTGTGAAAACCTCTGTATTGCATTGGTACTTGGCAAAAAAAAAAAAAAACTCAGAAAGTCGTCTTTACTTGCTGCGCCGACGTTCATTAGCTCGAACTTGCGGGAAGTCGCGGACTTCTTCGCCAATGAAGTTTTATTGTCTGCGTACTTTTCACGCCCCGCGCACTCCGCGCAAAACACCGCGTCGAAGCGTTGAGCACGCGAGCTCGGTTCAGCCGCGTCCGTCGGCACCGAAGCGGCGTTCGGAAACGCCGAAGTCGACGTTAGGCTTAGGTCAGCCGGCTCGGCCGCTTCCGACGACACGGAATCCGAAGCGACTTGCAGCGTTTCAAAAGTTAGCATTTTCGACGGGCTTAGTCCAGGCGCATCCACCGGCACTGCAGAGACTTGCGGTAACACCGAAGTTGACACCGATCGGGACTGTCCGGCCGCGTCCACCGGCGAAGCTGTTGTTGGCGAGCTCACTCCAGCCGCATCCACCAAGGCCACAGCCATATCTCTATGCCACAGCAGCTTGCGGCATCACCGAAGCTGTAGTTCTCGACGATGTAGCGCTCTTATTCCATGCGCGCCTCTTTTTGCTGACTGCTTTTCGCGTGCTTGCTTTCAAGCGCGCGTCTCGCCCCATCGTGACACGCGGAACAAAGACACCAGGCACGCAAAAGCAAGAAATTCGTGGTTAAAAGAGGCGACTCAATAGCCAAAATATCTACAAGAACGATAAAGAAAAAGGCAGAACGAAAAATACAAGAGGAATGCGAAAAATGACGTGCGCGCCGGCGAAAGCAGACGACGCGAAGGAGTCGAACAACGCGGCCGCGGGGCCGCGGCAGGCGAAGCATGCGTCACGGCCAATCAGAGGGCTGCGCCTCGGGGAGGCGCCCGCTTCACCCAATCAGCGGCTGTCTCGCGACGATTTCGCTCTTGAGAACGGGTGCTTGGGGTGCCGATCGCTCCGCTGCACGAGGGTCTACAGCGTGCCGAGGGGCGCCAGAATAGAGAGCGGGAAACCAGCTTTCAAACGAGACCAAGATGGCGCCGATCGGTTCGCGTCGCGCGGAGCTACGGCAGCTTGAAAATGAAGCAAATCTTCGCGCTTGGCGTTCAATTTCGGCTCACCGACGTTTCTAAATTGCCGTTTTTTTTATACTTCGAGTAGGAATTGAGCCATAATATTTTGTAGAGGCATAGTTGGGACATTAAAGACTTCAAAAACGCAATTTTTGAAAATTGCCATTTTTGACCATTTTTCGCGATTTCAAGACCCGCGTCCCCCCTTAAGTGGGAGATATTTGGCTGCGAGACTATCCATGATATCCCTCTCTGTTTTATCTTGGCTTTCCTGATGAACCAACTTAGCTATAGCTGTTCTCTTGCTTGTCCTTGTTTCATTCTCGTTGAGCAAGTGCTTGAGGAGGTTCCAGCTACCTCCATGTTTGAGTCTACCATCAGCCGAATTACAGATCTCATCCCACTGTTGCTTCACGAGGGTCTTCGAATGATCATCAATTTCTCTGTTTAATTGCGCTATTTTTTTTCTTAGCCTTCTGTTAAGTCTTTGCGTTTTCCAAAATAAACTCATGCTCTTCGGCAGGGCCGAGTAGCGAGTGCCGGAGCGATCGGCGGCAGCCATATTTTATTCCTTTCGGAACGGGGCAGCCTGCGGCTATTCAGAAGAAAATTCAGTTTTGTTTGTCATATTAATGCATCTTTAACGGGCACGCGTCACTTTGACGCGGTAAGTTTGTGCGGTTTTGTGACCTCGCGTGAGAGGCAGTTAAGTGGGTGCAACCCGAATATTTTTGACCAATAGCCGAGGGCTAATGGCAAAAGGGCGTCGAATCAGAAATGACTAATTTTGTTTTGTTCAGTCAAATTATGCATAATCAGTGTGTACATGTCCTACCAGATGGGGAGCTATTGCGGTTTTCGTGACGTCGCGTTACAGACACGTCAAGTGGCGGTGGTACAAAAAAGTTTTTGATCAATCGTGGTGGGCTGATGGCAGAGCAGAATTGGAATAGAAAAGTTTGGAATAGTTTTACGTTATGGCGCCCTAGATAACCGGGGATGCATTAGGGTTACAGATTGGGTGCCGAGAGAAGGGAATCGCAGTCGAGGACTACGGAAGATTAGGCCGGATGATGAAATTAGGAAATTCGCACGCGCATGTTGGAATCGGTTGGCGCAAGACAGGGGTAATTGGAGATCGCAGGGAGAGGCCTTCGTCCTGCAGTGGATATGGAATAGGCTGATTTTGATGATCACGATTGCAGAATTAAAAAACTGGCTGTGGCTTAGCTAAGGTTAAGCCCAGGATGCGAAGCATACTAGCCTTTATTTTAACGCGACAGCGTTAAGGAGCTCGTGTCGCAGAAAAGCCGGTGTCGTCGGCGTCGGCTCAGGCGTGCGGCGCTTGCTCAGGCGCACATTTCGTTGTCGCGCCGAACGCTGCGTTGCTCGACGCTCACCGCGTCCGATGAGGGGCGCGTAGTCGCTGCGCCGTAGCAAAGCCACCTAGAAACAGTCTCTGTAGCACGCCGCAACCTTCGCTTCTCATTCCAATGAGCAGCTCTGTCTCCAGGAGGCATCTCACCTCGTGAGTGTCTAGCAGAGGCAAGCGCAGCTGCTTATTGGCGGCGAGGAGTTACGGAGTCGCCCTCTATCGGAAGCGCCTCGATGCCGTAGTATGAGGGATCACGTGACGCGCTCCTCATAGGTTTTGCTGTCAGCGCTCACTGAAAACACCACGCGCGAGCTCTCCCGGACATTTCTGTAAGTACTTTCGAAACGAGAGAAGTTTCTTACTGTCTAAATAATAATCTTGGGCAAGCTGAAAGCACACAATCGTTTACAGCCGCTATCTCTTTACCGAATACGTACAGTGAACGCCACTGCGCGCGGTCGCCGCGATGGAGTCTCCCGAACCGGCTTCTTGCGTGAAAGGTAGGTAAACGCCGAGAGCAAACTATGTGAAATATGTTCCTATAGTGTTTTTATAACTAAATGGAGCGTAATAGAATGAAGCCTCAATGCAGCGATCGCGCAGATTCGCAGCGACCGACTGCGCGTCTGCATGCTTGTCCGCGCACTGTTTCGCTTTCTCCGCGCGCGCGTTTTCGCACAGTGCCATGAGCTTTAGGCCGCAGAATATGAGCATTTGACAGTATACAGGCAACCATTGTTGCGTGGGCGCTATCAGAGCTGTTCAAAAATAATTTCATTGTAGAGACTTCGGCGCCTACGGGGACTGTGATGTGCCGTCGCGACGATGCAATCTTTTTTTTTCTTCTAAATTCTTTGACCTTTCAATACTATTTCTGGAGTTGCGTCGCACTGTATGTTTATCGGCGTTCTCAGCGTGCAATTTCCCGCTGCTCCTTTTTTGTAATCCAGTGCATTAATTCATAACACAAACATGACCATATGCCATGCTTTCTTTAAATGTGCTTCTCACCGCTGCCTTTCCACTCCACTGAACTTGGCAGTATCTATAGTATCGACAAGTTCATAGACCAAACCGTCATGACATTAGTCGGACAGCGGACTCAGGCGAGCGTCTCAGTGCGCGTTTTGAGAACATCGCAGACCGGGCGCCGTAGCAGAAATCTTCCTCGCGTCTGTGCTTGTTGCATACCCGAGTTGTAGCCGATGACTGCCGGTTTTATGTTTCGCGAGCCAACCTTCACACAGCTTGTTGTCCTGCGGCTACGTGTGAATAAGACCGACACCGGCCTCCGTTACGTGCGTCCGGCCCTGCGGCACCGAGCAGTAGCCTACCATGTTGCGCGCCTTCAAAGGCAGCCACTACTACCTATTGTAGTGCTTTCAAGCGTTGTAAAGGAGACACTCGAAGCGGGAAAATTTCGCCACTAAATGAAAACCGCAGCGTACGCGGGAATTTAAACTCGTTTTCAGCTCGCTCCGGCGCGCCCGAAGCAGCCGACGCGGCCGCTTTGTCCACGTGATCCCTCCTAGCACGTCACGCCGACGGTGGCGCCAGCTTTTCCAGTGGTGGAGCTCGAGGGCCTCGAGCTCCACCACTGGAAAAGCTGGCGCCACCGTCGGCGTGACGTGCTAGGAGGGATCACGTGGACAAAGCGGCCGCGTCGGCTGCTTCGGGCGCGCCGAAGCGAGCTGAGAACGAGTTTAAATTCCCTCGTACGCTGCGGTCCTCATTTAGTGGCGAAATTTTCCCGCTTCGAGTGTCTCCTTTACAACGCTTGAAAGCACTACAATAGGTAGTGGCTGCCTTTGAAGGCGCGCAGCATGGTAGGCTACTGCTCGGTGCCGCAGGGCCGGACGCACGTAACGGAGGCCGGTGTCAGGCTTATTCACACGTAGCCACAGGACAAGAAGATGCGTGAAGCTTGGCTCGCGAAACATAAAACCGGCAAACAGTCATCGGCTACAACTCGGGTACGCAGCAAGCACAGACGCGAGGAAGATTTCTGCTACGGCACCCGGTCTGCGATGTTCTGAAAACGCGCACTGAGACGCTCGCCCGACAAATGTCATGACGGTTTGGTCTAAGAACTTGTCGATGCTATAGATACTGGCAAGTTCAGTGGAGTGGAAAGGCAGCGGTAAGAAGCACATTTAAAAAAAGCATGGCATATGGTCATGTTTGTGTTATGAATTAATGCACTGGATTACAAAAAAGGAGCAGCGGGAAATTGCATGCTGAGAACACCGATAAACATACAGTGCGACGCAACTCGAGAAATAGTATTGAAAGGTCGAAGAATTTAGAAGGAAAAAAAAATGGAATCGTCGCGACGGCACATCACAGGCGTCGAAGTCTCTACAATGAAATTATTTTTGAACAGCTCTGATAGCGCCCACGCAACAATGGTTGCTTGTATACTGTCAAATGCTCATATTCTGCGGCCTAAAGCTCATGGCACGGTGCGAAAACGCGCGCGCGGAGAAAGCGACACAGTGCGCGGACAAGCATGCAGAGGCGCAGTCGGTCGCTGCGAATCTGCGCGATCGCTGCGTTGACGCTTCGTTCTATTACACTCCATTTAGTTATACAAACACTATAAGAACATATTTCACATAGTGTGCTGCCAGCGTTTACCTACCTTTCACGCAAGAAGCCGGTTCGGGAGACTCCATCGCGGCGACCGCGCGCAGTGGCGTTCGGTGTACGTATTCGGTAAAGAGATAGCGTCTGTAAACGATTGTGTGCTTTCAGTTTGCCCAAGATTATTATTTAGACAGTAAGAAACTTCTATCGTTTTGAAAGTACTTACAGAAATGTCCGGGAGAACTCGCGCGGGGTGTTTTCAGTGAGCGCTGACAGCAAAACCTATGAGGCGCGCGCCACGTGATCCCTCATACTACGCCAGCGAGGCGCTTCCGATAGATGGCGACTCCGTAACTCCTCGCCGCCAATACCGCCGCGACGCCGCGAGCGACGGCGCGAGTTGGAGCCCCGTTTCTCCTCTGTCGTGACGTCACGGTGTCACGTGGTATTGAAGGCGACACCGCCGCGCCTGAGGAGCTGGGTTGAGCTCTAGTAGTATGCTTCGCATAAAAAAAAAATTGTTCATACAACTGATAAAAAAGCCGGCAGATCCCATGTCCTGTGGGAATCGATGCTATGCGTAGCAGTGTGCGGGGAGCCTATCAAGTTAACGAAACGACCATGGGATCATCAAGAGGTAGGCGGCTGTCTCATGACCTACATAACATACATTTGATGACACTCATGCTATGACCTATCATTTATGTTTGTCATACACTTGTGTGATACTGTGCCAATTTTGGTACATACCAAGACGTACGTGGCTGTTTCATGACCTACATGACACGCAAGTCATGCCATTTATGTTATGACCTATACTTTATCTTCGTCATACACTCATGTCATACTGTACCACTTTTGGTACATACGAGGACGTAGGTGGCTGTTTCATGACCTACATGACATTCATATCATCACATTCATATCATGACATTCATGTCATGACCTATCATTTATGTTCGTCATATACTCTTGTTATACTATCACAATTGTGGTACATACCAAGTTAACTAAACGACCATGAGAGCACCAAGACGTAGGCGGCTAGATAGATAGATAGATAGATAGATAGATAGATAGATAGATAGATAGATAGATAGATAGATAGATAGATAGATAGATAGATAGATAGATAGATAGATAGATAGATAGATAGATAGATAGATAGATAGATAGATAGATAGATACTGTGAAAGTGGCAACTGTTCGCCAAGAAAGGCTTCGCATTCAAAAAACGGCACCGAAATTTTTATTTTAATCTTGCAAGGTTGTTCAACAAGCGTCTTTTCCTTTCTTTGCTGCGCATTGGAAGCTGCGGAATAAAAGGCGCGCCTCGAACTCAGCACGTGTAGATAACGCCGGTGGTTCACCAAGCGCGTCAGACTGGGGAAACATCACTGGCTGCTTAATCTGTGACTTTGCGCTGTGCTTGTTTGGGATGGGCTTCGAGCTCAATTTGGGAAATGCTGTTCTAGCCCACTGGCCGTGTTACACCAAGTGTTTTCTTTTTTTTTAACAAAGCGCAGCTCTTGGGATCCCGTTCCTAGGGCAAGCGTCGGCGTTCCCGACGTAACCGAGCGATCGAGCACAGCGAAAGAAGAGAGTGAACGCGGCGGGTAGCGGGGGATAAGATAAACAGTGAGAAAGAAGAGGTGCGCGCAAGAAAGCGAAGAGGAGGGCGCAGGCAAAAATTTCTCACAAGGCAAAAATTTCTTTGGGTGTGCACAAGAAACCAGGCATTCCACAAACACAAAACACCAAGTGCGGAGCAATGGGAGAGATGGCTCACCAGCCGCGAGCTAGGGGCTCACAGAGCTCTAATAGCGCACGCGTGCGAGGCGGCCCGGCTCAGTGGAGCCCTGGACTAGGGGCCCATCCATGGCTGAAGACGACCCAAGCTTCAAGAATGAAGACTTCGGCCTCGACCCGCTAAAACCTTAAAAGAGTCAATAAAGTTTTCCATTCCATTCCATTTCAAATCATGGACTGCGACTGCGAAATTTTGGCCATAGATTTATGTCTCCCAGGGTACCATCTATTTTCAATTATAAATGCTAATTTCCCCACCGGTGTTCAAAGTACACGTCAATTTGATAGGGCTGTGGCTGCCTGTAGAAAAGAAATATTGTTTGTAGGGGATTTTAATTCGCATCATTTGTCGTGGGGGCTAAGAACAGATTTTTGTGGTAAGCGACTATGGGAGTGGACTATTGATGGTCACCTTTCATGTCAGAACACAGGACAAGTGACATTTGCTATAGAGGACCCTGTCGTTCAGTGTTAGATTTAACATTTTGTAGCGCTGGTATCAAGGTTTTGTGGTGGGTAGCGGTTGGCTCAGCAATCAACAGTGATGATCTTCCTGTGTCATTTGATATCAATTGTCCAATAACTTCTTTGAATACCAGGCATGCACATTTGTGGACCATACGAAATTTAAGACTTTCTCGCGTTCTGCCGTTTCGAAACTTGCAAGTGCCAGTGATAAGGAAATCGCTTCAACCATTTGCTCAATTCTAGAGGATTCCCGGATGCAAGCTGACTTTGTCATCCCTTCGGCTAAAGGTACCGCGTGTCGTTGGTGGAATAATGAGTGTACGCGGGACTATAGAAGAAGAAAGGCCGCTTGGAAAACGATTCTGCACAATCAGTGCCCGACAAATTGGAAAGGTGATCAGTTTCACGCTGGTGTACTTAAGCGTAATGTTAATCGAGCCAAAGAGGAATACTATATTAGACATTATGATTATCTATCTAATTAAAAAAATAAGCGTGCTTTATTTGCATTCATTCGTGCTAGGAAGGTGCTACCAACACCCTTAACATTAGACCCAATTGTTTTGACCCCGCAGGAACTGAGCGCCTCCCTAGAAGACATTGCCGAAGGCTTAGAAAATTGATTTACGGCCAGGCTTCCGGCTATTCATTCTACATCAGATCCTTGGGATGGCTTTACTCCAATTTCGTTAGCTGAACTAAATGAGACTGCAATATATTTACCGAATTCAGCCCCTGGCCCTGATGGTGTCCCTAATGCAATGTTAAAAATATTGTTACAGGAATTAATGCTGTAAAATTCGTCAATGTTGCCCGTTATGTCCTTATGGATTAGGAATACTACCCCGTATTGCTTCTCATCTGGGAACCCTTATATAAGAGGACATGGCCGTTAGTCAGCAGTGTATAAGCCTCACCAGTTCTTCTAATCTTGTTAAGGCCAATGATATCCCAAACAATATCTGGTAGTTCCCCAAACACTCCTGATAAGGTAGCTTCACTCGAGGGGGTTCATGTGTTCTACGTTGCCATTTTCAGTTTCCAGTGGCGGCTGTTCGGGATCAGAGATTCTTAGCACACTCTGCCACGTTACAGGTCTGACCGCCACCTTGATCAGGTGCTCCGCAGCCGCTGGGGACTGAGGCCATTGTTTAATTGTAGGAGTCATGGGCCCTTCTATTGCAGTAGATATTTGCAACGCTTATTTCTCAGACAGACGGGCAGACAGACAGGCAGGCAGACAGACAGACATACAGACAGACATACATACATACATACATACATACATACATACATACATACATACATACATACATACATACATACATACATACATACAGACAGACAGACAGACAGACGGACAGACAGACAGACAGACGGACAGACAGATTGTAGGCAGGCAGGCAGGCAGACATACATACATACATACATACATACATACATACATACATACATACATACATACATACATACATACATACATACATACGTACATACGTACATACATACATACATACATACATACATACATACCACGGAGTAAGACATATAGGAGGTGAAACTCCCGTCAGCGCGAGCGAGCGCGGGCGACCAGATAAAAGTCACAATTGTTGCATGCGCCGACGCTACCCTATGCAGTGGCGGCACCATGCGGCGCGTCGTAGAAGCCGCAGCGGAAAAAAAAAGAGCAGCGCCCGGCAGGCGGCTCCGGCAGCTCCGGCGCTCACTCCGGCGGCGCCCGCTCAAAGCAGACGACAAGCAGACGACACGGGTGTTTGCTTCAGCGGGCACGCCATAACCGAACTGCGTAGGTGCGCGCACTCAAGAAAACTTTTTTGTTGTGTGCCCATCAAAAAAAGCAACACGTGTGGCAAACTTCCGCTAATCTTCCTCTTATCGCCAAGCGGCTAGGGCAACTAGTTTTCGCGAGTCGTCTTATAAAAAAGAAAAGGAACGGAAACACATGCACGGCGGCATCCTTCCTAAGCGCACCCCTGTGAGCACTAGAGCGAGAAACAAGCGGTCGCCCTTTGAGCGATTAGGAACGAGATAGCCCTCAGTTTCGCAAGCGCAAAAAGCCGAAAACCGCCCGCCACGGAGCAAGATAGCCCTGGCTACAACCAGAAGCTACGTATCATCTTATAGCTGTCATGGAAAACGCATTTTATTTTTTACTGTGCTCAAATGGCTGAAGCATAGCAGCAGTTGCTCTTCGGGCTACAAGCGGTAAAGAAGCGCGCGAGAGTGCCCTCAGTAGAAGTCAGGCGCGCGCGGCCGAACGGGAGCAACACTCGACCGGTTGCCTTGGCAACCGAAACAGCGGTAATTTCTTCCCATGCCGCCAGGTGCCGCCAGCATGAAAATATATCCGCGAGCTTGTGACCTTTTCTGGTCGCCACAAACAGCGGAGTTTCCACTCCTATATTTCTTGCTCCGTGATATATACATACCGACAGACAGACAGACAGACGTACAGACAGACAGACAGGAACACAGACAGACAGACAGACAGACGGACAGACAGATAGTAGGCAGGCAGGCAGACAGACAGACAGACAGACAGACAGGCAGGCAGGCAGACAGACAGACAGACAGACAGACAGACAGACAGACAGACAGACAGACAGACAGACAGACAGACAGACAGACAGACAGACAGACATACAGACAGACAGACAGACAGACAGGCATACAGATGGACAGACAGACAGACAGACAGACAGACAGACAGACAGAGACAGACAGACAGACGGACAGACAGACAGACAGACGGACAGACAGATAGTAGGCAGGCAGGCAGGCAGACATACATACATACATACATACATACATACATACATACATACATACATACATACATACATACATACATACATACATACATACATACATACATACATACATACATACATACATACAGATGGACAGACAGACAGGCAGGCAGGCAGACAGACAGACAGACAGACAGACAGACAGACAGACAGACAGACAGACAGACAGACAGACGGACAGACAGATAGTAGGCAGGCAGGCAGGCAGACAGACAGACAGGCAGGCAGACAGACAGACAGACATACAGACAGACAGACAGACATACAGACCGACAGACAGACAGACAGATGGACGGACGGACAGACAGATAGTAGGCAGGTAGGCAGGCAGACAGACAGACAGACGGACAGACAGATAGTAGGCAGGCAGACAGACAGACAGACAGACAGACAGACAGACAGACAGACAGACAGACAGACAGACAGACAGACAGACAGACAGACAGACAGACAGACAGACAGACAGACAGACAGACAGACAGACAGACAGACAGGCGACAACAGCTGAAGCAGTAAAAAATTCTAATAACATTAAAAAGAGAAAATGCCTCAGTTTCTCTAGGTTGTCTTAGCAGTGACAGCGAAGTATTACAATGTTACATGACTTCAGATTCGTATGTTTATGGGAGCTATATATTGGAGTAAATATTGGCTTACTAACTGAACTCGCGTGATCATAGTGATACTGAGCGCCTGTAGCAAAAAGGGCACGTCTTTTTCCCAAAGTGAAAACGTCCATGTTACCCATCTTTTCACCATTCAAATTGTACCACGTCTCCGAAACTCAGCACATCACGTGACCTCGAATGCTGGAAACGTGGGAACAATCCACGTATCAAGCCACCATCCACAATAGCACCGTCCTTCTCAGCTGGTATGCTGATTTTAACTTCTATCATCCTAAGAGTTCTACGGGGTTATTGTGGTTTTTCGTGGGTAATGCTTCTACAGGTGCTCATTATGCTATGACATGCCTGTGTTGGCCTCGAGCTCCACCACTGGAAAAGCTGGCGCCACCGTCGGCGTGACGTGCTAGGAGGGATCACGTGGACATACCGGCCGCGTCGGCTGCTTCGGGCGCGCCGAAGCGAGCTGAAACCGAGTTTAAATTCCCTCGTACGCTGCGGTCCTCGTTTAGTGGCGAAATGTTCCCGCTTCGAGTGTCTCCTTTACAACGCTTGAAAGCACTACAATCGGTAGTGGCTGCCTTTGAAGGCGCGCAACATGGTAGGCTACTGCTCGGGGCCGCAGGGCCGGACGCACGTAACGGAGGCCGGTGTCAGCCTTGTTCACACGTAGCCGCAGGAGAAGAAGCTGCGTGAAGCTTGGCTCGCGAAACATAAAACCGGCAAACAGTCATCGGCTACAACTCGGCTATGCAGCAAGCACAGACGCTGGGAAGAATTCTACGAAGACGACGAAGTGCCTTCTTGGTAGAACGCGCTTCCGATGGGCTGTGTGAATTTTGGCCTTTTTCGGAAGTCTTTCGATCTTGTTTTCCTAGGCTTTGTGCTCAATCGACGACGGAACTCGAGAGGACCACGAGGATACCGCTTTCTCCGCAAGTGGGACCTTATTTCCTCCATTTTTGGACTTTGTGTGTTCAACGCAGCACGTAGCTGAGGCGCTGAGGCTACCGCGGCCGATCGGGCCCGCGGCGTCCCCACCGGAGGATCGTTTGCCGCTCGTGGTCGCGCGGAAGTTGTGAATCATGGCTACTATGGAAGGAGCGACTACACCCGAGGAATCTTCGGTTCCAGGACAATGGTACGGTAGCGAAGGAGGAAGGTACGTGCCGCTAGAGAAGAGCGGGCAGAAAAGTGCGAAACAGCGAGCCCGGCAGAGGCAAGCCGGCAGGAAAATGGCGGCCAAGTCGATCGAGCGTCAGCATACGCGCATTCCAGACGGCGCCGAGAAAATTGTTCTCCGACCACGTGGCGGCTTAGTTAAGCTTACAAAATATGGAACAGCATATCTGACTGACGTCATCAAAATGTCGGCGGGGATTAACCCACGCGAAGAGAAGGAAGATATAATAACTCCAAATATGAAGCAGCACTCCGTTCTCGTCATCACTACGAGTGCGGAGAGGAAGCTGAAGTACGCGAGCGTGAAACACCTCATGTTCGACGGTGAACAAGTGGAGACGTTCGCCTACGTGGCCACCCCCGAGCACTGCGGAAAGGGAGTCATCCACGGGGTTCCACTCGGATACTCCATCGAAGAAATTCTGTACCGCCTAGACCGCAAGGATAACCCCGAGATTCGAGGCGTCCGCAGGCTGGGAAAAGATTCACAGTCGATCTTTATCCTCTTCAAGGAGAAAGAAGTGCCAAGGTGGATTTACCTCAACGGGGCACCGCACAGATGCCAGCTGTACCGCAAAAAATACGAAGTGTGTGTCGCCTGTGGCCGACTCGGACATCGCGCTGACGTGTGCCCAGACCCGACGAACGTCAAGTGCCGGGGCTGCGGCCTCGAGAACCCGTCAAGTGACCACAGGTGTGAGCTGAAATGCCAGCTGTGCGGCAAAGGCCACGCCCTAGGAGATCCCAAGTGCCGAGAACTCTTCCGCACTCCCTACGAAGTTAAGAAGCGACAGTGGGAGAAGATGGGACAAGCAACGACGACTGGTGGGGGACATCAGAGTCGACAACGCGAACCCAAAGAGGGAAAAGACTTCAAGTTCCGCGAGGACTCTTTCCCAAAACTGGAAGCAAATCAGAGCAGACCATCGCCGCCGCCCAAAGGACGCTCCGGTTCCCGTGCCAGGAGCCAGTCCAGGGGGCGCTCGAGCTCAAGGGACCCTGCCAACCCATGGAGACGAGGTAGGAGCAAGGAGCGTAAGGGTGTGAATTTCGCGGGCAAGGTCTCCCAGGAAAATAATCAGAGGGATAAACGGGACGAGGAAATTGAGAAATTAAAGAAAATGGTCGAAAAATTAACGGGGATAGTCGATTCGCAACGGTCCGAAATCCAAAACTTAAAGAAATCACAGAGGCAGGCAACCCCTCCTCCGCAACAACCCATTAGACAGATGACCCCCCCAGCGGCACGTCAACAGCCGCAAGGAGAGGATAAGATGGTCACAGAGGCGTCCCTCCCGCCACCAACGAAACGCAAAATTCAAGACGCCGACCCTATTCAGGCTATAGAAAAAAGGGTCGAAAATTTGGTAAGATTAGAGGCCAAGATGAATGAATTTATGAACCATATCAACATCCAAATTCAAACTGTCCTTGGGGCAGTTCAGAAACAGGCCGAGGAATGCCAAAGGCTAAGGAATGAGATGGTCGCCATGAACGGGTGGCAACAGAATATGGAGCAGATCGTCACGCAACTGCAAAATGGCCAGGCGCGCAAATGAAAATCAAATCTGGCATTGGAACTGTCGCGGCTTCCGGCGCAAGCGGTCGATTCTGCAACAGTACCTTCCGCTATTAGATGAGACTCCGTTGGCGATTGCCCTCCAGGAAACTGGAGGACCCGCAAAACTGTC
Source organism: Dermacentor albipictus (assembly GCF_038994185.2). Lineage (NCBI taxonomy): Eukaryota > Metazoa > Arthropoda > Arachnida > Ixodida > Ixodidae > Dermacentor > Dermacentor albipictus. The sequence continues at coordinate 436,813,048 of NC_091821.1, forward strand.
AGGTTATCAGGCATTTCATAGTGGCAGGGGGGAGAAATCCTCGGTCACAACACTCGTGAAAAGAAATATCGCGGCCATTGAACACGATTTAGAGTCGAGAGAGATCGAGAACGTGTTTGTCGAAATTATAACCGGAAAACAGAAGGACCCTAGTTTATTCCTTCTAAATTTATACAGCTCACCCAGGCAAAGGAAGGTGAGGTTCAGGGCTCTGCTTCGCAAGGCCCTCAAAATTTCAAGCAACCAGCCACTGTTGATAGTGGGGGACTTTAATGCACATCACCAGGAATGGGGGTACCCGCACCAATGCCCGAAAGGCAGACAGCTGTGGGAAGATACGCATGACATAGGGCTCACTCTGCACACGGACCCTGAGAGTCCAACGAGGGTGGGCAATAGCGTTAGTAAGGATACATCTCCAGATCTAACATTCTCGAAAAACATTAAAGATCTAGAATGGCATAATTCGGATCAAAATTTTGGCAGCGACCACTACATAATTGTTTCCATACTGAAAGTGGGCCTTCAAACGCGCAGGGCTCGCGCGCCGGCCGTCGTTGAATGGGATAACTTTAGAGATATCAGGAGAGCGCAGGAACTGGGGCCCATCAGAAACATCGAGGAATGGACGACGGCGCTCAAATCGGACGTTAGAAGGACGACAAAAACGCTCGAAGGGGATAACGCCCCGGAGATAGCGGACAGCCGTCTTCTGCATATGTGGGAAGCTAAGCAAAGCATGGAACGTCGTCTCAAAAATCAGAAATGGAACCGCAACCTCAGAAGAAGGATTGCTAGGCACAATAAGGAAATCGAAGATTATACTTTTACATTGTGCGAACAAAATTGGGCCAACAAGTGTGACGAAATGGAGGGGAGCATGCACCTCTCCAAGACGTGGAACATCCTCCGGCATTTGTTGGACCCTGCAAGCTCGAAAACTCAATCCGGTATAAGATTGGCAAAAGCTAGGCACGCGTTCGTAGGGAACGATGATTATTTCATGAAGAAATTAATTGAGACGTTCGTGGGGGAAACATCGCGAACTCCACTACCCGACTATGGTGGAGCGCCTAACGAGGCGTTGGACGCCCCCATCACAGAAGCGGAAGTGCGAGCAGAGATTGTAAGACTCAGAACGAAGTCGGCTCCAGGCCCTGACGGGGTAACGAACAAAATGCTCAGAAACTTAGACGATGATTCCATTAGCTATCTAACGAAGTACATGCAGGAATGTTGGGAAAAAGGCGAGCTCCCACAACAGTGGAAGACGGCAAGCATTACTTTAATACCAAAACCCGGGAAGCCTCCGCAATTGGAAAACTTACGGCCAATTTCCTTAACTTCATGCGTGGGGAAATTGATGGAGCACGTCGTCCAGACCAGACTGATGGGCTTCATGGAGCAGGGCGATCTGTGGCCACATGAGATGGTCGGGTTCCGACCTCAATTGTGTACGCAGGACGTCATGCTCCAAATCAAACATGATATAATAGACTCAAGGTCTAAAGATGCAAAAGCAATTCTGGGACTGGACCTCACGAAGGCTTTTGACAACGTAAAGCATGAGGCGGTCCTGGAAGGGCTGAACAAGATTAATGTAGGTACCAGGACATATCGATACATCAGGGACTTCCTGACGGGAAGAACTGCTTGCATGAGGTTCCAAACGCTGGAATCCCCCACAATTGAGCTAGGGAGTAAGGGTACGCCCCAAGGATCAGTGCTGTCTCCCCTACTCTTCAACGTGGCTATGCGAGAACTCCCCGAGCAATTGGCAAAGCTCGAGGGATTAAAATTTAGTATATATGCGGATGATATCACCCTCTGGGTCAACCGGGGAAGTGATTCAGCCGTCGAAAGCCTGCTCCAGGCCGCCACCGACATCATAGTCGATTACGCGGCCGAGAGAGGCCTAGCATGCTCGCCGCAGAAATCAGAATTGTTTATATACAATCCGAAACACTTAAGGTGCAAGGCACCATCGGAGATCAAAATTAAGGTGGCGGGTAAAGAGGTACCAATAGTAGAGCAAATTAGAATCTTGGGCCTGATTCTCCAGTCACACGGCTACAATGGCGAGACCCTCAAGAGGCTGCAGAATCACGCATTACAGACCCTGAGCCTAATTAGGCGGGTGGCCAGCAAAGGTCGAGGGCTAAAGGAAAAAAAATTATTTAAGCTAATACAGGCGTACATATTCAGCCGGGTGAGCTATGCAACGCCATATCTCGATTTGAAAGTTGTGGAAAGAGAAAAGATTGATTCTCTAATGAGAAAATGCGTAAAACGAGCGCTGGGACTGCCCATGTGTACATCAACAGAGAGACTGATGGTTCTAGGAGTGCACAACACATGGGCAGAACTGGCGGAAGCGGTGCGAACCTCTCAAATTGAGAGACTTAGCACCACGAAGACAGGAAGAGCCATATTGGCCAAAGTTGGAATAAACCCGGACAGAGGCCCCACCCAAAAGGTGGAAGTAGATAGGGAAATTAGAAAAAATCTGATTATCCCCCCTCTGCCAAAAAACATGCACCCGGAACATAACAAAGACAGGAGGCATAAACGAGCCGAAGCATTAAAAATTAGATTCGGTAATATCTCGGAGCATGAGGTGGCCTATGTAGATGCGGCGGGAGGTAGCGGCAGTTTTACGGTGGCAACGGCTGTCAGCGGCCGGGGTATTCCCGTGACTGCTGTCACTCTGCGCGGGCGCAACATAGAAGTTGCCGAGGAAATTGCGATCGCATTAGCTTGCGCTGGAACGGACGCGAAATTTGTGATCAGTGACAGCAAAACTGCCATACAAAATTTTAGCAAGGGAAGGATCTCGCCCTTAGCGGCCAGAATCATAGGCCAGAGAAATCTAGATAGAAAAATTCAAATAATTTGGACTCCGGCGCATGAAGCCGTCCCCGGCAACGAGGCGGCCCACGAGCTGGCTCGAGATCTCTACCGCCGAGCCGCTACAGGGCCCCTCGATGACCGAGGGAGCGGAGAGCGCATGCTAAAATATGGGGAGATCACGCAGCATTATAGATTGGCTCGTAGACTGGTATCCCCGCCAGACCCAAAATTAAACAACACACAAGCAGTCGCGTGGAGACGACTACAAACTTATACATATCCGCACCCGGTTATGGCGAACCACATGTTCCCCGAGGCCAGGAGCGATAAGTGTAATCTTTGTGGGGCGAGAGGGACCCTCGACCACATAATATGGGAATGTCCGTACTCTCCCGGGGGAACGCACAAAATAGATAGTAGAGACACCTGGGAGACCCTGCTGCGCAGCTCGGACCCTGAGCTCCAGCTCCGGCTCGTCCAACTGGCCGAAGAGGCTGCTGGGACCCAAGACCTCCCAGCCTGCATCTGAGGCGGCGGCACTCGCCCCCTGACCTGTGCGTCGGGGGGTGGGTAGATCACCTTTTTCCGTTGGACATTAAAGTTTATTCTATCTATCTATCTGCTACGGTGCCCGGTCTACGATGTTCTGAAAACGCGCACTGAGACGCTCGCCCGAGTCCGCTGCCCGACTAATGTCATGACGGTTTGGTCTATGAACTTGTCGATGCTATAGATACTGGCAAGTTCAGTGGAGTGGAAAGGCAGCGGTAAGAAGCACATTTAAAAAAAGCTTGGCATATGGTCATGTTTCTGTTATGAATTAATGCACTGGATTACAAAAAAGGAGCAGCGGGAAATTTCACGCTGAGGACACCGATAAACATACAGTGCGACGCAACTCGAGAAATAGTATTGAAAGTTCAAAGAATTTAGAAGAAAAGAAAGACTGAGTCGTCGCGACGGCACATCACAGTCCCCGTAGGCGTCGAAGTCTCTAGAATGAAATTATTTTTTAACAGCTCTGATAGCGCCCACGCAACAATGGTTGCTTGTATTCTGTCAAATGCTCATATTCTGCAGCCTAAAGCTCATGGCATGGTGCGAAAACGCACGCGCGGTGAAAGCGAAACAGGGCGCGGACAAGCATGCAGACGCGCAGTCGGTCGCTGCGAATCTGCGCGATCGCTGCATTGAGGCTTCGTTCTATTACGCTCCATTTAGTTATACAAACGCTATAAGAACATATTTCACATAGTTTGTATAGTTTCACATAGTTTACCTACCTTTCACGCAAGAAGCCGGTTCGGGAGACTCCATCGCGGCGACCGCGCGCAGTGGCGTTCACTGTACGTATTCGGTAAAGAGATAGCGTCTGTAAACGATTGTGTGCTTTCAGTTTGCCCAAGATTATTATTTAGACAGTAAAAAACTTCTCTTGTTTCGAAAGTACTTACAGAAATGGCAGGGAGAGCTCGCGCGTGGTGTTTTCAGTGAGAGCTGACAGCAAAACCTACGAGGAGCGCGCCACGTGATCCCTCATACTACGCCAGCGAGGCGCTTCCGATAGATGGCGACTCCGTAACTCCTCGCCGCCAATACTTCTCTCGCTGTGATGTACAAGACCGGTTGTTTGACATTCATGTTCGTTTCTCAGAATTCCGTATCAAATGCCATTGTTTTTATTTGATTTGAATCACTTGGGACCCCTACACAATACTAATATTGAAAAATGAGAAAGAATAGACAAGAAAGCTGTCCGATTTATCTACAATTCTTAAGGTAGAACCTCTATACCAGGGCTCCTTAAACACAGTGGCTTCTCTTTGATTACAGAACGAACGCGCCTTTCCTGATTAAAGTTAGTTCTTCAGCTAATGAATGGTCACTACCATATACATACCTCACACATCTTAACACCTTTAACTGGTTATGCTACTCGTAATAAACACTCCCGTAGCAGTAACGCCGTTGACACCGCGTAACAAATTCTTCAAATACTCTTATTTTACAAGAACAATAGTGTATTGAAACAAAATTCCTGATGAAGTCGTTACACTAATTTCTTTATCCCGTTTTCAGGCGCACCTGCATTCTTGACTCTACCGCGTATAGTTTACTTGTAGTCGAGGGTTGGACGGAAGCCCGTCTGGTGGGGATGAAGCATGAAGCAATAAAACGACAGACACCGACCAAAAGAAGTACTGAAAAAGGAATACATCTAAAAGGCGCCTTGGCTTCTCTACGGAAGCTTTGTTCATAATGTGTTGAAGGATGAAGTTTCGAATGTCCTTGCAGAGAGCACGGATGCAACGGGCCACAAGATTCACTGGGATCGCTCGAGAGTTATCGGCCAAGGAAGAAACCTGAAATCGCGGCTGTATCTGGAATCACTGGAGATAAAAAAACACGTCACACGCTCAATAAGAATGACGGAGCCCCCTCCCCCGTCATACACGCGCTACTTACGTCACGTTCTGAAGAATACACAAGCATCCGTGAATGTGAGCAAGGCTTCCGCAGGAAAGCCGAAACGTCTTTTAGATTTATTCCTTTTTTAGTACTTCTTTCGGTCGCTGTCCGTCGCTTCATTGCTTCATATAGTTTACGTGCTCCTTTTTTCATGCATTGTGTCGTTTTTGCTATGTTGAATTCAAGTATCGACATGATTGCTTGTAGTGTATGTTTGTAGGAGCGTAATTGTATGCTCCCACCCTGATAAGATCTTGTAAATGATCGCAGTATTTATAAATAAATAAATAAATGAAAATTTTGTTTTGTACAATTTTTCCTGTAGCTTGTACATAAAGTGCCACTTAGCTGTCGCTGTGTGGCAAATCTATCTATAGAGGTTACGTGCCACTCGTCGAGGGCCGAAGGGCAAAAGCAACTTTCCATAGTTCACAACCGCGGTCACCATATCGCCATCGCTGTTTCTTCAATAGATCGCGCGCACGAGGGCACGCAGCACTCCACTCACGCGCTGTCTAGAACGTTCGCGTTGAAGATCGTCCTTTCAGAGTCGACGCTACGATATTAACACCAGAGCCTCAAGTAGCAGCGAACGCAGGTTTGGTTTATGACACCACGGAGCGAGCACGGTAGAGGTGCGCCATCGCCAGCGCGAGAGGACCCCCGTGTGCGGCGACTTGGCCACGCAGCGTTCGTGGGCGCCGTCGGTCTGATCGCGGCTGCCGTGTGCGTCGCCGTACCCATCGGGTTGCGCCTGAGCCTGATACGTTGCAAGGGCAGCGAGTGCCTGTCGCTAGAGCGGGACATGAAGCGCGCCATGGATCCCGGTGCGGACCCGTGCAGCAACTTCTACCAGCACGTCTGCGGCCAATGGGTCAGTGGAAAGACGGACTTCGCATATGCCACCTACAAGTACAGGAACTTCCGGGACAAGGACCTGATGTACGAACTGGTGACGGGCGTCTCGCTGACTCCGAATCGCCATCAGACCACCCGTGATAAGCTGGCCCTACTGTACCTCAGGTGAGGCGCGTCTGATGGGGCAACGACCTTTCTCCTTTTGGCGCAAACAAGCTACCAGTCGGTTTGAGAATGTTCTCTCAATGTACAACTAACTATAGACATTTTTGGTTCCCTGCCACTAGAGAAGCTCGAGATTATCAAAGCTAGTAAACTGGGACCGCATTGTAGATGTGCTGTAGAGAACCATGTTTTATAGCGATAGTATTGGCCTCGAGCTCCACCACTGGAAAAGCTGGCGCCACCGTCGGCGTGACGTGCTAGGAGGGATCACGTGGACATAGCGGCCGTGTCGGCTGATTGGGGAGCGCCGAAGCGAGCTGAAAACGAGTTTAAATTCCCTCGTACGCTGCGGTACTCAATTAGTGGCGAAATTTTCCCGCTTCGAGTGTCCCCTTTACAACGCTTGAAAGCACTACAATAGGTCAGTGGCTGCCTTTGAAGGCGCGCAACATGGTAGGCTACTGCTCGGTGCCGCAAGGCCGGACGCACGTAACGGAGGTCGGTGTCAGCCTTGTTCACACGTAGCTGCAGGACAAGAAACTGCGTGAAGCTTGGGTCGCGAAACATAAAACCGGCAAGCAGTCATCGGCTACAACTCGGGTATGCAACAAGCACCGACGAGAGGAAAATTTCTGCTACGGCGGCGGGTCTGCGATGTTCAGAAAACGCGCACTGAGACGCTCGCCCGTTTCCGCTGCCCGACTAATGTCATAACGGTTTGTCTATGAACTCGTCGATGATATAGATACTGGCAAGTTCACTGGAGTGGAAAGGGAGCGGTAAGAAGCACATGCAATAAAGAAGAGCATGGCATATGGTCATGTTTGTGTTATAAATTAATGCACTGGATTACAAAAAAAGGAGAGCGGGAAATCGCAGGCTCAGAACACCGATGAATATACAGTGCGACGCAACTCGAGAAATAATATTGAAAGGTCAAAGAATTTAGAAGACAAAAAAAAAAAGATTGAATCGTCGCGACGGCACGTCACAGGCGTCGAAGTCTCTACAATGAAATTATTTTTGAAAAGCTCTGATAGCGCCAACGCAACAATGGTTGCTTGTATATTGTCAAATGCTCATATTCTGCGGCCTAAAGCTCATGGCACGGTGCGAAAACGTGCGCGCGGAGAAAGCGAAACAGTGCGCGGACAAGCATGCAGACGCGCAGTCGGTCGCTGCGAATCTGCGCGATCGCTGCATTGAGGCTTCGTTCTATTACGCTCCATTTAGTTATACAAACACTATAAGAACATATTTCACATAGTTTGCATAGTTTCACATAGTTTACCTACCTTTCACGCAAGAAGCCGGTTCGGGAGACTCCATCGCGGCGACCGCGCGCAGTGGCGTTCACTGTACGTATTCGGTAAAGAGATAGCGTCTGTAAACGATTGTGTGCTTTCAGTTTGCCCAAGATTATTATTGAGACAGTGAAAAACTTCTCTCGTTTCGAAAGTACTTACAGAAATGTCCGGGAGAACTCGCGCGGGGTGTTTTCAGTGAGCACTGACAGCAGAACCTACGAGACACTAAAAGCACTGTCAACGCTGCCGGACTACTTGCCGCCGTGACACATGTGCAGCAGCCACGCGTCTTTAGCTTTCCTTTCATTGCCACAGAAAGTTCTCCGCGAGTATAGTCTTGCAACATGTTCACTACCGAGATGGGACGCCTGCGAAGCCGCTGGCGGCACTTCTGGTTATGCCAGCGTTGAGACGAGTGATTTAGCTCGCACGCTGCTTCACGGGAAGGTGTCGCCCCGGCGTATTGTTAGAGCACCGTTAAAAGCGGTTCAGAGCAACGCCTAACCTTGCCATCACGTTTATTAAGTCGCCCTTAATGTGAAACTCGCCATTTCTTTTATTTAGAAGGCGAGTGAAAAATAGGATAGGGCATTTCCGTTATCCTTGTGAATTTCTCATTCATGTTCTATCGAGTAAACCGCAAGCAATAAAACGCTGATTTTTATGTAAAGTAATGTGAAATGTCCAAAGTATCACCCTGACACTCAAATCTAGTGTATTGAACGGGCTCTCGAAACATTATTCTCGAAATTTCGCGGTGGGAATCCGTCATTGAAGTCAACCGTAAAGTTGTTCGGTTCGTTAGGGATACTGAGGCAGTATTGATATCTCAACCAGCGTGGCCTGTAGTGCACTTAACTGCAAAGTGTCTCCGCAAATTAGACGCAAAGAACTGTGTTATGTGCCTGCATAATTGCTGCTGCAATGCGTTTCATGCATAGATGGTACAATGGTGCCATCTCGGAGTGCTCCTTTCACGCAGAGGCTGTCGCCAAGACAGCGTCTGTGGGAAATTGAAGAGCGTAATTCTTCTCCCTCTAATAGCAATTGCGAAACTCTGCGAGCGAAACCTGCAAAATGGTAGAGAGCGCAGAAACAATGCCAAACGAGGCGTGGACAATTACAAGGCTGTTAAGCTTGCCAGTATTGGCGGCGAGGAGTTACGGAGTCGCCCTCTATCGGAAGCGCCTCGCTGGCGTAGTATGAGGGATCACGTGGCGCGCTCCTCATAGGTTTTGCTGTCAGCGCTCACTACCTGCGATACACTAGTGGTGCAGGTCGAGGCATCTCTCCTTTGTGCCTCTCTCACTTTCTGTCAGCGCTCACTGAAAACACCACGCGCGCGAGCTTTCCCGGACATTTCTGTAAGTACTTTCGAAACGAGAGAAGTTTTTTACTGTCTAAATAATAATCTTGGGCCAACTGAAAGGACACAATCGTTTACAGCCGCTATCTCTTTACCGAATACGTACAGTGAACGCCACTGCGCGCGGTCGCCGCGATGGAGTCTGCCGAACCGGCTACTTGCGTGAAAGGTAGGTAAACGCTGAGAGCAAACTATGTGAAATAGGTTCTTATAGTGTTTGTATAACTAAATGGAGCGTAATAGAATGAAGCCTCAATGCAGCGATCGCGTAGATTCGCAGCGACCGACTGCGCGTCTGCATGCTTGTCCGCGCACTGTTTCGCTTTCTCCGCGCGCACGTTTTCGCACCGTGCCATGAGCTTTAGGCCGCAGAATATGAGCATTTGACAGTATACAAGCAACCATTGTTGCGTGGGCGCTATCAGAGCTCTTCAAAAATAATTTCATTGTAGAGACTTCGACGCCTACGGGGACTGTGATGTGCCGTCGCGACGATTCAATCTTTTTTTTTTCCTTCTGAATTCTTTGACCTTTCAATACTATTTCTCGAGTTGCGTCGCACTGCATGTTTATCGGTGCACTCAGCGTGCAATTTCCCTCTGCTCCTTTTTTGTAATCCGGTGCATTAATTCATAGCACAAACATGACCATATGCCATGCTTTTTTTTAAATGTGCTTCTTACAGCTGCCTTTCCAGTCCACTGAACTTGCCAGTATCTATAGCATCGACAAGTTCATACACCAAACCGTCATGACATTAGTCGGGCAGCGGACTCGGGCGAGCGTCTCAGTGCGCGTTTTCAGAACATCGCAGACCGGGCGCCGTAGCAGAAATCTTCCTCGCGCCTGTGCTTGCTGCATACCCGAGTTGCAGCCGATGACTGTTTCCCGGTTTTATGTTTCGCGAGCCAAGCTTCACGCAGCTTCTTGTCCTGCGGCTACGTGTGAATAAGGCTGACACCGGCCTCCGTTACGTGCGTCCGGCCCTGCGGCACCGAGCAGTAGCCTACCATGTTGCGCGCCTTCAAAGGCACCTACTACCTATTGTAGTGCTTACTAGCGTTGTAAAGGAGACACTCGAAGCGGGAAAATTTCGCCACTAAATGGGGACCGCAGCGTCCGAGGGAATTTAAACTCGTTTTCAGCTCCCTTCGGCGCGCCCGAAGCAGCCGACGCGGCCGCTATGTCCACGTGATCCCTCCTAGCACGTCACGCCGACGGTGGCGCCAGCTTTTCCACTGGTGGAGCTCGAGGCCAATATGGGTCTACCGACAGCGCGGAACAGCTGCTGAATTCTTTAAAACTGAAGGTAGCGCTAAAAAGGACGAACACACAGTGAAAAGACGACACAACGACGAGGAAACGCTACTGGCACCTGGCTTATTTTTTGAAAAGGATTCAATATTTAAGAGAATCACAACACATGCGCACAACCACACGACGCCAGCCTCCTTTATCGCAATATCGCAAACAGTTACGCGAAGTGAAAAAAATGATAGAACACCTAAGCAGCAAGAAGTGAGCACATGACCAATTGAAGAAAAGCCATATGTTACGATTTTTCAAATCTCTCCAGAAGTGTGCGCTCAGCCGAGTACAAATATATTGCAGCATCGCTGATGCACAGACCCGCCTTTTTTGTCTGTGGAAAGCTTCCAGCAAAACTCTAGCTTTTGCGCTTGCACTTCTGCCCAGAACCTTTGCTTCTTTGAACCGCGGCACGCACTTGCAAACCATCACATGCGAAACTGAATTCGCAAGTTTGACTTGTTTCGTTAAGTTTTGAGAGTGTCCCCTTAAGCGGTCATTGAGGGAATGCCCCGTCTGCCCGATATAGCAATTTCGGCAGGACAGCGGAATAAACTAAACCACTCCTAGGTCACACCTGATGAAGACATTTTCATGCTGCTTTTTGCAACAGCGCTGACCTTCACCGCAGATGCGGGGGCACAGCTTTGCCAACTTGTTTGGCGCAGAAAAAACAAGCGGCACATTGTGCCTGCTGGTCACTTTTTTGAGGTTGTGTGAAAGCTTCTGAATGTAAGGCATCACCTCAGGTTTGGTCTTCACGCGTTCAGGTGCAGCCTTCATTCGTCGGGAACCAAATTTCTTGAGGAGGGTTTCAGTGACTGCTGCAAAGACCGAGTAAGGGAAGCCTACGGCCAAAGGCCTGCGAACCTGATTGTCAAAGCTAAAAAGCATTTCGTGCGGGCACGACTTTTGAAGCACCGATTCCATGCAGAGCGATGCAATTGCTCTTTTCACGGTCTTTGAATGCGACGATTCATACGGCAAACGCTCTTTTTTTGCACGTGGGAAATACGCCCAACAGGTGCGTCCCTTAGTTATCCTCAGCCTGAGGTCTAGAAAACGTTCAGACTGGGATACATAGCGCAAAAAATTTCACAGGGACAAGCAGAACACAGGACGAGCGCTAACTTTCAACAAATGATTTATTGCAGCTTGTGAGTATATATATACTCACTGGGACGCCACTACAATAGAGCAGACTGAAGGAGAGGAGGAAAAAAAACAGTCATGTGCCTACTATGCCCAAAAATTCAAGCTCTTTCCTTGATAAAAATATAGACGGCGTGCTAACACACTCTTCACCTGCTCTGGCTATCTCAGCTGCTTCCACAATTTCCCTCGTAATCTTATTCCTGTGGCGATAGACAACAACGGTTCGATCGAATAGCGGGAAGCATGGAGCCTTCGCGTCACACTTTCTACAATGGGCAGCCAGATGCCCATCTATTGCAATGCTCTCCACTTTGTTGCTATGCTCCGCCAGACGCACGTTTAAACATCTGCCCGTCTGGCCCACGTAGTACTTCCCACACGAGAGTGGGATCTTATACACAACGTTACGGGTGCATGCAACAAAAGGATCTTTGTGCGCGGTAGCGCAACCAGGCTTTGGTTTCCTCATGCGACAGCTCATCACACTCAACCTCAAGAGTTTGTTAGGTGCTGTAAACACAACGTTTACACCAGAACGTTTTCCGACCTTCTTTAGGTTGTGGGAAACCTTATGAAAGTAGGGAATTACGGCCACTTTACGTTTTTCCCTTTCTTCTTTCCTTTCTCTTACGTAGTCCGCTCTCTGCTCATCGCTCATGCGTGAAGTTAGTTTCTTTTGACGATGCAGGCCTTCAGCAACCGAGATAATGATATGTTTCGGATAGTTCGCTGCTTCCAGACGAGCCACCTGCTTACTAAGGCCTTCATCTAGCAAGTGAGCACATGACTTAGATAGAGCGCATGACAGGAAAGAACGTACAATGCTTCTTTTTACGAGTTTAGAGTGTGCCGAACTGTACCTCAAGGGCGGCTTATTAGCTCTGGGCTCATATACCCAACACACGTGTTCGGCTTTGAAATGCAAACGCAAGTCTAAAAACCTGATATTGCCTTGCGCTGGAAATTCAGTAGTGAACGTAAGTGGCCTATAATACTCATTGAAAGAGGCAAGAATACAGCTAACAGCAGGGTTTGAACAGTCAAAACGGCAATCTACCTGAGAACTGGCAGCTGGAACAAGTAAGGATCTATCTAAAAATACCAAAAAATCGTCTACATATCTAAAAACCTTAAAAACTCCCAAATCACCCACCCGCGCGGCAAAAGCCTTGTCACAAGATGAGCATGTCTAGATGAGCAAGCCTTGTCTAGATGAGCACGGCACTGTCCTTTTTTCTAACGCTTGTGGTGTTAGTGTGGCAAGGTTTTTAGAGCTTTTATCATTTTATTTGAGGTCTACCTTTGTCCAATTTGACAATAACATTTATCTGCAAAAGCAGGGTGTTTGCATAGGCTCTTGCATAGCGCCCATTTTAAGTGACCTGTTTTTAGCTCGTTGTGACAAGGCTTTTGCCGCGCGGGTGGGTGATTTGGGAGTTTTTAAGGTTTTTAGATATGTAGACGATTTTTTGGTATTTTTAGATAGATCCTTACTTGTTCCAGCTGCCAGTTCTCAGGTAGATTGCCGTTTTGACTGTTCAAACCCTGCTGTTAGCTGTATTCTTGCCTCTTTCAATGAGTATTATAGGCCACTTACGTTCACTACTGAATTTCCAGCGCAAGGCAATATCAGGTTTTTAGACTTGCGTTTGCATTTCAAAGCCGAACACGTGTGTTGGGTATATGAGCCCAGAGCTAATAAGCCGCCCTTGAGGTACAGTTCGGCACACTCTAAACTCGTAAAAAGAAGCATTGTACGTTCTTTCCTGTCATGCGCTCTATCTAAGTCATGTGCTCACTTGCTAGATGAAGGCCTTAGTAAGCAGGTGGCTCGTCTGGAAGCAGCGAACTATCCGAAACATATCATTATCTCGGTTGCTGAAGGCCTGCATCGTCAAAAGAAACTAACTTCACGCTTGAGCGATGAGCAGAGAGCGGACTACGTAAGAGAAAGGAAAGAAGAAAGGGAAAAACGTAAAGTGGCCGTAATTCCCTACTTTCATAAGGTTTCCCACAACCTAAAGAAGGTCGGAAAACGTTCTGGTGTAAACGTTGTGTTTACAGCACCTAACAAACTCTTGAGGTTGAGTGTGATGAGCTGTCGCATGAGGAAACCAAAGCCTGGTTGCGCTACCGCGCACAAAGATCCTTTTGTTGCATGCACCCGTAACGTTGTGTATAAGATCCCACTCTCGTGTGGGAAGTACTACGTGGGCCAGACGGGCAGATGTTTAAACGTGCGTCTGGCGGAGCATAGCAACAAAGTGGAGAGCATTGCAATAGATGGGCATCTGGCTGCCCATTGTAGAAAGTGTGACGCGAAGGCTCCATGCTTCCCGCTATTCGATCGAACCGTTGTTGTCTATCGCCACAGGAATAAGATTACGAGGGAAATTGTGGAAGCAGCTGAGATAGCCAGAGCAGGTGAAGAGTGTGTTAGCACGCCGTCTATATTTTTATCAAGGAAAGAGCTTGAATTTTTGGGCATAGTAGGCACATGACTGTTTTTTTTTCCTCCTCTCCTTCAGTCTGCTCTATTGTAGTGGCGTCCCAGTGAGTATATATATACTCACAAGCTGCAATAAATCATTTGTTGAAAGTTAGCGCTCGTCCTGTGTTCTGCTTGTCCCTGTGAAATTTTTTGCGCTATGTATCCCAGTCTGAATGCATCCCACCAACACGCCCAAACTTCTTCCCTGCTAGAAAACGTATCTCGCCATTTTGCGGCTGTTCATGGGTAAAACCCAGGCCTTTACCATGGTCGTTAAATGTACTTAAGACCTGTCGTACAGAATGTTCAAAAGAAATGTCATTACGAGCTTTTAAAAAGGTAAACAAATCGTCGACATATCTAAAAACCTTTAAAACCCAGGCCTCCAATAAAATATCCATCCAAAAGGCGATCAACATGAGCTAAAGAGATGTCGCACAAGATAGATGCAACACAGGACCCTATACAAATGCCATTGCGCTGCAGAAAAGGCTGCCTGTCAAAAAGAATAAAAGTGACTCAGATAAAATTCTAAAAGCTTTAAAAAATCATCAAGAGACACTCCTCCTGTGGCCTGAAAAGAGAGTTCGCCTGCATTTTCGACAGACTCCTTCACAGTAACTAAAAGTTCAGGTTGAGGGACGGAATAAATCCTCCACATCCACAGAGAAACTTCTTGGGATTTTTTTGTCATGAAGGGATCGTTCACTTTTATCTACTTAACCTTACATAGTAGAAAGCGGCTGACGCATTGCTGCCAGCTTCTATTCTCACTAATAGTGGTCCTAAAAGGGATATCAGGTTTGTGAGTTTTAGCTGTGAAGAAAGCATACAAGGAGTTACCTCTGCAATTGGAGATATCATTGCCTAATTTTGTCAGGTTCAACTCTTTACAGAAGTTCATGAACCTCGTTACACGCACATCGCTTTTCTTCCCTCGCACAAAGTTCTTTTCAACTGCTTGCAAGGCTTTTCCTTGTAAATGCCCACATGTATGACGACGAAGCCTCTGTCTTTGTCCGCTTGTAAAAGAGATAGCTTGTGTTCCTTGAAATACGCGGCAATACCGCCTAACACACGTCTCGAGGTACGACTGGCCGTGTTGGGAACAATCTTAGCGATGTTCTCTACTCCCTCAAGAAGGCACCTCTCACGGTCTTCTCCTTTGACCTTCAGGGCAATGTTTCTATTGGTGGCGAGCAGGTCGTGAGCTGGCACAAATGTATGAACAGCGTATTTTGGCCCCTATTGCAAAACTTGCTCGACCTTCTCAGGGATCGTGACATCCCCTACAACCACAACTGCCATCTTGGGTGCGCGCTCATTCCTTGTAACATTACTGAGAAGGTGCTTAAGTAAGAAGGCCCAAGTTACCTCTGTGATTTTTGCAGCCTGGGTCTTAAAGGTGCGATACATCCGTGCAGCGAGCCACTCTGGGTATTGGGTATTGCAGGCCAGGTGTAGCCAGACCTGGAAGAGCCTTACTTGGCAACAGTTCTCTCCTCTGAGAATCTTGCACAGTCTTTTAACATGGGCCCAGGAAGGCTTGACAGGGCCGAAGAGCGCGACAACTTCATCCGGAATCCAGCCTTTCCTAAGGCCGAAGGCTAGGCGTCGAGCGCGGCAAGTGGCATTGACGATGTGACACAGAAGAAGGTTGATGAACGAGGGTGACTTCGCGTGAGACGCCGAAGGAGAAAACACACAAGAAGATGGGCCCACTGTACTAGAATTATGCTTCAATAAAACTTGGTGCTGGGCTAGTTGGTGATGCCTTCTTTAAAACTGAAGTTCAGTGATTGTTCAGTTGTTCTAAAACTGAACAATTCAGTTTTAAAGAATGCATCACTAACTAGCCCAGCACCAAGTTTTATTGAAGCTGCTGAATGGAAGCTACATCCTTCCTTACATCGCAGTAGACTCACTTAGCTTGGCGCAGCACTTCCCGAAAGGTCCTCGGATCGTAGTTGAGTAGTACTTAGTTCTTTAAGGGAACGACGGATTCGTCTCAAAATAACATGGAAGCGTAAGCTCATCGATGAGTCGGGGTTTTCCAACTGCTTTTAACCATAAGTGAGTCAAAGTAGTGCGTGAGGGACCTTTGACAGGCGTTGCCACGTACTCGAATTCACGTGCTATCAGTGCATGCGTACTTGGTTTTGCCCAGGAGCTTTTTCTAAAAAAATATATTCTGGAGTGGAAATGATGCTCTGAAATTGAAGCCACACCACTGCCATCCAAGGAGGGACACAATAAAAAACCAACCTGTAGTGACGTAGCCGTAGCGCTCTCCTCACACTCCCCAAGAGATAAAGAAGCGTAATTTTGACGTAGAAATTCTGGTAGTTGTGTATCTTAGCGTTACTTGTTTAAGGATTATGTCTGGACGTCCTTGCAAGTTTTATTTGAGATTGTCCCTCAACACTCAGCCCCGCATAGTACCTTCGAAGAACGGCAGATTGGGCGAATTGGTGGTTTTCCATAATGTTTAAAAGCGGCACAAGGAGTTTCACCGGACAAGAGAATAAAGGATGGGACACACGCGGCGCTGTCTTACAACTGCGTTGATAGGAAAAAAAAAAACACGATGGCTTTTTGAAGCCTTACTACAAGCGAGCGCGCATGCTCGATGTGAATAAAAGCACTGGTCATTCACAAAACATTGCTTCGTGGAAGCGGGGGAGATTAACACCGTTGTTCAACCCTGTTTAGCAAGCCTTTTCTCATTGTGTAGTACGCTTCCACCACTTATCTTGTAACGCTGTGACAACGCCTTTACGGCATGTATTCTTTCTTATTCCTTCTCTCTTTCTTCGGACAGCTGCTCCCACCTTACCAACTTTATTAGGAGCTGAAACCAAACTTTGACACCATATCGGGCGCCTACTTTTTTAAACCTGTGTGTGAGAGAATGAACGTATGGCATTACCGTTACTTTTTTACTCCTTTCAACCGGGCTACTACGCTGCTCCAAGTTGCGTTTGGAGGGATTTAACTTCCTGAGGATTTTGCCTACACATGAGAGAAGGAGCCAGTCCTTGAAACCGGCCTCCCTGCATCGATGTACCTGTGCCTCGAGACTACTGCTCCACTTATTATGACAAGACTTCTTGACTGCCATACCCTTACGGCTGGCTACTATCCCACTTTTTACAAGTTTTGAGGGGCGTGACCTGTAGTTCAACAGGAGCTCCTCGCTTCTAGGGGAATACTGCCAGCACAGGTGATCTTGTTCGAAGGTTAGCTTTAAATATAAGTACTGCAGTATGCTATGTTTGGGACTTCATGCGTGAATTTGAGTCCGGAATCGTTTTGTTTAAAAACATCAAGAACACGTGGCACACTTTCAGGTTCGAGGGATTCGACAAGCACAAGAAAATCATCTACGTACCTAAAATACGTATAATATCATTGGCCGAGTGTTTCTCCACTTTTTTCTCAACACGGTAAAGAGAAATTTTACTTATGCCTGAGGCTACTTTGGCAAGTATACACACATCAGACTTTTGCATATATGTTTGCCATTCCAAAACAACGTACGTATCATTGAGGTAGAGAGACAGGAGTTCTAGAAAGGATTCAGTGTTAATTCCTCATTCACTTAGAAATACGCGCTCATAATTTCCCTCCTCAATGTATTCCTGAACGTGCTGTAGGAGCGTGTTATGTGGACGGAAAAAAAAACAAACAAATCTTCAGCGTCAATGCTTAAACCGGAACATGATCCTGGGTTATTCTTCATTAGGAACTTTACGATCTCTTCCGAATGAGGAACCAGGAACGGGTCTGCCACAGTAAGCGTCGACAAATGTTTAAGCACGTAGAAACAACTATCTGCCAGGTGTGGTGTTCGGACACAATTGCCCTGAAGGGGACTTCGGGTTTTTGCGTCTTCGCCGCAAAGAAAATTTAAAGAACGGGTAGCTCAGCGTTGTTCACCTTCTTTGCTCGCGCTTCTAGATCGAACAATAACAGCAAAGCTACTGCCTTCTGTTTGCAACTAGTCGGGTTGTTTTTAACAGGCCCAAAATTCTTGGCAACTGTGTTGCGGGCCTTTTTCACAAGTGCTTTCATGCACATCGAGCATGCGCGCACGTTTGACGTAAGGCCTCAAATAACCATCGTGTTTTTTCCAATAAACGCAGTTCTAAGTTAACGCCGGGTGTGTCCCATTCTTTGTTCTCTTGTCCAAGTTACGCCTTTGCGCTGTTTTTAAACGTAATACTTTCATTGGAAAAAAAATCTAGGATATATTTTTTAATCAGCCTCGAATTTACATTACCATGGTGGAACTACGCTACTTGACGTGTGAGCCCATTCAAGTAGCCAAGGCTCCATTTCAGAGGTGAAGTAGGCCACGCGCTGGCTTCATCTCAGCTGTTGAGAAGCTGCGGGGACTTCGACTCCAGGTTGCAACATGGTGAGATCGATCTCGAAAATGTGCGCGCGTTTAGACAATATGAATGATCGTGAAAGACAGGTGGTTAGTCACCGCAACCTCTCTAGCAGGGTCAGCGAGTCACCACAGGCTTGAGGTTGCCTCAAGTAAAGTACGTTGAAAAAGGCAAGTTGACAACATGTTTGGTTGACAAGAAGTGTTGAAACGTAATCCTCATAATCTCGTTTTTGGAAACCACCGTTGAAGTGAATAGTGAATTCTGTTTTATGCACATGGCGAAAATGTCCACGTAGAAAGGACTGTATACGACTGACTTGATTTTCAAGCGAATGAAAATACGGCCACAACTGTTCTTTACATTGAATAACGTTGCACGGCAGGCGGAAGGACCGCACGACTGTCACAGCAAGGACGCTCTCAGTCGGCGTCAGCAGTTCGCGATGTGCGCTCGCACGTCCCGCCCAGACAGTGTCCCACTGCTGCACGCGTTGCTTCATCCGCACTACAATGCCGTTTTCAGCCCATGCAAGGCTAGCTTAAAAGCTATATTGTTACGGTGCATTTGGACAGGACCATTCGAGTAAGAGAGAGACGAAGAGGAAGCGGTAGATTGTCGCCTGGAGTTGTGGCCTTTGTACCAGCCTGCGCGTTTACCACTAACTTTTTACCTATGTAGACAGTTGTACATTCATTTGTGCATCGACCAGGCACGTGCCTAGGATTTGTTTTCGGGAGGCGGGGGCAACCCTGGGTAACTTTTCTATGCAAATGAGGGGGGGGGGGAACCTTACATATGTGAATAACGTCCACCATTCGCCATAAATACGCGTAAACCGACAAAAGAGAAATGAAATAAGGTGTATTTCA
The DNA here is from genome assembly GCF_038994185.2 of Dermacentor albipictus. NCBI lineage: Eukaryota > Metazoa > Arthropoda > Arachnida > Ixodida > Ixodidae > Dermacentor > Dermacentor albipictus. The sequence continues at coordinate 436,832,283 of NC_091821.1, forward strand.
CAGGTACGCCTATGCGATACACCTCTCCTTTACTTGGCAAACAAAGAACCACGTCAAATGGACTCGCGCAGGAAATAAGCGCAGAGAGAACACTGCGAAGGACAAGTAAAGAAGCGAAAGCGCAAAATAAATATTACTTTAGTAGAATAAAACCTAAAAAAAAACAGCAGTTGGCAACAAAGGAACGCATACCGCGCGGAGTTAGGCTACTCCATCAGCCAATCACAGAAGCATACAAAATCGTCGTCATGCGGCCATTTGTATGGCCGCATGAATATGGCGTTGTACTTGATGCCTCCGGAGCGCATGCTCTTCTTGCAGTCTTTTCATCGTTGGAAGGAATGAGCTGTGCAACAGACATGGACAAATTGTATGGAGTCTTCAAAGTCTGCGGTGCAGTTCATTTCACTGCTGCAACCATTTTAGTCATGAAACTTCAGTGCCCAACTGAAGTGAAACTTCACAAGAAATAGTTGTAACGAAGTAAGCATGTTATTTCAATTCAATAAGGAATTAGGCATTCCCTATTCCACTATAATGGGCGAGAGAAAAGGCATAAAATTACATGCTAATAATTTTATTTTTGCAGTTACCGCCTTATTTGGGTAACAGAAAAAGTTTGAAGTATGAATTATTTGCAGTCTCGCGGAGGAACAGTGGCTGGCAGTTATGAGGGCGTGGGCGGGGATTCATTGCAGACTTAAGTTGTATACGACTATAGTAGCGTATTTTTGAATTAGTTCTGGACAAATTATACAGAAGTATATATTTGCGGAACAATCACAGTTCTTTTGGATTTCTCGTTTACTGCTCTACCAAGTTAAGTGCCACAACCGACTCGTATTGCCATTTGGGAAGTTACGTAACAATGCGTGGCCGCCAGTCGCGTACAACCACGTATGGTGCAGAAAGCTGCAATTCTAGACGTACTGCGCCCACCGCGGAAGGTTAGAACAACACTTACAGACACACAGCAGAGAATTGGCTGCTTTAGGCGGCTCGAATGATAACTGTAGAAGCGTCGGAATTGTCTTCCACTTCCGGCGGCGTTTTTTCTACTTCCTTTTTAAATAAAAGGATGTGGATCCATGAATATTATCATAAAAAAATGGTTGTGTTTGTTAATTTTTGCTTTTCCTTCCTATTTGGGTGTTGCCTTGGCTCTCTCCCTTAGTCGATCGCTTAATTTCTCAAATCCTTGCGATTCTGTTTTCCAGTTGGCAATTAGGGAAAAACCAGAAGAGTTACGGGTGACAGTCATAGTGCCTATGAGTTTAAGGTTTATTGCAGAGTTTGATGATGGACGCTGTCTCGCACTGTTTTATTTTTCACCTTATCTAACCCACATCACGGGTATATGTTGTGGGGTCTTTGGGTCTCACAGGAGTACCGACCACCGCGGGTTCGAGCATAGCCTCCTATATTTTTTGGTTCGAGCTTAGCGAGCCACAGAAACCTCGCGTAGAGCAAAAGGGTAAATGCTTGCTTGATCTTGAATTTCAGTATGATTCGAGACCGCGAAAGCGGGGCCCCTCGATCCTTTTGGCTTTAAGAGTTTTAAGCAAGGGTGAGCAGTCGTCCAGCTCGATTAGCGGCGCGGTTTCCACAGGGATACCGGCCGCGGCGCCGCCAGCCCCAGAGCAAAACGGGCTCCTAGCGGGGTGCGCCTGCTGTCGTTCACAGCCGCCACTTGAGGCAGCTATACGTGAATTGCTTAGGCCGCTTGCAGCCAGCGTCGACAAAACAGGTGCGCGCTCGAAGGTTGCGCCACTGGGCACAGCTGAATGCACTCCAAAGGGAGCCGAGTGAGCGAAATTCATGGCTGCAGCATTGTAATCCCCACAGGGGGCCGTGGCAGGCCACTGGTTTTGGCTGCTCATTTGAGTAGCAGCCATTGGGCAAACGTCGGAGAGGTCTAAGGCCCCGTTTCCGTGCTGCGCTCCGTAAACTCCACAGGGAGCCGATAGAGAGCGCTGCGACATCGCACTGCCTTGCATTACGAAGGGAGCCGTGGCAGACGAATGTGCTGGTGTGCACTGTTCGGGGAGGGCTCCGGCCCCGTTCCCAAACAACGCTACTGCTCCAATGGGAGCTGGTACGTAGCGCCTCGTATTGTCGTCCCCACAGGGGGCTGCGACAGGTGAGGGTGCATAAGTTCGCTGCTCCCCTTGAACAGCGAACTTATGCACCCTCACCTGTCGCAGCCCCCTGTGGGGACGGTGAAGAAATTCAAGAGAAGCGCGAGTAAACCGCTGGAGTAACTATGACTCTCTTTCGCCTTGAGGACTGCGCCGGTACGTCTATGCTCTCTCTCGTCCGCCCACACCTTTGTGACTAGGATTGAGCTCACGCACGGTGCCTTTGCCCGTGCGGGGAGCGCGTACCTCGAGTTGTTCCTATCCCGACGCTAAGCCGAAGAACGGGTGCCTAGTGCTCGCGCGAGGTCGTATACCACGATGAGCCGCACTCATCGGAGGCTCAAGCCGAAGGAGATTGTCCGAGCTCTCGCGAGTTGGCCCGTTGGTTATCGCGAGAGCAAGTAGCATAGCCGCCGGGACTTTTCGTAGCGGCGCGTCCCAGCTTGAGCCTGTGCTCTCGCAGCGACGTGCTACAGGCGCCCCTAACTGTATTTTTCGCCCTTGGTGCGAAATCCCTCTGGGTCCCCGCCGTCCCGGGACCGGGCGTTCGTGTAGTGTTGGGTGCCGTTGGAGACAATAAACGGTTTCCGTCAACTTAGGGCAATACTGTGTTCTTGCGTGCGTCGCTCGGTAGCACCTTGTGGCCTGAGCTCGCGCGCAGCGGCGCTAGAGGCTGACGGCTGACGCGGCCCTGTGGCTCGCTAAGCTCGAACTCGCAGTGGTCGGTACTCCTGTGAGACCCTAAGACCCCGTAATGGTTCCGAGGAACTGTCAGCGTCGCGGTGCGCAGTCACTCGAGGAAATAATGAAACAAAAGAAAAGTTAAACGCAAATGGCATTTTCTCTGGCCGCAACTCGTTCCACGTGCATACAGACCAGCTGACCACGCACTGAATCCCTTTCCTGGTCCCTGGATCAGTTTAAACGAAGTTTGAACTAACGGAGCAACAACGATGCGTGTGACCATTGAATAGACGGTGACAACTGAATGCATCTCGAGTTAATCGCGCGGGCACTGAATTGGTGAGGAAACCGGCCTTCACATCCCAGGAGACGCCGATAACTACCTCCATCCAAAAAAAGGGAAAAAGGCGCAAAATGTTGACCGCGGAATAGCTGTCAAATCTCAACATTGATTTGGCGGCGCTTTATGAATGTGTGTGTGAAGTGGTGGCGTGGGCGGGGAAGGGGGGGGGGTATGCGTCTTAATTTTTTTTTGGGGGGGGGGGGGGGGGCGGGCCGAGCCCCCTTGTGTACGTGCCTGGCATCGATCGTCCTCTTCGTGACATTTGCAGGAGGTGCGGTTTAACGACTCAACGGAGTTTCACAGTGGCTGTCGCTTCGGCTTTTTACCGATGCCGTAGGAGACGGTGCTCAATTCGGCAACGCTTGCGTCGACTGTGTCGACTGTCGTATTCACGCATCCGCGTGATCCAGGAGCCTTCCGCGGTACTGATGGCGCCAACTTCAACGACTGGCTGGAGATGTATGAGTGGGTGAGCAGCCACAAAATATGGGATCCCACAGTTATGCTTACGAACCTAATTTTTCACTTGGCGGGAAATGCGCGAGTAAGGTTTAAAAATCCCGAACTCCGTGACTGCGATACTTGCAAGCAGAAGGTGCGAAATCTTTTCGGAAAACAAGTGGGTCAGGAGGTCGTCGCCAACAAAAAGTTGGCGTCTCTAATTCAGACATCCACCGAAGGCTACGTCACCTATATACAAGACTTGCTGGTACTCTGTTGCAAGGGCGACGCTGAAATGCCGGAATATGAAAGACTAGGGCATGCCCTAAAAGGTATAGCCGTTGACACCTTCAGTTTACTCATGTGTAAGAACTGTACTTCGGTCATTGACATCATCACGGAGTGCAAGCGTTTCGAACAGGTGAACAGCCGCCGTATCTATCAGTCATTTGCACGGCTTCCCAATACGGTTGCAACATCGTCTTGCGAAGACCGACAGGACTGTCCTTCACGACAGCAGCTGCCTTCAGATCAGATGACGAAGATTGATCGCCCTGAGCTGGAAGCCATATGTCCCGCGGCTGTGTACCCAGTTTTCAATGATACATGCGCCCCTATGGTTCGCCTTATTCAGGCTATTGTGCGCCAAGAACTCGCCAATGTCGGCTTGCGGTCGGTTTGCACCGCGGTCAGTTCCCGGCCAACCGAAGTTCCTTCGCCCGTGCGTACTCAAAATCAATGGGTCCATCGAGATTCTCGCCACATGGCAGTGTGGCGAACACCGGATGACCGACCTATATGATTCAGCTGTCGCCGCGTTGGTCACGTCGCCCGACACTGTCGCAACTGCTGGTCCTCGATGCCGTTCTTGAACAGACGACGGTTTTCGCCATATCAAGCGCCAAGCCCAGCCGAAGCTGCACGTGCAGCTGATCCCACCGCATGGCACCATCGATCACTGTCCGATCACCGTGTGCATGCGTTTCCGCATCGGGCTTCCTCTTTGTAACAATATTTATATCGCGAGAAGCCACAATAGCGATTGAGCTTGTTACTGTGACAAACAAACTTTTGAGATACTGCACAACATGATAAAATAAATACTGTGCAGATTGTATGGAATTTGACTGGCTTGAATATTTACACTCTGTTTGATACTAACGCAAGTTTATGTGGTATAAACGAAGATAGGTCCACCTATCGAAACGTTGGCCAGCCTGTCTGAGGTACTTCAACCCTGTTTTAAAAAAGTTTATACCACAGTGTGCCATTCCATCTGCCAGCCCCTTTCTTGTTTTTGAACGCAAGTTTAGTAACTACACTCATAGTCATTACACTACAGTCACTAGTCACTATAGTCAGTCACTATAGTCGCTACACTCATAAGCATTGGGTAAAATTTTCTCTTCGTCATGTAGTTTTATTGACTGCGAAAATGTTTTTTAATTTTTTAATGCAGAGATCTGTCGTGTGATTTTCAAACAACTGCCTTCAATTTGAGTCATCTTCGTGACGTTTGTGTGTCCTTATGGTGACTGCAGGTTTTTATAATGAAAATATGCAAGTTAGCTCCATGGCAACGTTACTTGTCCCTTAACTATCGGTTGACCCCAAACTTTGCAAATAAAAAGACCAGATTGCGGCGAATCAGACCCATTTTCTCATTACTACCTCATGTGTAAGCTTGCCCTAAGTAAATGGTTGTATTTGAAACCCGCTATTTAAAAAAAAAATAGTATTTTTGAACCTTTTCCTGTGCAGCTGCCACACAGAAGTTAACAACGAGGAGTCCATTGGCGATTTCCTACGTGTCCTTGGACTGACCTGGCCGAAGCGCTCTCACTCAAGTGCCTTCGAGGTATGACGAACGATTAGTCAGCACTGCGTATGTCTGCCTCTGTCACTTGCCGCGCCATCATCCGGGAGATAAAGTGAAGACTTCTGGTGCCGGAATTGCGACCATGGCATATGAAGGCTTTCGTGGACTCGTCAGACTGTGCATCCTTGCCGGCGAGGTACAATGGAATGGTGTTTGTGACACTCGAGAGCTCGACTCACTATGATAAATAGATAATAAATTCACTATGGATGATTATGATACGACCTGGGTTCGAAGAATGCCTTCTAGGTAAAAATTAAAAAGCAGCGAAGCTAAAACGCGTGGTCCTGATGTTTATCACTGGGTAAATCCCGAAAGTTCATTAAAAGACGGCTCGGGTGGCTGCCGGTTCATCGGTACGCAGTTGCTGCTTGTACCGGCTGCACTAGCCTGTTTGTTGCCCGGGCTGCAGCATCGGCATGGCATCGACAAGCTCGTTCCCGGTTCTGCTAGGGACGTTGCTGTTGGAAAGCTGCCTTCTGCTCAGGAGTACGCATGACGCTTGGCGTATACACAATTCGGAACCGGAGAGAAACTACTACTCGCGTGCTCGGCTGCTACGGAGACCAACAGCGTCACTACTTGCGCAGCCAGTCGCGCGCCTGTCTCTCTTTTTTTTTTTTTGCGCGCATGTACACGGGTTTGCGTCGGAGGAGTTTTCGGCGTACAGGCGACAGACGGACGGACGAATCGCGTAGACAAATACAGCTTCGCTGCAAAAAAAAAAAAAAACAAACAATAGCGCTGTTTCGAAGGACTGGTTTTGCTTTCTCCATTTACAGCGGAGTGTTTATTGCGGCTACATGCTGCCGGGCGCGATGCTTTGTTGTCTAAGACTTTTCGCTTCGGGCCATGAGGTTGCGGGTTCAATACCCGGCCGTGGATGTCCCGTTCTTATGGAGACTGAGTAATTCCCTACGAAGGGGGCCTGTTGAGGTTCGACGTCACAAAGCAATACGGGGACCGAGTTTCTCGCTCAGCTATCTTTTCTTTTTTTCCTGCCACACTGGGGTGACAGCTGGCTCTTAGAAAAGTGCATAACACTTCTGGCTTACACGTAACCAAAATACGTGGTCTAACGCAAGTTTAATATAAGCCCCCGTAGGAATGTTATGTTTTGATACTTACCATACCTTCCTGCACCAATGCCCTGACTGATCGCAGTTTAGTAGAACTGTCAACGGCGGATGCATACCACTTAAGAACACCTCAGACGTGAACAGGTTACGAGTTGTGTCATGTGAACATCAAAATAAACATGAACAGGTAACTGTGAGCAAACACAAATCGTCGACAGGCTCACCGGAAAAAAATTGAATTTAGACTTGATTCGGACACACAAACTGTAATTTCCGTGCATCGCAAAGCTCGCAGTGCCGAGTTTGCACTGGAAGTCCGCAATTTAAAGTTACATTCGTGAAATGAAAAAAAAAAGTTCATCCAGCCAATTGCGACATGGAGCTACAAAGGAAAGCTAGACCAGGACTAATTTTTCCTTAACTGCGAAGTATTCTTGCTGAGAAACCCAAAGTGCTTCCCGTTGTAGCTTCGTACTGCATTAGGGTCAACGACCATTTCTCCCTTTTACGATGCTTCCACTAGCTTGCGCGATTCAACAGCCCTGATTTTCTCTAGTTACATTCATCAGCGGAGAAGAAAACTTTCCTTGTCGAAGAGTGCCAGCCAGGTCCGAATACCTTTTCTACGGGGAATGCGTAAGCCTGTAAGAGGCAATAAAAAAAATGTTACTTGACATGCCCTTCTACGGTGATTCTTGCGCCGAGTGAATCGCTAAATTTTCGCAAAGCCCCAAGCAACGCTTACACAGGAGGCAGGTGTAATGCAATAACGCTCGTCATACACTCAGTTAACCTTTATGAAGTCGAAGGAGTTCAAAATTATGCAGAGCACTTCATTTCGTCGTCGCTAATATCCTATACGTATGATTATACAGTTAAAACTGAACGTTGAATAAGGTTTATATGAAGTTAGTAGGTCAAGCTGAATAGAGGAGTGAGTGCACAGGTTAGACCCGGACGCCACATTAATCTCAACAATAAGTGACGCCGGATAATTACAACAAACTACATCATATCTTACAAGCTCTATCCACCGTGGGACTCTGTACATGTGGTCACCGCACAGGCGGCGTTACGAAGGGATGGGGTGAAATGCATGAAAAACCTCGAGTACACCATTTGGGTACAGCCTGAAGATCTCCCATGGTGGAAATAATCCGCAGCCCACAAATAGGACGCCCCGCATAGCCACGTAGCCCACCTGGCCTTTTCATGTCGTGGCCGCCGCCACCACCATCGTCTTGCCGAACAGCTAGAACACAAAACAGCACTCGCATAACATGTCAGCTTATGCGTTGGCACATCTGTACTATGTGTGTCGGTAGCCGGATCTGTTCCCTACGGCATTTGTCAATGAAGCAACAACTGTTATTTAAATATTCTGGCTGCAACAAACACAGACACTGAAGCGCATATAGCTCCCTTGTTAAGCGACGCCTTTTAGGCCTCCCTTCCCGTGGTTTGGCTAGTATGCCGGTTTCTCGCCTCTTAAAGTGGACCGATACAACAGACAGCGAAATAATGAAATGAGCCAACCCCGGAGACAATGTTATAGTAAAGTAGGGAGATCCTCAAGATAGTGTAATGAACGTTCGCGTGAGTCAAGTCAGGAGGATTCCCGCGTCTTCCCGTCTTGTCGGCACGCACAATCGCTAGGCTTCGAAACGACGTGCAGAATATGACCAGTTGTATAGCATTTATTTCATCCCTCCAGTAAAGCTTTTGGCCTTATATATCCAAGGATGACAGGTGAATATGCCCGCTTTTTCCAGTGTCGGATTCGGTACCACAGATTATTTCAAATATTTGAGCTGTGGTGAACGGTCCGCGCAAGCGTCCTTCTAGATTGGAACTTTTGGTCTCTACTTCAGGTTCTGGACATTATGGCGGCCGCGTCGCTGGATTACGGCTTCTCGCTTGTCTGGACATTTGCGATAGGCCGACACCCACGCAGGCCCCGACAGAGCGTGATTTATGTGATGCAAGACTTAGGCTTATTCCTATGGAACGCGATGACCTCTGATCTGGCGAACGAAGACAAGCTTCCAGACTTCCTGCGCCTCTGTGCTGAACGTGTCGGTGCCACCGGGCAGTCGTACGACCCTATGATCAACGACGTCGTCAGCACGCACGAGTAAGTTTGTGTAGCTCCGTATTTCTTCTTCTCGTATGGTAGTTTTAAAATACTATTGAGTGTTCCTCATCAAGGACCTTCCAAACGGTGTAGAATATGCCCAGATATAGGGGCTCAATTAGCAACTCTATTCGATGCTGTCACCACCAGCTGCGCTTACATGCCGAAAACATTTTGGTGAAATACAGGCGCACATCGCAGTTTTACGTCTTGGCAATCGTTTTTATCTTTATTCGTTGCGAGACCAGCTGACAACCTCGGCACAAGTACCTTCAGCAAGCATTCAGCTTCAGCAACATTCAGCTTGCTGAAGGTACTTTCGCGGGAAAGAAAAATTCCGCTGCGTGTCTTCCTTTGCAGTAAAATAATTTGCACCCTTAAAAGATAATGAAGGTGTCAATATGTCGAACTGACACCCATATAGCCTTTTGAATGTATGGTGTGAGATCAAGATCGATTTACAACCGTTTTCAGACTTACTACAGAAACAGTACTTGCATGAGGCTGTTGCCTTTTTACTGGTGATTCTCACATCACTAGGCGCTAACCAAAGGGGCTTCAGTTTGCTAGGCCCATGCACTTTCACCCGGCATGAAAATCATGCTGTGCACCTGTAACGCACTATGTACTGGGAAGACGAAACACGCAGCTCAAGTTCCCAACGAAAGCGCGCGCCATAGATGTTGTTTAATGGTCTTACTGAGGCTAGCATTTGTGAGCTAATAATTTTTCTGAACCTTTCATTTACATCTAGTTGCGACGGTCTCTTATTGAGCGTAACCTCTACTGTGGATACAGATCAGCCACAGAAAGTTTAGTTGACTGCTTCTGACTTCCCCGTAGCTCAGGATACTAGGTTGAACGCCTCTATCAGCTCAGCGTTGTTCTTCGTTGCATCTTATCTGCATCAAACGGCACGCTGTGCTATGAAGGCTCAAGCAAAGCAAGGCCATTGAAGTAATCTTAAACTGCGAACAGCCGTGTCGACCTATTTTTCAGTTAGTCTGCAACCGTTCGACGTGGCTCATGACATCGGCACCGCTCGGTTAGGATTCTTAACAGTGTATTCCAGAAGCACGCGGTTTGCGTATTCCCCAACCAGTCATGAAAATCAACCTCCGTATAGCCTCGAAACGAATATGTCACAAAAATTACAATAACATTGCAGTAATTATGTGTCATTATTAATCGGTCTGCAGCCACTCGACTTCCCAGTCACCTTAGCAGGAAAGCTCTGCGTCAGGCCCAGTAGTGAAGCACTGGAAAAAACGCATGTGCTGTACAACCCAAAAAAGAATTTGACAGTACTCCTCCTAAGTCTACTACGCGTATTGCTCCTCCCGCTGCAGAGGAACATGCTTAGTAGCCTTAGTAGGAGTCATGTCATAGTATTCTTCGTCTTTATCTCTCCGAGCGCACTTATCTGCTATTCCTTTTCAGGGAGGTTGGAAACTTTCCTTGAGGATGACCCTGCCTGTATAGTACTGTTGAGGCCTTCTCTCTGCACTAAGCTTAACTTGTGGCTGGCATAAGAAAACTGAGTGCTCCTCCAGTTTTTGCCTAACTGGGAACCACTCCATTCCTTCTTTTCCAGTGTATTTGGGCCCAACAAACCCCTAAAACATATTCCTTACTTCTCAGCTTTGGGGCATGTGAGACAATAGGATCGCGCTACCAGCACTTCGGCTGGTTCCACTTGTATTTCGGTTGAATCCATGGATACGCCGCCAAAATTTGCTGTAACTCTGCATGCGAAACTTTTCTGTTCAAACAGTTTATAACGGTTATTAACGTTTCCCTTCTTTTGTCCTTGCTGGAGATGCGCTGAAGGTACAACACGAATAGACTACTACAATTACTCACCTAAAACTAACTTTCAAGCATTGCTTTTACTTCTAACTACCTCAATGCGCTTTCCTAAGGAAAATGAGAACGTTGCAGCAATTAATAACTCCATACGGTTTGCGAAGTAACGTTTTGATTTTTCTAGTCTTTTCTGAACACGTCTTAAAAGTCAACTCCTACGATTTTTCGAGGTCAGGGGATGTAAATGAAATTTCCTCATAGTATTCTGCTGCATGCTCCCGTCATTTCTTGAGAATATCAGGTTTGAGGGTTGCGCAGATTTTTAAAAATGAATTTCGCTAATTCCCTTTAAGCACCGGCCTTGCCTGCTACTCAGCTATACTGGCCACATTGCGTTATGTCGTAAAAGGAGGTATACGCAGAGCATGCTGGGAATGAATGGCAGCTGACAGGGCTGATGAGTGAGCTTGTGATAGTGAAATAGTGTTTGCCGTGATGAGGTACCGTTGCGACAACTTGCATGGCCCAGGCGACACTTCAGTGTCGCATGGACCCTGCGGTCGTCCGCTACTGTATACGAAAACTGTCCACCGTCAAATCAACACTTCTTTGTCAGCCACGACAGCATTGCGGCTATGGAATTTCTAGCGGCCACGGATTTGTTCCCAACCGCGGCAGCCGCATTTCGACGAGGGCGAAATGAATGGACGTGAACTTGGATTTTGGGACACGTTAAGGAACATCTTGGTGACAAAATGATACCGGAGTCTACCACTACGGCGTGCCTCCTAATCCGATTGTGGTTTTGGCACGTACAGCCCAATGTTCATATACAGTACTTCTGCCATGGTGGCATGTGCCATGTGAAGTAATGACAATGCTCAACCCTCTCAGAGGTTGTGAAATATGGTGATCAACAACGCCTCAAGCAAACATTTCTCGCTGTGTGTTCTCTGTACTACGCAGACAAACAGCAGTGATGCACGCAATGTAACGTTTAACTTGAACTCGCCACACTCGTGTTAGACTAAACGTTGAAAAAATTAAGCTGTAGCCGTCAACATCACCCCTAATTATCGTCAATCAAAGCATCCAGCGCGGAAAGCTTTGCTTACATCGATTCCCACAGTGCGTGGGATCTGCCTAATTTTCTCAGGGGTTATCGATGATCTACCTTGCTCTTGTGACACGATCAAACACACGTTAACGACAGCATACCCCCCTCGTCCGAACGGCCTCAATGAATGCCTGAAAGGAACTTACAGATATGCTCTCGATGTATGTCTAAGATCTTCGTGACTTGGACGCCGCCCTACCATTTGTGACGTGCGCGTACAACTCTTGACGTCACGACACCGCTCTTTACTCCCACTTCTATCTCCTTTTTGGATGTGACCCGACATTGCCTTTCGTCCCGCTTCTGCCAAATGGTCTCGCGACGCCATAGCTACATCCGCCAAGGCACGCCGGATTGTCTACAGTCGCCGTTCTGAGTCGCAGGCAATAAAGAAGTTTATGACAACCGTCATCGTGGTGTCCAGTTCTCTGCCGGCCACGTCGTCCTCCTTTGGGTTCCCTCACGGCGTGTAGACCTCTCGGAAAACTGCTGTCCCAGTACTCTGGCCTTTACTGCGTCGTCTCCAACTCAGTGGTGTCACCTATGAAATACCTCCAGCTGATACTTCCACGTCGTCCACGTCATCGGAGCTCGTCCACGTGGGTATTCTCAAGCCATACCATGGGGTCACTAGATAGCAGGCTCCTGGTCTGCGCTTTGTCCGCCAGGGATTATGTCATGGTGCGACGAGAGCGATAAAGACGACGATCACCAACAACACGAAGGAAACGACGTAGTGGGACTAGCCTAAGGTTCCGCCTTGCTGGTTGCACCGGCCATACCTTCTGCAGAGCAAACACGGTCCCATTTAACCTTAATCTCTGCCCGTTTTAAGGGGGAGGAAATAACTTTATTGGGTCCTGAGGGACCCCTCCCTACCCACTCTTGGTTTGGTGGTCGGCAGGGGTCGCGGGCCGCACCCACGTTGGGACGGGAAGCCCGTGAGCCTCCGTCCTGTCGTGTGCCCTCTGGACGGCCCGGAGCTGGGTCTGGTGGTCGTCGCTTCGCAGGGAGTGCATCCAGTCTTCTTCTTTGCTGAACACGGTGCCGCTTAACGCGGAGCATTGCCAGAGCATGTGCGATAGCGAGCAGTACGATTCGCCGCAATCCGGACATTGCGGCTCTACGTCCGGTGAATAAAGGCTCAGTCTGCCTCTCGAGGGGAGCGACCGTGTTTGCAGCATTCTGAATATAGATGACTGTGGTCTGTGAGTTTAGCGTGGGGGAGCGGGAAGGTCCTCCTCGACAGCTGATAATGCGTTGTTATTTCGTTGAAGGTGAGCAGCGGGTCTCGGTGCTCCCTTCCCTCCCCGCCACTTCACTCGCCACGATCGCCGCGGTGCGTGAGTCCTCGCGCGAGTACGTGCGCCAGCTCGTTGGCGTTGGGAATGTCGGGGTGCACGTCGGCCCCCATGTGGGCTGGAAACCATTTGAGGATGTGATGACCCGCGGCTCCCTCCCTGCCGAGGACGGCCGCCGCTTTCCGCGATATCGAGCCCGAGGCGAATGCTCTGGCCGCCGATCGCGAATCTGTGTATACGTAAGGACGTTCGGGGTCCCTCATTGCCATGGCTATTGCCACCTGTTCGGCCACCTCGGACATTACCCCCTTGACCGATGCTGCGTTGACGATCGTACCATCCCAGCGTATCGAGACGGCCGCCTACCGGTCGCTGCGCCCGTACTGGGCCGCGTCTACAAATGCCGCCAGTCCCGGGCAGTTGGCGGTCGATTTTAGCAGCGCTCGGGCCCCCGCCTTTCGGCGCCCCTGGTTGAATTGCGGGTGGACGTTTCTCGGAAGCGGCTCTACCTTGAAAGTGCCCCTGACCGCCGCGCTGAGCGTGACTCTGCGTGCGTTGCACTCTGCCTCTGCATTTATCCCTGCTTCTTCTAGGATGCGCCTGCCGGCCCTGGTGGTCGACAGCCGCACTACCTGTGCCTTGGTCTGTGCTTCGATGATTTCTGCTAGCGAATTGTGGATCCCTAGCCGATCGAGCCACTCCGTGCTGGTACTGATCGGAAGACCTAGCACCCTCTTGATGCTCTTGCGCATCAGTGTGTCTATCTTGGCCGCGTCTCTCTTGGTCCATTTTAGCACCGAGGCTACGTAATTTACGTGACTCGTGAGGAAGGCGTGATAAAGTCTGATGAGATTGCTCTCGCTGAGCCCTCCCCTGCAGTTCGTCACTCTGAGGATCAGCCGGAGCATGTTTTCCGTTTTGACGTGTTTACCGTAATTTGGAATGTTTACCGTAATTTCGCTCCAACGTTATCTTTGCTTTGGCGCAGTTGACGTTTTGAAATATTCGAATATTCGCATTTAAGAATGACTATTTAGAGTGACTAAGAGTGACTATTTAGTTAGAAGACTGAATCGACTAAGACACTATTCAATTAGTTGTTCGAAAGTTTCCAACATTCGAACACCCCTATCTTGGTCCCTGGCACACAGGAAATGATTGGCAAGCATAAAACATATTGCACATGGACATGTACTACCTGCGATCACTTTGGTATCAGGTGCTGAAAGCCTTTGATGAGCTCTTCCAGATGACCATAGTGGTTCTTCTAAAATACTACAAAGCATTTCGATCCCTTTCTGTTATCTCAAGCATTGCAAAGCAGTGTCTGCCTATTTTGCTGCTGCCGTCTACTTTAGTCTGACGCTTGCGCTCTTTTGTAGGGAATTACCATATTTTCCACTACGGTGACCGTTTAAGTACCGCCTGAACACTCCTGGAGATTTTTTTTCTTCCAGTAGAACCATGAACTGTAGGACCTAAACTCTCAAATGAAGGTAGTAGAAACACCAACACATCTATCGAGTAATTTCAGCAATGCACAACTAATCCGTTACAAAGGTACAAATTGAAATGTAGGTCCCGAGGACTCTGATACAAGCACCAAACAAGCAGGTTGCAGTGATCGCAGGGACTGCGGTGGTCTAACATGTATGGGCAAGTTTTTATGTGGAGTGTAGCATGTTATGGTTAGAAACCTATTGCTAGTACCTTTCTAGTATGTTTGCAGTGCATTGCACCAAATGCAGACAAAGAAATGTTCCGACATTTAATAGGGGCATCAATTATATTTCTCGCATAGTCAATAGAACGACCTGTCGGGAAATAAGTTATTGCAGGGGGGAAAGGGCCATATGCGAAACATTATGCCTTATGGCAAGTATAATCAAGCGAAGTTTTTAACCTTCATACGTGTCAAACGTCGCTTTATCCTCCTCTACTTTGAAGTTATGCTCACATTCGAGGTGCTGCCACAAGTTGAGAAGTGTTTGAAAAAGCTTGGGACACAAATCTCATGCGAGAATTCGTTTTTTACAAGGTATATTTGCCTCTTCCTGTACTAAATTCTGCAAAGCTGCTTCTACGTGTAGAATTCTTATGTGCTTTCTTTTTTAATTATTACCATTACAAAAAGTCTTCTCACAAAATTTTCAACAATGGGTCCCGACGCCCGAAATACACGAAGCGATGTTATAGGCGCAGCGCTTTCACAGCGGTCCACAAACCCAGCAAGTTTGCAACCCCCCCCCCCCCCGCCCCCCTTTTGGGGCGCATAGCTTGCCCCAAAACTATAATCGTCATCCAATTTGCCCGATTTTTTTTTTCTTTAACAGTGTGAGACCAGAACATCTAGATCACGAACGCCATGCGCGTTATTGTCGTGGCACAGCATTCTCGACAGGAAAGTAGCGAGCGCACAGTTTTCAAGAAAGGAAACGCAAGCAAGGCAGATGACCGTATCGTTGTGGGACAAGATAAGCGCCAAAGTGTGTGCACTTTTTTGAAGTATGCATTTGTGTGCACATGGCAAGAGCGAGTTGGCGGCGCAAGTGGGCGACAGCACGCGAAGCTCCAGACACAGCGTACGTTAGGGCCGCTTTATTTTCCCGGTTCCTTGAAGCGTAGAATTAAAATGGCGTTTTGAGGATGCTGTAAACCGACTCCGGGCTATATAAGCTGGACATGTGCTCTGAGATTCCATGCGTGGTCAAATCTCAGCAGCCATCCATTATGAATGTTTGCTTGCTTCTTTGCTCATTAGATGGCACCACAACATTTCACGACGGTGCACGGGGCGCATTTGTTCTTATTGGCCGCCGCTCGTGGTTTGCTTCGGATACATTGGAAACCATGCAGCGCTGACATGAAATACCGATGAAATGCTGCAAGACATGCAGATTGCACAAAAAGTCAGCGTCGCGTCACGCAGATACTGTGTATGAGTCGCAGTGCTTCGCAAACTGCTCCGACTGCTGATTTAATAGCAGGTTCACGCTTGCAGTGTGCGTCGCCACTTCCCGCTTCTTGTACTGACTGCATGCATTCAGAGTGGTCCTATGAATACTAGTGAGCTACACTGAACTGGGGAAACCGATATCAGTCTCGTGTCGGCCAGCTTTACGCGCCCTGGCGCCCTGAGCCGTTAGCTCAGGACGCCAGGCATTTCGGTATATGCGCACGAACCCCTGGGCTGTAGGTATGATCTCCGCTGAACAAAACTGGCAGTGGCTCTAGCTCGACAAAGGCTGCTGGCAAGCACTGACGATCATGCATTTCAGTTTCGGAAATATGTTTCGATTAATTGTGAGTGCGATTAAGTGCATATAAAACCACAGCTGGTGCGGCAATCGCGTTGTCATTGCGATGTTTTCGCTCTGCGGCCGACTTCACGAAGAGTGACTGAGCGACAGTCTGCAGGGAAGTTTTGTCTTTGACGACGTCACGAAATCCTGTCAGACTGCGACTACTCGTTGTCGTCGGTCGCGTCGGCGGCGTTGTTGGCCCTATGTGACAGAATGTCTCTTTATGCGCCACAGTGCCCCGCCTAGTCGGCCAATTATCGGCGTCATTATCTTGTCGTTCTCTTCTCGTCGTCGGTGTCGAGTCGGCACAGTGTGAATGCGCCTTTAGGTCTCTTGGGTATGGAGACGTCAGGCTCTGATACTTAGGCCTCCCATCTCCAAGCCAATATCCTGTGTCAAGTTCGATGCTGCGGCACGCTCTTTGCAATTTTAGAGTTTACGTGCGATATGAGCATCCATCTTGGCATGTGATGCTCTATACTATAAGCACGTGTTTCCCTAGTTCAGCAGAAAATCCGTCTACTCTTACCTAACCAGAAAATTTAATATATTGGTGATACTCGCAGGAGAAACTCCAGTGTGCGGGAGCAACCACACGGTCGGTACGAGACCTCCTTATTTGCTGAAGAAGAACTACTCTACATAAGACGTACTGTCGTATAGCTTCTCTGGAGATAGCTTGTGTGTTTGAGTCGTATGCGGTCCACTAACGTACCGTGTCCGATGAATTCTAGAGCTCACTGAACGACATTATCTCCGCCAGAAAGACAGTATATTGTAGTCCTCTAATATAACTGCAGCCCCATCTTCTCTTATTGCAGGGCGATAATGCACATTCTGAGTAACGAATACGCGGCCACCTACATACCCGAGTACATGAACTACAGCAACGCAGACCTGAGAAGGGCCGTGAATCGCCACCTGCCTGACCGATCACAGGAATGGTCACCGGACATTTTGGTGTGCCTGCAGCTCGAGCAGTTCTCTCGCTTCCTCGACGAGCTACGCAGTCCGGACAAAGCCGCTAGCTTAAAGCTCTACCTGGGCGCGTACCTGGTATTTAAGATGATGACCTTTGCGTCGCGACACTTAACGCACGCTATGATGAAAGTAAAAGGCAAGCTTTCCCAAATCGACCGGTACGTGATGGCGCAGTGCACGGACCTGATCGACACTGCCTTGCCCCTGTCTGCACGGAAGTTCCAGCAGGACAAGATTGATAGCGCGTCGCGACTTGCCATCTTCAACATCTACGCCCGCGTGCTCCGAGCGCTCGTGGACGTCGTCGCCGGCCACGACAGCGAGATCGCCTCCAGTATAGCCGAATATGCGCACACGCTATCCCTGGGTGCCTTCAACTTGACCATCAGGCAAGAGCAGCTAGAGGCGCTCTACGCGTTCGTACCTCGGATAAAAATCGCAAAACTGCTGTCATTTCTGGACCTGTACACTACGGTGATGGACTCTACCCTAACGGTGCTTAAGGATTCCACGAACGTCCAGAGGGGGAACCTCGCGCACGTTCCAAACTTGGCAACCATTCCCGTCTACCGTCTTCTAGTGGCACGCGAGATAGCGATCCCGCCGTATGCGTTACTGTGGCCCGTGTTCCACCGCGAATACCCCGCAGCAGTGAACATGGGGTTGCTTGGAACTTTCATCGCTCGAGGTCTGGTGGACATGGTGTTTTACATGTTCTTCAGGGTGAGTAAATTGCTTTGTATTTTGTTTTAACTACACAAGTTAGCAACACCTGAAATGTACGCGCTCGGTGTACGGACGTTAAAGGGGCCCTGAACCACCCCTCGGGCTCGGTGAAATAACGCAGCCCGCCATTCGCATACGATGCTGTGAACTTCTCAGCCAACTTTTGCTGTCGTGCGCGGTGCGTGGAACTTGCGAGCGGAGCCCGAAGTCACGTTTTTCTCAAACGCTCCCTTTTCAGAGAGCAGCCTGCTCCTCACTCTCTTCTGGACGCTTTATTTCGTGATAAAGCAGATTCCCATACGCGGCTGCTATTGGTAGCTGCGGTAGGCTACGCAGCGTAGGTACCATGTCCGCCGTGGGATGCCGCCACGAGTCCACTGGCTAAGCGCACTGCGGCTCGCCAAGGACAATCGCGTTTAGCTTACGTTTAGCGCGTCTTGGGCACCAAAATCGGAAGTCGTCGCGCCTAATTTAACAACCAAATTGAAATTCGAATTGCGCGCCACGGTGACCTTTAGACCTTTAGAAGGCGCAGCGTTGTGGGCACGCCGCACTACGCCGTAGCCCCCGCATTGCAAGGCATAGGAGAAGTAACGGGAACACCGCGGAAGCCGTGTTTGACTGTCAATAAATCCGCTTCCGCTGAACGCATTGGAGAATTTTTTTGCGCCAAAGTATTTATGAAATAGCCAATTTTCACTTCAAATGTTTTCCGCTCTCCTATGGAAAGTGGTTGAGGGCCCCTTTAAATAGACTATCGCGGTTTAACGATGGCTTTTCAGGCAATTATGGCATATTAACGCGATAGCGTTAAGGAGCTCGTGTCGCAGAAAAGCCGGTGTCGTCGGCGTCGGTGTCGGCGTCGGCGTCAGCGTTTTTGCGGCGTTGACCGTGAGCGATAAATCACGGCAGGCACTCCATAAATAAAAAGCAACTTCCAAGATGGTCTGGGTGGGAATCGAACCAGGGTCTCCGGAGTGTGAGACGGAGACGCTACCACTCAGCCACGATTTCGATGCTTCCAAAAGGTACAAACGCGCCTCTAGTGAATGCGGTGTTGCCTTCGAAACGAGCCGTGGAAAGTTATACTGTGGTGTATACAGGTAATTATGAACATGTAACTTACAGAAGTCGCAATTACACGAGTAGCGAAGTGCGTTTCGCTGCATTTCTTCTGCGCTTTCCGCACACGGAGAGCCATCTTGCGGCAAACACAGAAGAGCCCCTCCTCTCCATGTACGGCGCTGCCCCGACAGATGGCGCGCCACGCGCGCATTGGAGCTGTCGCGGTTCGGACTCTCTCCCCTGACAACGCTTCGCCTCGCTCCCTCCGCAGAATCAAGCGTCCTTCCTTTCTTTAGATCACTATCTCTCTATCTCTCTGCCCGTGCCGATCACGGCGTTTGGCTGGCGTGCATCATTTCCCCCTCCGGGATACCGAGTTCTTTGGTTCGCTCCGCTTGCTCAGGCGCACGTTTCATTGCTGCGCCGAACGCCGCGTTGCTCGACCATATGGCTCGACGCTCACCGCGTCTGATGCGGGATGGATGGAAAACTTTATTAAGCAAGTGAGTTTGGACCGTACAAGGTCTCAGGGCCACCGCACAGCCCTCACATTACGCGCATGTGTCCAGGCCACGTAGGGCCATGGCACTGGCACCCCGGTTCACACAGCGAAGTTGCGCGTCCGGGTCCTGCGACGCAAGGAGGGCCTCCCATTCCTCCCATGTACCGATGGCGGGCTGTCCCTGCGGGGGAGGATCGGCAGGGCAGCCGAAGAGGATGTGGTCAAGGGTGGCGTGCGATTCTCCGCAGAGAGTGCACTCTGGGGAAACATGGCGGAAGTGGGATAGAAGCTGAGGGGTAGGAAGAGTTCGCGTCTGGAGTCGCCTCCAGAGGATTTGTTGGGAGTGGGATAGGCGGGGGTGGGGAGGGGGATAGAGTCGACGGGCAAGGCGTGCTTGTTGAGTTAGTTCTGAGAACGTGTGTGCCCGCTCCCTCGAGAAATCCCGGCTGGGGTCGCCATTTGCCCGGCAAATAAGTCCTCGGGCTATGTTATCGGCGGCCTCATTTCCGGGATTGCCAGAGTGAGCCGGAACCCACACGAGCTCAATACACCTATCGGGATTTAGGGTGCACATTCTCAATATCTGCCACGCGGGGGGATGGACGCGTCCGCGGGCGAAGTTAAGAATGGCTGTTTTGGAATCGCTTAGTATATAAGCCGCATTGGTTTGGGCAATGGCTATTGCTATAGCTGCTTCTTCTGCTTCTTCCGGGGTACAAGGTGGGTCTATCAAATGGGTAAATGGGGGGGCTTCTGGATGATAAGCCACAGCTACTGAACGGTCTGTACCACACGCGGCGTCCACCCAGCGCACATCCTCTAAAGTGCCATATTCTTTATGGAGAGCTTTGGCCCGCGCGACTCGGCGGGATTGATGGTATTCAGGGTGGACATTCTTAGGAAGGGGTTTCAGGATAAGCGCGGAGTGTATGGCTCGAGGGAGAGAGATGAAGTCTGTCGTGTGTGCCGGTATGCGAATTCCCAGAGAATCCAGTATATATCGTCCAGTTTCCGTGCCAGCCAGACGAAGGTACTGTGTGTAGCGATGTGCATCTATAAGTTCTTGTATAGTGTTGTGCATTCCTAATTTTAAGAGTCTGTCCGTGCTAGTGCTCTTTGGTAAGTTTAGCGCTGCTTTGGTAGCCATGCGGATAAGAGCATTGATCTTGTCTTTATCCGAACAGGAGAGGTTCAGGTAAGGAGTGGCGTAAAGAATGCGGCTAAGCACAAAGGCATGCAGCACCTTCAGATTATCTGCTTCGTCTAGACCGGCTCGTGAATGTGAAACCCTTCTAAGAAGATGGATGACTGAGTAAGTGGACTGTTTTAGTGCTTTCAGGGTAAGGTTGTTTTTCCCCGTGTCCTGTAAATGCAGGCCAAGAATGCGGAGGGTAGGTGTTTGCGGTATGGGAGTGTCATGCAGGTAGATAGTGATGGGGGAGGTAGGGACGCGCCGCGGGCGGATTATGAGGAGTGCTGACTTTGTGGGGGAGCATTCAAGCCCAATGTTTGCCGCGTGAGTAGCGATAGTTGTAGCGGCTTCCTGAAGGGTCGATTCTATGTCGCCATCCGAGCCGTATGTGGTCCAGACCGTTATATCATCCGCGTAAAGTGTGTGTCCTAAGTGCGGGATGCGGCTGAGAGCCTTGGCCAGGGGGATGAGGGTGAGGTTGAAGAGGAAGGGAGATAACACCGCCCCTTGCGGGGTACCAATGTTACCAAGCGTGAAGTGGGGGGTCTGTATATCATCTATATGCAGTGAGGCTGTGCGACCGTTTAAGAAGGCCCGGATATAGTTGTAGGTCTTAGGCCCCAACTGCAGCTCTTGGATGCCCTGCAGGATGGCGCTGTGTGTAACTTTGTCGAATGCTTTGGTGAGGTCGACTGCCAGGATTGCTCTGGTGTGATGTAACATGTCATTGAGGATAGCGTGTGAAATCTGCAGTAGGGCGTCCTGTGCCGAGAGGTGGGATCGAAATCCTACCATAGTATGGGGATATAGTCCATGGGATTCCATGTGTTGCGTGAGACGGGTGAGGATGACATGCTCAAACAGTTTGCCCAAGCACGAAGTCAGCGAAATGGGACGGAGGTTTTGGGCGTTAATGGGCTTGTTTGGTTTAGGAATGAATATTATTTTCCCGTGCTTCCATTCAGCAGGTAGCACCCCCATTTCCCAGCACTCATTGAAGTAGTCGGTGAGAAGGGAAATTGAACGGTCATCTAAATTTCTGAGCATGACATTTGTGATTTGGTCCTCCCCAGGGGTTGAGTTTCGGAGCTTGATAAGGGCTGCTCTGACTTCAACCTCCATAATGGGGGCGTCGAGGGAGGGTTGATCGGGGCCTACATAGTCGGGATATGATACAGCTTGGCCCACAGTGGTATAAGTTGATTGGAGTTGGCGTAACAGTGCTTGATGATTTTGGCGATGTTTATGGGTAAGTCTTTTTAGTGTGAGCCGAGTTTGCTTTTTAGTTTGAGTGGGGTCTATCATATGTCGCAAAAGATGCCAGGCCCTGGTGGAGGAGAGATTACCTCGTAATCCGTCACATAATTGGTGCCAGTTAGATTTACTGAGTGCGGCACTGTGTTCTTCTATTTGTTTCTGTAGTTGCGCTAATTTTAGCTTAAGTTTCCGATTTTGCTTCTGGGTTTTCCAGCGTGTGAGGATACTGCTTTGAGCTTGTAGTAGGTGCGCTAAGCGACTGTCTGCAACGGGAGTCTCGGGGGTGGCATCTAATGTTTGCGTGAATGCCTGGACATCCTGTTTCAGCTCTGTCATCCATGTGTGGAGGTTAAAGGGGGATTCTAATGTTTTGGCCTCTCTGTGCTTCCGAAGATTATCCCAGCTGGTAATCCTGACACGGTAGGCTTTAGCTTTTATGGCGAAATCAAGCTGTATAGTTATGATATAATGATCACTGCCCAGGGCCTCATTTGAGTTTGTCCACACTGGTGTGGGAAGGTTGCGACCAAAAGTAAGATCTGGGCTTGTGTCGGCAGTGACACTATTGCCGATTCTTGTAGGTGTGCTCAGATCATTATATATGGACAGGCCGTGCATCTGAAGGGTGTTGTGCAATTCCGCTCCTCTCTTGTTAGTGCGTGTGTACCCCCAGTCTACATGTGCGCAGTTGAAGTCCCCTAATATAATGAGGGGGTCCTTTTTTGCAGCGTTGGAGGCGGCTTTAATTAGAGAGATTAAATCTGAGACCGGTTGCCTCGGGAGGAGGTAACAGTTGAGGATGAAGAGGGGTTGAGATCTGTGAGTGGAGGGGATTAATTCTATGAATGTGTGAGCTACCGGCGAGGTTAGTACATGACAAGTGTATGGTACGAAATGTTGGAGATACGTCGTAACCCTGGGGTTTGGAGTGGTGTCGGAGGGTACCAGAGCGTATCCTGGCAGCGATAAATTTGTGCCAGCATCCTGAAGTGCTACTATATCAGGGGGTGTGGAGGAAGCAGAGAGGAGCTGCTGCAGGGGGTCTCGTTTGCGACGAAACCCCCTGCAGTTCCATTGTAGGATGCTTAATTGGAGATTATTGCCCGTCAACTGGGCCATGCTGAAGGGTGGGGGGGCGGAGGATGGGAGCAGCTGTGGGGTTGCTAGCTGGGATATGTGAAGGCATTCCAACAATTATTTGTGGAATTTGTTGTAGAATAGTAGAGGTTACCTGACTGATAATAGTTTCTGTAAGCTTAGTGATGGCGGCTTCAATGTAATTTTGAGTCTGAGCCAGAATACTGGCTTCGAGCTGTTGGGCAAATTTTTGTAATTTAGAATCCATGTCTGGAATGTCTTCTGATCTGCGTTTCTTTTGTGGAGGGGGTGTGGAGGGTTGGGGTGTAGGTGAAGAGGTTTGGGGTGTTGGTGAAGGAGTGGGTGGAGAAACGGTAGGAGGGATGGAATTAATGGCTGCCCTAAGATGCCTTACCTCTTCCCGCAGGAGAGCTATCTCTTCCTCCCGCTGTGAGGTTTGGGGTGTACTGGTGGGCTTGGTCCAGGCTCGCTGGCGATCTTGATGAGACACTAGCGGTGGAAAGTCCTTTGGCGTGGGCACTGGTTGCTTGGGTTTCGACGCGGTCTGTCTACGAGGTGGAGGGGTCCTGGCTTTGCACGAGCCGGTACCGGTAAGGTGGGAACCACCACAAAGAATGCAGCTTGGCGTGCATGGGGTCTCTTGAGGGGTGTGCTTCTCGCCACACCGCGGGCACAGTCCAGCCTTCGGGAGAGGGCACACGTCGTACCTGTGTCCAGGCTTCCTGCAGTTTGTGCAGGCATCGGGGCTTCCCTGGTATTTGGTGCAGCGGTGTACCACACACATATATTTAATTGTGTGAGGCACGGGACCTGAGGCAAAAGTTATTAAGATGGACGTTGTTTTACCCATGCGTCGGGCCGCTATAATGTTAGCGTCCGGGTTTCTGTATTGTAAGTCAGTTAGGATTTGTTCTGGTGTCTCGTTCCAGTAGGCCCGGGAAATGACGCCCTTGACTGCCGCTGGAGGGGCCGCGATGTACGCGGCTACCGGGTATTGTAGTCCATCTAAGGTAATTTGCTGGATTTTGACCAAAGCGAGAGCTGTTGCCTCCGCTACCGTCGCCACTGTAAAGGTGTTGTTAGTTGGATGGATCCTTATGTGCAACTCGCCTATCACTGAGCAGCTGAGGGTCGAGTGAAGTGCCTGCAGGATACTGGGAGCCGGGATCTTCTCCAGGGAGAGGCCGCCTCGCGGGCGAAAGACTACTCTGATGGTACCCGCCGGCAGTGCGGCGAGTTGCTTGCTTCTATGGACGACGACGCGCGTCATGCGTAGGAGCTGTGGCGTCTCCTTGAACGCGCTTCGTTTGTTCCCAGATGCAGCGTCCGGTGGCGCGCCGGCGTTGCTGGCGCTTGGTTTAGGTTGAACGGTGGCCGATACCGGGTGTTTTGGGGGCGAATTCGAATCCGTGGTCCGATTACGGTATGCATGGAGCACAGTTTTCCACTCACCAGGGTGGCAGTCCGACGGGTTCGAGGTCTCTCCATCCACGGGCTCCTCCATGGCTGTTGGGGAGTGAGGAACGCGGCGCACCGGCGAGGCTCGCCTCGACGAGGCAAGGCTTAGCGCAGCGGCGTGGCTGCCAGAGACATTTTCATCAGGTAGCTCACCGAGGTCATTGGACACATCCAAAAGATGGTAGCGTTTGGGGTCCGTGAACCTTCCAGGATCCGTTGAGGGCCTTGGTGGGTCCTAGAAAGGACTTAGCTGGGCACAGGAACCAGAAATTGGCGGAGCCGATAATAAACGCGTCCGCTCACTCGGGCCCCCTAGCGGCCTTTTCCTCTGATGCGGGGCGCCTCGTAAGTGATGGCTGCCCTGTAGCCCATTGTCTTACACCCATTGGCGGGTCGACGGGAACGCTATCGCGTTCCACTCTTGAAGGCGAAGCTTAAGCGTCCTCCAATTTTTTATCTTGGGCGTACGCATAAATGTGGCAACATATTTCTTTACCAATAGGTAGCCACATCTGCAGCAAGGCGAGGACTGGATGCCGGTTTCTTGAAGTTAATTTCCTATGAAGGTTTTTTTTATTAGCTCCAGCAACGCAGAAAATTTCACACTAGTTCGATTGAATATATTGGTAAATCATGATTGACGTAACACCTGACTTCACTGCAATGAACGTATTTGAAGGGAGCGCTTGCACAATTCTGTGTCCTCCTGTAATAGTAGATTTTGTTCAACAGCTGCAGCCATGGAGGTACAGCTTTTTTTGTTCATGCTTCAATAGTAATACGAGTTACGGTCGAGTTACTTGTCTTAATAATACGAGTTACTACGAGAGTAATTAGGAGTAATATGAGTTACTCTTATTTTTACTCATTTCGAGCATAAGGATAATAATGAGCAAAAGGAGAACAAGGTGAAATCTGGAGCCGATGTTTCTACAAGTGGACTTCAAGGCGACATATGCTTTCTTCGCCACAGTGTATATGTAATAAGTGGATAAGGATAAGTGGTTAGAACGCGAAGACAGAACTTTCCTATTTAGAATTTTGCGGCGAGACCTGTGAGAATTCAGTCTGACGTCACGGATTTCAAGAACTTGTCTCATATTAACGTTTTCGTGTGTGGGAAACGCTTTAGAAGCCTGCTGAGTGTTTAGCTCTTCTGGAATATCACGTAGTCATTTTTTACCGATAAGCGGTTAAGTATACCAGGCCCCCGTCAGGGCAAACATGTATTTCTCGTATTGAAGATGCATACTTTGTGAAGCGAGTGCCTTAAGATTTATTTTTAGCGTCAGTTTAAAAGTCGAATTGGAGCCGTTAACTCCCGGTGGGAATGAATTCACGGTGGACCACACAAGAATATTTAGCTTCTCTCGGTGGCACTTCGCCATCTTTTGTGCTACTCTGCGCCACGATAGTTTGCTACAATGTTAAAGCATACCGTAACAAATCGGTTGCTGCTTTGCAGGATGAGGACTTCCTGCCTCTGGCCCAGGTGAAGTTCCCAGCTGCGCTGCTGGACTTCATCGAACGCCTTAGGCGAAGTCTTAAATACAGCCTGAAGAGCTTAAAAAACGGGACAACGTCGAGGATTGACATCGAGGAGCTGATGAAGCAAGTCATCGCGGGACACCTGGTGAGCAGGGCTCTTGCCACGGTGTCGTCGCCGAAGCCCACCGCGTACTTCTCAGCGCTGCCCGCAGAACGGCTCTTGTACATGGCCACCTGCTTCAGATACTGCCAAACGACACCGAAATTGAGGAGCTTCGCCGCCTGCAACGTGGTTGTGCCACACCTTCCCGGGTTTGCGCGGGCCTTCGGCTGCAACGTTACGTCGGGCTCCGCGTACTCCTTGGGTGACATTCCTGAAGCAGCACCGAAGAACGAGGACGTTGCACGCCGCACTACTGAATATGTGACGGTTTAATGCTCCTATCCCAAGGCCAGATGGAACAGGAGTTGATCCTTGTTTTTATACGTTTTGTTGTTCAATCCACCTCTCTATTTAGTTGGTTCTAGTCTTCCTCAGGTATTTATTTGTTTATTCCACAATTTCACTTGTCGATACAGCACTTTCATAAATTTCCAGCTAGCCTGCATATGACCAAGATGGTAAAGCCTTTCCGTATATTGCTACAGAGAAAAAAAGTAATTTTAATGCTTTGTCTACTAATAATGATCTATCGGATGAGTGAGTGCACAAATGAAGACCATAGAGTGCGCGATGAAGTCGCACGAGAGAAAGTAACAAGGTTCTTAGCAGGCGTGAATATGTCTATTGTGCAAAGGAAGGGTCTCAGAAGTGTTGAGTGGGTTCCTACAAGTACTTATTTTCGCGACTCGTACATAAAATATTATCGTAGCGACAATGACATTACCGCGAAGGACATTAGCCGTGCGGAACGATCACATTTGTGTATGTGTTTGAGTGCGTACGCGCGCTTTTGTGTATACATGTGTTCTCTTCTGTGCGCATGCTGTGTCGTCAACGCATTGTTCGTGTGTGTGAGTGCATAAAAATAGGCTAAGGGTGTGCTGTACTCATGATTCGTGCTTGGCTGCAATATGTACGCCTTGTGTCCATATTATACCTCCAGGTATTGGCTGCAGTGTCTGGCTGCTCCAGGCAGGTTGCTCGTATTCGCGGGCTTCTTTTACACTCTGGAAAACACTTGTACGTAGCACGTATTAAATTAGAATATCTGAGAAGTTGGATAATATATTATTTGGGAAGCTTATTAATTAAGACTAATTATGTAATTAGGCGAAATGCAAAATATAATTTGGGTATCTCCAAGCGACGGCAAACAACATTACCTCGGTTCTGCCCAGTTTCGTGTCATTTGCATACTTCTAAATCTTGGTGAGTGATATGCCAATGCATTCTAAGACGACGCGACCAAATGCCTGTTGCTGGCTATTGTATGAAGTATGCCGCACAATTTTTTGGTATTCTGTTGAAGCAGTGGAGCAGTGAAGTTAGGCGAAGAATTCAAATTAGAAAGCTATTGGTCCGTTTGCAAAACGTCCGATTAAACAGTTTCTGACTTGATATCTTATTCGTTTGCTTATTGGAAATGTCCGCGAAATTGAAAAATTATCACGTGACGCGCCCGTTCGCGTGTTGTAATTGCAGTGCTCCCAAACGTTTCTCGTACAAACGAACATAGCACCTATAGCAGGATGTGCTGCCACTTAAGACAGGGCAGGGACGCTGGCGTTGGCTGTGCGATTTACGCCACCATTTAGCTTCACTCGGGGCGGTTCACGATTGCAATAAGCAGGCGCAGCGGCAGCACACCGGGCAAAATGCTATGTTCGTTTGTATGCGGAGCATTTGGCAGCGTTGGAATCACGGCGCGCAAGTGGACATGTCACGTGGTATTGTTTTAGCGGCATTAGGCATTAGCGGAAAAAGGCTAATGCCTGATATAAAGTTGGAAACTGTTAATTTGGACGTTTTGCCAGGCGCTCTACAACTTCCTAATTTGAATTTTTCGCCTATCATTGTTGCTTCCGAAGTTGGTTAATTAATCTGATGTTAAGCAGAATACAAATAGTGACTTATTCCATAGAATAGTTAGCAACATCTATTTGGTCGCGTCGTCTCAGACTGCATAGGCATATTTTTAAACTCTGGATAAATTTTGCTGGGACACCCTGTATATAGACGCCATATGTCTGGTGGTCATTGAACACATCAGTATTCAGGGCTTTGAACTGCAGGCATATCAAGCAAAAAATTCTGGCGTATGTAGATGGTGTCGCAGCTTGTATCAATAAAGTGTTGCAGCTGCGCAAGGAAGAGAAGCGGGTAGAAGCACGCCGTCTTCCGTCGCGCTAGCCTTCGGGGGATGGTAGGGTTTGGGGCGCGAATTCTACTCCGGGCGGTCCGTACGCCGAGCGCCCCAGCGCGCGCCGCTGTATCCTGATGGCCATCTGCGATGCGTACGGAGTCCGCCGCTCGATGCGCTTTTGCGGCTAAGTTCGCGTCAATGCAAGACGCAGCACGAAGGTCATCATCATCATAAAAGCTTTATTGGATGGACTGAGCAGTTGGAGCACGCAGGCTCCCGGAACCCCGAACGACCCCACTGCACTCAAGCGTTTATATTGCTTCGGTCCTTAACGCTGGCAGCCAGTTCAGTCGGTCACTTCGCTCGCCGCTGCTGCCACGCTTCCTCCCGCCAGCGTTTTGACAGCCATTATCGCGGTGATCGAGTGAGATGGGTTCATTTTTGCTTGTGCGCGCGTGACACTAGGCTTGTTTGTTTGTTTACAAGTTTATATGGCCGATAAAGCTACAATGCTTGCTTGGTATACCTGTCCCCTTATTTGCTATTGCAATCGACGCTTCTTCTTTCGGGTGAAACGGCGAAGTTTTCACACTCTGCATGCGTCTAAATACTGTTACGATTAGTTTAATTCGTTTCCAAGTCATACACTTACAACACTACAAGCTAACTTGCTCAAAATAAACCGTCGCGAAATTTCGGTAACCTGCTGGAAGAAGCGTAACTTTATTCGATTGGTTGCTTTCACGTCTCAAGTTTGTAGTATAGTGTCGCCCCCTGTCAGATCTCTGTGTCATCGTACATGTTTTGTAGTTGTTTAGCTAGATGGCGCCCCCCCCCCTTCTGTCATGTGACGAGCTTGGACCAATCGGGAGGTGTCATCTGGCGTGTGAAGCCTTTATTAGTGACAAACGGCCGCGGGTCGGTTGAGTCCTTGTCCGGTTTTCATCACGAGCAGTTAGCCCTTACAAAAATTTTTATAGAAAGTCCATAGACAGTCCATAGACATTTGTCTATGAAGTCTATAGACTGTCTATAGACATTTCTTTAGACTGGTCTATAGACAGTCTATAGATTTATGGCCATACACTGTTTATAGACTGGTCTATAAAAAGTCTGAGTTTATAGACTGTCTATAGACATTTCTTTAGGCTAGTCTATAGACTTATGGCCGCACACTTTTTATAGACTAGTCTATAAAAAGTCTGAGTCTATAGACTGTCTATACACTGTATATAGACTGTCTGTAGACTTATGGCCATACACTTTTTATAGACTAGTCTATAAAAAGTCTGAGTCTATAGATTGTCTATAGACTTTCGATAGACTTATGGCCATACACTTCTTATAGACTAGTCTATAAGAAGTCTGAGTCTATAGACTGTCTATAGACCGTCTATAGACTTATGGCCATACACTTTTTATGGACTAGTCTATAAAAAGTCTGAGTCTAGAGTGTCTATGGATTAATTAAAATTCATGTTTCTAGACAGTTGTCTGCATAATGTCTATGGGCAAGTGTATAGGCTTACAGTTCTACTTTTGTAGACTGAAGTCTATGGAATGTCTACAGACAAATGTATATATACTATAGACATTCTATAGACTTCAGCCTACAAAAACAAAACTTTATAATCCAATACACTTTTTTCTATGACATTCTGCATACACTTGCCAACAAACATGCATTTTCATTAATTTATAGACACTCTATAGACACAGACATTTTATAGAAAAGTCTACAAAGAATGTATAAGGCCATAACTCCATAGCGGCTATCTACAAGTTCGTTTACATTTTTCATTACATGCGGTAGCAAAACGTTTTGAATGTATTTCATTTTATAGATATGAAATGCATGGAAATGCATGGAATGCAGATATTATGCATGTGCACCTGTTCCTTTTCATCTGCGGTTATGCATTACCGTTAGTAGATTAATAAAGCTCCTGAACCAGCTGTACTTTCATATATGTTGCATAAACAGAAAGAATTTATATAGTGCTGAATCATGCAGTGCAAAAAATAAAACAAATGCACCGGCAATGCATTAACCGTTTTTATTGCTCGATATAATACATGAATTCCTTAAATTCTTGTCTTATGCTATTATGGAAACAGATTAAATATTTACACTACTCCTTGGCAAGCATGGTCGCCAGGCTGGCCTTGACCTTTGTGTCATTAGTCCCAAAGGTGCTGCAGGTGTATGCTGCAAATAAGTACATGCAGCAATATGAGGCAAAAATAACAGATGTGTATTCTTTGTATGTTCATTAAGCAGCTGAATATATTTACTCAAACCATCTAAGTCAATACTTAAGGCGGTTTAACTATGACTAATGGCTGCTTGTCAATACAAATCAGTACCTTTATGCAATGTTCTATTGCATGGTATGGTGAACAATTAAACAGTCACAACTGCTGCTCGTGTTAGCAACAGTATGTTCCCTTTTATGACAAGTTCATATATGATGCATTAATGTACTTATCCCAAATGGTCCCTATATTTATTGCGGAAACGTTACCCAGTTGGGCTGTCTGTACAGTTTTTTTGGCTGGTAGTTAAGTGTGCCCGTGCAGAGGGATGTTTTCAGAAGACGTGACTGGAATATTCCCAGTATCATGCCTAAGATTGTAATTTATTTTGCTTAGTACACATTGAAATGTATTTCTCATACTTTTAAATGAATGGGTCATTGGCCATAACTTCAACAGATGGCAGATGGGTTGATTGTATTGATATGGTACCTTAATTTCTTGCAGGTATTGAGGCCTCTTGGGCATGCTAACAGGTTTCCAAGTTAGGTATACCACATGAGCACCCGAAATACCACACGAGCACTTTGTGTCATGGCACGACAGATATGCACCTCCTAGGAAACAGAACTGATAGTATAGTTCGAATGAGTTCTATCACAGTAAATTATTTAAGGTGCTTTGAAAGATGAAAATTTTTTCTAGGCTATCGAGGTTCAAAACGTTTAGTTAACGCAAAAAAAAACATATTGAGCAAGAAATGCCTTGTCAGTCTGCTTGACTTTCTTTTTTTTTTCAATAAATAGAACCAATTTCCTTCAATTTTTATGAAGTGAAACGTTTTAAAAACATATTTAACACAGAGACTCTCTGGAAACTTTGACATGTAACAAGACAGCATACCTATGTGGCCAATTTAAAGTTTCCCGATCTTTTTCCAAGCCTTTCCTGGCTGTTTTCATGAAAATTTTCTGGCAATCTATGACGCCTGCAGCTTAAATGCAATAAAAAATACTATGGTTTAATGCTTGCCGAGTAGTGCCAGTCCATAATATTTAGATAAAACGAATAACACGTCAGTCACTTAACATGTAGTATTAGATGCAACTGACTTGAATCCCTTGTTTAATAAAGCTGACAAGGGCTTCGGCAAGTTCGTAATTGATGGCCACACGAGTACAGCACGGAAGACACAGAGACACGCGTAAAACAAATGCAACAATGTGAGGGAAAACTATACAATGAGTTATTTTTACGGTTCAATAGTAGTTTTCTATATAATTTGCTCTCACCACTTATGCCTCTAGTTAACTTTGTTTACCTATGACTAAAGACTACATGGCAGTATTAATCAGTTCCATTATGATGTTTCGTTATATTACAGTATGATAAGCAGTTAGACAACCATAATGCTCGCCGGTGTTAGCAACGGTACGTTTCGTTTCAAGACAGGTTCATGTGACACACAGTGTACTCATAAAAATGAAAGAAATGTGAGAAGCCCAAACGATTCCTATAATAATAATTGTTGAAACAAAGATACCCTGCTGGACTGTGCACATTTTTCAGGTGTTAATGCAATGTGCCCGTGCCGATCGAACATGCTCAGCATACTGACTGCAGTTTTGAACAATCACGTTAACATTTGCAATTTATTTCCGCTTAGAACAGTCTGCATTGTCTCTTTTCTCATACTTCGAGATGAATACATTTGCCACACTTTCAGTAGAATGCACATGAATGGGGGCGTGCTGATCAGGTCACTTATCAAGTAAAACATGTTACGATCTCTTAGGTGTGTTAATAAGGGTAGAACAAATGCAATGTCCACTGAATTATTTGAATAATCTGTGCGTAAATTATCTACTAAGAAAAGACCACCAAATTGATAATCTGGCTCTTTTTTTCTTTTGTACAGCGCATATAGTATGCAGTCTGTCCAAGACGACGGCACTACATGCAACAGTAATGAAAACCGGAACACTTATTGCGCACGACAAGGGCTTCATACTGTGCACGACTGGCACAATGCGAATCTGCGCCAGCAGCTGCCTAGAGATTAAGAGCACGTAAACTGCATAACCCTGAAGCATCGAAAGGCGCTTAACGCTTTTCATATAGCTCGAAAGATAACTTCTGCTGCTAAACTGTTTAAAAAAGAGACAAAAAACAAATCTTCCAACTACCGTCAAACGCAATGCCTTCAGTCTGAAACGTGTAAAGGTGCTTCCCGGAGCGACTAATTTATTGTGCTCCAATTTTTTCGGCTAAGTTGCGAAGCTGCGAGTGACTGAGCTTATCGCAGGTTTAATGCTCCAAAAGCGTTTGTGGTTGCATATAAATAGATTGGGTGAATCTAGAGATTTTCGCTTGACATTTCTTCAAGTCTCGTGTTTTGCTTGCGGTAACTTCCCAAAATTATTTAGATTGGTTGCCAGAAACCTTAAAAATACTGCTACCTTTAAACAATGCGAAAACGGCAGCGCACACACTGCTGATGCATGCCCCGCAAACACGGCCTTTCATCTGAGTACGTTAGCAGTTATTTAACTATACGTGTCTGTCAGAACATTCTTGATGCTAACACAATTTCGAGATATATACGTAAAGCGTGTCACGAGAATTTCACTACACATGCGGCGCAGCATTCATCGCGGCCGGATCAAGCGCCACGAAATGAGATCTACCACACTGGCTGCCCAACATACACAATCCGCTTAGTGGTAGCTCAATATCAAGTTAAAACATGGTGTAGCCTCCTTCTTTACGCACCTAAACTATTATGCGAAAATCAACAAGCCCGAGCGATCGCTCGCCGTAAAACATTCCGTATAGTAGAAGCGAGAACAAGAGCGCGTTATGAAACCATGTCAACGACAAACCGACACTATACCCGAGTCGCCTGCGCTACATGCAGCCGCTTCGCGCTACGAAATGCGCTCACATAATCATGAGCTATTGACGCAAAACATTTTTGCTAAAGCTTACCGTTCAGTGTAGTTGACGTGTGATGCCACAAAGATGACACGCATACACAGACACCAACGTTCAGGCGGACACCGCACACCGGTACAACCGTTTACGTGCCCGGCGCACTCGTTGAGATGGCACACCGCCGCGCATGCGCAAGTTCTCCGAGCATGCGCAGGAGCTCCGCGCGCGAGGGCGCGCGCGCTCGGAGGAGTGTGAGCGCCTTTTCCTCCTTCATTTTTTTTTCGCTCTCTCTCTCTGCGCGCAATGCGCGCCGGAACGGGTGGCTTATTCATCTTTATCACCATTATTCATCTTTTTTCGTGGACGAAGGAAATGCGCTGGCAGGTTGTATGACAAACGTTGTGGGCTATCGTATGAGACTGGAACGCTAACTTGAATGCGCTGTTTGTAAAAGCCATTACAGGGCCCTTCAAACGTTTCAGACGCATTATTGCCAGCGTCGATTAGGAATACAGCGTACTTGTAGCATATCTTCCAGCGTACCACAAAATGTGATGCCCGCACGTATGTTAGTGCTAATTTTCTGTTCCGGTGATAGGTCAAAGCAATCAGTACAGCATTGAGGTACTCATATGCGTGGCTGCCCAGGCATACCGCCGGCGAAATACTGGGTGGGCTCTGATGATTTGGCACCTATTTTAAGTGAATGAGAAACTTTGATGGGTTTATAGTGCAGGATATCAGTCAACAAAAAACCGCCCTATGTTAGTGACGAAGCCGAGGTATGAAGAAAATGTGAAAAGTATCCGAGAATCGGACGACACACAACGCGAACACCACATGCGCGGCATCGGTTCATCGCACATTCACAAAGTCCGCGTTGTCAGCTACAAACATTACGAGTGTCCTTGCTGTTAGCTCGATGCCTGTTTGGAATCCACTTGTAGCTGAAGCTGGCGTTCATAACAACTATTATAACAATTGGATCGGCGTTTTGCTTTCTTTATTCTACTGCCGCAAAAGTGATGCGACAACTGTGAAGACTGTCTTGGGATTGCGAGACCGACTACGTAGATCATAGCATGTGGTCAACAAATGGGGCGGTATACACTATGTGTATACTAATGTCTACAAATAGGCTCTACAGGAATCTCAGCAGTATACAACTTCAGTGGCTTATATCAAACGCAGCTACGTATTATCCACCGGTACCTGCGCTTGGTTACAGCATACACGGGTTGGGCCCAGATTAACGATGTTTGTCTATTGTTAATCTATAGACATGCAATACCGCGACAACTCAGAGGCAGACCAGGTGGTGAATTCACCACCTGGTCTGCCAGCTTTCGCGACTTATTCACCACCTTTGCCACATCATCACCATCTGACCTTCACCAGCTGGTCTCGCGAAGTGTACGTCCGGGAAGCAGCCAGGTTTAGGGCCTTCGGGTGCCTGGAAGACCTTGGTGACTCGGACGTTGCCTGTTCCGCCGCAATCCTCGTTCGGCGCAGCTGCACCGAATGACGACTAGCAGTCTGCACGGTTTGCCCGCCGCGCCGGGGTTGCACGCGGTGCCGGTCACGCATGAACTAGTGCCATATCATCGCCTTCGCAGAGGGCGGGGAGTATGGGAACTCGGCATTACATAAAATCGACTTTCTTATATAGACATTCAATACACCAGGAGAGAAAAAGAAATAGAAACCTTAGCCGACTATTATTATCTGTCTAGTATAGAGAGTCTATAGACAGAGTATGGACAAAAATAAATAGAGACTGTATCGGCTTTCGTCTGTAGGTAGTCCATATAGAGGGGAAGCAGACAAAAAAGAAACAAACACTTTACGGAATTTTTTCTATAGACCGTCTATAGACTGCGCGTAGACAAAAAGAAATAAAAACCTTATTGACTTTCGTCTATAGAAAGTCTATAGACAGAGTATATGGACAAAAATAGACAGAGACATGTACCCACTTTCGTCTATAGGTAGTCCATAGAGGGGAAGTAGACAGAAAAGAAACAAACACCTTATCGACTTTTTTCTATAGACCGTTCATAATCTACGAGTAGACGATAACAAAAAGAAACGTTATCGACTTTCGTCTTTAGAAAGTCTGTAGACAAAGTATGGACAAAAATAGATGAGACCGTACCCACTTTCGTCTATAGGTAGTCCATAGAGGGGAAGGATACAAAAAAATACACCTTATCGACTTTTTTCTATAGACTGTCTATAGACTGCGAGTAGACAAAGAGAAATAGAAACCTTATCGACTTTCGTCTATAGAAAGTCTATAGACAAAATATACCCGCCGTGGTTGCTCAGTGGCTATGGTGTTAGGCAGCTGAGCACGAGGTCGCGGGATCGAATCCCGGCCACGGCGGCCGCATTTCGATGGGGACGAAATGCGAAAACACCGGTGTACTTAGATTTAGGTGCACGTTAAAGAACCCCAGGTGGTCGAAATTTCCGGAATCCTCCACTATGGCGTGCCTCATAATCAGAAAGTGGTTTTGGCACGTAAAACCCCATAATTTAATTTAATTTTATAGACAAAGTATGGACAAAAATAGATAGAGACCGTAATCCACTTTCGTCTATAGGTAGTCCATAGAGGGGAAGGATATAATGAAGAAACAAACTCCTTATCGACTTTTTTCTATAAACTGTCTATAGACTGCGAGTAGACAAAAGAAATAGAAACCTTATCGACTTTCATCTATAGAAAGTCTATAGACAAAGTATGGACAAAAATAGATAGAAGCTGTATCGACTTTCGTCTATAGGTAGTCCATAGAGGGGAAGTAGGCAAAAAAGAGCAAACACCTTATCGACTTTTTTCTATAGACCGTCTATAGACTGCGTATAGACAAAAAGAAATAGAAACTTTATCGACTTTCGTCTATAGACAGTCTACAGACTTTGTATCAACAAAAGTCCAAATCTATAGAAAGGAAAGGTCGTCTATAAGAAGTCTATAGACTTTCTATAGACAGTATAAAGTCATTTTTGTAAGGGAGCTCCGAGTCATCCTTCTCTGCGTCGGCGCTCGCGCGCGTTCGCTGGCCGGGGGCCCCCACTTGCCTGCCGCTGCCGACACAACAAAGTTCTCACGCTTCATCGAGATTTGAAAGTTCATGTGCCTACTGGCGACGGGTGTCTGCTGTGTTTCCAAGCTTGGGCCCTACTTCGAACACTCCGTATCGTGAACAAGAACTAGCGCTAGTCATCGGACGCGGACGGCCTTATCACATGCACCGAAACAAGAATAACATGCTAAAAGGAAAGGTACGCACCAGCTCAGAAATGCAACTCCCATTTAGTTTTACTTCAAAATACACCGACTAGGTAACGTTAGCTTTAGCCTCGTTATATCAGTGCACAATATGTGTATTTAGTTCCTGAATGTACCTAATCATCATCATCATTATCATCATCATTATCATAATTTATTCTCTTAAGGGTCCCTTCAGGGACATTACATAAGGGGGGGGGGGGAGACAGCGATGGGAAAGTGCCATACATCAGCTCAAAAAAAGAAAAAAAAGAAAGAAAATTCCGGCAAAGGTAACAGAAAAATGAATAATAAACTGTAGAAAACGCCAGGCATAAACAGAACAATGAAAATATCTCAAACTGAGTAGCAATAAATTAAAGGAAAGTGTACACGCAAATGTGAAACACGCTAAACATAAGTGGCAAGAAAGAATATAGGCGATGACACAAGCAAGTCGGATTGCTGCGAGAGGAAACGTGATTGTAACTGTCTAAATTTTGAGGGATTCGACTCTAACACCATGGCTTTGGGAAGATTGTTCCATTCTTTTATGGCAATGGGGAGGAAGGATTTGTTGAAGGCGTTGGAAGAACCATGAAAACGCTGTATGCTAAGGGAGTTAAACGGTGAGATGAGCGTAACGGAGCATCTAATAAGTTCTCGCGCAGTGCAGGAAAGTTAAAGTATAATTTATGAGAGAGAGAAGAAACTTTATTATTGAGTGGTCCGGCAGTTCGTTGTGGTGGCCTCAGGTGGCGGCTCGAAGTCCTTGGACTCGGGCGGCATCTTTGGCTTGCCGGACGGCCCAGAGCTGGTCTGCCAACTCTGAACTTTTGAGAGCGGCCTCCCAGCGGCGGCGACGCCGATTGAGAAGGTCCCCGGCGGCCCCCGCAGTCGGGGCGGCGTCGGGAAGGAGCGAGCTTGAGGCTTCCCGTACTGTGGTAACGGCCGCGACTACGGACGCGTCGCGAACGGATGTGGTCCCATTACCGTGGTTACCGGCACATACCCAGAGCATGTGTCGCAGCGTTGCTCGCTCTCCGCAAGCTTTACAGGCATCTGTTTAATATAAACCCGGGTAGCAGTGATGTAGGACCGCGGGGCTAGGGTAGGTGTGTGTCTGGAGCAAGCGTAAAGTTACGGCCTCATTCCTGTTTAACTTGTCGTGTGGTGGCGGGAATGTGCCTCTTTGGGGTCTGTAGTGTTGGGTGAGGTCTCTGAACGTGGTCAGGCGATCGCCCCACGCTCATTGTGATTCTTGTTGCCGCATTTTTGTTGTAGTGTCTCGATCAGGCAGATCCGATGCCCCGCTCTCGGGGGCGGGGGCGGCGACCACATAATCTGCGGCGGCTCGGCGTGTGAGACCTCGAGCCGTGGCGTGGGCCGCCTCGTAGCCGCGACCATGACATCGGTGTGTGCCGGGGTCCAGAGGAGGAAGACCGTAGAATTTTGGGGTTGCGAGGGCGATGACGAGTCGCCGTCGTCACAAATTCGGAGTATGCGGACCGCTTCCCGGTCGCGCGAAGCCGCGGATTGCTGCCTGCGAGTCGCTGATCACGATCCCAGCGCTAGGCACCGTGGCCAGTGCTATGGCTATTGCGGCTTCTTCGGCCGCTTCTGTGTGTCCCGTGGTCACCGTGGCGCTCGCGAGGCACTTACCCGTGCGGTCTACAACCGCAGTCGCGTGTGCGCTTCTCTCTCCTTCATATCGCGCAGCGGCTACGTACACCACCTCGCTGCTGTTGCCAAACTTCTTCTGAAGGTTTCTTGCTCATTTGTTGCGTCTCGCGGCGTGGTGCGTCGGGTGCATGTTTTTGGGAAGCGGCTGGATGATCAGGCGGTCGCGGACCGAGGCCTGAACCGCCATCTTTTCTCCATGCTGAGTGTGGTACGCGATGTCGAGTGACTCGAGGATGCATCGACCTGTCTTTGAATTAGATAATCGTTCGTATTGCGCAGTGTCGTGCGCCTCGATTAACTCGTCAAGTGAGTTGTGAAGCCCGAGCTCCAGAAACTTGTCGGTGCTGGCGTTGAGTGGAACGCCGACCGCCCTCTTGAAAGCCTTTTCGGTTCATGCATTCGACCTTGTTTTTTGCGCACCCTATTCACTTAAGGTAGGGGGCAACATACGTTATGCGGCTTATCGCGTACGCCTGCGCGAGACGGAACGCGCAGTCTTCACGCATACCATTGCGTCTATTCGTGATGCGACGCAAGAGTCGGATCGTGTCATCTACCGAACGACGAAGTCTTCGCACCGTCTCTCCGTTATGGCCGTTTGCCTGCAGGTGTAGCCTTAGGATTCTAATTTTCTCTACGTGCGGTACGGGAGTACCATCTGCCAATGTAATGCGTATTTTAGAATATTCCCGTTCCTCTTCGCGCAGGGTTTTACGACCTCTCCTTGTGGGTTTGTAGAGTAAGAGTTCGGACTTGGTAGCCGAGCACTCGAGGCCCGTTCCACGCAAGTAATCCTGAACCGCATCTACTCCTGCCTGTAGCGTTCGCTCGACGTGCCCGTCACATCCTCCCCCGGGAACCCAGAGGGTGATGTCATCCGCGTAGAGACTGTGATGTAATCCTTCTACTTCTGTTAATTTCTCGGGTAGACCGAGTAGAACTAAATTGAAGAGTAAGGGTGATATGACGAATCATTGCGGCGTGCTGGACGGACCCATCTCAAATTCCGGCGATTCCTCGTCGCCAACGACGATGCATGCACGCCTGCACGCGAGGAAATCTCTAACGTAATTACACGTTCTTAATTTGGCCTAGTACGAATGTTCTAATTGTTTTTAAGATTGCTTCGTGTTTGACGCTGTCAAAGGCCTTTTAATATCTAGGTCGAGGATTGCCTTAGTGGAGCTGGTAGTGTCGTCTACGATCTGGTGTTTAAGCTGAAGCAGTACGTCCTGCGAGAAGAGGTTGCGGCGTAATCCTAGCATGGTGTGCGGGAACGCGTCACAGTCTTCGAGAAAGTCGGTCACGCGGGTAAGAACAGCGTGTTCCATGACTTTGCCGACGCAAGACGTAAGCGAAATCGGTCTTAGATTATCGAGCGTAACTTGCTTCCAGGGTTTTGGAATCATGATAACGCGGGCCGTTTCCACGCTTCGGGAAGGGAGCCCCCTCGCCAGCACTCGTTCACGTAGGCCGCGAGGCGGGAAATCGACTCGCCGTCTAGGTTACGGAGACTCTTGTTAGTAACCCGGTCCGGGCCGGGTGTCCATCGGGTGTTTAGTTCGAACAGGACTATCCGAATTCCTGCTTCGCTAAATTCGGCGTCCAATTTATCATTTGCGGCGCCGTCGTATTCTTAAAGTCTTAAAAGTAACGATCGCCTTCTTAAAGTAACGATCGCGTATTGCGTCGAAGAAGTTATCACCTTTGTAATCTCGTACTAGTGTACCAGTCTTGTGGCCTTGAGCGGCCCTAGTCTCCTCCGGATCTAATAGGTGTCGAAAGAGGCGCCAAGCGCTCGCCCCGGCCATCTGCCTCTCGAGGCCATTGCACGTGTCTTCCCACTGTGCCATGGATACCTGGAGTGCATGTTCTACGGTCTCTCTGTCTAATTGTGCTATGCGTTTGCGCAAAGCCTTATTATGTCTTTGACATTTTCATCTCTTTAGAAGCGCTCGCTTTGCTTCCCACATGTGTAGCAGCCTGCTGTCAATTATTTCGAGGTTCGCCTCGGGCGGAACTTCGCTCGTTGCCGCGTCTACATCCTGGGAGGCAACAGAAGCTGATCATCAGGTTGATGGCAGATGAGATTGCCGTGCTCATACGTAGCCGCCGTGACCACGTTGTGCTCCAGGCAGTACGCAGTGCGCAGGAGGCAGAACTGCACAAAGAACAGCAGAGGGTTTAACCGCATTCTTTCGGTGCCACCGTGCCCAGTCTTTGGCGTTTAGATATGCGCCGGTTAAATCATTGTATTTGGCGAGCCTGTCCCGTTCTGCGAGAGGAGTGTTCGCTATCGTGCGATAAGCGTTGCCCTGTTCTGCGTGGCGGGTCATGTTTCGCGCCGTCGGGTCCGCCGCCTCGTTTAGGTCCGAGAGCGCGTCGCGTTCCGTGGTGACATGCGCGGAGAACCATATGATCCTCGAGCTCGTGGTTTTGGATCTGCCCACTTTGACTAGAATGGACAGGGCTTCCTTGGAAATTCTACCTTTGGCGTAATTCTTTACTGCCGTTTGCGAGTCGCTTAGCACGACTTCGCATTCCTGTTCTGTGAGGGCCAGCGCGATCGCTACTTCTGCGCTATTTCCGAATGTTTGGTGTATACACTGCATGAGACTGTGATTTTGGAGTTTGCGTCTTTGACTACGGCGGTGTATTTTTGGCCGTTCGCATATTCGGCTGCGTCGACAAAGCGCGCGCTTCTCTCCATGCCGAATGAACGGAGCAGAACCTCGGCTCTTGCGTTTCTTCTGCCTCGGTTGTAATCGGCGTGTACGTTTCTTGGGATATTTGCCACCGTAATGGTGTCTCTGATTTTGTTCGGGATTCGTATTTTCTGGCCGTGCATGTTGTGGTACATTATGCTGAGCTTGTTCATAATGCGCCTTCCTGTCGTGGTGGTCGACAGGCGTTCGAGCTGCGAGATGCGTGGTGCTTCGGCTATTTTTTCCAGCGTGTTTTTGTATGCCCAGCTGGGCCAGGAGCTCGGTGCTCGTAGATTCCGGGAAGCCCAGAGCTATCTTGTACGTTGTTCCTATGAGCATGCTGATCTCATTCTTTTCCGCGACGTACTAGTTGTGGTAAGTGGCTACGTAGGCGATGTGGCTGACAAGTCGAATGACGTTGTCTTCCTTCTTGCCCGTTTGTCTGTTGGTTATCCTCTTTATGAGTCTCGTGGCGCTGGTGACTTTGCCTTGGATATTCCTCACAGATGCGCCCTTTACCCGCAATGGTTGCTCGGTGGC
Source organism: Dermacentor albipictus (assembly GCF_038994185.2). NCBI lineage: Eukaryota > Metazoa > Arthropoda > Arachnida > Ixodida > Ixodidae > Dermacentor > Dermacentor albipictus. The sequence continues at coordinate 436,873,975 of NC_091821.1, forward strand.
TATGGTGTTGGGCTGCTGAGCACGAGGTCGCGGGATCGAACCCCGGCCACGGCGGCCGCATTTCGATGGGGGCGAAATGCGAAAACACCCGTGTACTTAGATTTAGGTGCACGTTAAAGAACCCCAGATGGTCGAAATTTCCGGAGTCCTCCATTACGGCGTGCCTCATAATCAGAAAGTGGTTTTGGCACGTAAAACCCCATAAAAGAAAGATGCGCCCTCAATTTGCGTAAGAACACTTCCATAATAGCATGCTGCACAGCTTATCTACAACTGGCGAGAGCTCCGCTTAGTGTCCCGTTCACGTCACCGTTCTCGAAGACTTGTGCTGGACGCGGTAGTTCGAAAATCCTGTTGTGTCGCAATTTGAACAGGTGCACCAGTCGTTATACAAATTGCAGCAAGCGTAGAAGGACAGCATGGTCAATGACAAGGGGCGGGGTACTGGAAAATGAAGGAGCTTTAGGCGCCAGACCAAGAAGGTGAATTTGTTATCCCATCCTGACAGTTGCATTGTGCTGTACCAAGGATACCCGGCCTGCACAAGTGTGAGTGGAAGGCGCAGTGCAGAACTGCAAGCCGGACACGGGAGCTGTCCGCTGTGTTGTGTTAACAGGGACACTAGGGCACATGATAGCAAGCCTACAATAAAGTGCAGCATGGTTCAGAACGCTGTTTTTTCTGCCACGCAAAGCAGGCACGTGTTTGCATTGAGCTGAATTGCAAGTTGAAAACCGCGGAGAAACATTTCGCTTTTGTATTAACGATGACAATGTGCCGACTACGCTGCGCGATTCAGTGGTTGAGGAGTTAGTTCTATCAGTGGGTGTCCACAGTATCTACAAGTTGGCCGTATGAACCAGCAAAGGCAATTTTTGATCTATCTTAATGTTTTGGCCAACAAAAGAAAAAGACCGTGGACAAATTCAATAAATCATTCTCACGCCTATGACTTTGCGAGAATATCTGTCAATATTTTCCCTATTTTAATTTGATGTCATCTAGTTGCAGCTTACAGTTCAGCCGGGGCAGCAAATTAGATTCTGATTTTTTTTTTAAACAGAGCTGTAACGCTTCGACCTGTAACTTGTGTGCACACTTCGAACTTTGTTTACATATTACAGAGTAGCTGTTAGTGCCTTGTTGGTCGGGAAATTTCGCGGCATCATCCCCAAGAAAACAAAAAATCCTTCAGTGATTGAAACGGTCTGTTCATACATTTATTCTTTGGTGTCACGTATACTAGATACACCACAGCATTCGTTTCAATACAGAACAAGCCGAAAACAAGCATGCAAACCCCACAAATAACGATAAGGCCTTCTGCTAACAATGAGGAAGCACATAGCGCCTCCACATAAGGTTCCAGGCAAATATTGCTCTTGCGCAAGCTGCCGCTGCAACTCCAGCTTGCGACGTAGGGAGTGACGTCACTAGAGCTTCAAATATAAGATAACCAGCCTGGCAACTAATTTCACTCTTGTTGCAGTACCGCTACGGGTAGGCGACGCATAGTTAAGACTCCGGAAGAGGAGCGTGAATGCGAGTATAGCGGCAAAGAAACGAAACGACAATACGACAAGCGGCGACGTGTTGCCGCTGATCGTATTTCTGTGGAAATCCAGCACAGGGGAAGCCGGCGCTTCCACATTCTCCTGTGGCTGAATAAGGCATCGGATGAGGAACTGAGCAGTAAACCGCTGCATACCCCCTCAGCTCTTGCAGTGGGGTGTTTCAACAGCTTCGTTGGATATGTTCGCAAGGCCGGGTGGTGAGTCAATCTCTACCTATAATTTTAAACAACTATAAACAATCTGCCTCTTGTAGTTAATTAAGGAAACCGTACACACCTATTACAAACATTTCGTAACGGAAAAATTAGAAAGAAGAAAAATTTTTCAGTACATATTTGCAGAGCGTCTTGCTTAGATGGTTAGATCATCATCACTAGCCTATTTTCATGTCCACTACAGGATGAAGGCCTTTCCCTGCCTCTCCAGTTGCCCCTGTCCTGCGCCTACTGATTCCAACTTGCACCTGCGAATTTCGTCGTTTCATCACCTCACCTAGTTTTCTGTCGTCCTCGACTGCGCACCATTCTCTTGGCCCCCATTCTGTAACCCTAATGGTCCACCGGTTATCCATCCTACGCATTACATGGCCTGCCCAGTTCCATTTTTTCTCTATCAATTAGAATGTCGGCTATCCCAGTTTGCTCTCTGGTCCACAGCGCTTTCTTCCTGCCTCTTAACGTTGCGCCTAACATTTTTCGTTCTATCGCTCTTTGCGCAGTCCTTAACTTGTTCCCAAGCTTGTTTGTCAGTCTCTAAGTTTCTGCCCCATATGTTTGCATCGTTAGAATGCATTGATTGTACACCTTTCTTTTCAACGATAGGGGTCAGCTTCCAGTCAGGATCTGGCAATGTCTGCCATGTGCACAGGAACCCATTTTTACTCTGTAAATTTCATTCTCACGATCAGGGTCTTCTATGGGTAATAGACCTAGGCAAACGTGCTCCTTCGCAGACTCTATAGGCTGATTGGTGATCCTGAACTAGTGTTTCCGTGCCCACCTATTGATCATTATCTTTGTCTTCTGCATATTAATCGTTAACCCCACTCTTACACTTTCTCTGTTAACGTGTTAACGTGCTCAATCATTTGTTGTAATTCGACCCCAGCGTTGCTCAACAGGACAATGTCATCTGCATGCAAACCTAAGTTTGCAGAGATATTCGCCGTTGATTGTCACTCCTAAGCCTTCCCACTTTAATAGCTTGAAACTTCTTCCCAAGATCTCAGTGAACATCACTGAAGTAGCAGTGAATAGCTCCTTGTCTGACGACTTTCTTTAAAAGTATCTTTCTACTTTTTTACTGGTGAAGTACGGTAGCTGTAGAGTTAGTTGTAGCACCTGCTTTACTCCTTGATTACGTAATACTTCTGGTTGCTGGTATCTCTACTGAATCAAATGCCTTTTCGTTACCTATGAAGGCTAAATAGTCGGGCTGATTGTGTGCTGCAGGTTTCTTGATTACCAGATTGATGACATGGATGTGATCCATTGTACAGTCGCCCTTCCTGAAGCCAGCCTATTCTCTTCGTTTACTGAAGTATTGGCTTTAGTCTATTGGAAATTACCTTCGTGAATACTTTATACAATACTGACAGTAAGCTAAGGGGCCTATAATTCTTCAATTCTTTAATGTCTCCCTTTCTGCGGATTAGAATAATGTTGGCATTCTTCCAGTTCTCTGGAACACCCGAAGTCATGAGACCTTACGCATGAACAGCCACCTACTTTTCAAGCATGACAACTCCATTTTTGATTAGGTCGACTGTTATTCTAAATTCTCTTGCCACTTTTCCGCGGGTTATGTCTTACAATTCCCTTCTGATTTCATCGTCAGGTACAGAAGGAGCCTTTGCATCCTGTTTATTACTACTTCGAATGAAGGTAACGCAGCTGCTTTGGATTACTCTTTTTACGGTACTTGCTTTACTTATTACTGGTCAGTACAGAATTCTTCCGTTGCTTTATTATATCTTCTAAATTGCTTATGATATTACACTGCTTATCTTCAGTGCATATATAATGGCTCGTCATATGCCAAGTTTTCTTCTCACTGATTTCATGCTGCATCCATATTAACGCGATAGCGTTAAGGAGCTCGTGTCGCAGAAAAGCCGGTGTCGTCGGCGTCGGTGTCGGCGTCGGCGTTTGCGGCGTTGACCGTGAGCGATAAATCACGGCAGGCGCTTCATAAATAAAAAGCAACTTCCAAGATTGGCCCGGTGGGAATCGAACCAGGGTCTCCGGAGTGTGAGACGGAGACGCTACCACTCAGCCACGAGTTCGATGCTTCCAAGCGGTGCAAACGCGCCTCTAGTGAATGCGGTGTTGCCTTCGAAACGAGCCGTGGAAAGTTATACTGCGGTGTATATCGGTAGTTATGAACATGTAACGTACAGAAGTCACAATTACACGAATTGCGAAGTGCGTTTCCGCTGCATTTCTTCTGCGCTTTCCGCACACGCAGAGCCATCTTGCGGCAAACACAGAAGACCCCCTCCTCTCAATGTACGGCGCTGCCCCGACAGGATGCGCGCCGCGCGCGCATTGGGACCGCTGCCAGGCGCGTCGCAGGACTCCCTCTCCCCTGACGACGCTTCGCCGTGCTCCCGGTCCTTTCTTTAGATTACTATCTATCTCTCTGCCCGTGCCGATCGCGACGTTTGGCTGGCGTAGATCGTTTCCCCTCCGAGACACCGAGTTCTTTGGTTCGCTCCGTTCGCTCAGGCGCAGGTTTCGTTGCCGCGCCGAACGCTGCGTTGCTCGACGCTCACCGCGTGATAGGTGGGCGCTAAGTCCGATGCGGGGCGCATTGTAAGTGATCGCTGTGCCGTAGCGCATTGTCTTATACCCCTTGGCGGGTCGACGGGAGCGCTGTCGCGTCCCACTCTTGAAGGCGAAGCTTAAGCGTCCTCCAATTTTTTTTATTGCTTGCTAAGTTTTTCTCGTGTTATAATTTCGAATATATTTTAGTTTCTCCTTGTTGATCAGTTTTGACAATTCTTCGAGTTCTATCTGAACTCTTTTGAGTTGGACATTGTCATGGTCTGTCGTTTCCCTATTATGTCCGTTTTGGAGAGCTTACCTACTGGTTGCCTTGGTACCTTCCCGCTTCAACTGCTGCTTCTGAAGACAGCCAAGTTACGGTTTCATTCATTATCTCTATGTCATCTTGATCTATCTGTTATAAAGCTGCATATTTGTTTGCAAGCACCCGCCTGAATTGGTCTGCTTTTACGCCTACTTTGTCTAGGTTGTCCTGTTTCTTCTTGACTAATTTTACTATTTCTCTTAGACCTCAGTAACCTATGATCACAGCACTTTGTCCTACCTACAGGCTTACATACTGCACTATGCTGGGATTAGCGGAGAGTATGAAATCTATTTCATTGCTTGTTTCTCCATTAGAGCTTTTGCAGGTCCACTTCCTGTTGCTGCGCTTTCCGAAGATGGTATTCATTATTCGGAGCTGATTTCTTTCCGCGAATTCTACCAACATCTCTCCTCCAGTGTTCCTAGAATTGATGCCATAGTTGCGAAATGCTTTGTCCACCAGCCTGCGTTTTCCCAACGTTTCCATTGAAGTGGTAAATGACTACAGTATACTGACTTTACACTTTTCTCATCGCTAATTCGACATCGTCATTAAACTGTTCTATTTCTTCATCAGCGTGACTGCAGTTTAGAGTATAGGCTTGTACTATCTTTATTCTATACCTCATGTTAAGATTTATTGCGACTACTGCTACCTTTTCATGAATGCTGTAAAATTCGTCAATGTTGCCCGCTATGTTCTTAGGTATTAGGAATCCTACCCCGTATTGCTTCTTATCTGGGATACCCCTATAGCAGAAAACATGGCCGTTAGCACTGTTTAAGCGTCACCAGTTCTTCTAATCTCGCTAAGGCCAGTGATATCCCAAACAATGTCTGATAGTTCCCGAAAGAGTCCTGCTAAGGTATCTTCACTCTAGAGGGTTAATGTGTTGTACGTTGCCATTTTCAGTTTCCAGTGGCGGCTGTTCGGGTCCAGAGATTCTTAGCCCACTCTGCCACGTTGCAGGTCTGACCGCCACAAATCTATCTATAGAGGCTACGTGACGCTCTTCGGGGGCAGAAGGGCAAAAGCAGCCTTCCATAGTTCACAACCACTGTCCCCATATCGCCATTGCAACTTCTTCAATGGATCGCGCGCACGAGGGCACGCAGCACTCCGTTCACGCGCTGTCTAGAACGTTCGCGTTGAAGATCGTCCTTTCAGAGTCGACCCTACGATATTAACAGCAGAGCCTCAAGTAGCAGCGAACGCAGGTTTGGTTTATGACACCACGGAGAGAGCACGGTAGAGGTGCGCCGTCGCCAGCGCGAGAGGACCCCCGTGTGCGGCGACCTGGCCACGCAGCGTTCGTGGGCGCCGTCGGTCTGATCGCGGCTGCCGTGTGCGTCGCCGTACCCATCGGGTTGCGCCTGAGCCTGATACGTTGCAAGGGCAGCGAGTGCCTGTCGCTAGAGCGGGACATGAAGCGCGCCATGGATCCCAGCGCGGACCCGTGCAGCAACTTCTACCAGCACGTCTGCGGCCAATGGGCCAGTGGAAAGACGGACTTCGCATATGTCACCTACAAGTACAGGAACTCCCAGGACAAGGACCTGATGTACGAACTGGTGACGGGCGTCTCGCTGACTCCGAATCGCCATCAGACCACCCGTGATAAGCTGGCCCTGCTGTACCTCAGGTGAGGCGCGTCTGACGGGGCAACGGCCTTTCTCCTTTTGGGGCAAACAAGCTACCGGTCGATTTCAGAATGTTCTCGCCCTCGACAACTAACTGTAGGCATTTTCAGTTCCCTGTCCCTAGAGGAGCTCGAGATTGTCAACGCTGGTAAACTGGGATCCTATTGTAGATGTGCTTTAGATTACCATGTTTTATAGCGATAGTATATAGACAGACTCTTGAGGCACGCTTTCGCCGTCGCTGTCGATGCCACCGTGCTGTAATCGTCGATGAGCGGCTTACGCGTGACTGGCTCAACCACAAGAAACAAATTTTCGACGGATTTTTGGCGTCGGCGCTGTGACGTAGTGGGGCAGATGTACGTGTTGTGTGAGTGTCGGCCTCAATGTCGTATTGTTCATGACGACCGAAAGTCCATCGGCAAATTGTTCCTTGTGGTTATTGCTTTAGGTTCCAGAAAGCGGACAGACGCGCAGTGCGTTTGGCTTCAAAAACGACGATCCCAATCGCAAGCAGTTCTGCTCAAGCGGCTGTGCAGTTGAGCAAGGGCATAATTCCGCCTTCTGCTGCTTCCACGAGCATTGTGGGCACAAATACCAAGCGTTCTTGTTGTGAACCTGCCCGCATCGATTCGTCTGAGCGGGGTAGACTGTAAAGTTTAAGCAGGGTCCTTCGTTCAAGCTGCAAACGGTCACTGCTTTTTTTTCGATCTGTACTTGCGCTCAACTATATGTGGCAATGAAGGAAAGGCTACGGAGGCAAAGCCGTTCCAGAGCGCTTCAGAAATGATTCCGGCGTTTTAATTCCGTTAGGAAGACAAAATATAAACACCTCATTAGTAACAGTTAAATAAGACGGAACACACCTCCGAGTGTAAAAACTCACTTATTTTGGCGCTTTTCTCTCCCGCATCTGGCAAATACCGTTGCATGTGGAAGCTGCGTCGATTCAGCGTCTGTTCCGAGCAACTAAAAGCACTGTCAACGCTGCTGGACTGCTTGGCGCCGTGACACATGTGCACCAGCCACGCGCCGGTAGCTTTCCCTTCATTGCAATCGAAAGTTCTCCACGAGTATAGCTTCGCAACATGTTCACTACCGAGATGGGACACCTGCGAAGCCTCTGGCGGCACTTACGATTATGCCAGCGTTGAGACGAGTGATTTAGCTCGCACGCTGCGCCGCGGGAAGATGTCGCCCGGGCGTATTGTTGGAACACCGTTAAAATAAGTTCAGAGCAATGCTTAACCTTACCATCACTTTTATGCGTTGCCCTTTATTCGAAACTCGCCATTCATCTTATTTAGGAGGCGAGAGAAAAATCGGGTAGGGCATTTCCCTTATCTTTGTGAACTTCTCTTATTCATATATCGAGAGAAGCGAAAACGATAAAACACTGATTTTTATATAAAGCAATGTGAGATGTCCAAAGTATCAACCTGACATTTAAATCTAATGCATTGAACGAACTCTCAAAACATCCTTTTCGAAATCTCGCTGTGGGAATCATCATTGAAGTCAACCGTGAATTTGTTCGGTTCGTTAGGGAGAGTGGGGGCTGTAGTGAGCTCTCAACCGGCGTGACCTGTAGTGCACCTAACGGCAAAGTGTTTCCGCAAATTACACGAAAAGAACTGTGTTATGTGCCAGCACAATTGCTGCTGCAATGCGTTTTTTGCATGGATGGTACAATGGTGCAATCTTGGAGTGCTCCTTCCACGCAGGGGCTGTCGCCAAGACAGCGTCTGTGGGAATTTGAAGAGCGTAATTTTTTTTCCCTATAATAGCGATTGCGAAACACTGCGAGCGAAACCTGCAATATCCTAGAGAGAGCAGAAACAACGCCAAACGAGGCGTGGACAACAACGAGGCTCTTAGGCTTGCCAGTATATGGGTCTGGTGACAGCGCGGAAGAGCTTTGAATGCAAGCTACATCCTTCCTTACACTGCAGAAGAATCAGCTTGACACAGCGCTTTCCGGAAGGCCTTCGGATGGTACTGGAGTAGTGCATATTTTTTCAAGGGAACGATGAATTCGTCTCAAAATCACAGGGAAGTGTCAGCTCACCGACGAGTTCTGGTTTCGCAACTGCTCTTTGCCATAAATGAGTTAAAGTAGTGCACTAGCGGCCCTTTTATTTGCGTTCCCACGTACTCGGATTCACGTGCTATCAGTGGATGCGTGCTTGGTTTTGCCCAAGGAGCTTTTTCTAATAAATATTCTGGAGTGGAAATGATGCCCTGAAATTGAAGCCACACCGCCGCCATCCAAGGAGGGGCACAATACAAGACCAACCTGTAGTGAAGTAGCCGTAGCGCTCTCCTCACACTGCCCACGAGATAAAGAGGGTAATGTTGACGTAGAAATGCCGGTAGATGTATATCTTAGTGTTACTTGTTTTAGGACTGATCCTGCACATCCTTGCAAGTTTTATTTGCGATTGTCCCTCAACACTCAGCCGAACATAATACTTTCGAAGAACGGCAGATTGGGCGAATTGCTTGTTTTTCATAATGTTTAAAAGCGGCGCAAGGACTTACACCGGACAAGAGAATAGAGGATGGGACACACACACGGCGCTGACTTACAACTGCGTTTATTGGAAAAAGCACGATGGCTTTTTGAAGCCTTAAATCAAGCGTGCGGGCATGCTCGATATGAATAAAAGCACAGGTCATATCCAAAACATTGCCTCGTGGAAGCGGGTGAGATTAACACCATTTACACTCACTTTGATACTGACGCAAGTTTAATAAATGTACTCATAGTCGCGCCCTAAACCTTGGGTAAACGTTACTCTTTCTCATGTGGTTTTTATGGACTGCGAGAGAGAGAGAAATAACTTTTATTTATACAGCCGGCAGATTGGTGGGGAGGCCAACCCCGCCTAGATAGCGGCCGGAAGCCCTTGAGCTCTAGCTGCATCCTCGGCCTGCTGGAAGGCCAAAAGTTTGTCTTCGGGGGCCGAGCTTAGCAACACGGTCTCCCACTGCTTCCGATCTTAATTTTTTGGCCCTGTCGGGACGTCCGAAGGCAGGCCCAGATAGTGTGATCCAGGTCCGCCCTTGACAAAATTTACATTTGGCCGTATGTTGGTCTGGGTAATAATGATTATAAGTCATCGGACTTGGATACGTATTTGCTTGAAGGAGGCGCCGCGCCACCGACTGCTGCTTATTAAGTGATGGGTGCGCGGGAGGAAAACGCACCCTCCCCAGTCTGTAATGATTAGTTATCTCCCTGTAGCCAACCATCCGGTCCCCTGTCAGCCCCAGCCGCGGCGCCCCGGTAGCTCGGCTTGTGAGTCCTCGAGCCACGGTGTCGGCCGCCTCATTGCCGGGGAGAGAGGAGTGCGCAGGCGCCCAGATGATGGGGACAACGCGCTGACCGAGCAAGTTTGCCAGGATACATTGTGATTCCGGTGAAATTCGCCCCTTTGCGTAATTTAAAATTGCAGTTTTAGTGAAAAAAGCTTTTTTTTTATATTGCACAGCTCTGTCGCCTGATTTTCAAAGAACCGCCTTCAATTTTAGTCAGCTTCGTGACATTGGTGTGTCCTTATGCTGAGAACGGGTTTTTATAATTAATGCATATATGCAAATTACCTTCAGAGCAACTTGTCCCTTAGCTTCCACCTTACCCCAAACTTTGCAAATAATAAGACCGGTTTGCGGTGAATGAGACTCATTTTCTCATTACTACCTCACGTGTCAGCTTGCCCTAAGTTGACGGTTGTATTCGAAACCCGCTATTTAAAGAAAAATCTTTATTTTTGAACCTTCTCCTGTGCAGCTGCCACGCAGAAGTTAACGACGAGGAGTCCATTGGCGAATTCCTACGTGTCCTTGGACTGACCTGGCCCAAGCGTTCCCACTCAAGTGCCTTCGAGGTATGACGAACGATTAGTCAGCACTGCGAATGTCGGCCGCTTTGTCACTTACCCGAACCAACATCCGGGAAATATAGGGAAGGCTTTGCCTTGTGTCGGAATTTTGGCCGTGGCAGATGAAGGCTTTTGTGGACTCATCAAACACTTTATCCTTGCCGACGAGGTTCAGTGGCATTGTATTCGTGACACTTGAGAGCAGGATTCACTATGATGCACAGATAAGGTATTCCCAATGGTTCATTATGATACGACCTGGGTTCGAAGAACGCCTTCCAGGTAAAAATTAAAAACCAGCGAAGCTAAAACGGGCGGTCCTGGTGTTTATCACTGGGTGATTCCCGAAAGTTCATTAAACGACGGCTTCGTAAGCTGCTGGAGCCTCGGTTCGCAGTTGCTGCTTGCACCGGGTGCACTAGCATGTTCTTGTCCCCGGGCTGCAGCATCGGCACGGCGTCGACAAGCTCGTTCCCGCTTCTTATCGCAGCGTTGCTGATCGAAAGCTGCCTTCTGCTCAGGAGTACGCATGACGCTTGGCGTATACCGATTTCGGAGCCGGAAAGAAACTGCTGCTCGCGCGCTCGGCTGCAACAGAGAGCAACGCCGTCACTACTTGCGCAGCCAATCGCGCACCTGTCTCTCTCTCTCTCTCTCTCTCTTTTTTTGCGCGCATGTGCACGGGTTTGCATCGGAGGAGTTTGTGGCATACACGCTACAGACGGACGTGTGAATCGGCTATCCCCGTACAGCTTCGCTGTTAACAAACCGCTGTTTCGAAGCACTGCAGTTTTGCTTTCTAGATTTACAGCGGACTGTTTATTGCGACTACATGCTGCCTGGCGCGGTGCTTTGTTGTGTAAGACTTTTCGCTTCGTGCCATGAGGTTGCGGGTCCGATACCCGGCTGTGGCTGTCCCATTCTTACGGAGACTGAGTAATTCCCTACGAAAGGGGCCTGTTGAGGTTCGACGTCACAAAGTAATACGGGGACCCGCTATATTTCCCCTTTTCCTGCGACACTGGGGTGACAGCTGGCTCTTAGAAAGTGCACAACACTTCTGGCTTACACGTGACCAAAACACGTGGTCTAACGCAAGCCTGATATATGCCCCCGTCGGGATGTTATGTTTTGATACTTACGGTACCTTCCTGCACCAGTGCCCTCACTGATCGCAGTTTTGTAGAACTCTCAACGGCAGATGCATACCACTTAAGAACAGCTCAGACGTGAACAGATTACGAGTTGTGTCATGCGAACATCAAAATAAACATGCACAGGTAACTGTGAGCAAAAACAAATGGTTTACAGGCTCACTAAAAAAAGAACTAAATTTATTGTTGATTTAGACACACAAACTGTAATTGCTGAGTGCACCTGAAAGCTCACAGTGCCAAGCTTGGACTGCAGTCCTTAATTTAAAGTTACATTCGTGAAATGAAAAAATAGCTAAGGTTGAAAAATAGCTAATCAAAAATAGCTAATAGCTAGCTAAATAGCCCAGGATGCGAAGCATACTAGCCTTTATTTTAACGCGACAGTGTTAAGGAGCTCGCGTCGCAGAAAAGCCGGTGTCGTCGGCGTCGGCTCAGGCGTGCGTCGCTTGCTCAGGCGCACATTTCGTTGTCGCGCCGAACGCTGCGTTGCTCGACGCTCACCGCATCCAATGCGGGGCGCATAGTCGCTGCGCCGTAGCCCACACCCCTTGGCGGGTCAACGGGAACGCTGTCGCGTTCCACTCTTGAAAGCGAAGCTTAAGCGTCCGCTTTGCAGCTGTTATGACGTCATATGGTAGCTACGCGGCCGCGCGCGGCGCAGCAAGGAAGAGCGTGGTTGTGCGGCTAGTATGCTTCGCATAAAAAAGTTCATCCACGTGATTGCGGCACGAAGCTACAAAGGAAAACCGGACTAGGACGAATTTTTCCTCAACTGCGAAGCATTCTTGCTGAGAAACCCATATAGCTTTCCGTTTCAGCTTCGTACTGCACTAGGGTCAATGACAATTTCACCCTTTCACGATGCTGCCACTAGCTTGCGCAATTCCGCAGCAACAATTTTCTCAAGTTCACACCCATCAGTGGAGAAGGAAAGTTTCTTGCTGAAGAGTGCCTGCCTGGTCCATATAACTTTTCTCCGGGGCATGCGTATGCCTGTGAGATGTAATAAAAAAATAGGTTTCTTCATGCCCTTCCACAATGCTTCTTGCGTGGAGTAAAATCGATACAGGATCTCAAAGCCCCAAGCAATGCTTACAGAGGAGGCAGGTGTGAAAAAATAACGCTCGTCATACACTCAGTTGACATTTATGAAGTCGAAGGAGTTCAAAATTATGCAGAGCACTTCATTTCATCGTCGCTAATACCTACATGTATAATTATACAGTTAAAACTGGACGTTGAATAAGGTTTAGGCGAAGTTAGTAGGTCAAGCTTAATAGAGGAGTGAAGGAACAGGCAGGGTCCGGATGCCACATTAAGCTCAACAATAAGTGACGCCGGATAATCACAAGAAAACACGTCATAACTTACAAGCCCTATCCACCGTGGGGACTCGGTACATGAGGTCGCCCGCGCAGGCGCCGTTTCGAAGGGATGGGGTGGAATGCATGAAAAACCTCGAGTACACTCTTTGGGTACAGCCTAAAGAACTCCCACTGGTGAAAATAATCCGGAGCACACCAATAGGGCGTCCCTCATAGCCACGTACTCACAGCCCACCTGGCCTTTGCATGTTGTGGCCGCCACCACCACCATCGTCTTGCCGAACAGCTAGAACACAGAACAGCACTCGCATAACATGTCAGCTTATGCGTTGGCACATCTGTAGTGCGTATGTGCCGGTAGCCGGATTCTGTTCTCTACGGTATTAGTCAATGAAGCAACAACTGTTACTTAAGTATAAAATTTGTAAGCAGGGATAAGGTGCCTCAGAAACGCAGGCCAACGGTTGGATAGGAGGACCTATCTTCGTCAAAGGCGGCCTCGTCATCCTCGGCGTGTTAGTTTTAAAGGGTTTGTGCAGTGACATCACGTGCGGTTGTTGTCGGCGGGGGTTCCAGCCTTTCTGAGGCACCTTGTCCCTGTTTAGAAACTGTATACCACAGTGTGCTGTTCCACCTGTCAGCTCCTTTCTTGATATTGAACTGTTACTTATATATTCTGACTGCAACAAATACTGGCATGAAGCGCATAGCTCCCCTGTTAGGCGACGCCTTTTATGCCTCCGTTCGCGTGGTTTGGCTAGTATGCCGGTTTCTCGCCTCGTAAAGTGGGCCGATCCAACAGGCAGTGAAATAACGAAGTGAGCCAACCACGGAGACAATGTCATAGTAAAGTAGGGGGATCCGCAAGACAGCGTAATGAACGGTCGCGTGGTTCGAGTGATGAAGGTTCCCGCGTCTTCTCGTGTTGTCGGCAGGCAGAATCGCTAGGCTGCCAAACGACGTGCAGATTATGACGATTTGTATAGCATTTATTTAACCCCTTCAGGAAAGCTTTTCTCCTTAAGCATTCAAGTATGTCCGTTGGATATGCACGTTTTGTGCAGTGCCTGATTCGGTTCCACAGATTATTTCAAATATTTGAGCTGTGGTGAACGGTCCGCGCAAGCGTCCTCACCGATTGCAATTTTTTTCTCTACTTCAGGTTCTGGACATTATGGCGGCCGCGTCGCTGGATTACGGGTTCTCACTTGTCTGGACATTCGCGATAGGCCGACACCCACGAAGGCCTCGACAGAGCGTGATTTATGTGATGCACGACATAGGGTTATTCCTATGGAACGCAATGACCTCGGATCTGGCGAACGAAAACCAGCTTACGTATTTTCTGCGCCTCTGTGCTGAACGTGTCGGTACAGCCGGGCAGTCCTACGACCCTATGATCAACGACGTCGTTAGTACACACGAGTAAGTTTGTGCAGCTCCGTATTTCTTCTTCTCATATGGTAGTTTTAAAACACTATTGAGCGTTCCTCAGCAAGGACTTTTTAAATGGTGTAGAAGATGTCTAGTTATGGGGGCTCAGCCAGTAACTCTACTCGATGCTGTCACCACCACCTGCGCTTAGAAGCCGGAAACATGTTGTGAAATAAGGACGCACATCGCAGTTTTACGTCATGGTAATCGTTTCTATATTTGTTCGTTGCGCGACGAGCCGACAACCTCGGCACAAATACCTTCAGCAAGCATGCAGCTTCAGCAAGCATTCAGCTTGCTGAAGGTACTTTCGCGGTCAAGAAAAATCCCGCTGAGTGTCTTCCGTTACAGTAAAATAATTAACACCCTTAAAAGATAATGAGGGTGTCAATATGTCTTACTCACACCAATATACCCTTTTTGGTTGTATGGTGTGAGGTCAAGATCGATTTACAACCGTTTTCCCTTTTACTACAGAAACAGTACTTGCATGAGGCTGCTGTCTTTATACTGGTGATTCTCACATCACTAGGCGCCAAACAAAGGGGCTTGGTTTTGCTAGGCCCATGCACTTTCAGCCGGCATGAAAATCATGCTGTGCACCTACAACGCACTTTGTATTGGAAAGACGAAAGACGCAGTCCAAGTTCCCAACGAAAGCGCGCGCCATAGATGTAGTTTAATGGGCTTAATGAAGCCAACATTTATGAGCTAAGAATTTTTCTGAACCTTTCATTTCCATCTAGTTGCAACGATCTCTTACTGAGCGCAACCTCTGCAGTGGATACAGATCAGCAATAGAAAGGTTAGCTGACTGCTTCTAACTGCCCCGAAGCTCAGTATACCAGGTTAACACCTCTATCAGCTCAGCATTCTTCTGTGTTGCATCTTATCTGCCTCATTCCGCACCCTGTGCTGTGAAGACTCAAGCAAAGCAAGGCCATTGATGTAAACTCAAACTGCGAACAGCCATGTTGACGTATTTTTAACTTAGTCTGCAACAGTTCGACGTGGCTCATGACATCGGCGCCGCGCGCGAGAAGGATTCTTAACAGTGCCTTCCAGAAGGACTCGGTTTTCGTATTCTCCGGCCAGTCATGAAAATCAACTTCCGTATAGCCTCGAAATAAATACGTCACAAAAATAACAACATTGCAATAATAATGTGTCAGCATTAATCGCTCTGCAGCCACTCTACATCCCAGTCGAGCAGGAAATCTCTGGATCAGGCCCAGTAGTGAAGCACAGGAAGAAAAGCGCATGTACTGCACAGCTAAAAAACGTGACCGTACTCCTCCTAAGCCTACTGCGCATATTCCTCCTCCGGCGGCAGAGGCACATGCGTAATAGCCTTAGTAGAAGTCATCTCATCATATTCTTTGTCTTTATCTCTCCGAGCCAACTTTTCTGCGATTCCTTTTCAGGGAGGTTGGAAACTTTCCTTCAGGACGACCCTACCTGTACAGTGCTGTTGAGGCCTCCTCTCTGCAATAAGCTTAACTTGCGGTTGGCATAAGAAAACATAGTGCTCCTCCAGTATTCGCCTAACTGGGAACCACTCCCATCCCTCTTTTCCAGTGTAATGGGACCCCGCTAACCCTTAAAACATATTCCTTACTTCTCCTCTTTGGGGCGTGTGGGTCAATAGGATCGCGCTACCAGCACTTGTGCTGGTGCCACTGTTATTTGCCACTGGAGTTTGTCGTGAAAAGTTACCGTCGCGGAAACTTGCATTCTCTGATGACGGGCAAGAGAATGGAAGCAAGTGGTGTTGCGCTGTTGGATGCACTAAGCTTCAGCCCTCGCCAGCCGCACACACATTTTTAGCCAATGTTGATGTTCAGCCGAGTTTATGCCTGTCACAGTCGAGCATTTCGTGCGTCTACTGATGGCGGACCTGAGCTACTAACCTGAAGCTAATTAAGCCATTTGAGTGAAGAAAACCGCTTCTCTAGTTCAACTTTGACCATACTCATTTTGAATTTATCAAGTAGTCATTTCGTACGGTGCAAACAGAGAAAAGTAGTAGAGATGAAACGCTGAGCTATCAAAATCTGTAATTTGCCTTCTCGAAAGTGGCCAGCCGCGCACGCCGGCATTTCTCTAAAATAAATGTGGCTACATAAATGTGTGTATTTCTACGTATTTTTATGCTGTTTCATTATTTAGCTTCCGAGGCACACTGTCGGCCTTGTATCCCAAGTAGGCAGCAAGCGGAGGCCCCTTTGATACAGCCGCGTAAAAAACCACCTCGTTCACCTGACAATGGTGTCAATAACGGCATTGGCGTTTCCGCCAGAAAAGGGTGCGTTCTGTAAATGAACCGTGATACGCGCAATGTATTAACCGATTCCTAATTCAAGGAACATGCTGTGTGCATGAAGAGAATATCAAGAATGATAAGTAGGCCGCATGACAACGCTCCCGTACTATGGTCTTCCGCTCAAACGTTGTTTTTGAACACGTGTGGTTGCTTATATCAGCGCGATATCAGCGCGACTCAGAGTGATGCAAAGGTGCTTACATATATGAAATCTGCGTGTTTTGCTATGCTATGACATTGACGTCACTGATGAGCGGCTAGCATTATATCTCAAGCGCACGACGAGCGGTCGCTGTACCTGCCGATGCAAACAAATGCATAGGTCGGGGCTTTGGACTGTCAGCGGCGTTCTTGCGGGATAGAAATGCGGAAAGTGGTGCTCCGCATCCTACCGTTAGTATGCGAAGAGCTTCCCCGAGAAAGGGTCGAACACCTAAGACAACAAGCACAGCGTATAAAATCAGCTACCCTGGGTACGGGTTCATGTTGCAGCGCGATATGTTGCAAACAGACGCAGGATCTCGGTGGTGGCGGGTCGAATGCGAACGGTAATTCGTGGCTGTTGAATTCGTCGGAATCGTAGCTGTCGCTGTTTGACAAATCCGAAGAGAAGATGTAGCTAACGTTGTCGCCTGAGGGTCCGGCATGGTCACGAATCACCTGAGCGTCTTCGCCGTTTTGTTCAACCCACGGTAGAGACCAGCATGCGCGCCTTCCCCGCCATGTACCTCTCATACCTATCAGCATAGTTCGCTGAAGGCCTAGTGCCATTTTAGAGTTGCTCTTTTTGGGTGCTGCATACCTGCGATGTTTCTTAAATTTTGTTTGCAGGTGCCAATTTAACGTTCCCTGCAGGCTCTCTCACGTCTGCAAGCTTGTCTTCTGCAATAAACTTCGTTAAGTCATGTTCCATCGAATCCAGCTGCTCGCAGCTTGTTCCAGGACGTTTTTTTTAGCATCTGTTAAAAAGTAGCCTCAGTTAGCACTTGGACCTTTTCAAGTTTCTTTTCTGCCTTTTCTTCTTTCGAACACTGCTTTGAGCTCTGCATGGTACCTTGAGCACTGGCCATTATACAGCTGGGATCACCAGTGACATGAAAGCTTTGACTGCCATTATCAAGAGAAACACCAGAGCAGCTGTCTTCAAGCCTCGGTAACTTGCTTGACTTCAGCTCCACCAAAGCAACAGCGTCAGTGTGCTCGCACTTGCGCACATATATTACATGGTCAGGATATGTGCGTGTGTACATGTTATGGGAAGCCTCGTAGTGCTTGAAATGAAGCTCACAACCTGTAAAAGCTCTAGCAGTCTTCCTCACGATGTGATGAAAGTTATCTGTGCTCTGATATTTTACCAGCCATAGGCCATCGCCCACTCTGTCAATATCAGGCATCTGAATTTCTGAGTGCTTTTTGAAGATGGCCGACTTGCTATGGTCAACTTGGCGTTTTATAAGTGCGACAGCTCTGTTGAAAAGTTTGTCAGCAGTCAAGGTAAAAACTACATAGATTAGTTTTTGCCATCACACATTTATTCGGCCACCAAAGAAGGAGTACTTCAGAGTCTTGTGCATTGATTCAGTGTGATTGTTGTTAAGCCTACCTGTGTTCTATAGCAATAGGCCCACTGAAGTTCTCTTAGCACAAATTTTCACCAAGTATTTAATAAAGCTTTACAGACGCTCTAGCTCTTTAGAATCAAGGCTATATTCAGGGTGTGCAACTTGGAAGGTAGGTAAAGAGATTATTTTACTTATCTATTTCTGTTGCACGTGCATTAATCAGTGCGTGCAAGGTCTCTCTTATGATAAACCTGTACGTAATGCTACTAATAATTTTCATTCATTTTTTAATACTTCAAGGGACGCATCACTTGCTCTCATATGTTGCCATAAACAGGGGCATAATCTGAACTGAATGCCTTACACACTATCACGCCTACCTTTTCCTTTGTGCACTCAAGAACCTCACCATCATTTCAGTGTTAGCTGACTTCCTAATCAAGCATACACATTGTATACCATATCCATCTTCAGAGATGGTTAGCAGTGTTGGCACTGGAAACCTAGCTATTTGTGCCTTGCGTAGAGGCTATACACGATAAACGATAAAACGTTGTCCCTTTGAGAAGGTCGTCAAGGCAAGCTAGAATTTGATTTCAGCACTCGTCGAATCCTTCTCTTTTCTGTAATACAAACGTGATGAACCACTGCCGAATCCCTCTCTTTTCTGTAATACAAACGTGACGAACGACTGCCTGCCTTACTCGGCCCATTTTATGAGCTCATCAGCTCATTTCCTGCTTTTAAATCCTTCTCCTCTTCCATATCCTTAACCCATAACTCCGCACTCATGAAATCACCAGGATGTACCACTCTGCGTTGCCAATATAATACTTATCGTGGTTGTTTCGAAGGTTCGATCTCCCTTGTGACACATTTCATCCCACTGGTAGCTGCGTTTGAGCCTGCCTTGATTTTTCGCAAAATTGTCTTAGTGACACTCCTTCTGCTATTAGACCTGAAAGTTGTGAAGATCGACTCATAAGCAACCCAGAAGACTGCACGTCTCTATTTTTGATTCGCCCAGGCATCCCACTCCACCTTAAACTATGCCGACAGCTGGTAGTCCACATCGGACACGTCAATAGTTCCAGACGGGTAACCTCGTTGTTGGTATGCAGAATACCATCAACGCTACTTTTTTTGCCTAATCACTTACTAATTCGCGCTCCTGACCTCTCGAATACGAGCTGTGAACAACATGTACTTTGTTGTTAAAATGCCTTTGCCGATAAGGTTTGACCTAGCTTGAGCCACTTGTTGGGCTTTCTCTAGAAAAACCACATTGTATCAACACATGCCTTAAACACGGTGCTATTTAGACAACTTCCGTTTCACAGGGGAACAGACAGAAGCATTATCAAATTAGTATCATAATTCACACACACATGGACCATGCGTCCCAGCTAACGTTAACAAAGCCGTTCAACCAAAAAGAAAATTTAATAGAACCAGATTTTAAGACCTATGGTGCTCGGTTGCGGGACTCTGATGACCTAACATCGTAGGTATTGTAATTGTATCCTTCCCCGTGTTTTAACTTTCTTTCTGTGGAACAGCTTGGCTAAAAGTAAAATGATTCCTGTTTTTAACTTCAAGTGCGTCCATATGCATTGTCTTGGTTTTCGATATCATGGCAGATTAACTAATAAGTGTTTGTAACAGTAACAGAAAGAAAGTATGTTCGCTGTCATGTTGAAGGTATTGGAAAGTTACCCAAATGGCATCGCACATGCCCTTTTAATGTAATATAGACAGAGTCAGAAGGAACAGGCAGGGCAATGCTTCTGTGATTCGCAGAGATAAGCAATTTTGAAAGGGTATTAGTCGCAGGCTTTTGTAAAGCCTTTCAAGTAAGGCTGTGCAAATAATTCCAATGCTGAATATAAATTCAATGGCCCTTGCTATTCAGTTTGAAGATTTACCATTTCAAGTTGCCAAATAATCTTTTATGCTTAAATGCAGATAACACTATTTCCAGACTACAGGGAGATAATCATGGTGACTCTTTCAAGTTATTCTGCTGCAGGGAGCCGTAGCTGTTGCGCAGAGGTACCGGTTGGCGAGAAAAGGCATGAAGCAATAATCTGCACACATTAAATGAGGACGCCTCGCCTTTAAGCTGCCTACAAACTTGCTTTCTCGATTTAGTCTATTCATTTTGCAGGCAATTTCACCATGTTTGCATCTATTTAAAGCACTATACAGAGCTACTGTGCGTATAACACTAACTTTTTTTAGTGATGTGGTCTCCTTTTGTTTCGTTGCTATGATGGTAATAGTGCACCGGATATCACCCTTAATTTGCTTTTCATGTATAAGCTCCAAGGTTGACTAGAGACTCACTTTTGAATAGGTCCGAATGTCTATAGCCTTTCTCTTTTTTACTGAAAGAACACAGCCACATTTCCGTTCAGAAGCAGCTTCCCTTATTAGGGTCCGTTCCTGTTCATTACCCTAAATATTAAATGCTAGCAGCATGTTAATACAATGCATTAAATACACTGAGTGTCATTGAGAATGCAAGAGTTATTATTCTGACTAGGGGTGTGCGAATATTGATTTTCGAGACGAATGGAATACGAGTGGAACGCTACCAGAAACGAATGGGATCGAACCGAATATTGAATACTTTTCGAATAGTTTTCGAGTAATGAATAGCTGTTATCACAATTAATAGAAATCAACATTCACATCCAAGTGCTCCTAAAGTTAGCAATTATGTGTGGTGATCCAGTACATTATGAAGCGTTGTTTATTAAAAACAGAAATGGTGCATTAGGAGCAACCAGGAAGCTTCGCATGCACAGCGCTCTCCAGAGAGTATGAAACATCGCTGTACAGACTGTTAAGTACGGCTACCTGAGCGACGTAGCCTGTCCACTGCGCAAATTCTCACGCTATATATATATATATATATATATATATATATATATATATATATATATATATATATATATATAGATATATATATATATATATATATATATATATATATATATATTGTTGCAGGAAGAAAGCAGGCCCACGAATGTAAATAATGTATATTTACAAGTGAGGTTAATGGCGTTCAGGCAAGTGCCAGACTTCGTCTTCCTCTCGACCAATCCAACTTCTTCCTTCACTTCACCGTAACATCACCCTCCCGGTGGAGTAGCGCCGTCCCGGTGCAAGTTATGGAGCCTCACTTAATGGGGGGACATAGGGCTTCAGCCTGGCGACGTGAACAACATCGCTGGTGACGTTGCGATGCACTGAAGGCTGACCGACTGCGGCGATCTCGTATGTCACGTCGGACAGTTGGCGTAAGATCTGGTATGGTCCAGAATAACGGGAAAGTAGTTTTTCGGACAAGCCGACGCGACGTGAAGGCGTCCAGAGAAGGACAAGGGAACCAGGTAAAAAATGGGAGTCTCGGTGCCGAAGGTCGTAGTGTCGCTTTTGAGAAGCTTGCAAGACTGTGAGGCGATGACGGGTGACTTCTCGGGCCTGGGCGGCTAAGTCAATAGCATCGCGAGCGTAATCAGTGCTGGGTGATTGTACTGCGGAAGGTAGCAACGTGTCAAAGGGCAAGGTGGGGCCGCGGCCATACAACAGGTAAAATGGTGAAAATCCGGCAGTATCGTGACGGGACGAGTTGTATGCGAAAGTGATGTATGGTAAAGCGACGTCCCAGTCGCGGTGATCGTCGGAAACGTACATGGCCAGCATTTCAGTTAGGGTGCGGTTGAGTCGCTTGGTGAGGCCGTTCGTTTGAGGGTGGTACGCGGTAGCAATCTGGTGTTGTGTAGAACAGGAGCGGAGCAGATCATCGACGACCTTCGATAGAAAGTAGCGGCCGCGATCCGTCAGCAACTGGTGAGGGGCGCCGTGGTGCAGGATGACGTCGTATAGTAAGAAGTCGGCGACATCTGTAGCGCAGCTGGTTGGTAGCGCTCATGCGATGGCATATCTCGTGGCATAATCGGTTGCCACAGCAATCCATTTGTTTCCTTTGATGAAAATTGGAAAGGGGCCAAGTAGGTCTAGGTCCACACGGAAGAAGGGCTCTGTAGGGGTGTCACTTGGTTGCAGCAAACCAGCGGGAGGCATAGCAGGCGTCTTCCGGCGCTGACACAGGTCGCAAGAAGTGACATAACGGCGCACAGAGCGATAAATGCCGGGCCAGAAGAAGCGCCGCCGCAGGCGGTCGTATGTTCGAGTGATGCCCAGATGTCCAGCAGTAGGAGCGTCGTGAAGTTGCTGGAGCACGGCTAGTCGAAGGTGCTTGGGAATGACTAGGAGTAACTCCGGACCGTCAGGGCGAACGCTACGACGGTATAAAGTTCCATCGCGGAAGGTGAACATCCGGAGGGACGGGTCATTGGGCGAGGAGCTTAGGCGTTCCATAAGCGTTCGAAGAACAGGATCTTTGCGCTGCTCGTCGCCAATATGGAGGAAGCCGGAGAGGGATAGAACACTGATGTCCTAGTCTGCATCAGTATCGTCCGGTGGATCCACTGGATTGCGGGACAGGCAGTCAGCGTCTTTATGCAGGCGCCCTGACTTATACATAATAGAAAATGTATATTCTTGTAGACGCAAGGCCCAACGTGCAAGTCGTCCAGTGGGGTCCTTCAAAGTGGAGAGCCAGCAGAGGGCATGATGATCGGTTACGACGCAGAAGTGCCGACCGAAAAGGTACGGCCGAAATTTCGCGACCGCCCATACGAGCGCGAGACTTTCTCTCTCAGTAATGGAGTAATTTCGCTCGGGCGTGGAAAGAAGGCGGCTAGCGTAAGCGATGGCACGGTCTTGGCCCTGCTGACGCTGAGCGAGGACAGCGCCGATGCCATGACCACTCGCGTCAGTTCGTACTTCAGTGGGCGCAGAAGGATCAAAGTGGGAGAGAATCGGGGAAGTGGTAAGCCGCTCAATCAGGGTAGAGAAGGCTTTCTCCTGTAGCGGTCCCCAAGAGAAAGAGACGTCTTTCTTAAGAAGGTCAATGAGAGGGTGAGCTATGTCAGCAAAATTTTTCACAAAACGCCGGAAATAAGAGCATAAGCCCCGAAAACTACGGACATCGTTGGTTGAACAAGGTACAGGAAAATTTCGCACGGCGTGAACTTTCTGTGGATCAGGTTGGATTCCGGCAGCGTTGACGAGATGGCCGAGCATGTTAATTTCACGGCGACCGAAATGGCACTTGGAGGAGTTTAGGGCCAGCCCTGCGAAACACGGAGAGTA
This sequence comes from Dermacentor albipictus, assembly GCF_038994185.2. Classification (NCBI taxonomy): domain Eukaryota; kingdom Metazoa; phylum Arthropoda; class Arachnida; order Ixodida; family Ixodidae; genus Dermacentor; species Dermacentor albipictus. The sequence continues at coordinate 436,897,193 of NC_091821.1, forward strand.
TGGTTGTGAGACGCCGCAGATGGCTCTCAAAGTTCGGCGAAAACACAATCACATCGTCGAGGTAACAGAGGCATGTAGACCACTTCAAGCCGCGCAAGAGAGAGTCCATCATGCGCTCGAATGTAGCTGGCGCATTGCATAATCCAAAGGGCATCACTTTAAATTGGTGCAGACCATCCGGAGTGACGAAGGCGGTTTTCTCGTGGTCCATCTCATCGACGCTGATCTGCCAATAGCCGGAGCGGAGGTCAATTGATGAAAAATATTGGGATCCGTGAAGGCAGACAAGAGCGTCATCAATGCGAGGCAGGGGATAAACATCCTTCTTTGTTATTCTGTTGAGGTGACGGTAGTAAACGCAGAAGCGCCACGAGTTGTCTTTCTTCTTTACTAATACAACTGGTGATGCCCACGGGCTACTTGAAGGTTCAATGATGTCCTTGTCCAGCATCCTGTCTACCTCTTTTTGTATGATGGCCCTTTCTGTTGCGGAGACACGATATGGCCGCCTATGAATGGGGCTGGCGTCACCGGTGTTGATGCGATGCGTGACAACAGATGTCTGACCAAGTGGACGGTCGTCGAAATCAAAGATGTCCCGATAAGATGACAGGAGGTGAAGAAGAGCTGCGGTTTGCTCGGAAGGAAGGTCTGGGGCGATAATCTTAGAAACATCGTCCGTAGGCGTCGAGGACGGAGGAGTGGGGGACAAAGGTCCGTTGGTACTGAGGAAGGATTCAGAGGTCAAAGAAGAAACCTCAAATTCTTCCAAAGGAGTGATATGTGCTATGGCGATACCGTGTGGCAGCACATGCGACGAAAATCCAAAATTGAGGATGGGCACGCAAGCGCAGTTTTCGCGGATCCGGACTAAGGTGCTCGGCAGGGCGATATTGCGCGGCAAAACCACGTCAGTAAGTGGCGACACGACGTACTCGCCATCAGGTACGGGAGGACATGGCGTCAGGAGGACATTTGTAGCCGCTAGTGGAGACAGCCTTGCAAACTCAGCTCAGTTGTTGCGTCGGCAGGAAGCGGCAGATCCAACTGTACAACACCTGTGGAGCAGTCAGTTTGGGCAGAGTGTTTGGAAAGGAAGTCGAGGCCGAGAATTAGGTCGTGCGGACAGTGTTCAAGGACGATAAATAGAACAATGGTATAATGGCCTCCAATGGTCACACGTGCTGTGCACATTCCAAGGACAGGTGAAGTACTCCCATCGGCGACTCGCACAGTGCCCAGTACGGCGGGTGTCAGAACCTTCTTGAGCCTTCGGCGGAGAGCAGCGCTCATAACTGAAAGCTGCGCTCCTGTATCAACGAGAGATCTAACAGGGACGCCATCAACTTCAATGTCCAGTAGGTTTTCACATGTAGGCAGGGTCAACAGAGGATTTGTGGGCCGGGTCGTAGATGCAACATCACCTCCGGGAGCTGCACCGCCTAGTTTCCCGAAGCGAAGCGACCGGTTGCAGAAGGGGACGAAGAGCGGTGAACGAGAGGCGAACGGGACCTACGACCTTGCGGAGACGGGGAGCGGCTAGATCTTGGTGGAGCACTGTCGGCGTTGATGTTCTTAGACGGCGGATAGGGCGAGAAAGTGCGATTGTCTGGTACTTGGCGGTAGTGACTCGGAGACGACCACCGAGGAGGCGACGACCAATGGTTACGGCAATGACGGGCGATGTGTCCAATACCGGAACAATTAAAGCAGATGGGTTTATCATCCGCTGTGCGCCAGTCAGCTGGGTTGCGACGGCGTGACGGAAAGCTTTGCGTCTGGGAGCGAGCGGCCGGAGAAATCTGGTAGGTGTTTGTATGGCGGACCGAGCAGGGAGATGGAATGCCCAAACTTGCTATTTCCTCCCGAACGACCGCTTGTATAAGGGAGATAGCGGGCACGCTTTACCGACAGTCGGGACGAACTGGAGCCGGAGCCATGGCCTCAAGCTCACGGCGAACGATGCGCGTGATATCTTCCGGTCCTGCGGGCTGAACGAACCGCGGCGGGTCTTCGCAAGAAGATGTCGCGGTGGTATTGGGCAGCCGGTCGAAAGTTTGAGCGACGCGGCGGCCCTTCGCTTGTTCGAAGCGCCGGCACTCCTTTACATTTGCATCCACAGTGGCACAATCCTTACACATTAGGAGATTGAAGGCATCTTCTGCAATACCTTTAAGTATGTGACCAATCTTGTCTGCCTCGGTCATGTTGTCATCAGCCTTGCGACAGAGGGCCAGCACATCCTGTATGTACATGACATAGGATTCTGTGGACGTCTGAGCGCGGCACGCAAGTTCTTTTTTAGCTGCCAGCTGACGATCGACAGGTCTACCAAACAGGTCTCGCATTTTTTCTTTGCAGACATCCCAGCTCGTTAGGTCAGCTTCGTGTGTGTCGTACCACTGCTTCGCAGTTCCTCTTAGATAGAATATCACGTTTGCAATCATCATTGTTGGATCCCACCTGTTGTTGTCGCACACTCGCTCGTACATCGTAAGCCAGTCCTCGACGTCGGCGTTGTCCGTGCCATAAAATGTCCCTGGGTCCCGCGGGTGAGTGAGGATGACCGCTGGCACGGGCTGCTGAGGCATTGTCGCTTGTGTCGGTTGATTTACCATTGTGGCGGCAGGTAGATGACGTCCGCTGCGAAGTTCCGTGATTGTACCCCGCACCTTCCACCAAAATGTTGCAGGAAGAAAGCAGGCCCACGAATGTAAAATAATGTATATTTACAAGTGAGGTTAATGGCGTTCAGGCAAGTGCCAGACTTCGTCTTCCTCTCGACCAATCCAACTTCTTCCTTCACTTCACCGTAACAATATATATATATATATATATATATATATATATATATATATATATATATATATATATATATATATATATATATATATATATATATACAATGCCCGCCCATGTGCTCCCATACCCCGCCTTTCGGTTAGACCTCTTGCCTCTCTTCATCACCCTACCCTGACTTTTTGAGGCTATCGAGATCCGGCCCAATCGGGCACACCAGAAGACAAGCCCATATGCTTCCATTCAAGCCGCGTGAGGTATATTTACCACTATTGCGTCGGCCCTCGTTTTCACGTTCCACGTTTTACTACCGCCACAATGACAACCAGCGCCCGCCATTTGATGCTGCGAATGACCCGACATACCGTGACGGCGTCCCCTGTGCGTCCACCAGGCTGCAAGGACTGCTCCCAGAGCACGCACTTTTGCCTGAGACGACCAGGAAGATCATCGTCCAGTCAATCCCAATGGCCGCCCCAACGTCCCCCATCGTGCTGAAACAGCCCAGGGAGCCTCCGACGTCCCGCGGTTCAACATTGGAGGACCCGGAAACCTGGCTTGAGACATACAAGAGGGTCGCTGCTTTTAACAGCTGGAACGGCGACGCAAACTTCGACATGTATTTTTCGCATTGGAAGACGCCGCCAGAACATGGTTCGAGAACCGAGAAGCCGCCTTAACGACATGGGACCTGTTCCGAAGCGGCTTCCTGCAGACATTTACAAGTGTCGTACGCGGAATACGAGTCCAAGCACTACTAGAAATCCGAGTGCAGCTGCCTAATGAGACTGACAGCATTAAATCAGAGCCGTACATTTCGTGTCGCTATGGGCGCAAGTGAGCTACACTGAACTGGGTAAACTGAAATCAGCGTCGTGTCGGCATAGCTTGACAAGGCCGTTAGCTCAGGCCGCCAGGTATTGGGTATATGTGCACGAACCCCTGGGCTGCAGTATGCTCTTCGCTGAACAAAATCGGTTGCGGCTCTAGCTCGACACAGACTGCTGGCAATTGGACTGACGATCATGCATTTCAGCTTCGGAAATGTGTTTCGATTAATTCTGAGCGGGATTAAGTGCGTACAAAACCACAGCTGCTGCGGCAATCGCGTTGTCAATGGAATGTTTTCGCTCTGCGGCCGACTTCACGAATAGTGATTGAGCGACAGTCTACCGGCAGGTTTTGTCTGTGACGACGTCACAAAGTCCTGTCACACTGCGACTACTCGCTGTCGGCGGTCACGTCGGCGGCGTTGTCGGCCCTATGTGACAATATGTCTCCTAACGTGCCACAGTCTCCCGGCTAGTCGGGCAATCATCGGCGTCGTTATCTTTTCGTTCTGTTCTCGTCGTCGGTGTCGAGTCGGCATAGTGTGAACGCGCCTTATGGTTTCTTGGCTATGGAGACGTAAGGCTCTAATATTTACACCTCACATCTCCAAGCCAATATCCTGAGTCCAGTTCGATGCCGCCGCGGCACGCTCTTTGCAATTTTAGAGTTTACGTGCGATATGAGCATCTATCTTGGCATGTGATGCTCTATCCTATAAGCACGTGTTTCCCTAGTTCAGCAGAAAATCCGTCTACTCTTACCTAACCAGAAAATTTAATATATTGGTGATACTCGCTGGAGAAACTCCAGTGTGCGGGTGCAACCACACGGTCGGTGCGAGACCTCCTTATTTGCTGAAGAGCTATTCCATATGAGACGTAGTGTTGTAAAGCTCCCCTGAAGATAACTTCTGTGTTTGAATCGTGTGCGGGCCACTAACGTAACTCATGCAAATGAATTCAAGAGCTCACTGAATGACATTATCTCCGCCACAAAGACAGTATATCGTAGTCCTCAAACATAACTTCAGCCCCATCGTCTCTTATTGCAGGGCGATAATGCACATTCTCAGCAACGAATACGCGGCCAGCTACATACCCGAGTACATGAACTACAGCGACGCGAGCCTGAGAAGGGCCGTGAATCGCCACCTGCCTGACCGATCACAGGAATGGTCACCGGACATTTTGGTGTGCCTGCAGCTCGAGCAGTTCTCCCGCTTCCTCGACGAGCTACGCAGTCCGGAGAAAGCCGCTAGCTTAAAGCTTTACCTGGGCGCGTACTTGGTATTTAAGATGATGACCTTTGCGTCGCGACACTTAACATACGCTATGATGAAATCAAAAGGCGCGCTTTCCCGAATCGACCGGTACGTGATGGCGCAGTGCACGGACCTGATCGACACTGCCTTGCCCCTGACTGCCCGAAAGTTCCAGCAGGACAAGATTGATCGCGCATCGCGACTTGCCATCTTCAACATCTACGCCCGCGTGCTCCGAGCGCTCGTGGACGTCGTCGCTGGTCACGACAGCGAGATCGCCTCCAGTATAGCCGAATATGCGCACACGCTATCCTTAGGTGCCTTCAACTTGACCATCAGGCAAGAGCAGCTAGAGGCGCTCTACGCATTCGTACCTCAGCTAAATATCGAAAAACTGCGGTCATTTCTGGACCTGTACACCATGGTGATGGACTCTACCCTAACGGTGCTCAAGGATTCCACCAACGTCCAGAGGGGGAACCTCGCGCATGTTCCACACTTGGCAACCATTCCCGTCTACCGTCTTCTAGTGGCACGCGAGATAGCGATCCCGCCATATGCGTTATTGTGGCCCGTGTTCCACCGCGAATATCCGGCAGCCGTGAACATGGGGTTGCTTGGAACTTTCATCGCTCGAGGTCTGGTGGACATGGTGTTTTACATGTTCTTCCAGGTGAGTAAATTGCTTTGTATTTTGCTTTAACCCGACAAGTTAGCAGCACCTGAAATGTGCTCGCTCGGTGTACTGACGTTAAAGGGGACCTGAACCGCCACTCGGACTTCGTGAAATCACACAGCCCGCGAGTTGCATACGCTGCTGTGAACTTCGAAGCAAACTTTTGCTGTCGTACGTGGTGCACGGAGCTTGCGAGCGTTGCCCGAAGTCAGGTTTTTCTCAAACACTCTCTTTTCAAAGAGAAGCCTGCTCCTCACTCTCTTCTGGACGCTTTATTTCGTAATAAAGCGGATTCCCATACGCGGCTGCTATGGGCGTCTTGCGCTGGAGTTTGAGGTATAGTAGCGGCGCCTGGTGGCGGCGCGAGAAACGACATCTGGGTCGTACCAGCTTGGGTCGTATTGAGCCCTGGCTGTGGCGAAGCACATTTCTAGGCCGAGTTTTGCGTCGATTCGCACTTTTTTCTGCCTTGTTGCGAGTGCAAAAAGGCTCATCACTTCTCGCAGACCATGCCGACCACGCTGCGAGCTCGCCGCAGCCTATAGTTTAACGAAAACGGGCTCTCCGTGTGCCGTGGGACGCAATGCTGGGAGCAGACGGAATCGGTGGCGCCGATCCGGAGAGACCTAGCCCAGCCTCGAGAAGGCGTCACCGTCATTACTTCTGCCTCGTGTGCTGCCATGAACAAGAAGGCCTGAATCCCAACATCATATTCTGCCGCTTTCCTTCAAGGCCTCACGAAGTGGAGCGTCGGGCGCGCTGCATAGCTGCAGTTCGTCGCGCTGAGTAAGCGAAACTTCGCGCCATGCTGACTGCTTCGCCTGTCTTGAAGCTTGCTTGATTATTTGCGTTCTAATGTTCGGTCTTTTGCACCTACAGTCCCGACAGCAGACCGACATAGCAGCAGGCATGGCTGGTAATTCACGATTCGAGACCCGGCCACAGCGACAATTAACAATTCGACCGATGCGAAGTGGTGAAGTGACCAGGCGTGTGCAAATGAGCACAAATGGTCGGGCTCATTCGATGACAATTCACTACTCCACTACGAGCAGCACAGGTTAAGAGAGTTAAATGCGCTCATCCTTGATCTCAAGCCAGCACGTTGAGGCAACGCAGCAAGGCAGTATTGATTGCAGCACATCGATGTTCGAGCGCTGTCATTAAAACCTACATCAAGCGAGCGGCGTACGAGCTCGCGCTGCAGCGCGATTCGCACGTACGTGCGAGCTCATATGCATTGCATCAGTTATTACCAGTTACTAAAAAGGACAGATGGCCGCTACTACAACGCAGGCATAACTACTTGTTTAGCGGCATGCAGTCAACAAAGATTGCAGGAGGCCCGCCGTTTCGCGGCATGTCGAAAGACCGCTGCCGTCGCGGCGCGTACGATCGTGCGCTCGAGCAGTTCGTACATCGCGGCGCGTACCGTCGTGTGCTCGAGCAGTTCCGTACACATGATGTCTGCTTATCGCCGCTGTGGATTCATTTATAGCAAGCATTTCCTCGCGTTTGTGCGCCTGAATCTAGCAGCTAGCGTGCAAACCTTACCTGAAGTTCCACTTCGTACGCGACTCGCTTCACTTGCGATTGACACGGTGCTAAAACTTCGCCGCCCAATTCTTGAACGGCGTACACGTATTCGGCACTGCATAATTTCTTGCCTTTGCGCAGCGTGCCACCCCTGAAAAAATCTTCGGCGCCCGATATTCGCTGCAGGCCGTGAAACAACACAACCGAAAGTGGCGGGTCCATAGTGTAAACGTGCTTTCCGAAGCAGACGACCGAGCTTGGTACGACCCATTTTAGCGCAGAGGGCGCTTTTTAGCACCTTTTTCGCAGCGCCCCCTGGGCAATGCAAGAGCCCCATTGGTATAGTCGGTCGGCTACGCAGCGTAGGTACCGCATCCGCCGTGGGATGCCGCCACCAGTCCACTGGATAAGCGCACTGCGGTTTGCCGAGGACAACCGCGTTTAGCTTACCTCTGGCGCGTCTTTTCAGGCACCAAAATCGGAAGTCATCGGAAGAAAATCGGAAGGAAATCAGAAGCGCCCACGTTAATAACCAAATTGAAATTCGAATTGCGCGCCACGGTGACATTTAGAAGGTGCAGCGTTGTGCTACGCCGCAGCCCCCGCATTGCAAGTCATCGAAGAAGGAACGGGAACACAGCGGAAGCCGCGTTTGACGGTCAACAACTCCGCTTCTGCTGAACGCATTGAAGCAATTTTTCGCGGCGATGTATTTATGAAATAGCCAATTTTCCTTTCAAATGCCTTTCCCTCATCTAAAGAAAGTGGTTTAGGGCCCCTTTAAATGGACCATCGCGGGGTTTGACGATGCTTTCTCAGGCAATTATGGCTGTATTATCTCGCGCGTACGCAAAAATGTGGCAATATATTTATTTGCCACTAGATAGGCACATCTGCAGCAAGGTGGGGAGTGGATGCCGGTTTCTTGAAGGTAATTTTCTGTGAAAGTTTTTTTTTTTATTAGCTCCAGCAAAGCGCGAAAATTCGCACTAGTCCGATTGAATATATTGGTAAATCATGATTGACGTAACCCCTGACTTCACTGCAATGAACGTATTTGAAGTGAGCGCTTGCACAATTCTGTGTCCTCCTGTAATAGTAGATTTCGTTCAAGAGCTGCAGCCATGAAGGTACAGCTTTTTTTCTTTTGTTCATGCTTCAATAGTAAAATGAGTTACGGTCGGGTCGGGTTATTTTCTTTCGATGAGCGATAATATTTCCTGATATACAGATCGAGCAAATGCGTGTTCTTTACAGCTTCTAATCTTTATGCTTATAAATGCATCTTTGGCTTCTTTATGTATGTATAATTTAGTACGACTGCATAGTAAAACAAAAGAAGAAGTTCGCGGGTGTTAACGTGCACAATGATGTCTATAGTGCATGCCACTATTCCGCCGTTCTCATGAAAGCAAAACGTTGTACTTTCGAACACGAGCTGAAACATTGCTTGCAACGGATTTTATACAATTCTTTTCACGCACGGAAGCTCTGTGCACAGGATTCACTGCAAGGTTCCGTAGGTAAAACTTGAAAAGTGGACCTTTTGAGACCGTTCTCAAGAACTGCGCGTCCTTGGCGTAGAACCAAGGTGATATTACGGGGTGCTATTTCTGGCAGTGTACGCTTTGGCCATGCCGCCGAATTCCGCCATGTTGGCTTGCTGAGCCAATCAGAGAGGCCCTAGAAGCCACATGAGCCAATCAGGTCTCACAGGATGGTAGATTGAAAAGATGGTGAAATTTATAACATCCGTACCATACTGGTGAAGCAGCGCACTGACACGGACACAGTGATGAGACACAAGAAAAGACGACACACGCTGCTTATACAAGTACTTGGAAGTACTTATAACATCCGATTACCCGCTTCACGAAAATTCGGTTCTCATATATTCCAATATGTGCGCGAGATTTGAGTCGTTTTTTTACAGAACTCTTATTTTTACTCACTTCGAGCATTAGGATAATAATGAGCAAAACGTGAACAAGGTGAAATCTGGAGCCGATGTTTCTACAAGTGGACTTCAAGGCGACATATGCTTTCCTCGCCACAGTATATGTGTAGTAAGTGGATAAGGATAATAAGTGGTTAGAACGCGATGACAGAACTTTCCTATTTAGAATGTTCAGCTAGACCTGTGAGAATACAGTCTGACGTCACGGATTTCAATAAATTGTCTCATATTAGCGTTTTCCTGTGTGGGAAGCGCTTTAGAAATCTGCTGAGTGTTTAGCTCATCTAGAATATCACCTAGTCTTTTTTTACCGATGAGCGGTTAAATATACATGGGACGATGCGGCTTACCAGGCCTCCCGTCAGCGAGAAGTTTACTTGTTGTATTGAAGATGCATACTCTGTGCAGCGAGTGCCTTAGGATTTATTTTTAGCGTCAGTTTAAAAGTCGAATTGGAGCTGTTCACTCCCGGTAGGAATGAATTCACGATGGATCATCCCGCAGTATTAAGCCCCTGTCGGTGGCACTTCGCCATCTTTTGTGCTACTCTGTGCCACGATAGCTTGCTACCGTGCTGAAGCATACCGTATCAAATTGGTTGCTGCTTCGCAGGATAAGGACTTCCATCCCCTGCCTCTGGCACAAGTGAAGTTTCCACCCGCGCTGCTAGACTTCATTCAACGCCTTAGGAGAAGTCTTAAAAGCAGTCTGCAGAGCTTTAGAAACGGGACAACGTCGGGGATTGACATCGAGGAGCTGATGAAGCAAGTCATCGCGGGACACCTGGTGAGCAGGGCTCTTGCCACGGTGTCGTCGCCGAAGCCCACCGCGTACTTCTCAGCGCTGCCCGCAGAACGGCTCTTGTACATGGCCAGCTGCTTCAGATACTGCCAAACGACACCGAAATTGAGGAGCTTCGCCGCCTGCAACGTGGTTGTGCCGCACCTTCCCGGGTTTGCGCGGGCGTTCGGATGCAACGTTACGTCGGGCTCCGCGTACTCCTTGGGTGACATTCCTGAAGCAGCGCCGAAGAACGAGGACGTTGCACGCCGCACTACTGAATATGTGACGGTTTAATACTCCTATCCGAAGACCAGATGGAACAGGAGTCGATCCTTGTTTTTATACGTTTTGTTGTTCAATTTACCTGTCTATTTAGTTGGTTCCAATCTTCCTGAAATATGTATTTGTTTATTCCACGATTTCACTTGTCGATACAGCGCTTTCATATATCTCCAGCTAGCCTGACCGCATTGGTAAAGCCTTTCCGTATGTTGCTACTGAGCAAAAAAAAAGTAATTTTAATACTTTTACTACTTATAATAATCTATTGGATGAATGAGTGCACAAATGAAGACCACACAGTGCGCGATGGGGGAACATGGAAGTCGCACGAGAGAAAGCAACAAGGTTCTCAGCGGGCGTGTAGATGTCTATTCTGCAACGAAAAGGTCCCAAAGATGTTGAGTGGACTCTTACAAGCACTCATTTTCACGACTCGTACATAGAATAATATCGTAGCGACAATGCCATTACCGCGAAGGACATGGCCTGGACAGCCGTGGGGAACGATCGCATTTGTGCATGTGTTTGAGTGCGTACGCGCGCTTTTGTGTATACATGTGTTCTCTTCTGTGCGCATGCTGTGTCGTCAACGCATTGTTCGTGTGTGTGAGTGCATAAGAATAGGCTAAGGGTGTGCTGTACTCATGATTCGTGCTTGGCTGCAATATGTTCACCTTGTGTCCATCTTATACCTCCACCTATTGGCGGCAGTGGCTGGCCGCTCCCGGCACGTTGCTCGTATTCGCGGGCCTCTTTTACACTCAGAAAAACACTTGTATGTCGCACGTGTGGAGCAACAGAAAGCTGTATTGGGGACTGTTTTGTTTTTGTTGCTCTGCAACTTTCTTATTGAATTAGAATATTCATAATCAACAACAACCATAATCAACAACCAACAACAACAATCAACCATTCCACTAAACGCAATGCCATCTGCAGTGCGACGCGCAGCAGAAAGAGCAAGGGGGAAGAAAGGCGTTGCCATCATGCTCCGGTATGAAAGAAAGCGGTAGCAGCGCCGCTTGCAATCGTGGTAGACGTGAAGGGAGATGTAAAGGGAGAGCTTCTCTGAGGACACACACACTATCCCTTTACACCGACCACGATTGAAGCTAGTTTCTTTGCAGCACGTTGATGCCCCATTTCAATTTCATCTTCCTCCTGTGAGCGTATGCCCATCTGAAAAATTCTAGTAAAACGCTAACTAGATGGCACCTTACAAACTCCAGTATATTACTGGAGTTTATATCGCTTTACCGGTCAGCAGTCGACGTAAGCGAGACACGTTTAGAGTATTGAGGGGAAGAGAGAGACCGGTTTACGGACCGGCATAGGTAGTGGAGAAGGTTTGAGGGAAAAAAAAGATTAAGGAGATATTTTTTTTTATTCAAGTACCCTAAAGGCCCATGCGGGCATTACATAGGGGTGTTACAATAAATTAGTGATAGATACAGTATACGCATTTAAACAGATAATGCATGATACAATAAAAAGAACACACGCTGAAAAACAAGAAAAAAAAAACAAAAATACAGTATGAGCAATACAAGGGCACCTCCTAAACGTTGAAGATCATACATATAGATTAAAAATTGGTGTTACACAAGATCAACGTAACTAGGCCACTTCATACAAGGAAAAATGCTTGCTAAAAACGTACACATACTGCATGAAACAATGAAAAGCACAAGCAGAGAAAATTATATGCAGTACAAGTTACTCTGTGCTAACCTATAACAAAACCATTTGCGCAAGGAACATCAAAATATGGTGAGGAAAAAAATTAAAATAAGAGTAAAATAAAAAAAAGTAAAAGGCGTGCAATAACGCAGTGCCTATAATAAATGAGCAAGAGATGACTATGTTAGTACGTTAAAATAGTGTTTTAGTTTTGCTAGGAAATCATCATGACTTAGAGGTGATACGATTTCATTTGGTAACATATTCCAGTGATTAATCGCGAGAAAGAGGGGCGAGTGACTCGAGAAGTTAGTGCGCGCAAGAACGGGCTGCGTTTTAAAGGGATGATCAAGGCGCGGGAAGATACGATGGGCGGGCCTGATGTGGCATGCGCTGAAAGACGACCCGCACTGACATAGCTTGTGGAAATGAGAAAGAAGCCCTATCAGCCTTCGATTTTCTAGCGAGGGGAGGTATAGAGATATTTTCATGTTAGTAATGCTAGAAGTTTGTGAGGAATTTTTCGTGATGAAGCGGCCTGCTTTGTTTTCGATTGACCCGAGCTTGTTTATGAGGTACGACTGATGCGGATTCCAAATAAAAGATGCGTACTCCATCTTCAAACGAACCAGTGTCGTATAGGCTAATAATTTAGCGGGCTTGTTTGCCGATTAAAGGTTACGCCTAATGTAGCCAAGGGTTTTACACGCGCTGCTAGTAATCGCATCGATGTGATGATTCCATGAAACGTTTGAAGACAAATGAATTCCCAAGTATTTTATTGTTCGCGCATGTGCAGTATCGAAAAAGTTCATTATCCGTCTATGAATTACGCAATCATCTGCAAATAGTCTTATTGTAGATTTAATATTATCGCTGATGTCGTCGGCGTATAGCAGGGATAATAAATAGCAGGAATTGTACACGACAAGTAGGCGTGTATAAAGACACGCCTACTTGTCGAAGAGTTGGCTTCAGTGGCATTACTTGCTGTAATATACTATTATAATGAATCAACTCAAGCCTCGATTTTCCTGCGAACCACTTTATTGTGTTGTGCCTGGTTAAACATACAACTCGCCTTAACTTTCTGTGTCAATGCCGTAGCCTCAGTATTTTTGAAATATGTCTTCCGTGAATTTATGTAATTGTGGCCAGCAGTCACTTTTCTTTTGACTTCAGGAGGGTAAGAAATCCCTGGTCTTCTCCCGTCAGATACTATGAATTTCTGTATTACGTTGGTTCTGAACATCAAACAAACCTCCTAAGATAACTAGCCCGGGAATTCGAGGCATTCTGCCGTCAGCTGCGGTCACTTTGTGGAATCGATCAAACATCCCATTTTAGACTGTAGAGCGTACAGTGGCGAAAGGGCTACATACGTAGAAGAGAAATATGACAACAATCTGTCAAGACCCTCTAAAACTATGGCGCAATACATCACATATATTGTGATAAAATAAAATAAATAAATAAATAAATAAATAAATATTAGGTCCAAGCAACTTTCCAGCAACGCAACGTCAAGGAACTGATTTTTTCTTTTATTACTTTCAACCAATTAGCCTTCATTCCAGACTCTAGCCGTTCGGCGCACTACTTACACGGTATAAAAAGCCTGCTGCAAAACGCCTGCAGTACAACTCAAAAGTGAAATCAAGCTATCAAAAGATTTTTGTTTTTATACTATCTTCCGCTCTTTTTCTTATTAATGTTTCTAACCTCTCCCCCTCCGTTGCAGAGTAGCATACAGGCAAATATTTACACACCTACGAACCTCCCAACGTGTAAATAAAGAGCGCGCTCTCTCTCTTTCTTTCTCCTAACTTCATGTTAAATTAAGATTCACTTGCGAATCTTCCCGAACTTTCCTGGCCATGGAGACTGCTGTTCTTTTATAGCAGTCTAACAAGCAGCTAACTGTTAATAGCTAACACGCAGGACAGCACTACTATCTTTACTACGAGCACAGGTGCCGTGTTTTCTGGGCTTGTTTTCTACAGAATCACTCAGTGACAAAACAAATGGTACCTGAATACCTTCACTGCGACAAATATACGTCATCAAGAGCCCAACTCCTTCAATGAAGCAAACTTTTCTATGCCTACTTTCCTAGGGTATGGGGTTTGCCGCGCGTGGTTGGTCGGTCTTTCGATGAGTAAAGCGCCGTTTACAGTTGCACGTGCTCCAGGATCGGCCCATCCCGGTCAGCGCGCCGATCCTGGTTGCCGTGTCACAGCAGAGGGGCCCCATACAGGAGACAGTGAAATCCGTCGTCGCGGGGGTCACGTCGTGGTGCCCTCAAAGTCTTGCCCGTTTCACTGGCAGGCAGGTAGTCACTATGGTGCAAAACGCTGTGTAGAATTTAATCACTTGCGTGGCACACACGATGGTACACCTATATAGAGATGTGCATAACGTACAGTGCAGTTCATATGAAAACGAGTGCAAAGCAACACTAGGCGTGGCGCCTATGCCCTACAAAACGCGATAATTTGCCACAACCGACAGGACGTTGAAAGGGGTAAGAGTTTGTTCAGTTCGTATTTCGTTAGATGTATGTGGCTTGCTGAGAACTTGCGCGACCTTCACTTGGACCTTTAATACATTCGCTCTTTTGTTGCAGAACTCGATTTACCGGTGCACAATGTCTTGCTGACCTGACACATCAGTAAACAGATTTATTTTACGCACAGATCCACGAGCTGTAAACAAGAGAGGAAGAATGCTTGCGCAATCTAACCATGGCATGATACAATGACACCTCTACAGCGGTATCAAGATGTTGGAAAGAGCGAAAGAAACTAAAAAAAGGCGCGTATTTTCTAGTGACATTGAACGATAGAAGCACTCATCTTGTTTCCGCATGGCGACGCACGATTTTCTTGCGCCATTCACACGAAACTGTTTGAAATGCAAGTTGACTTCTTCGCACCGGGTGAGCCCGACGTGCGGGAATGAGTGCGCGCGGCTCGAGCATCTTGTTTCCGCATGGCGACGCACGATTTTCTTGCGCCATTCACACGAAACTGTTTGAAATGCAAGTTGACTTCTTCGCACCGGGTGAGCCCGACGTGCGGGAATGAGTGCGCGCGGCTCGAGCGCAGAATTATCCACGACTTTGACGGAGAACGCTGTATACAAACGATAACAAAAAGGTCATTCTAAATTCTGTCAACTTAGTATATTTCTTCAGAAAAAAGAAATTTACGTAGAAACTCGCCTGGGAGTTGTCTACGCGTGTGCGTAAGCATTCTGCCACTTGCTCATCTCCACGCAGCCCGGTGTCGTTATCAATGTTATGAAACCTGATCCGACCAGTATAAGTCCTTATCAACTCTCATCGATCATTATCAGCCTTATCGAACGTGATCCGATGCTTATGAAGTCTTATCGGTCCTTATCAACCTGGATGTCCAGCGAAGCTGTTGCAGAACCACCACCACATTTGCTGAGGGAGGGTGGGGGGGGGGGGGGGGGTCGCCTAATGCTTTATTGATGGCCTGGACGCATGTTTTGAGCTTGTTCTTTATTGAAACATATACAGTCATGTGTGTTGTATGTATGATTTCAATCCATGTATGCACTGTTCGCCTCACTTTGCTGAGCGCTTGTATAGCCTCTGCCTTACGTGGGTACGAGCCATTGTTTAGGGGAGTATGAGCCATTTCATTCGTCTTGCGTGACGGACGGACCGGATTTTCGTTAGTTAGGCATAGAAATGCTTCCGCATTTAAAACTGAGAGGTCCTGTCGCAGAGCAAGCTATAATGGCGCTGACTATAGTGACTTTCGCTGCCCGAATTACAGTTCTTTTCTCGTTCCATTCCCTCCCCATAACCCCTTCTTGCAAGCCGTGTCTAACCAGTTCGCCATGGTAGCTCAGTTAGTATGGCGTTGCGCCGCCAAGCACGAGGTCGCGGTTTCAATTTTGGCAGCAGCGGCTGCATTCTGGTGGTTGCAGAAGGCAAAAACTCTCATGTACCGAACATTGGGTGCGCATTATCGAACTCGCGGTGGTGAGAATTCATGTGAAGCCCGCCTCTACGACTTCTATCACAACACAGTGCGCGGACTGGGGACTATAAGTTTCACAATTTCAGTTAATTAGCAACCAGTCAGCGCACAAAAGGTTTATCGCCAGCCCTAAGCACTCTCGTAAATCCGTGACCTTTGAAAGACGCCACGATTCAGTGTTTCAAATGAATAATAAAAAAAGCGCAAACATAATGCATCGCTTTACGCGCGTGCAAAGGTTGAGATGAGTCCTTCACGCTGATCGCCGACGTCGCTTGACTGCTTGATGCGGTCGACTGCAACACCTGCATGGTCGTCGCCGCAGGCCTCAAGTCAGTGGCAAATAAAAGCAGTCGCGCGAAATTGTCGATTTCATCAACTTTAATACTATTTCGACAAACAAATTATTCAGAATAAAAAGAAAGAAGCCGCGACAGCTGAACGCTGATGGCGCGCAAGCTCGTGTAGGCCAATAATTTTTAACCATCTTGACCATGGCTGGTCGCGGCGGTCGCCTGCAGCATCCTAGTAGGTGCCGTTCCCGCGCCGAATCATCGCTCTACCGTCCAGGCGGGAACCCCTGATTCCGTAGGCGGCCAGCGCCAGCGTGAGCCCGATCACCAGGCTGAAGACGAAGACCAGCAGGGGCCGCAAGCAGCCCGGGGAACGCGCGAGTGCCAGCATCTCCGCGCGCAAGCGCTGGCGGTCGCTGTTGGTGCTCCGCCTCCTGCGGCCGCCATTGTCGCCGCCGTCGCCGGACGAAACGAGTGCGCGGCCGGGCGTTGCGTACTCTACCGACGGTGGCGACGATGCCGCCAAGGCCTGGAGAAATTGGAAATGACTGTCGTGCAATGGCGAGACGTTTGTTTCGCTTTACAGGATATCGATTTGCCTTCCACACGATACATCCGCAAGTTAGCGCTGCATTACACGTGCAGTGCTGCTGGAATTACTTTAGCAAGAAGCGTTCGTTTCTCTTTATTTTTTTAGGATGCACGGGGCGTATAACGTAAAACTATTCCAATGTGTTTTTATTCCAATCTCTTGACGTCAAATTTGCGTAACCGCCGACGCAAACATCGGGCGGTCCCCCGCAGGGTTGTCTGAGCAAACCAATCAAATGCTCCTCTTGTTCATAGGAGGTCGCTTTTGTTTGCTTTAAAAACGAATAACATCGCCTGCACTGAGCAGCTTGTCTTATCTAATTGGCTCACAAGAGGCGAGGAGCGTGCTCAAGTGGAGAGGGATTCGATGGGGCCGAGCCACTGCACTGAATATCGATAACCGGATTAAGAGGGCGGTGCCGGCGTCTGCGATTGGTCCGCTTTTTCTGACTTAGCTTGCGGTGGCTCGTCGATAATCGCGGCGGCATGCAACGTAAGCTTAAGAATGACACTAAAACGGATACCCAGCAAAGAATAGTTGGCAGAACGAGGTCGTAAACGTACCCGAAAGTTCTCGGCAACGTTACACGACCACGCAAAAAGTTTTATAACAAGCAAATAACCCCATGCTCTCCGGCAGGGCCGAGTAGCGAGTGCCGGAGCGATCTGCGGCAGCCATCTTTTATTCCTTTCGGAACGGGGCAGCCTGCGGCTATTCAGAAGAAAATTCAGTTTTGTTCGGCATATTAATACATCTTTCACGCGTTCGCGTCACTTTGACGCGGTAAGTTTTTGCGGTTTTGTGACGTCGTGTGAGAAGCAGGTGAAGTGGGTGCAACCCGAAAACTTTTGACCAATAGCCGAGGGCTAATGGGAAAAAGTCGTCGAATCAGAAATAACTATTTTTGTTTTGTTCGGTCAAATTAGGCATAACCAGTGTGCACACGTGATATCAGATGGGGAGCTATTGCGGTTTTCGTGACGGGGCGGTCCAAAAAAAGTTTTTGACCAATCGCGGTAGGCTGATTGCAGAATTGGAATAGAAAAGTTTGGAATAGTTTTACGTTATAGTGCCCCATTATTCTTAACAGAGTCCAAAGAGGCAATCGCGGCCGCGAAATTTCATCCTGATCGAGCTTGATCGCCATCGAAAATGCCCCGCCTATGACACCCGCAAGAAATTTTGAGCACTTGCCCGTTACGGCAGCATCGGTCGTAACATTGCTCGCCACCTCGTCCAACAAGCACCTCGTCACCTGCTTATTCTTACGTTGATTGTGCTTCGCCAACCAAAGTGTAGGCCGAGCGTCAACGCAGGCGACCAGCGGTTCACTACTGATAGTGTCCATCGTCTTTGCGCGACATGTAACCGACGGAACCAGCGGTAACACCCAGCGTCTCGGCACGATTCCGAAACAACAACCTGTTTGCAAATCCACGCCGGAAGTTTACATGCCGGCCACGTGACTACGGCGCACAGGGGAGCCACTTCCGTCGCGTACGCTCAGCCCTACTTGACGCTGGCGCGGCCCGCGCGTCTCTTCTCTCTAGACGCGTAGGACAAGAGCGCACGGCGTCGCAGGCACGTGACACGTAGCCAAGCGCGTACGATTAGCCGCGTGCGGTTTTAAGCTCCGTAGCGGACAACATACGCGTCTCTTCTGCTATTCCGCACTACGCCCGTGCTCTGCACAACGGTCTGTAGTCAGGAGGCTAGTGAAAGGCGCAGCCATCCTTTCTATCTTTCCTTCCTTCTTTTTTTCTTTCCTTTCTCTCTTCCATTTCTTTACTGGGAAGTTGTTAAATTTCCTGCGGAGGCGGTGAAAGCCGACAGCGTCGTGCGGCGGTGCGGTTAGGCAACAAATGTCGAGGAACTGCTAGCACCGCAACCTGTGTCGGCGCGCCAAATGTTTTTTATTTTTTGTTTTGTTTTCGAGACGTAATTATCTATAGTTATAGAATAAACATTGCCTTGCCTGTACCTGTCTCTAAGTGACTCCAACTTCTTTGCGCGGTTTATCTCAGATAGTAATCTGTAACTTGATCCTCGTGTCGCGTTTCACCCGCTCCACTCGGAGGTCAGCTATAGGAGCGCTCAAATCAACAAACATATGGTGGATATCCCTTCTGGGCATTTCGGCTAAGTAGAGCAGGAGGCAAGGAAGGCTGTTAACTACAGGTTGATCTAGCCTTGCGAAGAAATAATGTCGGCATTTGCTCCGCCCGAGCGCATCACTTTAACTTGAATGGAATAACATATACCACAGAGTTGCGTGCGCCGTTATAATGCCACTCATAGTTAACGTTGCTAGGAGGAAATGAAGAAGGCGACCAAACGGAGCAAAGGTAGGTGATGCCGAGGAGCTCTTGACATTGGATCCCCAGCATGCATGCCCGAGCCGAATGATCACCTGCTCCCAGAGCAATTTAAGGGGCCACGGGATCCTAATTCTGTCGGATCTCGGTCGAGCTCCCAGATAGAAGGTGAAAGCGCCCCGAAGTGGTCGGAAATGAAAGCGCGGCGCTCGGAATGAACTGGGCGAATGTGTTCCGAGCGTTCCATTTTACGCTCAGCCCAAAGTAAACCGCACCACGAGAGCGCCGTACAGCACTCGAAAACGAACGGTCGACTGTACCGTGAGATTCCGCCCTTACATCGTGCAGTTTCGTGCTCGAGAACAGCATGGGAAACTTACGGCCAGCGCGCTGCTGTACAGCACTGGCTGCACTGTCACCGGAGGAGCTCGGGCCTTCTGGCGTCGCCCCGTCGGCAGGGGAGCAGGTGGCGCAGCGTCGCCGATGGAAGCCGCGCCATCTCCGTCGCCTGTTCGTCGAGGGAACTCGGCATCGAAGGACATCGTGAAGGTGCGCGTGACCGATTCGATCACCCGGAGGCGGCAGTGTTCTTCGTCTTCCTTTTCTTTCTACATCTACATCTCTTTCCGGAAGGAAATGCTCGGGTTAACTGTACATAACTTACGCACAAAACAACCCACAAACATTAACTAAAAATCAGGCCCGGAAGGTTTGCAGATGATCGTAATATAGCTAAGTACCATGTTTTTCACACAATCGCGCATTTTTTTGAATAAGAACAGCGCCTGCACAAAGTTCCTTGAGCGATACGCGTACTACCGCCACGTGGAAACGAAGCCTGCAAAAGGTTGTGTAAGCGGTGGAAATAATTTTTAAAAAATAATAGAGGAGACCACATTCGCGGACAAAACATGACGAGTTTCTGCTCTTCAACGTGTCATTATCATCATCGTCATCAGCCTATTTCATGTCCACTGCAGGACGAAGGCCTCTGTCTGCTATCTCCAGTTACCCCTGTCCTGCGCCGACCGATTCCAACGAGGGCCTGCGAATTTCTTAATTTCATCATCCCACCTAGTCTTCTGCCATACTCAACTGCGTTTCCCTTCTATTGGGACCCATTCAACGCATCACTTGAATTTAAAAGCAATATAAATTTATTTCACATGGTCGGTATAAGCGTTCTCAAGGTTCATATACTTTTGTTAATATGGTTGTCTGGTCGGGCTAGATGCAACAATCTCAACTTGGCAGATACTTAGCGTCTGTAATCGTCTACTATGTTAGGCAGAATATGACGGGATATTCTGGTATGTCAGTTGAACTACGTGCGCTTTGCTATCCGTCACACCGAGCACAGAATTTTGTCTACTTCTTCATTCACGTGAGGCCACCAGCTGTCTTGACAGTTTTTCATCCGCTAAACACTCATTGTACAACGGGCAGTCCAGAACATCTGCGCGCAAAAATCGCTCGCGGCGCAATGCTGGCTCGAGCACACCAGCACTTTTTGACCCACAAGGTATGTCACTGAGCGCATGCCTCTTCTTCATAGTCAAGCGCAATATTTCTGTGGAATAGCTATATAAACATAGTTAGTTCTTACGTATCTCTCAGCACATAGACCTGCTAATACAAAGCTGCATGATATCAAACAATTCTACTGTAACTGTGTACGGCCCAACTTTTCGCGGCACCACGTGTTACGTACGATAGTTGAACTCGCTGGAGGTATTCAAGTAAGCACTCGCTTATTTTAGAGGCTGATTGAAAATGGTCTGTGCTTCGTTGCTTTGTGGGCGTGCCTTATTCCACTACTTGTCTTAAACTGCGCACACCGCAGTGTAGCTAATTTGTCGTGTGCACTGAAAAATTATTCCTAAATGAAATGTTGCCATCACAGAAGCGGCACAGTTGGCCCTGTGCATGGGATGTGCTGTGCATCAGGATGTACTTGCAAAGACAATTAGAAATCGAAAGTTCGCTTATCAGGATTTCCCGTCGAGAAGGAAGAGCAAAATACATGTCACCGACTCCACTTCAAACGCGTTTACAGTTTCTTATACAAACGTGGCAACGGCAATGGATGCCATTGCAGACGCCATCTGTCAACCCGGAAACGACACCGACACATTTACCATATGAACCGACTGTCAAGATGTACACTGGTATCACTCCCTTAATTTTCTTCCCTGCCACCTTCGTGCTAATCTAAACACTCTCGCGTCCTTCCATCCAAACCTTTGCATCCTCTGGATATCACCCTGGCCATCAGGAGATAGAACACGACAAGCAAGCTCATTCGTTAGCTTGCGCTGGCTACACACCAAGCGCCCCCGCCCGATGGTCTGAAATCCATTCCCCTAAAACTTTTTGGGCAAAGCGTCGCAAGTAACTCCGCGCTCCACTCGAAGAGGCCCGCAAATCCCATTAGTTCCTTCCGACTCCATCATACATTCTTCCACGTGCACACTTGTGGTGTCTCCGGCAGCCACAAGTGCGGCTTTCCCTTCCAGGAGTTAAAAAGAAATCAGACTTGCCAACTTGTGCCTTGAATCAAGCCGCTCTACATCTACTGCATGATTCCTACACCAATCGAGTTCACATTTATACAGATGGCTCTTCGCCTCTAACCAGCTCTAATTCTGCGGTAGTTATGCTGTTGACATCATTCTGTAAGAAGTTCAAGATCACCCACGTCACAACACCGACAGGGTCTGAACTTGCAGCCCTCCGTAGCGCAGTGCTTTATGTGCACCAACAGTCATGAAATCAATGGGCTATATTCTGTGATTCAAAGCCAGCCCCACATACTTATCAGCTCTGCATGGCAGCCTACATGAACAATTGGTAGCAGAGATACGATTACGCTACCTTAAAGGGGTGGACAGAGGCCACGACATTGTATTATAGTTGCTACCTGGACACTGCAACCTCCTAAGCAATAAATGTGCCGACAAAGCTGCCAGTGAGACAGCTTTGACGGCACAATTATGCCCTTTTTAAATGACAGCTGTTTGGTGTGGCACCTTGAAAACGAAGTTACCTGTACAGCAAATAATTTTCGTTATAAAGGCGTTCCACTGTAGTGCTAATCTGATAACTGAGAAAAAAAAGTGGCCGAGTCACTCTCGCTTGAAGCATTCTCTCTAAAATCGATCATGAATACTTCCACATTCCAATTTGACTTTACGTAGACAAGCTTTACAACAAGTTTACTTGCGAGCCTGTTGCGAGGCTTGTTATGAACATGGTTATGGTTATGGTTATGGTTATGGCATGTTATGTTATGAACAGGGGGCGGTAATCTCCCCGATGCTGTTCAACATCTCCCTGATCAACCTGTCGAGGGCCCTGAACAAAATCCCCAACATTAACCACACGATCTACGCGGATGACATCACCATCTGGTGCTCCAGTGGATGTGAAGGGCAGGTCGAGGGTGCTTTGCAAGAAGCCATCGATGTGACGGAGCGGTATCTTATCCCCACCGGGCTAAGGTGCTCGCCCGCTAAATCCGAGCTCTTGCGCTACAAGAAGAGGCCCAGAGGCGGTTCACACCGGTCCTGGAAGCCAGCAACAGAGAGCCACATTACATTATTCACCGGTAAAGGCTCCCCAGTACCGCGGGTAGACATTATCAGCGTTCTAGGAATGTTTATCGAGTCGAACGGGGCCAATGGAGCCGCCCTTAAATGCATTTGTGCCAAGACCGAAAGCGCCCTCGATCTGATCCGAAGAATCGCCAACAGGTACCGCGGAATCAAGGAAGACAATCTGATCCGGATTATCCACGCCTTCGTGCTATGCCACCTCGCTTATTCAGGGGCTATGCACAACTGGCTCGTATCGGAGAGCAACAAGATCAATGCCCTAATCAGAAGAGTCTTCAAGCTTGCCCTCGGCCTTCCCATCTGAACGCACACAAAACACCTCTTCAATTTGGGAATTCACAACACGTTCGAAGAAATCGTTGAAGCCCAAGAATTTTCCCAGTTTGTCAGACTCTCCGGTACCCCAGCGGGCCGAGCCATATATACTTGGCAAGCTGGGACGTAACCCCATGGTCGTCAGTCTCGACGCTGTGAAGCTGCCCAGCGACGTAAGGTCCAAGATTTACATACACCGGATGCCACGAAATATGCATCCCACCTACAACGAAGGACGAAGACGAGCCAGGGGTAAAGCTCTGCTCGCCAGTGCCCGCTTGAACAAGGGCCGAACATGCTTCGTAGACGCTGCTTCTTACGTTCAAGAAGAGGCCTTCTCCTCAGTGGTCATCGACTGTGATTCTAAAATCCTTAGCTGCGCTACCGTCCGCACTTCTAATTCCAGCGTTGCAGAGCAAGTTGCTATTGCTCTTGCATTGACGGACAGTGTACATGACACGATGTACTCGGATTCCAAGGCCGCTGTCAGGGCCTTTCAGATGGGAATGGTGGTTCCCCAGGCCCTACGTATCATCCAAAGTGCCAAAGACATGAAACATCACTCTTTGGCCTGGTTCCCTGCGCACCTTGGAACCATTGAGGGTGCCTCGATCAACGCCAATGAGGAGGCGCACTCGGCTGCACGAGGTTTGACTGACCGTGCGCTGGGCAACGCGTCCTCTCCTGGGCGACCCGAGCCTCTCTGCTCGTACAACGAAATCTGCAAATACAATTATCTGTCAAGAAGAGTCCTACCTTCGCCGCACTCCTCGCTGTGCAGGGCCCAGGCAGTCACTCTCAGACTTCTGCAAGCAAGCACTTACCCGAGCCCTGCGGCGCTGCACACAATGTACCCCGAACAGTTCCCAAGCCCGGACTGCCCTCTGCGTGGTGATTGTGCGGACTTCGAACATGTCCTGTGGGGCTGCGCCTCTGCCAGTCCCCCTTTCACTCAAGAGGAAATGATGAAGCTAACTAGGGCCCAGGATCAGACGTCTCAAATGCTGGCAGTCCAGAGGGCTCGCGACAGGGCCGTCAGGTTCCACCTGATGGTCCCCGAGTGGGCCTAGCCAGGTGGCGTGCAGTTTGCTTACGTCTTTAGTGGACAAAATAAAGTTGTTTCACTCACTCACTCACTCACTCACTCACTCACTCACTCACTCACTCACTCACTCACTCACTCACTCACTCACTCACTCACTCACTCACTCACTCACTCACTCACTCACTCACTCACTCACTCACTCACTCACTCACTCACTCACCAGTTTCGTTCACAACTGGCAGATGGCCAAGGTATCTGCAGCAGCCTTGAAGCTGTAGGTGTCAGCGTATGATTAATGCAAATGCCTTGTCACCAAGTTGACGACTCCAGGTGCTTCGCGGAGTAACAGGCGCCAGTACTGGACCAAATCCCAGGATGCGTCCTGTACTCCGCTCCATGTCAAAGCTTCGCTATGTTTTCTAGATAAACCTGAAAGCATATAAAGAATGAACTTTAAAATTGCGCTGCCATTTTCTTGCTGTCGTCGTCGCTTCTAACATTGTAAGTTGCACAGCAGAGATTGGCAAGTAGCACTGTATGTGTAAATGTTAGCGTTCTTTCTTTCTCAGTTTCTTTGTACTGAAAAAAAAAACAAGAAAAAGCGCTTTTCCCCCAATCATTGCGTCTTTATTACTGGCCCTTACATGAAAAATAGTGGGATATACTGTGGTTTCTTGCGGTGGGTTTAGCTGACACACCTTGGCAGTGACATAGCCAGCTATTTTTTATTTTGCTTCGAGTGATTACTACTGGACTACTGGTGTTTAGTGAACTGTGACACATGGTGTACAGGCGCTCCAAACCTCTAGTTTGTGGCAAATAAAGAAGCCAGTAAGTTACATTTTGCTGAGTTTATCTACTCTTCTTTTTTATATAATAGCAGCTGGGGACATTGATGTTTATGACCCATCTTCTAATCACCGCAACCATCTTTCTTACGCATTTGCACGTGGCGCAGGGAACAACATTGGCTAAGCGCGGATAAAAAACAAAGCCGGCAGATCCCACGCTCTGTGAGAATCGGTGTTATACGAAGCAGTGCGCGGGGAGTCTACCAAGTTGAGGAAACGACCATGAGAGCTCCAAGATGTAAGCGGCTGTTTTATAACCTACATGACACGCAAGTCATGGTCTATCATTTATGTTCGTCATACACTCTTGTCATACTATGCTAATTTTGCTACACACCAAGTTAGCGAAACGACCATGAGAGCACCAAGATGTAGGCGGCTGTTTCATGACCTACATGACACACATGTCATGATATTCGTGTCGTGACCGATCACTTATGTTCGTCATACGCTCTTGTCAGATTATGCCAATTTTGGTACCTACCAAGTTAAAGGTACTGACAACCAATATTTATGGTACCCATTTATTTAGTGCATTGGAAAGCTTATCGGTCAGAGTGTCTAATCATGCTGTGCTAACGCGGGAAATGCCATGGAACATTTATCAGAATTTTTCGATCTGCAGTGAGGATGTAGACGTTCACTGGAAGCATACTGAAAACGGTGATGGGTGGGCGATATAGCCATTATACACCGGTATTAGTGGGAGCCAGACGACAAGTGGCCCTAGCTGTAACAAAGTATGATTTTGTTTATTAAGTCGGTGCTCCTGCGATTCACGTTTTCAGAATTTTAAAATTATTTATGCGATAATAGCTGCGTTTTTTCGTTGTTTTCTGTCCAATTGCTTTGGCATTTACCAGTCAAAACGAAACCAATCGGATCGAAAACGAACTACCCCTTTACACGTGATACAGAGTTCAGCGTATTGCCGTCGCCAGGTGTGCGTTTTGGTTTCCGAAGCATAGAATAATGCGCGAGCGTCTAATAATATACTAACTGCAATTTTAAGCACTAATTATGCTGTACTTCATAACAGTCAACTTACGTACAGTAATATCATAGTATACATCCGGAATACCAAGATTTCACCGCCAGGTCTTGCTACTTACTGGTTTTTGAGACTTTCTTTGCCATCTTAAAATTATAGTTCTTACTTAAATCGCCAACAACATGCTGCATTCTATCATCAAAAATCATGGTAGTTTCATTTTCATCAACGTCTCACAACATATTCTGGCCAATTCTGGTCAGTCCCTTTAACGAAACGACCATGAGAAGCACCAAGACGTAGATAGATAGATAGATAGATAGATAGATAGATAGATAGATAGATAGATAGATAGATAGATAGATAGATAGATAGATAGATAGATAGATAGATAGATAGATAGATAGATAGATAGATAGATAGATAGATAGATAGATAGATAGATAGATAGATAGATAGATAGATAGATAGATAGATAGATAGATAGATAGATAGATAGATAGATAGATAGATAGAGAAGTGTGAGCGTCTCAGCCTAGGTGGCCGTACAGTTACTAGCACACGCCTTTCACGTACACCTTACAAGCACAAACACCCATTCTCTCACATAGCGCAAATCGTGAGTCGTAGGGTGCGCCGACTGAAAGCATAATAATTTCGGAGAATCGCTTATGTAATGAGCAACCCTTTGCATCTTATATGCTTACACCGTTTTGTGGTGAACCGTTAACCGTTATTTTTTTTAGAGCCCAGCTCTTACTCGCCCGTTCCTGAGTTGACCGTCGGCGTAACCGGCAGAACGAAGGAGCTCATCGAAGGATGAAAAAAGAGTGAGCGCGGAGCGCAGCGGAGGATGAAAGACGGCAAGAAGGATGGAGCGAAAGTGGAGCGCAGCGGGGAAAGAGAGACAGCAATAACGAAGAAAGCTCGAGGAGGAAAGCGGAGGAGACTATGGCGAAAGGGTGAAGAAGGGAGCGGCGTGCCGCACGGGACGTGCCCTACGCCGATGATGTCATTACTCAGTCATGCGCTGAGGGTGTCGACCGATACGAAGCGCTTGCATAAGCTCCGGACCCACTGCACATGCACTAGCTACTTCACCTGCGCCACCGCCGTTAGAGAAAGCGCTCCGCGCGAGCCACGCGTTCCCGTGTTCACGCTTTCTTTCTGAACACCGAGCGATGCCTTCGAGTGTTGCAGCTCGGGATAGCGTTTAGGCCAGGAATCTTCTAGGCAAAGGAATGTGCGCGTCCGGGAGTAAGAGCGACAGAAAAGGGGGTTATGTTACATTATTTGGACCGACTCCTGATATGGAAGCCCACTCCATGTAGGAGCACAACATGTCTGAGCACACATCGGGACGCGTCGTGACACGCATGTCATCACGTCTGCCGGCATGTGGGTCAGGACACACAAGCCGGTGCACGACATAGCACACCACTGCACCACAGATGCCCGCTTTAAAGCAGTTAATTTCCCTAGGAAAATAACTGCACTAGGGAATCGGATGACTGTCTCGGCCAATCACAATCGCCGAATCGTTCGCAAAATCCCGCCCATGAAGTCGCACCGTGCCGCCACACTCCGCCTCCAATGGTGCGCGATCGCCCCTCGCCTCGCTAATACGAGGCAACGACGTGGCTATCTGGGAAGTCGACACCGTTACCGAAAAAGTCCTCGACTTTGGCCCCTTTCATCAATTAGCGGGCTCTCCGTGACGGCCAGCTTGTGAGGATCGGGTTCAGGTAGCGTGGTCTTCGTTGTAATTACCGCTTCCACGGAGGGCGGCGGTTTTTGTCAACTCGAAGTGAGCTCCTTTGTTTGCGAGTCATTGTCAATTTGATGCCCCGCCCTCGTCTGGGTGGCTCCTGCTGCTGGTGATGATGATGCCTCATGGGAAGCGTGCAAGGAATGCCCATCGCCGCTTTCATACGTAACACGAGTGGTCTCTGCCGTTCAGATTCAAATTCTTTGCCTCAATATATTGCGAATTCAAAATACCTAAGCAGCTGCGCTCAAATTTCGCATTAGGGAGCATCGTAATCATCAATGAATTTTTTTTTCAGGTCATGATCAGTTAGTTTGCAGGCCCGTTCTAAGAAAAGCGGTTCGGCGTCGGGCTCAGTTCTGGCTAGAATTCCGATTCGGGCAAGGTTTTCGGTTCGGGTTCATGTTAGGTTCGACACCCTCGGGTATATACATTTCTGGTAGATAAGGGCTGTAACTTACCCCATGGAAAACACCCGTGTATTTAGATTTAGGTGCACGTTGTAAAGAAACCCAGGTGGTCCAAATTTCCGAAGTCTCCCCCTTAGACATGCTTCATAATATTCGTTCTTTCCTCTTGCAATAAGAGAATGTGATAGCCTGGACCCCTGCATAACGACTAAACCATCGTTGGCAAAATTTGTAACCCTTGTAGAAGAACTGTTGCGTAACAATCAGGTTATGCTAGCCGGAAATAACACACCACTCACGTCGTTGTATAAGATAAAATCTGTATAAGCATTGTTATTGCCTATGCAATTTCACCCATTTTTGCCAAATGCACTGTATCATTCATGTTTTATTTCCTGCCATATGTGTATATCTGCTTCGTGTCGATTGCAAATATCATTATGTAAACCTGTTTTTATCGCTATTTGTGCGTATATAATATATGCCCAATCTGTAAAAATCCCACTGGGATTGACAGCGTCTGAAATAAATAAATAAATAATTAGATCGTGGTTTTGGCACGTAAAACCCCATAATTTTTTCTCGATTTTTTAGAGTGCAGTTGCCTCGTTCATTTTGGCTGATCCATGGCACGCACCACAGGCCCTCGCTCACGCGTATCAGCTTGCGCGCACGCGTTCACAATAGAAGAAGAAGCAAGCTTAAAGGATGACCGCACGCCTCGACCAATGGTCCGCGGCTCCACTATCTGGGCCCGCCGAATCGGCCCTGACGAAGTCCACGCTAGTGCCGAAGCGGTCGGGTAGGCAGCGGCCCTATGGGAACGGCGCTTACCAGCAGCTACACATATTCGGCGCGGTCATCGCACTCTACAACTTCGGATTGCACTACGAGAGCTTCAGGCTTACAGCTGGCGTAATGGATCACTGGTGCAGGCGGCCCGATTCCATGAGGAACCTCAGCGTGGACGAGTGGAAACAGCTGGCCATACCTGTGGACGAGAAAGGCGAGCACAGCCACTGTACAATGCGCGATCCCCCGGACGGTGGCCATGCGGCTCGCATCGTACCTTGTGCATCGTGGGAGTTCGACCTCGGCCAGTACGGGAACAACATCGTCAGCCACTGGAACCTAGTGTGCAACAGGCGCTGGCTCATCGACGTCGCGAGGCTCGTGTACGCGGCTGCCAGCATGGTCCCACTGCCCGCTGTCGGAGCGCTCGCGGACGGCATCGGTCGCAAGGCGGTACTCTTCTTGACCGTACCCGTAGTCCTCATATCGGGCGCCGCTAGTGCCGTGCCGAATGACTTCCATTTCTTCGTGACTGCGCGCGCCATCGTGTCAGCTTCCACGAGTGCCCTGATTCCACCTATGTACGCGCTGCTTTATGAATTGTCACCGATAGAGAAATTCCCTGCGACCATAATCATGGTCTCGCTAACTGCTTTGGTTCTATCACCGATCACGCTGCTTACTGCTCAATTCGTGAAGGCAGGCTGGGCGACGCTGCAGCTGATATTGATGGTTCCAACATGCCTTCTCCTGCTACTTTATTACACCGTCGAGGAGTCACCCAGCTGGCTTTTGGAGACCGGCAATGTCAGGGAAGCCGAGCGCATCGCTTTGCGTGCTGCAAATATGAACAAGGTCTCCATAGAGGACTGCCGAGATCTCATGACAAGTCAGGCAGCGGAGATTCAAGCCCGCAGTCAGGATGCTGGACATAGCAGTGGTATCTGCAGTCCACGGTTCAGGGCTTGCACCATTACCATTTGTTATATGTGGACTGCGATAAGCTACGCCTTCGACGCCTTCGTCATAAACGACGGCGTTCCAGTCGGGGAAATCGCGACCGCCGTGAGCTTCGTCGTTACCTTCATTGTGTGCGTGACCTCGGTGCCGTTTTTTCCCTACTTCGGCTTCAGGAACTCCGTGGTCTCCACTGGGCTCGTCTTTGCCTTAACACTGACTGCCCTGGCCACCGACCTACGGGAGCAGACTGTGCTGCGTGATTCGCTCGTAATTGTGATGCGCGCAACTGGAACCGTCTGCTTTTCGCTCTATTTCATCATATCCATCGTCCCGTACCCCCTCATGACGCGCTGCCTTGGTGTCTCCGTGGGCCTTGCCTTTAGCCGACTGGGTGATACCTTGGCCCAGATGAGTCCAGCGCTGCTTGGTGGCCGCCGTACAACGTTGCAGCTTGCCATTGCTGCCGCCTTCATGTCACTTTTCGTGGTGGGCGCCGAACTTGTGCCCTGTCACATTGACGTTGGGCAGCAATGCCAATTAGCGCCCAGCAGGAGCACCAGCCACGTGACAAGCGAGGATAGGAAGCGCGCCATGCAAGAGACACTGGTGCGTCTACCAAGGGAGCCCGTGAAGCACCGGGGCACCACCACCACGAAAGACAAAGCAACGTCCAGCGACTGCGCAAACCAAACAAATCGCGAGAAACCATACTAAAAGATTGTATGCGCACACGAGATACCCCTTGTACGCCACTGTATTGTTTCTGCGCAGTCTGGGAGCTCATTCTTTTGCCTAATATGTCCCGCGTTTACCTTGTTAAGCGTTGTTGAAATGCCGTATAATATACCACGTTTCCTTCGTAGGACTGTATATTATTTTTTTTTAATTATGGGGTTTTACGTGCCAAAACCACTTTCTGATTATGAGGCACGCCGTAGTGGAGGACTCCGGAAATTTCGACCACCTGGGGTTCTTTAACGTGCACCTAAATCTAAGTACACGGGTGTTTTCGCATTTCGCCCCCATCGAAATGCGGCCGCCGTGGCCGGGATTCGATCCCGCGACCTCGTGCTCAGCAGCCCAACACCATAGCCACTGAGAAACCACGGCGGGTTGTATATTATTACGTAACTATAACAGTATGAAGTTGGATAGAGGGCCGGGTCGCTTGTATCGTCTCCATTTATTCGAATGTTCCGAGGCAGTGTTTGGGCTCGCAGAAGACGGCGGTGCCCGAGATGCAGCCGCGCCATTCCCGAGCTCGGCTATAGTTATCTGCTCGTGCTTGGCGTCTGGCTCAAGTTTGCAGCTCTTTTCGCGCGGTTTTCAAGCGAAGCTTGTATTGGCTAACAGGTGGCGTTGTCGTGGTCATGCAAGAAAACCCAGCTGCTCTCCGAACAGAGCAATTGGGTGAAGGGCGGTTCGATAAGTTCACAGCTGCGCCGGTGCCGGAGCGCGAGTCATTAGCAAGGGTTCCAGCTGCACAGGCGCGCGCTCACGCAGCGCGCACAACTAATCGGAGCCGTTTCGCTTCCGCTGGGGGAGAAAAAGGGCATAAAATGGTTTCGCGCGTGCTGCGCCGGCTTCGTTTCTGTTCAGTTAAATCTCGGAAAACAGATGGGACGGCCACTCATTGTGCGTTTTCCCGAGGAACGGGCAGCGTTCGACGAGCGGCGGCGAGAACTCGCCCGTGAAAGGGTTCGCCGTCGGGGCACTGATCCAGCCGTTAGAGCCACCCGATGCAGTCCGACTGCAACGAAAAGATGATCCCGAGCTGAAGGATCGGGAGGCCGAAGCAATCCGGCATCTCTACCCGAGGGCTACTTAATTGTGACGGAGGTCAAGTGCACGCAGAACAAGCTTCGCTTAGCCCCATTTTCCGGTAGGGGAAGGGTTTGTAAATTATTTTAACGTGATGGCGTTAAGGGCCCCGTGTCGCAGAAAATTCGGTGTCGACGTAGGCGCCGGCGTCCATGCTGGCGCGTCCGCGGCAGAGAAAATCATCCCGAACCAAGCGTATACTATACGGCACTGAAGTTCCATCATTAGAGTTGCTCATACCTTGCCTTACGTTCTTTACAAAGTTGTCAATGGCAGCCCACAAACAAACACCATGAAACCAAACACTGACAGCGCATGCCTTTTACGTTAAATTTCTCAGACCGAAATATAAAAAGTGCGAAACACGCAAGAGGCCGCGTTTCTACCTGAGAGCTTGAATTCGTGCATAGATTTGGCCGCCAGCGTTTCCCGCTAAACATTACAGTTAGACATAAGCTGCAGTTGCCCGGAAGCGTGAGAAGTAGTCAGGGTTATTTTAATGCTTTCGTGTTCCACTTTAAAGGCGAAGCTTAGGCGTCCTCGAAATTTATATTTATCCTAAATATATTGTCCACAGGCACGTACCCAGTATTTTTTTTTCGGAGGGGGCCTAACCCAAGGTGAGTGAGTGAAGAAACATTGTTATGGATGCCTGCACAACGGTTAGCCTTCCCCTGTTAGGGAGGCGTCACCGTGACGCGGCCATGACGTCTTCGCGGCGTGTGGCGCCTCTACTTCGGCCGCGGCCGCACTACTTACTTTGGTCGACCGCGCCTGCCCCTCTTTTGGGGTGGCAGCCTCCCTCCGGTTTCGCTCGGTCGTTGCCTTTCGAGGGCCGCCGAGATCTGCTGGACGGCCTGGGCTTGGACATCCTGATCATATCAGCTTGTTGCGGCCTCGAGCCGCGGCGGGATCGTTGCTATCGTTGCAGCTTCGTGCGGATTTTTTCACAGTCCCAAAGGATGTGAGCTGCAGTGGCTCTTTCCTTTTGGCACAGACAACACAGGTCACTTACATAAACACTTGGACACGCGTGTCTCATCAGCACCGGGGTGAATAATGACCCCCTTTGAAGCTGTCGATATAGAACCCCTTCCTTACGGGTCAAGCCCGGATGAGGTGGCGGCATAGTCCTTCGCTCTAGTCTGTACCACTTCACAATATGGTTGTAGGAAGTCATTTTGTCTTTGGTTGCCCACCACCATGACGGGTCGACCGCAGTAGCAGCGGCACGGTTGGTTAGTGCTTGCGCCGCCGCATTCGCCGTCTCGTTGTGGTTCGCGTTGCCGCGATCCGACACATCACTGCCCATGTGGGCCAGAAACCACTTTATCACGACACACCGATTTTTACTCGCGAGATCGACCGCACGCAACACACGCGCGGCTTCACCACACACCCTTGCTCTGGCGTAACTTCGCACTGCCGTCCTAGAATTACAGAGCTCAGTCGTGCACTTGAGGTCGGCGATGGCCAGGGCAATGGCCACCTCCTCGGCTGGATGCGCCCCTCGAGTCCGCACACTCGCCGCTGTTCTGGTTGCGCCGGTCGATGCCCCGACGACTGCAGCAGCGAATGCCTTTCTGTCATGTGGATACTCTGCCGCGTCCATAAACACGGCACCCCTTTCTTTGACATGGAGATCGATGAGCGCCTTGGCCCTCGCCGCCCGCCGCTGTTTGTGGAACTCAGGGTTCATGTTTCTTGGCACCGGACATAACCGTAGCCGTCTACTAATTGCGTCCGGTACAGGCACTTCTGTATTTTCGGGTCCCTTTTCTTTTGGTCCCAGGCCTAGGTCACGCAGCTCTTGTCTGCCCGTTCTTGTTTCCGATAGCCGCGCGAGCTGAGCGGTCCTCTGCGCCTCGGCGATTTCCTCCAGGGTGTTATGCACTCCCAGGGCCAGGAACTTGTCGGTGCTTGTGCAGTCGAGAAGTCCGAGTGCAGCCTTGTACGCTTTGCGTATGAGCGCATTGATCTTATTTCGCTCGCACTGCCTCCAGTTGTGGAAAGCAGCAACGTATGTAATGTGGCTTGTAGCAAAGGATTCCACTAGCCGGGTGAGGCTTTCTTCCTTCATGCCTGCGGTTCTGCGTGACACCCTCTTGATGTGGCGGATGGCCGTGGTGACTTTGGCCGCGAGACGGTTGACCGTCTCGCCGTTGACTCGTTTGCGCTCAATCAGCATCCCCAGCACTCGGATCTTCTCGACAACCGGGATCGTGTGACCGCCGCTCGTGTTGATCTTTATTGTCTCTTGCTCTCTCGCAGGTTCGTTGCCTTTCGTCTTCCTAGCTGCTCTTTTCGGAGGAATCACCAACAGCTCAGATTTGCTTGGGGAGCAGACGAGCCCAGACTCGTCCAGCTGCTCCTCGATAGCGTCAACCGCCTCCTGCAATAATGTACTCTCGATGTGTCCGTCGCTTCCTCCTGGGACCCAGAGTGTTATGTCGTCGGCATAGATGGTGTGTCGCACCCGCGCGACTTGCGAGAAGCGCTCGGCCACCCCTATCATTACAAGGTTGAAATGTAATGGTAAAGGTAAGTAAGTAAAGTAAGTAAAGGTAACTTTTTTATGAAAATGAGGGGCGGAGAGGGGGGTACCTCTACTACAAGCGTGAATAATGTCTACCGTTCGTCATAAAGATGCGTAAACCTGCAAAAGGGAAATTAAATAAGGTGTATCTCACAGGTAAGCCTGTGAGATGCACCTCTCCTTTACTTGACAAACAAGGAACCACATCAAATGTACAACAACAAGTAAACAAGCGAAACTGTAGAATAAAGATTTCTGGTAGTGTTTTTTTTAATTAGCTCTGGAAGAATTATATAGAAATATATATTGCGGAACACAGTTCGTTTGAATCCATCGTTTACTGCTCTAAGTGCCAAAACCGACTCGTATATTGCTATTTAGGAAGTTGCGTAACTATGCGTAGCCGCCGGTCCCGTATAGCCGCGTATAGAGCGCCGGACGCTACGGTTCTGGGCGTACTGCACCCACCGCAGAAGGTTAGAAAAGAAACCCACATAAGCACAGCAGAGAAGTGGCTACGTCAGGTGGCTGGACTGGTAACTGCAGAAGCGTCATTAAATATACACGGAATCATTCTCCACTTCCAGCGGCGTTTTCTCTACTTCCGTTTTTAAATAAAAAGATATTGATCCATAAATGCTTTCACAAACAACGGCTAATTTCTTAATTTTCGCTTTTCCTTCCGGTTCGGCTGTTGCCTCGGCTTTCTCCCTTAGTAGATCACGTAATTTCTGAGCTCCTTGCCACTCTTGTTTCCATGTTGCCAATTTGCGCGAGAAGTGCTCTACAATTAGGGGAAAGCCAAACGAGGTAACGGCTGACATTCATATTTCTTATGGGTATAGCGGTTGATGTAGGGCTTGATGAGGGACGCTGTTCCCCATGATCTAAACTTCCTCCATTCTAACCCATATCATGGTTCCGAGGATCTGCCAGCGTTGCGGTGAACCTTCATTTGTGGAAGGGATGAGGCTAAAGGAAAAGTTAAAGGCAGCTGACGTTTTCTCCTGCCGCAACTCGTTCCAAGCGCATGCAGACCAGCTTACAACGAACTGAATCCCTTTCCTGGTCCCTGGGTGAGTCTAAACAAAGAAGGTTGAACTAACGAAGGAACAGCGATGCGCCTGACCGTTGCAATAGATGGTGACAACTGAACGCATCTCGAGTTAATCGGGTGGGCACCGAATCGATGAGAAAAGTGGCCGTCACATCCCAGGAGATGCCGATAACTACCGCCATCCAAAAGGAGTGAAAGAGGCAGCAAAATGTTGACCGCCAAATAGCTGTCAAGCCTCAAGCTTGATTTCGTGGCGCTTTAGGAATGTGTGTAAGGAGTGGTGGTGTGGGCAGAAGGGGGGGGGGCGAGGTGGTATGTTACCTAATTTCGAGGGGCGGGGGCTTGGGTACGTGCCTGATCGTACTCGTAAACAAGGCGTCACAATTCTCGTGCCTTGCCATCTCTCGGTCGCTCGCAAGAAAGATATAGTGTCGCAAACATAAGGAGAGTGCGCAGAATTCGTTTGAATACAATGCCGTGACGCCGGTGCGCTCTCGTACCGTGTTCACGATTGGAAGAGTACGCG
This sequence comes from Dermacentor albipictus, assembly GCF_038994185.2. Taxonomy (NCBI): domain Eukaryota; kingdom Metazoa; phylum Arthropoda; class Arachnida; order Ixodida; family Ixodidae; genus Dermacentor; species Dermacentor albipictus. Next base: position 436,932,900 of record NC_091821.1, read on the forward strand.
CAACCTTTCTCAAAAATGTTTATGATGTTCGCCCAACGTCCTTTGCCCGAGCCTTTTCTCCACTGCCTCACAATTCTAAACGGGTTATCCTATATGAGGTCCTTTTTTTTTCTATACTGCGGAAATCTATACTATACTTTCTATACTAAGTAGGAAATCAAGTGTCGCCGTTTCTGTGACTGGAGTCCATTATACTCGGAGGTGTTAGCATGTAGTGGCACTGTTATGATGAGGCAGCGAATAAGCCGTTATGGCTAACAGAGCTAGAGCGCTAATCGCGGAGGTGTGCGTGTTTGCGTGTGGCTTGGGGGCTTTATACTGGGCGATCAGTTTAACGTTTTCGGGAATATTGAGTTCGAGTTCCTTGAGCTTGAATATTCAGAGTCGGGCATTGTTTGCACGAGAAATCGAAGCACGTAATCAACGCATTCACGGAAATTCGCTCGTTAAAGAGATAGAAATAAACTTTATTGCTAGACCAGGCTTCTTCGGCCCAACGGTGGGTGGCCTCCTCAGTCCAGGGAGCCATGGCCCGCTGCCGCCGCCCGAGCCCTGTTCACCAATTGTAGCTGGGTGTCAGGGTCTTGCGTCATGAGCAGAGCCTCCCACTGGTATTTCGATCCTTCCTCTGAATCCGCTCCTTCCTGCATGTTATCGCCTGGTGGTGATGATGACAGCTTCTCGGTTAATCCTGCACCCCAGCACCATATGGCGCAAGGTGTTGGGTGATTCCGGAGGGCAGAACTTGGAGTCTCGCTCCATAGGTGCCGGGATGCATGGCGTGCAGCAGTTTTCCATGCGGGTATGTTCCAGCCTGGAGTCTTTTCGAGGCTACCGCTTGTTCTCTACTCACTGTCTTATGCGTGGGCGTGTAGCGACGCCTCTGCTTCCTGTAGTGCACCAACATATCTGAGTACTTCTTGGATATCCGTTCATCATCCTGTGTATCCGTTCAACGACTGTGGCCACAGTCGTTGGTCCGTGTTTTCTGCGGGTCGGAGATGGCTCGGCGTGCATGATCTCGAGCCGCAGCGTGCGCCACCTGGTTCCCCGCGAGAGACTCATGTCCCGGCGTCCATAGGATTTGTGCTGCTTCTATCTCGGTGTTGTTCGAAATGTTCGAGATGTTGTCCGTTCACATACCTTCTGCATGCTTCTTGCGAGTCCGTCACCATGGTAACCAGAATCTTCTTGCGCGTTACGATGGTCAGCGCTATGCCTAGCTCTTCCGCTGTGTTCGCGTTCCTGGCACGTATGGATGTGGCTGTAAGTTGTTCGCCCTTCTCGTCGACCACGCTGATTGCAAATCGGTCGTTTGTTCTTACGCAGATGCGTCCGTGTATCTCACATTTTCTTCTTTGCTGTTGGTGCGTTCGAGTATGTGTTTGAGCGCTTGTGTTCTCGCCTGTCTCCTTTCCTTGTCATACTCGGGATGCACGTTTCTGGAAATGGTACTTATGTGTAGCTTGTCTCTGACCTCGTGTGGGATACGCTGAGGTAGGTGCCTCTCATCCTGGACTTGGCAGACCAGTTAACTTCTTAATTAATTTGCGGAACATATTGAAATTTCCGAATTGTAGCCGGTCAGATTTCAAGGCATATCCCCTAGGAACAAACTTCGGCGGTGGCACGGGCTTCGATACATGCGCCATCAAACTCGCGGTAAAAGTGCACTGTTGTTACAGTTACTTTCTTAACAAAACGCTCTTTTACGCATTGAGGCACAAAAATAACTAGAACGACCATGTATTTTGTCGCACACATTGGTAATGAATGTCTCGAAACTAGAAGTGTTGAGTGGTTTGTTTGGCTTTGGGATAAAAATTACTCTGGCATCTTTCCACGAACTAGGGAGGGTGCCAGTGTCAAAGCAGTGATTGAAGTACGCCGTGATGGCTGTGACAGAGTTGTCGTCTAGATTGCGGAGTATTTTATTGTTTATAAACTAGTGTCAACCGGGAAAATCATTCTAAGTAGACACGCCTCGCAAACTCGTTGGCTACAATTAGTAAATTGCAATATGTACGGTGAGATAATCAGGAAGTTACTTAGCGAATTGCCGTTAATTCGTTGAAGATGTGTTTCGATTTCTTGTGCAAATCACCTCCTTTAATGCATTCCAGCTGAAGGAATGGAGTTACGCTATCTGCCCCAGGTGACATTTGAATATTCTGTAAACTTTTAAAGTGATCGCCCCATATACGGTGTTGCTTTTATGTAATGTTAAACGAAGCAACGTCCAACTAGTACGCTCATGCATTCACGAATGAGAAGAAACGAGCATGAAACAAATGCAAGCATAGAAGGGAAATGACAGAACGCACGTAAACTAGTTGTCAGTGTTCGAAAAAGTGTGCTCCTTTCTTGGGCTTCGGTTGTTCGTCTTAGTATCAGTGGACCTTTCTACTGATCCTTTGGTTTGAGCCTTTGCGTCGGAATGAATGTTTCAGCCTGGGTTGATATTGAACAAGATATTAAAAGTTAATCAAAGGGGATCTTTCAGTAGTTAGCATAAACATAACAGAATTTAGATAGCACGAACAAAAATTTACTCGCCATCCCGGCTCTGCGAAGGCATCCGACCCCTACAGTTGGATTTTTTGACAGTATCCAGCCCACTGGACACTGTCACGGGATGCTTGCTCGGTCGCTTAAGAATTGGGTTGTTTGAAGACAATTTTGTCAAATTTTAGTACATTGTTATTTACCATTCCCTTGCTTAATGTTTCTGTTTTCAGAACTATAAATGACTGTTTTCTAACATCATATTCATCTTGATCAATGCCTCATATAGTTAAAGGCCCTGGACCTTCGAAAAGTAGCGAAAGGCGTTTATCGCGCGGCCGAGCTACGCGATTGAACAATAACTTCATCGCGCCCCCTCGTGTGGGCCAGGAGCAGCTAGTAGGCCACAGACGCCGCGCACGCCAATGGTCGAACATCTTGAAGGGGCAGCGCAATAAGACGATGACAGAAGGCAGGAAACACACAGGACAGCGTGTCCTGTGTGTTTCCTGCCTTCTGTCATCGTCTTATTGCGCTGCCCCTTCAAGATGTTCAACCAGTACCAACTCGCCCAAATGTCGATCCTTCTACGCCAATGGTCTTCTGTTCTCAAACAATCGGCAAACTTCCGTACATAGCTTCCACAATAGCAAAGGTTCCTAGATCCAGAGAGCCAAACCTAAAGTTCTTTATCCCTCCTTTCGGTTTTCATTCCGGTTCAGCAAAAACGATTCAGTTCCGGCTCAACCCCACAGCGAAACAATAAAGGTTTAATCCGGTTCAAGTTCATTTCGGTTCAAACCGATTCGAATTCAGTGAATTTCCGTTCATTTGTGGAAAATGTGTTTAGATTTCACGTGTAAATAATGTCCGCCTCTCTGTATAATACAGCTCAAGGACTAGAATTACGTTATTTACAACAGGAGTTGTGTTTAAAAAAAAATCCCGAATATTTAAATAGGATCACGCTGCGTACGTCTTGTCCGAATCACCCATTTACAGCTTTGAATATGCAACTTGATATTTCGAGGAAACGTGTTGATTAATGGGGCCAATATGCAGGCGAATCGTATAGCATGTGTCTCGATTAGGGCTTCAAATAATATTGCTGATCCCTCACTTTTGGGAAATTTAGAGGCGTTAATGAAACGGCTTCAAAAGTTTCTTGTGGCGTTTATCGAAAGTGTGAAGCGTTAAGGTTAATTATGTGCTTTAAGACTCATTACTGGGTATACTCGTCTTCGCCTATTTTTGTTGCGTTATATACAAGGCAGATAGTTGCTTTTCCCCGGTCTCCTCAGGGAACAATGGAAAGCACGGCGTTTATATTGCGTTGAAGAACGAAGCATATTGCGAGTGAGGAAAGAGAAAGGTTTACCCTGTGTAAGTTAGCTACAGCCTTTGTAAAAGATTACTTATTCAAGCGTTCCAGAGTGTCATACTGCTGCTATAAGCTATGCTTATACCGGGGTCATAAAACAACTGCACAAAACACCAAGTTCAAATTTGGTGAAAATACGGGCACGTTAAGTGTAATCTGTGGTGCAAATTTCATGTGTTTGGCTTGAAGAAACGTGTTGGCAATAATTGTTACGCATACGATATCTACCAACTTGTATGGCCGGAATGAAGTCCCTGCTCAGAGCACAAACCAGTGTACCTTATCTCGAGAATTGTATGAAACATCATCATACTGATTGTACGGTAGACAGCTGCAATCTTTCTTAACTTCCCTGCCAATGAATAGGGCCTTGTTTAAGCACTTAATTCTCCAAGAGGCCGCCGTGTTGTTCATTTTGATCTTCCTTTTCTGTGCCTGCTCTTTAGTAGGAAGCTGATGCCTTTGGCAATTTTTTTCATGTTGGGACATGAAAGCCCCGCTCAAACGGTAACGGGCTGCCGAACTTTGCTTCTGCCAAAGAAACAGTGTATTCAGTTGGATGAGAGATTATGAAGTGTGTCTTAAGTGTGAATAAGAAGTGTGTTCACTACATCTTATTTACTGAGCCTCATTTTCAAATCTGCATTTTTTACGTTTATTCTTTCTTGGTATATTCATGTTTTACTTCAGTGCATTCTTTGCATGTCAAGGTTTAGTTGATTCGTTTACTTTGTATTACATTGTACTAAGCTGTCATTCTGAAGTTGCAGCAAGAGTCATAACTGCGAAAGGCCCATTCGCCATTTTTATTATTTATTCATTTTTTACGAGAAGGGTAGGCTCCAGTAAAGTCTTTTCGCTCCTTTCCTCAGTTATAAACAGAGGTAAATTCGGCAGCATGTTACACCGTGTAACAAATGAAGGCAAAAGCCTGCTGCACACTTGGTAATACGCCGTATAGCATCGTCGTGTTGCTGCTTTGACAGCTCGGCTTCGGCTCGGACGCTTAGCTGCTGCTTCGCGCGCTCGTATAGCGGGGTCAGACTTGCGCCAACGACGTTTATCTTCGACTTTACGTGGCATCCTTTCAACAGGGGATTGAAATGTGTGCTGTTCTGTGTGTTGTATCGGTGATTTCAATGAATGCATGCGCGGTTCCTTCACTTTGGTGAGCGTTGGTACCCTCAGCCTTACGGGTGTGTGAGCCATTAAGAAGGTCACGTGGTTTTTTTTTTTGTAACACTCGACTAGTCGCCCCGTTTCTGCACCTTGAACGCTTGATTCAAATGAATGTACACTGTACGCTTCACTTTGCGGAGCGTTTGTATACCCTTTGCATTAGGAGAGGGATGAGCCATTGCTTACGGGGGCATGAGCGATTGAGAAGGGCGGGGCACTCCTGAGCGCGGCGTCATCTCCCCCACATTGTTTAACACCTGTATGATTGGTCTTTCCGAGAGGTTGGCACGCGTCGAGGACGTCAAGCACACCATCTACACCGACGACATCACCATCTGGTGCTCCAGCGGCTGCGAAGGCAGAGTCGAAGAAGCCATGCAGGAGACTATCGACGTGATCGAGGAGTATCTCCGCCCCACCGAAATTCGATGCTCTCCCACCAAGTCGGAGCTTCTGCTTTACAGAAAAGAGAAGGGACGCAGACCCAAAGATTGGAAGCCAGTCTCCGAAAGCAGCATCAGTCTTCGCACTTGTGACGGGAGGGTGATACCCAGAGTCGACATTGTTCGGGTCCTGGGCATGTTTGTCAAATTCAATGGCGTGAACGGAATGGCTCTCCGCAAGATCATCGCAAAGAGGGACAACGCTTTCCGCCTCGTTCGCAGAATCGCAAACCGGCACCGAGGTGTGAAGGAAAACAATCTCCTCAGGCTGATCAATGCCTTTGTACTATGCCACTTCGCGTACACGATTTCTACGTTCAACTGGCTCGGAGCGGAGCGATACAAACTCGCTCCCATCCGCAAAGTAGTCAAGAGGGCTCTCGGGCTACCCATTAGGACCCATACCGAGGATCTTCTCAAGCTGGGGGTGCATAACACCGCCGAGGAGATTGCCGAAGCCCAAGAATGCGCGCAACTCACTCGCCTGACCACCACAGCGGCAGGTAAACGCATCCTCGAAGAGCTGGGTTACCACCCTGCGGGATTCCCGATGGTCAGTACTCCGATCCCTAGGTGCATTAGAGACAAGTTCAAAGGGGCCCTTGTGCTCCGAAACGTCCATCCCGTCCACAACGAGGGCAGACGCAAGGCCAGAGCAGCAGCGATCCTCAAACAGATCAAGCAACAAGGCACTGGAGCAATTAAGCTTCGTCGACGCCGCGGAGTACAGCGATGGGAAGAGCTTGCCGTCGTTGTGGTCGACTTCAGCGGCAAGATTTCCAATAGCGCCTCAATTCGCACTTCAGACCCCGCAGTCGCCGAGCGAGCCGTCATGGCCCTCTCCCTTCTAGACGGTCGTGGGTCCGAGATCTATAGCGATTTCAAAAAGGCAGTTAAAGCTTTTCAGAAAGGTTGCATCGTCAAGCAAGTTGCTCGTCTTCTTAGCGGCTCGAGTCCATGTGCTCTAACGCATCATCCGATTCACTCGTTTGCCGCTCACGTAGGGTCGGCCGAGGATGCTCCCACGAACCTCAGTGAGTCTGCTCACGAGGCTGCGCGCGATATCAACGACCGCGCTTCCTCTGTAGCGCCGACTCCCCTCCTCCCTACGACTACAGGGACGCTCCCGCTACTCACAACGAGGTTATGAAATTCTTCTACATGTCTGTAGAAGGGTCTTTCCATCCCCTCACACCAAGTTGAACCGAGCGCAAGCCGTTTCGCTTAGACTTCTACAGACCAGCACACATCCGTGTCTGTCCGTTCTACACGAGTCTTATCCTGACCTATATCGCGACGACGCCTGCCCGTCCTGCGGGCAGACCTCCACTCTAGCACACATGCTCTGGGAGTGCGGGTCGACATACCCCAAGTTCATCAAGGAGGAGTGGGACTCGCTTCTGCGTAGCCCCGCTCTAGAGAAGCAAATCCTGGTTGTCCAGCGTGCCCGCGACCGGGCCAGTGGGCTAGATCTAGACCTGCCGGTCCTGACGTTGGACTAGCCGGGTGCGTGACGAGTTTGCGTCCTCGCCGGAGCTGCAATAATGTTTCTTCAGTTACTCACGCAAGGTCACCTGTTTTTTTAACACTAGGCGCCGTGTTTCTGTACGTTGCATGCATGGTTCCAATGAAAGTATGCACTGTACGCTTTACTTTGTTGAGTGTTTATAGCATTTGCACTATGAGAGGGATGAGCCATTGATCACGGGGGTGAGTCATCGAGAAGGTCGCGCGTCTTGTTTTTTTTTAATCACTCGACTAGGCGTCGTGTTTTTGCACATTGTATGCGTTATTCCAATGAATGTATGCACTGTACGCTTCACTTTGCTGAATGTTTGTAGCCTTTGCATTACGAGATGGATGAGCCATTGCATTTTTTGCTTGCTTAGGGGAATTTGAGCCATTGCTGATGATGATAGTTTTTGTACCACTGGACCGGACAAGGTGTTTTCTTCAAGCACATCAGAGGTATGAGCCACTTAAGCCTTTCGTCTTAATAAATAAACAGTGATTAAACACACACGTGCATTTTTTTAAATGGCTCATAGCCATAGTTCATCTATTCGAGGAAAGCGTTTTGAACCAATGCCAGATTGTGTGCAGCTAAGGCTGGACATGCTGAACTCTCAAGTATATAACCTTTGTCGTAGCCTGATGAAGTGCGCATAATGCAGCCTCACATACCTGCTTTCTGTACGCACGTACACAAAACAGATATGACAGGCTGTCTGCACCTGTCCAAGTGTTCCTCCGCACTTGGAGAAAACAGCTTATTTGTATTCGAACCAGATGAACTTCAACACTACTGCTACTTTACCCGGAAGAAAATCATACAAAATGATGCCTAATACGAATATATTTGATTGAATATTGATCGACACAATTTCTGCTCAAATCTTTTCAGGTGTTCCCACTTATAGTGCGCGCTGCGGAGCTACAGAATCAATAGAAAATAGATTGTGTGCGATCTGGGTCCAGGTGACAACCCCTGTGAAGCACGACTGTAGGGTCCCATTAAAGTCGCACACAAAACATGCTGCCAATATTAAGCCCATCTTTGTCGCCCCTCTGGACCGCGGATTTCAAGCCGTAAAAGCTTTTTTTTTTATTTTTTATCGTGATTTCATTCCATGCACATGACTAACTCATAGACTACAGAGCTACCGAGACAGCTGACACAGCTTCGGCCTTCGCTTGCGGAAACCTTTCGCGTGTGACGGTACCAGTCGTCAGGTAAAGTAGCAGTTTCACCGAAACATTGCAGCATGGTAACTTCAATCGGGAAAGCTTTAATATATTCCGATGAAATTCGCCCACTGTGTGCTGTCAGATGACGCCATCGTTGTGGTGATATTGCCGACGCGCCCTCAATAGTGTTGCCGTTCCATTTTTTGCAACATCTTCCACCAACGAGCTGCGCTTGCTTTCTGCCGACACGCCGAACCGTGCGTCCACCTCCCGAACAGCCATCGACGCAGCTGCAGTTTCAAACGCGCTGTAGTTCCCTCTGGTATCTGGTGTCAACTCCGCAAGGCCGCTTCCATTCGCGCGCCTGTCCGCAACAAACGCGGCTTGTGGAGCGGTCGAGGATGCTGCTCCGCTCGGAGCTGTGCTTGAGTCGGCCGCTTCACTTCCGGTACTGCTCTGGCCCGTAGATTTCACGGCGAACGAGGTGCTTGTCGAATGCGCTAGGTGGCTACCAGTGGCAGTCTTTTCCGTAGAATATTCTACTGTAAATTTCTTTATCGATTGTGTATTTTGCGCTGTCACTGTCTGGCCGCTTATCGAGTCTGGACCGATAGTCCTGCTTCCTGGATAGGAAATGGTACTGGAGATGAAGATTCTACCTGTAGACCAGGTCGCTGCGCTGCTGCTCGTTGAATCCGAGTCGATAATAATCCTACCACGATAGGAACCGGTACTGGAGACCAAGTGCCTATCCACCGACACAGTGGGTGACACGCCGGCCGTTGACTTTGTATGGGTAGTGTTACCCGGATAGGAATCAGTGCTGGAAATTCTACCCATCGACTCAGTAGTTGACTCCAAACCGACATTGGTGCTATCCGGATGCGAACCGGTGCTGGAGGCGAAGATCCTGCCCGTCGGCAGGGTCGCTGCGCTACCGCTAGTTGACTCTGAAGCGGTAGCTGTGGTACCCGGATGAGAAATGGTGGTGGCGACGAAGGTCTTGCCCGACAACCCTGATCGTGTAGTAGTGACACTTGTATGACCATTTTCACTGAATGCTCTGCCTCTGTTCCTCGTTCCGGACGCCCTGCTGCTTGGCGTGTCCCACAGTATGGTGTCGCGCAGCCATGATTTCTCACCATTGGTTTCACTCGGCTCGTCCATACCAAATATGGTCGCCGCCCTCGTTGGCACAAATCTACGTCGCCTGACAGTGGCGTTGTACAAGCGATGAGCAAATCTCACACCGGGGCCGGAGTCGTCCGGCTGAAGCGGCTTAGAAGGCAGCTGCAGGCGCAGAGGCGGATCGGAAGCCAGATCGGCACCTTCTTCGTCCGAAACAGCTCCGAAAGCACTTTTCACAAGCAGCGCAGTGGCAAAAGCACCGACGAAGACGATGCAGGCAACGGCCGGTGCTCGTATGTACGTGGAAGCCTTCTGGAGACCTTTTATCGTTGATCCGACGCGTATCAGGAGCTTCATAGAATTTTTCTCTGCCGGCTCGATACTGCTGCCGGCTGTGCTCTCCACACTGTTGCTTCGTCGCACCCTGCACAGTTAGAGCAACGGTTTCTACAGTTAAAGCAAGTTTCTCATCGGTGAAGGTATCATACCGGATGTTCCCCTCTGGTTAACATCCCTGCCTTTCCCCTTTCTTCAGTCTCTCTCCCTTTATCTTCGATGCATCTACACAATGCTGTAATTCTCTGCATCACTCTGTCGAGTCATACCAGTTTGGGCGTCGAAACGCCTCCGTCTTGGTCGTAGCGCCCAACACACTTCATTATAATTTTAAAATAAAGGCCATGAGAAGGTAGGTCAAGGATAACGACAAGGCGCATTTTAATTATTAGTGACCTTCTATTAGGAGAGGTGAAGGAGATCTTGTTACTGGGCTAGATACATGTACAGTAAAAACTTGTTTGTTTCATTTACTTGATGCGTTACTTAAAGGTGTATTGAATCACCTCTCGGGCGATGTTCGATTGCCAAGTACTCTGTTTCTGCTGAACGCATCGAAGTACTTTTTTGCTGCAAAGTACTTTTGAAATAGTTTGTTTTACCATCAAATGAATTTCCCGACTTCGATAAAAAACGTTTCGGGACCACTTTTAGCAAGCTTACCAGTTAAAACTCGCTACTTTAACTTCGGCATTCCGAGTACAATTACAGTAACATTCGCGTTTGTACGTAAGCTGCGACTAGTAATTAAATGATGGCTCCGAAACAAAATGTAAACTAGTGGTCACATATACATGCTAAGACCTAAATGATTAGTATACTGTATTCTCGTAGGTGGCTTTCAATCTGTGATCTCCAAATAGCTAACGCGACCTTCCTCTGCGTAACTAGCTGCAACGGTTTATGCGGTAGAGGTCGCAAATGTTGGCGAAGCAGTATGAACCTCATATCGCTGCACGAAAGTGTATACATGCGCTTTTTTAGCTTTACGTAAAAGACAAGAAATAGCGCCTTCGACGAACACCGGAAACGCACCACATTCGTCCCTGTAGTTCTGCAGAGCACGGATGGTAATGGCTGCAGCAGACACATTACCTTAACCACTAAATTTAAGCGCTGTCCGGGACTCACGCAGAGGCACTTCACGAGGGTGGGCCTTTTGCTTATGTCGACGCTTGGTGGTTACCCTGCCAACGCGTCGTAAACCACGTGCTCTGCTAAAGAATACGCGTAACGCATGATAATTTAGTGTGCGCTCTGCCCCTCGGGAGTGAATAAATTTTAATGAAACCCAAGGGGTGCGTAAAGATAAAAGGCCCATGAGAGTAGTACTTCTTTAGCAGGACTACACCACGTGGTCCACCTAACGTGCGCCAAAATTTGAAAATATGCAATTGCCACACAGCTGGACACAACCAAAGTAACGTTGTTTGCCGTCTCTTGGAGCGAATATACTTCTTTTCTGTTTCGCCTAATTGGATAATCAGATATCACTAATTAACCAAACACAGTAAATATTCTATTCAAAGCAAAAGTGCCAATCAGAAAATTGTAGACCATCCTGAAATATTCTCGATTCAGCTTTTTGTTGCTCAATATGTGCTACATAAATGTTTTTTCCAAGCCTGAAAGGAAGCCTGCGAAACACAGAAATTTCCCCTTTGCACATTAGTTACAAATAATTCATTCCGATTTGACCAACATACAGTAATTCTACATGGAAATTCTCCGCGCGAGTCTTTCTTACTTAAGAACTTCCATTGCTGACTTCTTTTCACGCAGTTTGTGCAACCTAATATTGGCCAAAATAAGCCTAAACCTAATGCGAGAGTGGACAATGAAGGCAGCCGCAGCTGGACGTACGAATCGTATGACGAGGAGCCGCGGTGCGAACTCGTAGCTCCCGACAACGCATCGTTGTCCACAGTCACCGATGACCACTGGACTCTCGATCGGGAAGAAGGCGGAAGCGCCCCATGACCGGCCGACGGCGTCAACCGGTGACTGAATTGCGTCGGGGTACGAACAAGCCACCAGTACCGCTCCGTCTCCAATGGATTTTCTTCATCGCGAGGGAGTCTTGTCACCCATGGACGCACGGCTTTTCGAGTTGGCTGGATAGGCGTCGCCATAGTATAGTGACGGCAGAATGAGGAGAGGAAGGCCTGGGCTTAGATTCGGTTGAGGCTGGCGCTGTGCATGCGAGAAAATGGCTTGGTTTGGTTTGGTTTGGTGCTTAATGGTATATATGGCTCAACCCACTACACGAGATCAGCCATGAATCGGGCAGTAGTAGGCAGCAAAGGTAACAAACCTTCAAAGAAATTTTTTAAGTGGAAGTTAATAAATGAACAATAATCGTTAATCTCAATTTAGGGCTGTATTTATAGAATAAATATTTTTGTTATTCATGGTAAGGAAAAGTACTGATAAAATTAACATGGTAGTCCCCGTGTTTCGCTTACAGAAGTAAATATAAGATCTCATACGTTCCTCTTGCGGTACCCTAGTGATGATGCGCCAAGAGATAGTATAACAGGAAGCGTAATGCCCAGTCCAAGTTGGTGAACGGGACCTTCTGGATGTCGTTTTCTTTACGCGTTTAACTTATCACATTTTATAAAATAATAACATTAAGGGTAAGGAGCCAAATCAGACCTGTGGGAATAAAAGTTAAGTATTGGTATTCCGCAACGCGTTCTCATAAGCGAATCTTCAAATTTTCTGGGGAAACACCATCTGCTGTGCCAAGTAAATCTAAGATGCTGAAAATCAGGGTTATTTAATACAGATTATTTGGCATATTCCTCGTTACCAGAGCATCTTTCAAATCTTGCAGCAGTGATATTCGCCGAAGGTCGTAGAATCCTCAGTACCGAGCCTATAAGAGACGCCACTATATAGTGAGTCTGCTGACTCTCTTAAATTTAGCTCCATGTGCCCTGTCACTCATATGAAACGAACCAGGTGTAAACTTTGGGGGGTAGATGAAAAAATTTTTCTGAGAACGGTACATGAATTTAGCACTGACAGAGCAGACAATACGGCCGAGGAGTCGGTCATGATTATGGCTGAAGAACAAGACATGGGAAGTTTTTGTAGTGCTACAATGTTAGCCGATAACACTGCCTGGAATGTTGGCGTAACATTGGGCAGTTGAAGAGAAAAAGAAATTTAGTGATGATGAAAAAGTTGTTTACTTCTGCCTTCTGTTCACTGGCAGAAGCATCTGTGGTTTTACTGTATTTTTGGTGGTTCTCAAAGGGGTCATAAAACAAACCGTTTAGGTATCTAATAGGCAGGAGTTTTGCACATTTAGGAAACATTAAATTCAACGCTTGCTGTAGGATAGGTACATTTGGTAAAACCACATCATGGATTATTACTTACAATGGTTCCGATAGTTCTGCACAAACAATGTAGTCGAGACCATTTATTCTCAAAGAATGTCGCCTGTTCTCGAACGAAGGAATGTTTCTTGGGTGAAGCACAGATGTTCAGTAATGTTTGCACTTTCAGTATCCGAAATCTAGTTTGAAAAGAAGACAAGTGAGTTTCATGATGAAAAATATTATTCGACGCAAATTTTGGAAGGCCTAGACATAAACGTAGTGCTTCGAGTTCCAAAAGAACAAGAGGGCTTAATGTAAAAGTAGGACGCCCAGAGAATAATGCACAACCATACTTCAAAATGGGGTGGAAATAGATACAATGAATCATCAGCAGAGTCTCCCCGCGCATTCCAAAACCACTGCTGCCGACTCTTCGTAATAAGCCAACAGCGCGTGCTCCTTTAGATTCGATATACTCCATGCGCGTCCACAAATGAAAGATTTCTATATAACTTGCTAGGCATTTTGATGATTCTAGCTGTGGAATTATCTCCTGACCATACGTCAGTGTTATTCGGACAGGAAAAGTTAAGGAGAAAACAACGATTGCCCTTTCATTGACCTTAAGAGACATTTAATTTGTATTCCAGTAAGCCACACTTCAATATGATTCAAATGCGACTGCAAAGTATTATATAGGAAATGTCTATCATTTGGCAAAGAAAAGGTGTGATATAGTCAGCGTATACATATATAAAACTGCAAACATCATGGTGTGACGGAATATTACTTCTTAAAATAATAAATAACACGGGGGAGAGAACTGAGCTTTGGGGAACACCCCTTGTCTGTGTGTACTACTCAGAGGAAACAGCATCACGATAACAAGAAAGTGTGCGTCCGCTCAGGAAAGTATGAATCCATGCAGTTATATATTGTGAGATATCCACACTTTCAAGTTTGTTGATCAAGATGGCGTGCTCGACGCTGTCATACGGCTTCGTAATATCTAAACTCACTAACCGGCGTACTGTCTCGTTCTTTGGGGGGAGAGGGGTGAGCGAGTTGAATTCGATTCTCCAAGTCAACATGAGCTCACCAAATTGAGCACCCAGGCCTGAATCCTATTTGACAATCACTCAATAATTGGTTCTCACCTGTCCAATTTTCAATATGACCAACAAAACTCCCTTTATTAACTTTACTAGATTTGAAGTAAGGAAAATATACCTAATGTTATCTATTGTATATCCATCGCCTTGTTTTTTAAGCAGGGGAATTACTTTGGAAATTGTCCTATCGAGATGAATCCACGCATTATTTGTATAGAAAAAATGATAAGGTTAAGCAAGTCCTGTGAAGGCAATCCAAACATTATCTTTATCATTGTTGTTGTTATAGCATGAGGACCTGGTACCGCTTTCACTAATTCTTGAAATGGGACTGCTATGGATTCATTATATATGGCTTCTTCAGGCTGCGGCCGATAACACAGTAGAAGTGATAGTAATCCACCCTCTAAGCCTTTTGTGATCTCCTCCAGTCACTATACCGATTCAGGGGAAGTCAAACAGATTCTGCATTTACAGGTGCTGGAACAATCGTCTTGGCCTATAGAAAACTAAATAGTGCTTTTTATTACCAGACTATGATAGATAACTGTAATGTTTAGTGTTATAATTTTATTGCGCTTTGTCAGCGGTTGCTTGAATATAGCCACAAGTTTATAGTCATTCCAATTACGTGGACATTGGTTATACAGTAACTTTCTCCACGCTGCTTTTCTTCTATATTCGCGTTCACTGTCGGGTACCCCCAGGGTGAATAAGCACTACCTTTTGTTGGCTGTATACTGAATCTGCATTTTTTTATAGCTGTCGCTTATCACGCGACACAAATTAAGTGCCTTTACTTCGTCACTTAGTCCTACCCGTTATTTTAAAAGTGATCGCAATGAATCTTGAAATTTGCTATAATTAACATATATGTGCACACATGCTTATTGACCGAGTTAATTTGGCACGCGATTTCAAGAATTATTGGAAGATGGTCGCTGTTTGTCGCCAAGGTGATAGCAGACCAAGACAAAATGACACAACTCGCACTGGGAAATATAGGTCTAGCACAGAACGCGATTTTCTAGATACATAAGTTGGTGTTCTGGAATTTGCACAATTAAGGTCATTTGATGAAGTCCAATCTAACAATCGTTTGCCACAAGAATTGGACTGATAGCCCCATGATACATGGTGAGAATTGAAGTCACCAGTTATGATTATATCGTTTCTGCATGCTGCAATCGCGGCATCAAGAGAACCTGTATTCATAACTCCTGTAGGAAAATAAACACTGACTATAAAAAATGCGGC
This sequence comes from Dermacentor albipictus, assembly GCF_038994185.2. Lineage (NCBI taxonomy): Eukaryota > Metazoa > Arthropoda > Arachnida > Ixodida > Ixodidae > Dermacentor > Dermacentor albipictus. Next base: position 436,948,261 of record NC_091821.1, read on the forward strand.
ATATCCAGATAGTATTACGTCTAATGCTAGAATCTAACTTTCTGCAGAGAATGACTGGTGACTAATCTTAGCTCTGTGGCAAATTTTTGAAGAGATGAAAAATTCTAAACCCACTCTACGAGGAGGGCAATCCAGACAAAAACTACGATAATTGTTTAAATGAAAACTCTTTTCTGTAGACAACCATGTTTCTTGCAAAATAATCAAATCTGGAGAAAGTTCTTCAGAAAGATATAACAAATCGGTGGCTGCAGCAAAAATGAAACGTCAGTTCCACTGCAGCACTTTTAAGGTCCCTATGTTGACGATATACCGGCACTATTAACTGCCGTCTGTAGAATGCCATCTTTTAGGACATCATCCTTTGATAGCTTGTCATTGTGACTCTTTTTAGCCTTTAGTTTATGAAAGATAGTAGCTCTAGGGGAGTACGGAAAAGCATGTTTACACGTTCGAGTATCCAAATCCATGTTCTCAATGTTTTCTGAACTGGACTCGCAACTGTTACCACCCTCGCGTTCGACATGAGATGCGGAAGGTTCAGTAGCATCATGATTGCGGGGCGAGGTCTCTGCCGATAGGCATTTGTCTGTATTCTCATGAGAAGCTGTAATTTTAGAAACAACACTTGGTGGCACGGCAACCAGCAAAAGTTGTGACATCTGAGCAGTAAAAACTTGCCCAATGGTCTCTGAAAGGTTCGGAAAAGACTTCGAAAAAATGGCTTTTGTGTATTGTAAACTTCCTTTTCGTAATTGTCGCTTTCTATTTCAATTTTTTCTGGTATTTTTATTTGTATGTTTATTATTTCTTTTTTACCGTGCGCCCTCGCTCAGACCGTAGGGTTGTTACTGAGTCATTAAATAAACATGATTGATTGATTGATTGATTGATTGATTGATTGATTGATTGATTGATTGATTTATTGATTGATTGATTGATTGATTGACAAACATTTGTTCTTTTGATTACGCGCTGAGTAGGTATGAGCTTGCATCGTAGAATCTATACGAATAGTGTTGAGTCACTTTATGCTTGATCACTTTATTCTCTTCTGTAGGCGGTTTGCAGGCCAGAAAAGAAACTGCTGACAAATTCCCCATGCTCGAATGAGGATCGCTTTTTACTTTACAGATACTCTCTTATTCGGCGAAACATGCTAGAAAGAAGTATGCTTGCGTCTACACTATTGCACAGGGAGGTTTCACTTCTAGATATTGTTTCTTTGTCATTTTGCTCTTTTTTTCTCTTTTGTCGTACATTCGTAAGCTACTGCACGTGATAATTTACGTTTTTGACCAAAACCATAGCCAATCCTTCCCGAAGGCACATGTCATTGTCATGCGGGGAAAACAGAAGCATGAACAACGGCAACATCGGCTTTCGACTCACTGAAGAAGGAACAGAAATATAGGCAGATTCAAAGCACACGTGGCATCTATGTGAAGCGAATAAGCTTTAGTAAAGCGCTTAATTAAAAGTTTCACAACTAACGATGATGCGTAAAACGTTTACTTTCATCCTAGGCAACGAGTAATCTCGTGGAACGTCCATACATTTACACACCACAAGCATCAAAACTTTATTGTCGTGCAATTTTTGCGTTTATGCGCTGCATCATTCAGAAGCTATGCCGAAATGCAAACTCCAATCAGGTGGATGCACCGCGTGAGACGTATACGCAGCGAGGTCAAGAGGACGAAGGCGATGTGTGATGCTTGTTGAGGGAAGAATGGTGATGGAAGCTGTGCGCACAGAAACGTGCCGCACCTATCAAGCGACATTTCGGAATTCTGTACCTCTTTTGTCACACTGGGACGTACCCTTCCTGACACATTGGTTAACAACGGGCACACCCCCCAGTGACACATACCGAAAGGCTAAAAAAAGGTAAATCCAAGGATCTGAAATAGAACTTGGCAGTGGTCGTTGCGGTTGCTACCGGCACCAAGACAACGGCAGCGAGCGTATGGTGCACGGACGCCACAGACGCCGAGAAGGTTGCCATTGCCCTGGCGATCTTCGAGGCCGAGTGTCGCACCATGCTCAGCTACTCGATGGACGCCGTGCGCAACTTTGCCAAGCGGCGAGTACGCGCGCCGGGGGCCGCCATCATCGGCAAGCTCCAGTTCCAAGGCCGTGGCAGCACCACCCGTGTCAAGTGGTTCCCGGCGCACGTCGGCGAGTGTACAGCTTCACCGAACCACAACGAGACGGCCCATTCGGCGGCGCGAGCGCCGACCCTCCGCGCCCCCGAGAGTGACCGTTCCGTCTGGTGGTTCGAAACCAAGGACCGAGTGACCAGTTATGGCGAAGTTACCAAGTGTTATCGCTTAGGTCGACGGACAATGCCGCCTCCCCACCCGGCACTCAGTCGCGAGGAGACCGTCATCTCACTCCTCGCCCCGGCAATGCTACGCGTGCTTCGCCCAGAACTCTGTCTGAGTGGTATGTGCGGTTATAGTGCCTAGAATATACTGGCTAGTGTGCCGTCCGCGGCCTCTCGGGTGGCACCAAATGCAATGAATGCCGGCGGCTGCCACTAGGGGCGCTGCAGTGCAGGAGGGTGCCGCGGCACCATCCGGTCTTCGTAGCCCGCCGTGTTTCCACAGCATCGGCAAGCGGGCTGCTGCGCTTTTTGTTTTTATTAAGCTGTAGCAGCAGCACAGTTCAGATGTGGGCAGCTGATTTATAAATCAGGGTTAGTTTTTATTACAACAGGCTTCTCTAGCGCTTGTCGCTTGCGTGAAAAGCGTGTGCTAGCTCAGCTGGGCTTCGAGCGGGAACCTGATGTGTTTCTATGCTGGCGAAGAGAAAACGTAATTTCTAAGGCAAATGCCTTGACCTGCATGTTCCAAGGCCGTGTTGCGAGGTACAGAACATATCACACGATCCAAGGAAGGCCAGAAACGAACCAAAGCATGTCCAGCCGTGTATAGGAGATGCTAAATGATTAGCAAATTTAATTATTCATTATAGTGGTTGGATTAAGGGGGATAAGGCTGAATTAGAGGGATTAAGGTGTATTAATTAAGGAGGATTAGAGTGAATTAGAGTAAGCTTCACAAGGCGTTCGCCTTCGTGTCTCTTCGGCGACAGCTAAGGACACTTGTTTTTTATTCTAGCCGTGATGGCAGCGTAGTTTTTTTAAGGGTAAGTTTTAGGTTGCATTTTTCATTCTAATAAAGTAAAGGAATTCTAAGGTTACGTTACTGTTCTATTGATGTTATATTAATGCATAACCGTTGAAAACCGCTGTAGCAGATCATCTTTTGAAGTGACATGAATTTCGCTGTACTTTCTTTTTATTTTATTTGATTCTATTTCTGCCTATTATCTTATTGTTGTCCTCATAGGTTTGAATGTTTTTGATTGTTTGTAAACCATGTACCTATCTCCTAATAATGTCCATTGGGCCACAAGGATAGGATAATAAGTAATAAAATTTGCCTGTGAAATGGACTGCACGCGGTGTTCTGTGTACTATACATTTTTTAATACCTGGTACACACGTGCAGATTTCTTTTTATGTCTGATATAAGTGAACGAAAATGGGAAACAGATCTTTAATTTAAGCGTAACAAATATTTTATTCTCGCGTAACAACAGTCAAACGCGGGCATATAAGACAGGCCTAGATGAGATAATGCACACATACATGAAGAAGATAGATCTAGTGGCAGTGACGCAGTTTAAAGAGCTTCTGTCGTTGCCTTTGCGCTTCCCTCTCTTTGTTGATGCCTTTAAAAAAAACGAAACCTCAAGAAAACAGAACTTCACAAGTGTTGTCAAAGCTGGTTTTTCATGCTCTGGGCAACCTAGTTGGGGAAAGGTCAGTGTCTGCAGCTGACCTGAAAAATCAGCTAGACTCACTACATCTAATTTGTTTTTGCTAAAGAACACAGTAAAAGCATCTTCCACGGCCTTCACAGCGGTTGACAAGGTCACTAAGATAGACAAGGCCTCCATTGTCAAAATGCGGATTGCAATAGTAAAGCAGCGTCGGCACTAGCTTCAGCTTACGCAAAGGAAGCCTGCACACTGTGGTCAAGAATTTTGGGCAGTGATCCTTCGTGCATCATAACAGTATAGTAGATCAAAGCACTACTGCTCCTTTTTTCTTGTTTTTTTTCCCTGGTACTCACGAAAAGTAAGGTGCATGCTTAGGATACTCAGGAAATATCGTGGGTATAGCGTAGGGTTTCAGGCGTGGTTTATCGCGGGGAATCTCGTGGACAACGCCGTTCACGGTGATAGAGAACGCGCGTCGAACTAAGCTGTTTTCAAAATGTTTTTCACAAAACACAGCAGTTGGTACCGGCCTTCTGTCCGCTCTCCTGACCATTCTTGCCCATTCTGCTGCCGCTTCGTACCAGTGGTGGAGTGAACAAGGATACACGCCCTTTGTTCGAGCGGTAACCGCTTCGACACAACGGCACAAAGCAGCTCCTCTCCTTGCAGTCTCTACGGCATTTTTTCACCGCCGCCGCATAGTTCTTGTAATGACAGGCACACGAACACAGCAGCGACGCACTCACCCTTTGACAACACCAAGAACAAACATGCAACGACTGAAAACGCCAACATAGATACCGACGCAACAGCTGCGAAACTGATATGCGAAGCAGACGACACGCGCAGTCTGCACCCACCCGTGTGGCAGCGACCTCTGTCGGCCACCGTGGGCATTCATTGCAGGCGGCGCCACACTCCTCCATTGAAAAGAGCGGATGCACGGCACACTAGCCAGTATATTCTAGGCACTATAGTGCGGTGTTTGTGCAGTGGGTCCGGCGGACCAATGGCACATCATGTGGGACTGTGCCAGGTTCCCGAGCGAAGCTACCTCCAGGACATACCCGCCTGAACTTCAAAGTGCAATGCAGTCTACAGACAAGGACACTCAACTATGGGCCGTCCAGCAGGTCCGGGGTGCACTCGAAAAGCACAAGCTTCACGACCTACCACAAACGGGCCGAACTGTGGTAGTGAAGAGTAGGGCATAACCCCGGGTCGACGCTTGGCCAACGTCACGACGCGTTAAACCATCGGTTGCCGGCTTTTTATTAAAGGTATTCCTATCCCATAACTTGCCATTGCATTAACAGATCGGTGCGTTTTAGAGACGCCTGTGAGCCGACATCTGCATAATCTGTCTGCATACAAAGGTTGTATAAGCCACATCACTGGTAGTTTCATATAGTCCTGGTATATAGATTTCCACAAATATATCAGCTGAGATAGCAACCGACGTACCCCACAGCACACAGCAGTCACGCAGGCTAAAAACATCATGAGCATCATAAGCAGCTATGCGCATCCATACGGTAATCTCACTTTGAATTTTCTATGGCATATATTCACAACAGACAAAGAAAACATCAGGACCGCCTTCTTCTTGACCAATCATCGTCATCAATCCCCTGCAGTGGGTAAGCGCCATAATTCTGAATCGGGAACAAGCATGAAGACCGACAGAGCACGTCGAGTGTGTCACAGTGCCTCGGCTCCTGAACTGCACTCGTCGACAAGCTGCACTCTCGATCCTACGTCCTCAGCGCTCTCCTCAGATTTAGTCGACCTGAAGACTATCGACCATGGTGGTAGCCATGGTCCGACGGAGCCACCGTCACCGACCCTAGAAGCAGCAGCAGTAGCTGGTGCGTTCTGTTCTCGGAACGTCAGCGGACATGACGCCATATTGAACGAGGACGAAGAGGCCTTCCTGACGCGCGTCAACATCGGCTCACCCACACAGCTGCAGCGCGACGCTACAGCGGCGGGGGAGCGCAGCTTCAGACTGGTCTGCGGCTCTATCTTCGCCGTCTGCTGCTGCGTCCTGATCTCGCCGCTGGTGGTGCGGAAAGCGCTCAACCTGATAGGCGCAACCACCACGTTCCCCGACGACGACACCGAGACGGAGCCCGTGCTCCACCTGGTGGATGGAAGCGTTCGCGACGAAGGGCAAGCAATGCGACTGGGGCATAGAGAAAGAAATTTCTTTCTTTCTCTATGACTGGGGTCCGCCGGATTCGACGAGGCTTCGCAATCGATGTCACCGTGGCGACGACGGCGCCTCCCAGACGTCAACAAGAGCACCGAGACACGCACAAATTCTAGCAACCACCGGAGTGACCGAAAGGAACGAGTAGTCACACGTACTGCTATAGACGAGAGCCCGAGCCAGTTATCAACGAATGAGACAGCTGAGCCGGACGTGGCCTTGAGAACAAGCGTTCCGGTCAGTCGTGCGAACTCCAAACGAAATGGTAACGCCGCGCAGGCAAGGCGTAGAAAGAACCAGAGAAAGAAAGCCACCACGCGGATTTCTCATAACGTAGGGGTGTTCGCGTCTGGACGTCGAGTGATACGTGGTCGCAGTTCTTCTCTCAATGGCCGGCTCAAAACGGCGGTGGCCGTTCTCAAGATTCCTCGTGCCTCTGACATTTCTTCAGCTGGACAGCGATACCAGTTTTTCTTTGTGACTAGCCCACAGTCCTCGTCTAGACCAATATGGCCTGCTCCAAGTACAAAAAGAAAAATTAAATGAACAAATTTCATTACGGCAGAAAGTCATGTCCAATGGAGCAAGATTCTATCAAATTTCTACATTACAACGCTGCGCATGATCGAAGCTCTGCAGCATTGCTTTTTTCTTCTGTAAAATCGTATATATATCACAAGCTACTATTTTTGCAAACGCAAAAAAAGAACCGACACTACATACTACTACACGAAGAAAATTTGCGGTTTACTATGCAATCATGCGCAGGATGAAAAACAGGTAATACTGTGTCACGGCGAAGACAGACAAGTGAGCGAATATGAGGAAATCGGGTTTCTTTTTCGCCTATATATCCTAAAAATTGAAGAGCATGAGCAAACGCGCCCAACACTTAGTGGGCAAGCACCATGTTTTGTGGTCGTCATCATCATAATCATCATTACCACCAACAACCACTGTCCCTCCTGACAGTGAGTGAGTGAATAAACGTTTATCGGGACCAGCAAAACGCGAAAAGACGCGCGCCCAGCTAATCCGCACAGCGGGACCAACAGGTCTAGCCTGCCGGCCCGATCGCGGGCGTGCTGGATTGCCATGATTTGGTCTTAAAAAACGGGACTTCGCAGGAGCGCGTCGCACTCTTCCTTGGTGAACTTCAGGCCCAACGACCCGCACTACCAGAGCATGTGAGACAAAGTAGCAGCCTCCCCACAGGTCGCGCAAGAGCACTTCGGGCAAATGTCAGGATATACGCTGCTGAAGGACGCTGGATTTGGGTAGGAGTTAGTTTAGAGGAGCCTGAGCGTGACCGCCTGCGGCCTGCTTAGCTTGTAATGAGGAGGCGGGAAAACCCTTCTCTCTAAGTAAAGTGATTTAGTAATTTCATTGTGCGTGATAGGGGCGTCCCTGTGTGCGGGGGGAAAGTCGCCCGATCCGAAGGCAGCGCGGTCGGCAAGGCCACGCGCAGCCTCGTCGGCAGACTCGTTGAGGTTCAGGAGAACCCCCTCTACCGCCCCGATGTGGGCAGGGAACGAAAGGATCGAGTGTGTGGAGCTGTCGCCGTGCTTTGCGCCTTTCAGAATTTTAACTGCCTGCTGGGCTACCCGGCCTTTCTGGAATGACCTGACGGCCGCTTTCGAATCGCTGTACACCCTGTCTCTCCGACCGTCTTGCATGGCGAGTGCAATGCAACCGCCTGACTACCTCCTCACAGGAGGTCGTACCGTTTCACCTGGTGTCGGCAAGGGCAAGGTGTTGTCGGTGACAAGAGGAAGCGTTGTTTTTATCTTTTTATTTTACCTCATAAATTTATTTATAAACCCACGCTCTGCTATGGAAATTTTATTTACAGCGAAGCTAATAGCCTCTAGTTTCGGATTTCTCGTGGCGTTGTCCTCAAGGGAAAAAAATAAAATAAAAATCTTCAGCGATTGAAGCGAAAAGTACATACATTCTTTGGTATCACGCATACAATATACAGCACAGCATTCGTTCCAACAAATAACAAGCACAAAACAAGCATTCAAACCACATAATTGATAATAAGACGCTCGATCCTATTAATAATCTGAATCACATAGCACTCCCCACATACGTTTCCCGGTAAAAATTACTGTTTCATAAGCTGCCGTGGTGACTGCAGCTTGCGACGTGCGGAGTGACTTCACTACCCTTTCATATATGAAAGAACCAACCTAGTAACTGCTTTCATTCTTGTTGCAGCACCGCTGTGAATAGGCAGCTCCCGAGGAGCAGCCTGAAAGCGAAGAGCGGCAAAGGGAAAAGAAACGGCAATACGACCAGCTGCAGCGGATTGCCAGAATTGACGAACTTCGTTCCAAGTAGGCTCAGCGCAAGCGCCAAGCCAGGGAAAACCCGTTTGTTCTTGCTCAAGAGGCCCTAATGTTGGCGAAATTAATGCGACTTTGATGAACCTTTAATGTTGACGTTGCGAAACCCGACAAGGACTGGTTCCTGTCGTTTGTCAGGTGCAACTTTGGACTCGCGTGCCACAGTGACGCCAATCAACCAACCACGTGGTACAGATCGTGTTTGGATTGCGTTATGGCCACGCATGTAGCGAAAGTGATCGGGCAACCCATCACGACGTAACACAGCGATCACAAAGCCATTGTCACTAACCTTACCCTAAAGCAATAAAGCATTACGTACCCCTCCTCCTCAGCAGTTGTAGCAGTGGTTTTCAACAGCTTCGCTGGACATCCACTTTCACGGGGCCAGGATGGCCAGTCAATTTTTTTTATCATCTTAGCAAAAATTACGGCAGAAACCATCTCACGATGATTATCGACGATAATGCGATTAGCATGCGAGCAATGTAGCGACACATCGTATTGCTGAAGTTACGTTTATTTAAAATCTGTAATGCTCATTCAGAAATTTGCTTCAGCTATGTGCCACACGCACGGCCTGGGGTGTTAGCCCTCTTATCTTGGCAAGCATTCGCTTGACAAGAAAACCCATGAGCTTGGCGGCATGGCGAAGACGACCAGTGTATGACAACGATGGCGCAACGATGACGGCACGACGACGATAATATGACAGCGGATGCTTGACAGCAACTGTCTGACGACAACGTAATGACAATAATGGCAGGGCGATGGTGGCATAATCACGCTTCCATGAGGAGACAGCATGATTATGGTAGCATAACGAATAATTCGCGTTGATGAAACGAAGAAGGCCTTATGACGACCGTTGTATAAGGTTTCTGAAGTGGTGACTATTATAAAACGGCAGCAGGATGGTGATGGCGACGGCACATATATAGATAGCATAGCCCATAGATAGGCGCAAAACACCTGAATAAGTAAAGACATTTAATCACATTAAAGACACGTCGGTTGAGGGTGCTCCCCCGAAACTCAATGAGCCTGCTCACGAAGCTTCGCGTGACCTTACCGACCGCGCTTCCTCTGTAAGGAGCGCCGACTCTCCTCCTCCCTACGGCCACAAGGTCACTCCCGCTACTCACAACGAGGTTATTGAACTCTTCTACGTGTCTATAGAAGAGCCTTTCCACCCCCTCACCCCAAGTTGAATAAAGCGCAAGTCGTTTCGCTTAGTCCTCTACAGACCAGCCCATATCAGTGTCTGTCCGCTCGCCACGAGGGTTATACCGCGGTATATCGCGACGACGTCTGCCCGTTCTGCGGCCAGACCTCTACTCTAGCGCACATGCTCTGGTAGTGCGGGTCGACATACCCCAATTTCATCAACAAGGAGCGAGACTCACTTTCTGCGTAGCCCTGCTCTAGACAATCAAATCCTGGCTGTCCGGCGTGCCCGTGACCGGGCCAGTGGGCTAGACCTGCCGGTCCCGACGTGGGACTAGCCGGGTTCGCGACGAGTTCGCGTCCTCGCCGGACCTTAAATAAAGTTTCTTCACTTACTCAATACACGTGAAACCGCCTGTACCTTGGACGATCCCCCGTAGAGTGTATGAGCCAGCGTTTGGACACAAGAACACGAACGGTCCTGCCATATTGCTGCAGTACTAATGTGCACTCACTAGGATTACTAAGGAATGTTTGAGGCATGGCTAGAGAAGTTATGCATGTCGTTAAACGTTAGCAAAATTGCGGAACTGGTCTGTATGCACAGCACTTACTGCATCTTCAAATTCAAGAATTCTGCTAAAATTTTGTTCGAATTCGAGTAATTTCTCATGGTACCTCCGTACTTACGGCAAGTATACTTACTTTGGGTACCGGGACATCGCCGGTAGCACTTGAATGAAATAGCTAATTCACTCGCACGAGCATCGCTCAACGGCCCTTTCGTAGCTGTTTTGCCGACATCGACTTATGTAACCGAGCCTAAGCACAGAAATTTTTTTATATCGCAAAATTCTGCAATATCCATGCTAACATCGTCTTCTGAATTCCACCATCTTCGTTTCTCATGGTATTATAATTGGGTTCCTTCAAGGCCATTCGAAGTTTCTTTTACAAAATTTAGGTTTCATGTGCCACCTTTAATTTTTTACTTGCACAGGTCTGGTCTCGCTGTGTCCCCTCTATGTTCTGTTTTGCAATGCACCTGATTCTATTGAGCACCTGATTCTTGCACCTGATTCTTTCTCTCGTGCCGCCGATATTTTAGACAAGGAAGCCTCAGAAAATTCATTTTGACAACTTAGGCTATCGCTAACCTTGCCATCCATTCTTTCTTTTGGGGCGCCTTCGCTGGGATTCAGCGAAAGGGATGCTTTTCTCGCAGTTTACAATTTTATTAGAGAGTGTAAAGATTGGGTGGTCAATTCCACCGCTTGTAACGAGTTGTCAAGATTGGAGTCGGGCATGAATTAGATGGTAGCTGGCCCATGCCATCGTCCAACTTATCCACGATGAGGACATTGTTGAAAGAAAGGACTGCTTCTCATGGAGAACGAGGAATATTGGTTTATTTACAGTATCTACATAAGGACGTTGCAGTTCATCAGTCTAGCATGACTGCGAGAGAAAGTACACTGAGCAGCCGCACCACAGCAGTTTATAAACACTCGGTCCTCTGTTTTAGGCTTGTAGCGCAGCTCGGAAGAGCAAAAGAGGAAGGAGGTAGGGGTAATCAAAGGGAACGGAAAACAGAGTGAGCGCTAACTAATCCCAATAAGGTAGCTCCCCTTTCCTGTGACAAGAACCACAAAAATAAGTTTGTTAATTGCACACATTGTGTCGTTTATTGTTTTCCACTCAAGTGCAGAAAACGTTACGTTGGTCAAACTGGCCGATGTCTGAATGACAGGCTGCGCGAACATGGTTACAATGCCAAGAATTGTATTACAGCTGGGGGGTTTCTTGCGCAGCACTGCAAAACGTGTGGTCGCGAACCTGTCTTAGAGGAATGCGTCATTCTTGGTCGCAGTCGTAATCAGCTCACAAGAGAAATCATCGAAGCAAAGGCTATCATTGGTCTGGGCCATGCATGTGTAAGCTCACCTTCATTATCATTATCAAACAATGAATTGGCGTATCTGCAGCCACAGGCTGTCTGAATGTGTTACCACTTGGTTACTATCGGTTTTGTTGCTTCATTTCTTTGTTATCTCCTGATGTCATATGGTTTGCCGAGTGTATAAGTAGTCTTGTGTCACGAAATAAACTGTCAGTTGGAAGTTAGCGCTCACTCTGTTTTCCGTTCCCTTTGATTACCCCTACCTCCTTCCTTTTTTGCTCTTTCGAGCTGCGCTACAAGCCTAAAACAGTCATGACATACCAACTCGCCCAAACTGCCACGCTTTTGACTCGGTCCTCCCTCGATCCCTAGGTGAGGGAAACGTTCGACCAGTCATCGTAGACGAGCCGCCTTTCTACGGGGGGGGGGGGGGCTTACACACACACACTTCCGCACAGGTTCACGGTCCCAACCTAGGTCAGACGGTCTTCGCAGAACTCGGGGTTTAGGTCAGGAAAGGCACATCTTATTCCCCTAGCTGACCCCTGCAGCGTAGCCGCCGGTTCTCCATTGCCTTGCGTCTTGAAAGGCGCGTGGGACGTTGCCGCCAAATACGTTCCCTCGGGAACTACCCCGCTCGCGGCAGACCAGGTCGGTGGTGGCGTGTTCAGTCACGAAGTCTGGTTCGTCGAACTCATCTCGAAAATACCGCGACGCAGAGTGGCGGACGCGGCGCATTGTCCGGCGCACACAGTAGACTTAGTGACGCCGTGTGTCTATAGGGGGTTGCGGTGGCTTTCAAAGAAAAGTCGACGCCGCTCTCGCACCTGGCTGGCAGAACTTGCACCTCAGCGGGCCGTTCCTAAAGGGACACTGAAACGATTTTGACGATTTTCTACAAACGTACCTGAGTCGTTAGAGTAGGTCCTTCTGATTGTTAATTGACACATCTAAGTGCTCCGCGTAAAGCGTGTAATTTATTATAAGGTTTTAAAAATGCACATCGCTGCCGATCGCAGCACACTGCTCGGCGGAATTTTAAGCCGCCCCTACCCATATGCCGGAAATCGCCCATATGACGTCAGTGGGGCGAGCTATCCGATTGGCTGACCAGGGCGCGTGATCGATAATTTTTCCAACTTTATGGTAAACAAATGATGTTAGCAATAGTTGGAACGTTAGTTATCTTGTTTTTATAAAAAGAAAGTAACATTAAGAGAATGAACACGAACAATTTTTCAGTACACTTAAGAGGAAGCTTTAGCTCGGGCTCAACTCCGACGCGGCCTATTCAAATACATGTAAAACGCAAAAAACATTTTTTCTGAGATAACCCCTGGACCGATTTTAATGAAATTTGTTGAATTTGAGAGAGAAAGTTGAATTCTAGTGACTGTTGAAAGGGGAATTTCGATTTATGTCATGGATGTTGTTAAAAGCATTTTCAAGAATTCGGAAGTACGAAAAAATAGAAGAACGAAGTTTACAAATTCATAACTCTGCATCAAAAACAGATATCGCAGTTCTGTAAACGGAATCCATTAGACCATTGAAAGCGGACAAATTTGATATATCGTTTTATATCTTACGTGAGTTTGTTACGTTGTTTACAAAAGTTCTACGAAAGCTGCATTTCCATATTAACAATTTTTTTGAAATTCGAGTATAGCATATCAATTTTGTCCGCTTTAGATGTACTATAAGATGCAATTCACAAAATTCTATTATCGTTTTTCGTTTCTGAGTTACAGACTTGTAAACATGACAGTTTCTTTTTTTGAAAATTTTTGATTTTTGCCAATTTTTAATAAAAAATTAAGGACCTAAATCAAAAATTTGAAACCAACAGTCACTGGATTTTAATTTCTTTTTTTTTGTTGTTTTAAGGCAACAAACTTCGTCAAATTTGGTGCAGTGTTTGCCGAGTAAAACGAATTCTCCTTTTACATGCATTTAGATAGGAGCACACGAGCTAAAGCTTCCACTTAAGCACTTCCGGCACACAGCAAGTGTCGTCTGCTTGTGTTACAACGTGCTCCGTCTTTGACGAGAGCTCCGTAGTCAGCGTCGGTCTGTCTTTTCGCGAGCGCTATGATTCGTCTTCGTTGCGTTGTGGACTGCAAACGTAGCGGCAGGCAATATGTCAAGCTGCGACATCGTGTCCTTTTGCAATCCAGTAGACGAGCGGACTGGCTGCAGCGCACTGGACAGCCGCTATTCGATGGGCCCCAGGATTTGCGCGATTGCGGCCGTCACTTTACACCGGAAGATTACTAACGCAATAGCGTTTTGCGAGTCCGGCATTAGGGTAAACGCAAGCGCAAGGGGACAGGGCCTGGTCTTGTCCCCTTGCGTGTAGTTTCAGGGGATGAACAGAAGCGCAAATGTGAATGGTCTTTAGAATGGTCTCCACGTTGCAGCCACCTGGTGGCATAGCGCTCAACCACACACAGTAGCAGTAACAAAATGTATTCTTCTTTACTGCTGGTGTAAATTTTTCGCAGGAGTGTAATCGTTAACACGTTGTTTTGTAAATGCTTAAAATGTTTTCACTTGGTTGGAGCAATATTAGCTCTTTCTTTGGCAGTTTAAGCTCTGCGCCACGGGTGGCTGGACCGTGGAGACCGATCAGGCAGCTCACGTACGTCTACGCTAAAGTTCCTTCATCAGCTTGAGTTTATGCCTTCACCGTTCCGTGGAAACGTTCTGCTAGTGTGTGATTACTGGAATACCAGACATGTTCGGCGCTACGACAGAATGCTCGCAACGCACGCTGCTTCGATAGCTCTCGCTTGGGGTTGACGGCCAAGCCGCTAGCGGAGACGTTTCGCGCGGGCGGGGGCGGGCTCCAAAACAACCGGAAGTGCATGATGTGACGTCGCATCGTGACGCAGAACCAGTGAAAGCGGAGCTTAGCCCCGATTGCTCGGCGAATGAGTTGAGGAGGAAAAGCATGGCTAGGGAGGAGGGTAACTTGTAATCGCTTGTAGCTCCATTATTACGTAACGCTTCACTTAAATTGTGGTGCGAATGTTCTACTTAAGCTGTACCCTACGCGTCTACAAAATTTGTGCGAACTGTTTCAGGGGTCCTTTAACAAGAGACAAAAAAGTACCTTGCTGAATTTCTAAAATTATCAGTTATTTCTGTTATTTCGCTTCTTTATGTTCAATCATTTTTTTTTCAAAATTCTTAACAATATTTTTTTTCTAAACTCATTTCTTTACTCCCGCACCCTGCTATTCAAATTTAGTTTTGTTTTAATTCTATACTTGCGGGAAACCGCCTGCTTCTTGACCAATCTCCCATAGTGGGTATGCGCCAGCGTTAGGAAAATAAAGACAAGACAGGGCAACTGTCTGACGAGACATGTTTTGAGGCAACAATAACAACATTCTCTCACTCCGCTTCTGTCGGGCTCATGGCGCCAACGCGATCACCCTTGCAGCAGTTCTACTCCAGGAGGCCACAGACACGCCCGCTGAAAACAGGCTGCTCGCGGGAGCGTCGGCGTCGTTGCCGCCACCAACACCGCAAACGAGTGCCCGTCGTCGTCTCCGCTCACGTCGCGGTGGTCTTCACGCGTGCGGCAGAAGTCGTCCACGCTGTACCGAGGCGCCGGATCGGGGTCTACAGCTGCAGCAAGACCTGCGACGGTTGTTGCCCCCGAGGAGTATTCCCAGTGCGCAGTAGCTTTCTTTCTTTGTCTTCTTCCTTTCTTTCCGTTTCTCTATTTTACACGCAGTTTATCGTCCTTCATGGAGGTCACTCGGTGATTAACACGTTAATCAGTGAAAATATTGTTAGTTCTCATGTTCTCAAGATAGTTCTCAAGCCAGCATGACGACTGTCCATAGATGGCGCCACTGCCTACGCATAATGGCGGCGCCCATGAAAGAAATATCAACCTAATGAATATATAAGTATAGCAGAATACGCGATATGGACATTTGAAACACAAAGCAAATATACACGAATAATACAGAGTGACAAAGATGCACCAAAACATGAAAACAGCGGGAGAATTTAGCAAGGTGTATACTCTACTAACATCTATATACATTCAAAACATTCTATACTCTTTGTGCCACAGTGCACACATGCCCATTCTAGGAGGATGGGCACAGTGGAATGGGCGCAGTGGAAAACATGCCTAGTTACACATACCCAATCGCCCAAATTGTCTATTCGGACATATGCGCAGTGGGCCTAAGTGGGTCAAGTTGTCGATACAGCTTGGCAAAACAGCAGCCAGCGTCCGCAGAGGGGAGGGGCTGAGAGCCAAAGAAAGCTTCGCTTTGCGTAAAAATACCATGAGCCATTCCACTCTGTGAAGGTGAATCACCAGCGAAGCTGTTTAGCATACGACACACAGGTGGCACAACATTTTGAGCATAGGTACGGACTCATTCATTGTATACATTCGCGTGGACGACGGGACCGCCGCCCCGAGGAGCCGGAGGAACCTGTACGACACACCTTCATCGTCAAGACCATTTCAGACCTGGGTCTCGGTTCCAGATTCCACAACTACGTCAGCTCTCTTTTAACTGACAGGAAGGCCAAGCTTCGCATTGGAGACTTCCGCTCCGAAGATGTGCCCCTCGGAGGGTGGAGCACTCCTCAGGGCGCCGTCATCTCCCGAACGTTGTTTAACATCTGTATGATTGGTCTTTCCGAGAGGTTGGCGCGCGTCGAGGACGTCAAGCACACCATTTACGCCGATGACATCACCATATGGTGCTCCCGCGGCTGCGAGGGCAGAGTCGAAGAAGCCATGCAGGAGGCGATTGACGTGATCGAGGAGTATCTCCGCCCCACCGGACTTCGATGTTCCCCCGCCAAGTCGGAGCTGCTACTTTACACAAAAAAGAGAAGGGAGGCAGACCCAAAGATTGGAAGCCAGTCTCTGAAAGCAGCATCAGACTTCGAACTTGTGACGGGAGGGTGATACCCAGGGTCGACGTTATTCGGGTCCTGGGCATGTTTATCGAATCCAACGGCGGAAACGGAACTGCTCTCCGCAAGATTATCGCAAAGACGGACAACGCTTTCCGCCTCGTTCGCAGAATCGCAAACCGGCATCGAGGCATGAAGGAAAGCAATTTTCTCAGGCTGATCAATGCCTTCACACTATGCCACCTCACGTACACGATTTCTATGCACAACTGGCTCAGAGCGGAGCGCGACAAGCTCAACGTTCTTATCCGCAAAATAGTCAAGAGGGCTCTCGGGCTACCCATCAGGACCCATACCGAGGATCTCTTGAAGCTGGGCGTATATAACACCGCCGAGGAGATTGCCGAAGCCCAATAACGCACGCAACTCAGTCGCCTGGCCACCGCAGCGGCAGGTAAACGCATCCTCGAAGAGCTGGGTTACCACCCTGCGGAATTCTCGATGGTCAGTACCCCGATACCTAGGTGCATTCGAGATAAGTTCGTAGTTTCCCCTGTGCCCCGAAACGTCCATCCCGTCCACGACGAGGGCAGACGCAAGGCCAGGGCAGCAGCCATCCTCAAACAGATCAAGCGACACGACATTAGCGCAAGCTTCGTCGACGCTGCGGAGTACAGTGACGGGAAGACCTTTGCCGTCGTTGTGGTCGACTCGAAGGGAACATTTCCAATGGCGCCTCGATTCGCACTTCAGACCCCGGAGTCGCCGAGCAAGTCGCCATCGCCCTCGCCCTGCTGGACGGTCGTGGGTCTGAAATCTATAGTGATTGCAAAACGGCAGTTAGGGCTTTTCAAAAGGGTTGCGTCGCCAAGGAAGCTGTTCGTCTTCTCAGCGGCTCGAGTCCACATGCTCTCACAAACCATTCAATTCACTGGTTTCCCGCTCACGTAGGATCGGTCGAGGGTGCTCCCCTGAACCTCAATGAGTCTGCCCACGAGGCTGCGCGTGACCTCACCGACCGCGCTTCCTCTATAAGGAGCACTGACTCCCCTTCTCTCTACGGTCACAGGGACGCTCCCGCTACTCACAACGAGATTATTAAATATTTCTACATGTCCAGAAGGGTCTTTCCACCCCCTCACCCCAGGTTGAATAGGGCGCAAGCCATTTCGCTTATAGACTCCTACAGACCAGCACATATCCGCGTCTGTCCGCTCTCCACGAGGCTTACCCCGACGTGTGTCGCGACGACGCCTGCCCGTCCTGCGGCCAGACCTCCACTCTAGCACACATGCTCTGGGAGTGCGGGTCGACATACCCCAAGTTCATCAAGGAGGAGTGGGACTCGCTTTTGCGTAGCCCCGCTCTAGAAAAGCAAATCCTGGCCGTCCGGCGTGCCCGCGACCGGGCTGGTGGGCTAGACCTGCCGGTCCCGACGTGGGATTAGCCGGGTGCGCGACGAGTTCGCGTCCTCGCCGGACCTACAATAAAGTTTATTCACTCACTCACTATACTCGCGTGACCTTCCGACGGGGCCGCCACCGCGGGAGAGCGGAAGGAAAGGAGATGCTCAAGCGCTTGAAACGCTGACAAAAAGAGGGCGGTGCTAACGTGGACATGGCTGGCGCTAGTCGAAGCATAGTATCTGTTCTTATCAGCGTAATATCTGATACGGGTTCTATTTGGACCCAAGATGTTAAACTTATTTTTGCAAGTTGACGGATTGCTTGAAGCCTCCTTCACCTCCGCCACGGATCGGCCCGGGATTGCACTACCTTCGGGATCTGCCACGGTTTTTAATCTGCGGACATCGACCCGCTGGAAACTAGCCATATACAGCTTCACTGTAAAAACAGATTCCACGGTGGCATGGAGAATCGATCCAGCGCCTAAGGAGCTACAAGTGAAAGCTCTGTTCACGTCCACCTTGTTCCACGTTTACGTCCACCTTGTTCCCACGCAGAGCAGATTTCTTCCAGGCCGCGCACAACGATGCGCAGGACGATCGGCAGCGATGCGCATTTTTAAAACCTTTTAATAAATTACACGCTTTACGCGGAGCACTTAGATGTGTCAATTAATAATCAGAGGGACCTACTCTAACGACTCAGGTACGTTTGTAGAAAATCGTCAAAATCGTTTCAGTGTCCCTTTAGGAACGGCCCGCTGAGATGCAAGTTCTGCCAGCCAGGTGCGAGAGCGGCGTCGACTTTTCTTTGAAAGCCACCGCAACCCCCTATAGACACACGGCGTCACTAAGTCTACTGTGTGCGCCGGACAATGCGCCGCGTCCGCCACTCTGCGTCGCGGTATTTTCGAGATGAGTTCGACGAACCAGACTTCGTGACTGAACACGCCACCACCGACCTGGTCTGCCGCGAGCGGGGTAGTTCCCGAGGGAACGTATTTGGCGGCAACGTCCCACGCGCCTTTCAAGACGCAAGGCAATGGAGAACCGGCGGCCCCGCTGCAGGGGTCAGCTAGGGGAATAAGATGCGCCTTTCCTGACCTAAACCCCGAGTTCTCCGAAGACCGTCTGACCTCGGTTGGGACCGTGAACCTGTGCGGAAGTGTGTGTGTGTAAGCCCCCCCGTAGAAAGGCGGCTCGTCTACGATGACTGGTCGAACGTTTCCCTCACCTAGGGATCGAGGGAGGACCGAATGTTTATAAACCGCTGTTGTGCGGCTGCTCGGTGTGCTTTCTCTCGCAGTCATGCTAGACTGATGAACTGCAACGTCCTTATGTAGATACTGTAAATAAACCCATATTCCTCGTTCTCCATGATAACCAGGCCTTCCTCTCAACAACGTCCTCATCATGGATACGTTGGACGACGGCATGGGCCAGCTACCATCTAATTCATCATCATCATCATCATTATCATCAGCCTGGTTACGCCCACTGCAGGGCAAAGGCCTCTCCTATACTTCTCCAGCAACCCTGGTCATGTGCTAATCGTGGCCATGCCGTTCCTCCAAACTTCCTAATCTCATCCGCCCATCTAACTTTCTGCCGCCCCCTGCTACGCTTCCCTTCCCTTGGAATCCAGTCCGTAACCCTTAATGACCATCGGTTATCTTTCCTCCTCATTACATGTCCTGCCCATGCCCATTTCTTTTTCTTGATTTCAACTAAGATATCATTAACTCGCGTTCGCTCCCTCACCCAATCTGCTCTTTTCTTATCCCTTAACGTTACACCTATCATTCTTCTTTCCATAGCTCGTTGCATCGTCCTCAATTTGAGTAGAACCCTTTTCGTAAGCCTCCAGGTTTCTGCCCCGTAGGTGAGTACTGGTAAGACACAGCTATTATACACTTTTCTCTTGAGGGATAATGGCAACCTGCTGTTCATGATTTGAGAATGCCTGCCAAACGCACCCCAGCCCATTCTTATTCTTCTGGTTATTTCAGTCTCATGATCCGGATCCGTGGTCACTACCTGCCCTAAGTAGATGTATTCCCTTACCACTTCCAGTGCTTCGCTACCTATTGTAAATTGCTGTTCTCTTCCGAGACTGTTAAAGATTACTTTAGTTTTCTGCAGATTAATTTTTAGACCCACTCTTCTGCTTTGCCTCTCCAGGTCAGTGAGCATGCATTGCAGTTGGTCCCCAGAGTTACTAAGCAAGGCAATATCATAAGCGAATCGCAAGTTACTACGGTATTCTCCATTAACCTTTATCCCCAATTCTTCCCAATCCAGGTCTATGAATACCTCCTGTAAACACGTTGTGAGATCGTATCTCCCTGCCTGACGCCTTTCTTTATAGGGATTTTGTTGCTTTCTTTATGGAGGACTACGGTGGCTGTGGAGCCGCTATAGATATTTTTTAGTATTTTTACATACGGCTCGTCTGCACCCTGATTCCGTAATGCCTCCATGACTGCTGAGGTTTCGACAGAATCAAACGCTTTCTCGTAATCAATGAAAGCTATATATAAGGGTTGGTTATATTCCGCACATTTCTCTATCACCTGATTGATAGTGTGAATATGGTCTATGGTTGAGTAGCCTTTACGGAATCTTGCCTGGTCCTTTGCTTGACAGAAGTCTAAGGTGTTCCTGATTCTATTTGCGATTACCTTAGTAAATAGTTTGTAGGCAACGGACAGTAAGCTGATCGGTCTATAATTTTTCAAGTCTTTGGCGTCCCCTTTCTTATGGATTAGGATTATGTTAGCGTTCTTCCAAGATTCCGGTACGCTCGAGGTCATGAGGCATTGCGTATACAGGGTGGCCAGTTTCTCTAGAACAATCTGACCACCATCCTTCAACAAATCTGCTGTTACCTGATCCTCCCCAGCTGCCTTCCCCGTTTGCATATCTCCCAAGGCTTTCTTACTTCTTCCGGCGTTACCTGTGGTATTTCGAATTCCTCTAGACAATTTTCTCTTCCATTATCGTCGTGGGCGCCACTGGTACTGTATAAGTCTCTATAGAACTCCTCAGCCACTTGAACTATATCATCAATATTAGTAATGATATTGCCGGCTTTGTCTCTTAACGCATACATCTGATTCTTGCCAATTCCTACTTTCTTCTTCACTGTTCTTAGGCTTCCTCCGTTCCTGAGAGCATGTTCAATTCTATCCATGTTATACTTCCTTATGTCAGCTGTCTTACGCTTGTTGATTAACTTCGAAAGTTCTACCAGTTCTATTCTAGCTGTAGGGTTAGAGGCTTTCATACATTGGCGTTTCTTGATCAGATCTTTCGTCTCCTGCGATAGTTTACTGGTATCCTGCCTAACGGAGTTACCACGGACTTCCATTGCACACTCCTTAATGATGCCCACAAGATTGTCGTTCATTGCTTCAACATTAAGGTCCTCTTCCTGAGTTAAAGCGGAATACCTGTTCTGTAACTTGATCCAGAATTCCTCTAGTTTCCCTCTTACCGCTAACTCATTTATTGGCTTCTTATGTACCAGTTTCTTCCGTTCCCTCCTCAGGTCTAGGCTAATTCGAGTTCTTACCATCATGTGGTCACTGCAGCGCACCTTGCCGAGCACGTCCACATCTAGTATGATGCCAGGGTTAGCGCAGAGTATGAAGTCTATTTCATTTCTAGTCTCGCCGTTCGCGCTCCTCCACGTCCGCTTTCGGCTATCCCGCTTGCGGAAGAAGTTATTCATTATCCGCATATTATTCTGTTCCGCAAACTCTACTAAGAACTCTCCCCTGCTATTCCTAGTGCCTATGCCATATTCCCCCACTGCCTTGTCTCCAGCCTGCTTCTTGCCTACCTTGGCATTGAAGTCGCCCATTAGTATAGTGTATTTAGTTTTCACTCTACCCATCACCGATTCCACGTCTTCATAGAGGCTTTCGACTTCCTGGTCATCATGACTGGATGTAGGGGCGTAGACCTGTACAACCTTCATTTTGTACCTCTTATTAAGTTTCACAACAAGACCTGTTGTGAAACAGACACAACAAGACCAACAAGACAAGTTTTGTAAAAGAAACTTCGAATTGCCTTGAAGGAACCCAATTATAATACCATGAGAAACGAAGATGGTGGAATTCAGAAGACGATGTTAGCATGAATATTGCAGAATTTTGCGATATAAAAAATTGCTGTGCCTAGGCGCGGTTACATAAGCCGATGTCGGCAAAACAGCTATGAAAGGGCCGTTGAGCGATGCTCGTGCGAGTGAATTAGCCATTTCATTCAAGTGCTACCCACGATGTACCGGTACCCAAAGGAAGTATATTTGCCGTAAGTACGGAGGTACCATGAGAAATCACTCGAATTCGAACACAATGTTAGCAGAAGTCTTGAATTTGAAGATGCAGTAAGTGCTGTGCATACAGACCAGTTCCGCTCAAGCTGCCATCACCGCATCGGCGGCGCATCGCAGGCGCCGTCGATGCGGTGATGGCAGCTTGAGCGACAGCAGTGCCAAGGCTGCCGACAGAGATGTCGCCGAGGCGGGGGCGCTCGACATCCTCGGTGTCAGCCTTGACGTCCCGCTGGTCTGGACTTCACTGGATTCGGTCATTAAATAAGCGGCGTCCGCCTGGTGACCGCCTCCGCGCTTATTGCAACCCAGCTGACGCGCCTCACACATGGCGGACTGACGACGCGTCGGATCCACCGTTGCGGGTCGAAGCCCACGGGCAGCTACTGCACGACGTTTAGGCATTCAAGATCAAACTTGTGGCGCGAAGGGCGGGAGGAAGAGGCACGGCACTCCGGCCACCTGCATGGACTCTGTGGAGGCCGCGCCCTTCCTCATTATAACGCCGGAGAACGTTCAGTAATGCGGAAAGTTGGGCTAGTTGGTGATCAATCACAATACCTTGCTGGTGAAGCAGCGCACCGACACGGACACGGCGAAGACACACAAGAATACAGCAGCGAGTGTCGTGTATTCTTGTGTATCTTCGCCGTGTCCGTCTCAGTGTATGCGCTGTTTCACCAGCAAGGGCGGGGAACGTGTTCCCTACGGGTAATGGCGAGCCGACAACACCGGCACCGAAGACCATTCTGCACGGCGATACGAGCAACGCGACACCGCGGTGACAGATCGTAGCGGCGCCACTCGTGATGCGTCCGTTTCTAGTTCGGTCGTAACAGGAGGACAATCGGCGGGACACGGCAGGGATGGTAATGAGGCTGCGGGACTGGCACGCCGGCGTTCCTGCGGCATCGTTACGGGGAATCGAGAGAAATCAGCCCTGCATGCATCTGGTGAGGCTGCAGCTTGTTATACATTGGTCCCTTGGGAAGCACGAGCCTCCAGCAACGGATGGCGAGAGGCGACAATTGGGACCATAGACGCGCGCGCTAATTCTGGAACGAACGTTTTTTTTTTTTTCTTTAGCGATCGGTTGTCGACTGAGTTTGGGGCCCGAAGCTGGGACGACGGGAGAGTCCGAAGCAACACGCTTTCTTGAAAGCAATTGGGAGATGTTAAGCTTTGGAATATCATGTTGCGCCGCTTTTATGCGTGTCCACGAGCAATTGGCCCACCCCACGGCCTAAAAATTACTCAGAAGTGAAAAATGGGCTAGTTCGTATGCGAGCATAGCTAAATTCAGAATGCGAACAACTGGGACACAAGCTAAAAGGCAAAAGAAAACACAGGACACAGCGCTATGTCCTGTCTTTGTCCAGCGCCGTGTCCTGTCTTGTGCCTTGGCTTGTGTCCCAATAGTTCGCGCTCTGAATTTAGCCGTGAAAAACTATAATGCACTATACTCACCATGTGCAGTAAAAGTTACCCCATTTTTTTTAAACTTCCAAACGAGCTCGTTAATTACTGTCGCTTTCAAATTAATACGCTGAACAGCACGCTCTCTGTTGGAGGTAACGTACTGTACACTGCAACAGCTAGCTCTCGCGCAGATACAGTAGGCTAACGCGAAACTTCACCGAACGTTATACCACATATAGTTTACTGTTGCTGTCAAACTTTTCTACGCACTGCGTCCGCTTTTCGGAGACGAGATATTGGCGTTGAATACCTCGCATCGCATGGTCATGCGCTCTGCAGTGTCACCGTGCCGGCATCTGAAATTACCTCTGTGGATAGACCCGCGCTGCACTACTACTTTGCACAAATGGGTGTCTGCCTAGGCGTATACCATAGAGTTTCTCACTACATTACCGTGTAGTGAGAAACTACATTACCGGTGTTATAGTGAGAAACTCTATGGCGTATACCAACTGGCTACATCATCATCATCATCATCATCATCAGCCTGGTTACGCCCACTGCAGGGCAAAGGCCTCTCCCATACTTCTCCAACAACCCCGGTCATGTACTAACCGGCTACATGCGGTGTACATAATTGTCATAGCCGCCTAATCGCTGTTTTAAGTACGTGAGTTGGTTGCACAACAGATATGCTTCATCTATTCAATATACTTCAGCAGAAAGTACGGCAGTTTCGTGGCCGTGCAAGTGCGTGTGTCTCCAGTGCGCTTTTGTTTACAAGAACAAAGGGCACTATCAAATACTGACGGTACTGACGGACGAGGAGGAGGGTGGTTATTAACATGCGTTAGTGTGTGTGCGAGTGTGTGTGTGCCCTCAGAGATTATGCCCGTATGTCGGCTCAAAACTTCAAATGTCTCATGCATGCCTAGCCTGAGGATGTTGCAAATCATCCGTTAGCTACTACTGCCTGTTGACGAAAGCGAAATTTTGCAGTTGACAATTTCCTCACTAGCATTAAAGGTTTTACTGAATAATGACAAATATTTATATATATACTTGAACCTGGGATTTTGTTTCCAAATTTGATATGATGACAAAATACCTTTCATACGTTCCAAGCCATTTCAAGTTTCTGAGCGCCAGGCGGCGCTATATTCAAAATGGCTCCCTTCTAAACAACAGCCAGAGCTGCCACAATGTGAGTATCGTCGCTAAGCGATGTAATTACTTAATCACGGTAAATTCCATATACTGTGAAGCGTGCTTAAACGCTAGTAAGTCTTAAAGTTTCTTATCTTGTTCTGTATGCCTTCCTGTCATGTCGTCAGAAAGCTTTCGGTCGCTGTCGTTAAACCGAAACTGCCTTTCTTTTCTGGCAATCAAATGCTGCGATATTGCTTTAAAATGCGTCTGCGAATTTTTAAAATTGTTCCTGACATTAATACAGTTCGCAAACTCAGACTAAGTTCCAACTTCCAGAGTGCTTTTGTGACTTGCTGGCTAGCGCATGTTCTTCGAAGCGAGAAAAACAAAAACAGTCGCTCGTACGGGCGCTCCAAATTTTAGCAAGCTAGATTCCATCGGTCATGGACAGGACAAAACTTTTCAAGGAAATTTGCGGACTCTTAGTGCTACAACGCGGCAAAGACTGCAGCAGCGAAAGTACTCTCACTGGCGCTCCTGTAAAGCGGTCGTCCCAGGCTTACAAAATCCTGAGCAGCATCACGACGATGAAGGACTTCCTCTTATCCCGCCGTCGCGATTATCTTCTCTGCGCGCTGTCGCCGGAGTCACGCTGCGTCACGGTGGACTGGGAGCGCAGGCGCACGGACCAAATGGTGGAGCAGTTCGCTCGGAACGTGCGAGCAGCGATTGACGCCTTGTCCTCCCAGCAAAGTGGTGACGGCCTGCGAAGTCTTCAGGTATGCGAGCATCGCAGTAGCATACGATCGCTGCTTCTGGATTACCTGTCGGCGACGTGCCACATCTACGCCGAGATGAAGGCCGTTTACGTCAAGCGCGTGTGCGACCGGCATCGGTGGAGCAGGCTGAGCTCGCCGTACCGCCGCCTGGGTCAGAGCAACGCCAGCGGCTCGTCGGGTTTTGTACCGGCACCGTTGCTCAAGGGCCTGCGACAGCTGCACCGCTTGTCGAGCGTAGCCTCCAAGATGGTGACCGTGGGCAGCTGGTTCCAGGCGTCGGAGGAGAGCGAGAGTCCACGAGATTCGACGGCACAGCTGGATTTGAGTTTAACGTACGAAGAGCGTTTGCAGTTCGAGGAGGAGAGCAAGATCCTCATCGACCGGCTAAACTGCCCGCGAGAAATCGTGCGTCACATCGAGTCGCAGGTGATCGACATTGCCTGCCTGCAGAGGGTTCTCACAGGCCACATTCTGGAACAGGAAGATAACATCGAGAGGGTGGCCACGGCAACCCAACTCGCCAGTGCGAATGTGACAGCTGCCACGAGGGCGCTGGAAGACAGTGTTGTGCATCGAACTTCTTTTGGCTGTTGTGCTGCGGTACTCATATTTTGGCTCTCACTGCTCTTGCTTTTCCTTCATTGGTTGACACCGTAATCTGTTGCCTGCAAAATGGAAGGTAGGGTGTGTGTATATCTTCCAGTGACAAAATCGCTGAAACAATGTGGCAATAGGA
This sequence comes from Dermacentor albipictus, assembly GCF_038994185.2. Taxonomy (NCBI): domain Eukaryota; kingdom Metazoa; phylum Arthropoda; class Arachnida; order Ixodida; family Ixodidae; genus Dermacentor; species Dermacentor albipictus. Next base: position 436,974,412 of record NC_091821.1, read on the forward strand.
ATTTGCAAAAATATTTAGAAATGGAATGCATTTTGTTTGCACAGCACAATACAGAAAAACAAATAGTGTGGAGACGAAACCGATAACTCTGCTTCTTTTCTAGGGCCTTTTTTAAAATTTTCCTGACAAACACATTGTAACAAACACAATTGACGGCGTGAGATGGAGAAAATTGGCCGCTGTGTTACAGGGTAGCTGGTTGGAATGCAGGAAAAATATTGTGTCTCTTATGCAGGCTTCCGTGTTTATTGTGGCAGCTTCATCCATGGTATGAACTAAGCACAGTTTGTAGAGCGGCTGTGAGCTATTGAGGGCAGCAGGTGTATCATGCTTTTAACTTGAATATTCACTAGAAGCACTGCTCAAAACTTTGCAGTGTAATCTTCCCAGCTGGAAAAGTTCATATTGGCTGCAAATGACAATTCTGCCTCTGTGTTTTGGCAGTTTTAACCCCTTAACAATACAATCTATTTGCTAGAGGCATATGTGGGCACATTTATAATATGCACAGGCACAAGAAATATGACAGCTACGATGTTATTGTTTTCATACCTCTACTTTGATTTCAACTGACAGAATTAACTGCAGTTATGGTTGGTGGAGAAGAAAATGCATGACTTATATTACAGCAGAAAAAATGTTAGAGCGGTCCAGGCCTTTTACTGTCAACACCACGATGTCCTGAGTGTTGCACGAAAAGGTTTACGGTTTGGTTTCAGGTTCGGACTTCATAGTTTTCAGTTCTGTTCAGTTTGGTTCAGGTTCAGCTCCTGAGGTTCAGACCAGCTCACGACAGTACTAGGTTAAAGACAGTAAATAAATTTAGAAAACAATATTTCACAGCCTCACCTTCAGATTAATGTTTTGTCATCAAAGAGTTGCAGAGAGAGAGAAATGGGGTGGGAAAGGCAAGGAGGTTAATGGAAAAAGATTATGGTTTGCTACCCTGCACTGGGGAAAGAGTAAGGGGAAATGAAAAGTTTCATGTGTACAATGGCACCTACACAGTGACCCACGTTGGCATCAAACAGGATTGAAGAATGGCAACATACAGAGTGGCTCACGCCTTGTGACCCAAGTTAACATGAACAAAGTTTATTGAAGAGTGGCACCTCAACTTGGCACGAAAGAGGTTATTTGAAGAGCAGTAAATATCCGATGTCAGATACCCATCAACCCAACCGGGTCCGACGGTTGGTTTCGAACCCGGTTCCCTCAACACGGCAGCCCAATGTCCTGCCAATTAGACCATTGACCCACTAGAGTGGGGCCCAAGTTGGCAGGAAAACATTTAAGAGACGTAGAACAACAGACAGACAAACAAATAGGCACTGGAAATTGCATCAAGTATCAGAATACTAATTACATTAACACAAGTTGACGTGCTATACAACAGGCATAGCAGGGCTAGCATAATTCAAAAAACTTCGTGGCTTAAACTAGACGAGCACAAAGAACACAACGACAGGACGGAAAACGCGTGGGGAATTTCTTTGAATTATGACCCCCCAACTAGCTCAAACCAAGATTCTGCTGGGCCAGCATGCAGTGTCGCGTAAATAGGTCATAAGGTACATGAACCCGCCACGGTGGCCTAGTGGCTTTGGCAATGGACTGCTAAGTCTGAGGGCGCAGGATGAAATCCTACTTGCGGCGGCGCCCCCACACTACAGTGCGCCTAATAATCGTATTGTGGTTTTGGCACATAAAATCCCAGAATTTTTTATTACGTTAAACATCAAGGCATTTTGCATCTTTTATCCCATCTTTCCATAACTTTACCCTTGCATTTGCCCTTTCCCCCTTCGCTTTCAGATCCTCCTGGATTAACCATTCTGTCGTGCCGTAAATAGATTCTTGCCCTTTTATCAGGGTAGCTTTGATATCGTTATGTTTCCAGAGCTGTGCCAACTTCACGCATTCTCTTGTGACTACTATGACTGCAACCTTGCCTTTGCTTTTAATGCATTCATTTACAACATTAGTTTTTCTTGTCACTGCACACAATTACTCATTTCAGCTAATCGAACGTTCCAGCTGTCGAACGCCGTGCAGCATTGCTGGCTGTCTTGTACGTTTGATGGTTCAGTGTGAGTGGCACCTTAAAATTCATGTTGTGCAGCCACAGTGGCTGAATTTGTTATTCTGCAACATTGCATTACTCAGCAATTTAGATTGGACCACATATCAGCATCTGCAGCAGAAGTGGTGTTCATGTGGGAGGCTTGTCCATTTCATCATAGCTCAGGCAGCACAGAAATGGGCGGTGTTCGGTGACTCTAAGTCAGCTTTGCAAGTGGTAGATTGCTTTTATTGGAGAGAGAGAGCCTTGGTACATCCTGGTGCTAGAAACTGCAAAGCTTCATAGCAGTACCCAGTGAAGTGGGCGCAACATCACATTTCAATGGGTGCCTGGTCACTCTGGCGTAGTTGTCAATGAGCTCACTGATAGTGAGGCCAGATTGTCCTCCATTTTTATATACACCTGATGATTAGACAGAGCCAATCATTGTTGCTACTCTGATTCACCTTGGCATTGCTTTCACCCTCTACTATGCACGTTTCATCAGCTAGTCAAATGACCCTGACTGTGAGCACTATGAGATACCTGAAATGCTGGAATGCACTTGTGATTGCTTACTATATATACCGGAACGACTAATGTTAGGTAGTTTCCTAGCCAGTGCCAGCAACCACTGGCAGGCAAGCAACCACTGTGAGAGGATGTTGTTATCAACCCACGGCCTGAGTGTGCAACTTTGAGGCAGATAGTAAAAGCGTTAGTGGAGTGCCTGTTTGCTACATGGCCAGCCAGACAGCTTTAGTAGGGTCACTGGTGTAATGTACATACATATGCATCCCCTGCTTCCCTTCTCACCATCACTCTTTTCCAACGAAGAGTAGCAAGCTAGAGGGCACCAGCTGAAGGCCGACCTGTCTTTCTCTCCTGTAAATAATGTCTCCATCTGTGCAACAAAATGTAGTTTGCATCTATTCTATTACACATACCAGTGTTTACAAGTGTGGGGATCGCACGCGCATCCCGATATCTCCGGAGCGGCCATGCGGTTATCACGCGATAATCACGTGCTCGCTCGCGGAGGGTAGCGGGGAGAGGGCACCTTCGCCGCTCCCGCTGCTCTTCGCGCCTGGACGCGACGCTGCAGCCAAGGCACCCCGTTCCCTCCTTTCCCTTTCTTGGAACCGGGGAGACTCCTCTCCGCCGCTCGGGGAAGAAGCGCTATTCCCCCAATGCACGTTGGTCTCACGGCGGAAGAGCTTGCGAGAGGCCGCATCTCAAATCAGCCGCTGAGACCGCCGCACGCCGTCCCCCTGTGGCGCCCGGCCTTTGTGTGCGACTCACCGCCCCAGGGCCCGAGCGCGGATCCACTTGGGTGAGCTGAACTCTTATCAGCCTCTTTTGTGGTTCCCACATTGTGCGGTTTGTTTCACCCCAGACGTGCGGAATGCTCCGCCGCTGAGGTTTTGTGTTGTGTTGTATTTGTATGTGTTGTGGCTGTTGTTGTCTGTTGGAATCATTGTACTCTAAGGTGAATAAACACCTTAGGTCGAGACTCACCCTGTCCCCACTGGCCTGAACCCGCCGTGGTCGCAACTCACTGCGAACCGCGGGTTAGGGGTCACAGCTCTGACTGCTAGGGCTGCTGCGACAGTGCTAGGGAGCGACTGCCGCTCCGCCGGCGCTGTGCGATCCAGAGAAGGGTCAGGTGCGCACGCGCGAGCCTGAGTAATACCCCTATACAAGTCATTAGCTGAAGTGGGCCTTTTGACTTGATCACTAGTCATCCACAGACAGTTTTCTTTTTTTTATTATTGGACAGAAGCATGCGCAGGAAAACAGACATCACAACACAGCTATTAGAAATAAATGCATGTTTTATTTAATATGTAATATGCTGGCCTATATTTTACACATATAGTGTAATATCCTGCCAACAGCCCAGATCATGTTTTGGTGTCTTCTTATGTTAGTCGTAGTCCAAAAAATCTCGGTTACCTGTTGATTACAAGAATTGTGACATCCAGTTTAATTAAAAGCTGTCAAAATTGCACTTCTGCTTCAACATCAGTCGTCCTTGCTTTCTTCAGTTTAGTGTTGGCATTGAAGGGGAGAACCCAGCTTCATAAAGGTATGTGCCTTGTCAGAAATCTTCGCAGGACGTGTTGGGTGGGTTGGTGCTTGCTAAATAACATATTTTAGGGCACAGTAGGGCTCGCAGAAAAAGTGTGTAAAAAAACGAAAACAGAAGGCGAGGTTCCACTACCATCTGTTAATTCCGCATATAGAAACAGGGGCACCCCTGTTTTTTTTTTCTTGCATTGAAGAAGCAGTTAGTAATGCTGCCTCGCCCTATGTTTTCTTCTCTATGCATTGTGGGATATGCTCCACGTGTGGCGTAGCAGGAAACTACAACCTCTACTTCTCCTTGTGGATTATGCAGGCAAGTTGAATGCCAGGAAATCTGACAGCCATGCAGGAAAGACAAATATGAGGGGTTGCAACAGTCTAGTGCTCCTGCAGTATGTTTATTTTTTTCGTCATACATGATGTCATTATAATAGTCGTCGTGCATGCTCTTTTGATAAGCAACTCTCATCACTAGTGTGACTCTGAAGTTAGTCCAAGGCCTGGCTAATGTACATAACAATTTTATTCTAATGCCATTCCTTGTTGTGCTTCGTCACTGGTCAAAGCGGCACTCTGCCCATGTTATCAACGATGGGATCAGTGAGTAGTGAATCGTGGATAAGAGTGGCACAGAATTGAGTGGAAGGAGTCACTACATTATGCTGACCCACATGGGTAACTTTGAACTCTTCTGAGGATCCCAGGTGCCCATAGATTACACTGAGAAATGTTGTTCTGTGCCAGTACAAAGTAGCATTGACACATGCCTTAAGACATAGTGCACCTTTTGCAGATGGAGTATGCTGTGCCCAAGTATCCAGGTGTTGGGGAAAGTGGCCTGGAGCAGTTCCCAGGTGCCTTGGCCCATGGCCAGGACTACAGTTTTCTGCAGAACATTCTTGTGGATGGTGGCAGCCAGTTTGGTGTCTCTGCCCTGGCATTTGATACCCAGGAGGAGCTACTTTGGATGGGAAATCAGGGGGTACTGGCCTTTCCCTCTGCTTATTGCTGAACGCTGCTATAGTTGTGTACTGGAATGGTGGAGCATATTAACAATGCTAAGTGAATGGGGCAAGGAACATGAAGCACCTGGTTTGTCTATTTCATGTTTGTTGTCTTGCCCATTTCATCTGCTATTACATACCACATTCCCCTCTTTACTTACCCCTTTAAAACACCAGTTAATTCTGCCTGATGAAAATGTATATTTAGCACTGATGACTCGGTGACATCTGTATTTGCACTTTAGAACTTTTTTATGTTCAGTGCTGTGTGCATTGTTTTATTGAATTAATTTTTTTCCTCCTTGTATAGACTTCATGACTGCAGTATGTAATAAATCAATCCATAATTTAATCAATCAGCATCTGTAGAAGCTGAGCTCAGCGTAACACAATAAAATTTTTTCAATTTTTCAATGAACTTCATTGAATTGGTAGGTATGGACTTACTCATATTATAAGAAGCCAACAAACACTGACACCAAGGACAACATAGGGGAAATTACTTGTGCTTAATAAATAAAGAAATGAAAAAATTAAATGAAATAAAGAGGGATACCAGTCTTCATTTTCGCCTGTAGAGTCTGGAGTACCCCAGGGAAGTGTATTGGGCCCCCTACTATATTTATTATTTATCAATGACATGCCACAAGACATTACAGTTCCCATCAGACTCTTCGCAGATGATTGCATACTGTATAACTGGATTGAATCGCCTGCCGATCAGACCGATTTAAATTCAAATTTGCAAAAGGTAAAAAATTGGTGTGACACCTGGGAAATGGTTTTGAACTCTGTAAAAAAGAAAACGGTTTACACGTCTACCACTAGAAAATGAAGTATTATCGATTATGCTTATTCCATTGAAGGTGTCGCGTTAAAATAAGTATCAACATTTAAATACTTGGGCTTAAAGCTTACCTCGGATTTGCATTGGAATGAACACGATTACATATCTACGAAGGCCCAGAAAGCCTTGTGGTCGCTTAGAAGAAATGTGCATAATGCTACCCCTGAAGTAATATGCCTGGCGTATAAAACTTTGATTTGACCGGTTATGGAGTACGCAAAAATTTTGTGGGGGCCCATACACTTCATCTAATCAGTCTAAACTGGATAAAATTCAGTGGCTTGCTGCGCGATTCATTTTTAACAAATATCGTCGTTCTCACTCTCCTACCAAGTTATGTGAACTTGCTGAACTTCCCTCTCTAGAGTCTAGAACTGAGTATGACCGTTTGAAGTTTCTTTTACTTATTATACATGTCCACGTTAAAATTGATAAAGATGGCTATTTTCAGTTCTCTTCTAGTAACTATTTTCGTCATCGCCACAGCATGTATATCTCTCCTCTTACTACTCGCAATGATTGTTTTAATATAGCTTCTTTCCGAGAGCAATAAAACAATAGAGTCTATGATCAGACTCGATCATAAGGACGTCGTCTATATGTGACTTTCTTGAAAATGTCAAAAGCACGTGTGTACACATACCATAACTCGGCCAAATGTTAATGCTGTAATCACCTTGGCATTGTATTACATGCTGTATTTGCCATGATATTACTATCAGTGCATTCCCCAAAATGTACTTTTATTTTCCTTATCCTGTAAATATTGTTGCTTGTATTGTCACCTACCACTCCTGTAATAGCCCAAAGTTGGGCTGACAGTATCAATAAATGAAATGAATGAAAAAATGAAATGATAAACTAATGGAAATGAAAGTGGATGAAATACTGGATGAAAGGATAAATACTCTCAATGCATGCTCAATGATGGTTTTGGTTTTACGCACTGTACTGCACAATTTATTGGGCACTATATTTTAAGCGGCTCTCCTTAGTTTGAACTCTGTGTTATTAGAATATATTTCCGGTGGCCTTGGAGTTCAAATTAACGCGATTATACTGTATAAGAAAGGGGAAAGAGGTCTGAATCCAGCCCTTACAGCATGAACTACCAAACATTTGCAAACTGCTGTGTTAGCCACTCTCGGGGGCTCCATATTCGCATTTTCCTCGAGTAATCTCTTCTGAAACTATTTTACTGAAACTGTATAGCACAGGCAGCCAGGTAGAGGAAGGTGTGGCCAGGTACAGTAAAGAGAAAGAATGCAGTGCAGGGTGCAGAGTGGCTCCCCCTGGTGGCACAGAATGCATGCTTTTGCCATCGCATTGTTGAGATTGCATCACATCAGCACCGTTGTGACCCATGTTTCTAGATTTGTTTTTTGTTTTGTTTTTCATTTTGGAGGCTCCACGTTGGAGTGCTGTTGAAACATGCCCTTTTCCTGATGCCTGGTGCAGATGCCCATAATGTTTGTTATGCACGACACCTATCCCAAGGCAATAGAGTTTAGCTGAAGCGTAGTATGGCATCTGAGACTGGCACTATTTTTGTTTGAAACCATGAAATATATGGACTATAGACTCTGAATTAAAATGAATGAGCATTCGTGTGCCCATGAAAGGAGTCGATGAGCATGGTTAAATGCTGGTAAGTGAATAAAAAATACTGCTACCTTGAAAAATGTGACTCTTCATGTTCCATAGTCGCTGAGGTACTATGGCATACTGCTTCCAAATGCAAGGTTACTGGTTTGATTCCCAGCCATGGTGGCCGCATTCTGATAAGGATAGGACTGAAACATGTTTGAATGTCAATTAGGAACTTGCTTTTTCGTAGCACATTTAGAGGTTGTCAGTAGAGGCTTTCTTCTTTCTGTCAAGGCTTCAAAGTTACATAGACCAGTGAAATATGTACCGAGTACCGGCTTCACATTAAAGAACCGTAGTTGGTCAAAATTAATCTGAAGCCCTCCATTACAGCATCTCTCATAGCTCCTGTGTTGTACTGGCGCACTGAATTCAATCAATCAATCAATAAAGCAAGCGAGCAAACAAGCAATGAATTGAACAATCAAAAATCAAGTGGATTTCTCCTTGGTGATATTGGAACAAACTTCAAAAATGAGAGTAGCACAGACATAAAAATTAAAAAGTTGAGGTAATCTTGTAATTCATACCATGTTAGTTTTTGTGAGGTTGCCAGTCTTTGTCTTGCGTGCATCTGCAAGTAGTCTCAAATCTTTGTAGTTTCATTCAGTGTGTAGTACCAAAACAGCCAACATTCATTGAAAGCCAACAAATGCAGAGGGGAAGTTGTGTGTTTTAATTTTGGGATGATTCACATGTAATCACATCCCACAAAGATTGTAGAGTGCACACATTAAGGACCCCTACAGCCATTGTGCTTGCGTGTGCTTGTTGACAGGTGATTCATTCTTGACAAAGCCATTTTTCATTTTCTACCTGCCAAGGGTCATGTGACATCCTACTATACCTGGGAGCTGCAGAAGTACACGTCCTTTCAAGTGCACGCTACCAACGAGGTGCGGCAGTTGCTGACCATTGATGCGGGGGTCCTGTCTCTCACTTGCAACACTCTTCGTCTCAACAACCGCAGAGGACTGATTGCATTCCACCATTGGTGTGTATTAACTATCCTGTTCTCTGCATTGAAGGGACATTTCAGGCGAGCATTGAGTCGAGCTAAAGTAATAGATAGTAATAGTAATTGCTGTTGCATCAATTGCACCAAACTGCATTGAGAGGTGGGCGCTGCTACGTTCCGCTACATTTTAGCTAAATATGATAAAACTGCGGCCACCTTGCACTGAAAGACACACAGGGCTTTTGAAAACAGAAATAAGTCCTCAGGCACTGTTTCTTCGCACCACTGAGAGCAACGTGGCATGGGCCAGCAGCTGCATCGGTAGCGTAGTGGACCAAGCCAAGCCTGAATCATGCTGCTGTTTCTTCTGTTTTCTAATGGGTGGGGAGATAATCTTTATCTTTGTCATTATCCTTATCTTAGTGTCCTTATTCTATGCCTTCATCACCACCAGGCCTCCGCATACGGGTTGCTTGATCAATAAAGTTTTCTCTCTTTCTCTCTCTCTGTCTTAATCTATATATAGCGACGAGATCGTGCTGAAAGCTCTCAAATGGCTCTGAAGTCTCCAGGTAGCCATTCCAAGTGTTTCTGTGTCTTTCTAAACCGTCTAAGTGCTTCTTAAGCACATTGTCGAACACCACTGTTTCATCACAGTCCAAAGTGAGGACGGTGATGAAGAGGTGGTTTCTTTATTAATGCTTTGATTGAGGCTGTGGACAAGTGGCTATTTATTGCTTTCATATGGCTTGTGCAGTGTAAAAGCTCTGCATGATATTTTGCAATTGCTTGCCTAAATCTGCTCCGAAAGCCCATCTTACTATTCCGAAACACATTTTTGGCTGCTCCATATGGTGCTCTTGAAGGGCAGAGGCCAGTGCACTCTAAAAAATTTGGAGTGTCGCATTTATTGAAGATGAAACTTATGGAAGCAAGGAAAGGCAGGACTGGATCTGCGTCATCACTCTGACATTGCGACACCAGCTCCTGGTGATGGCATATGACTTGTTTATTCATCGACTGTGTGCACTTTTGACTATTAACTCATGGCAAAACAGTGCTGATTATAAGTCTAGCAGCCTAGTCAGCTGTAATGTAGATGTGATTAAAATTTGCCACTTGCTGGTGTGGTAATAGGTGCTAAGCCATCACAAAATGTTCACACCAGTAGTCATCATCGGTGGTCATGCCTGAGATCACGCACACAGAGCTTGACTCACAGGCACAAAAGCAACGTTTAGGTCCATGTGTGATAGGTGGACAACTACTACAAGTGCCTACAAGTTCGTCTTTAGACTTACTGGACGGAATGGTGAAAGCATACATTTGTGTAGAAACCTCCAAACTGAAGTCACGTTGCATGGCCTTAACTGTCAGCACTGTGCAGTCATGGTCACACATGGCATTCCAACACAACAGTCTACGATGCACATCAGACAGTGTGAAGGGCGAATGTGAGACACCCCCATAACCTCGACTATCACGAAACTTCAAATAGATATTCTTTCTCTCAAAACAACAATGTTAAGTAAAACAAAATAAAATGGCATTCCCATCTTTTTTTTTTCATTTGAATGAAAATGAATGCAGTCAACTTCCCTTAATTTGACCCTGACAGGGCCAACAAAATTGATCTAATTATCCGGCGGGTCGAATTGAACAACATACAGAAGAAATGCCAAAATGCACTGCTGATTCACTTGGCAGTAGTTGCCAGATTCTAGTACACCCCCGAATCAAGTGTGCGCCCACTTTCTATGTTTCTAAAGTAGAACACTAACGTAGAAATTATATTGAAGCCCCCCAAACAAGTAGACATCTAACGTGCACCATATTTTTTAGCAGGAAATATTGTTGCACAATGGCGGTCAGTTTCCTAAAGTCATCTTCACCACACTCTTTCTCAAAAGTACCTTCGCTGCAATAAATCTGTGCTATGCGGTTAAGCATATGAACATTACGAAGGTTGTTGTGGTTTCTTGCCCTATTTAACTGCACAGGTCATTTCCGGCCTCATTTTGCCTTAAGGGAAAATGAAAGGAATGTGCTAAAATCGTGTAAATACCGTAATCCAACTGTCACGAATTTCGGCACACTAAAGACAGACAGGGACAAGTCGTACGTGTAAGGCGAACATTTATAATTAAAATCAAACATCAAAGAAAACGACTCCACAAACAATATACAGCATGAGTTAATTCCACGCATTCTCTAAAGTAAGCACAAAATATTTACATTGAGTCCATTGGCTTTGTCACGTCGCACCATCGTCGCTGTTTCCAACAAATAGTCGTTGGGCCTGCCGCTGCATCCTAGATTCAACGTTTCTGTCTCCGCCATCCAATCTATGGTTCCATATGGCAAGAAGGTCAGGATAGTGGGGTGACTAGGCGCCTGAGTCACCCAGCCAACTCTGCTAGCCTGCGGATCGTAGCCGCAGAGACTTTTGGAAACGGTGCCGTCAGCCTGTAGCTGAGATCTCCATTGGGGGTGCCAGCTCAGCTCAGGGGTCGCAGCTGCGGCAGCTGAATCACAGCCTCCACTAGATTGCCACCGTCTCCGGCCTCCAGCCAACTCCTTTTGCTGCTCGTAGTCCCAGAGTGTAGCCCAGCTACACTCTGGGACGACGCTACCCTTCTGCTACATGGCAGCATTTGCCGTATAGCTCCGCCTGCATTTTCAGCTTCTTGTTCGTTCATATAGTCAGTTCTTTTTCTTTAACCACTTTCTTATTTTCCCACTTCTTTCTCTTTATCTCTTCCTCTGCCGCCTCGGGATTTTTGGCTTTTTTTTCCCAATTAATGTCTTTTTCTTTTTTCCTCTGTTTCTTTACTGACTCATGACACAGACATTGTGAGCTACGGTTATTGCTTGAAAATCTTTCTAGGGTGGAATGAAAATGGGCACTTTCGATGAGCAGTGACGTGCGTTCAATGCATGCACTGCCCCATAAGCTCCACAGAGACAGAGAGACTGTCACTAAAGAGGTAGCTATCAGGGTCACCATAGGGGTCAGGTGTATATGTGCTGACCGGTCAAGTTTGAATTATCTGGCAAAGGGTAATTTTAGAATCAAAATAACGAAAGTTTGAGCTCATAGAAACGTTTGGGTGCCAGTCGGAACCTTCGGCCGGGATTGAATTGCTTGAGAAGTCGAATTAACTGGAGTGGAATTAATGGAATTCTACTGTACTAAGAAATAGTGCTGTCCACAACTTTTCTGAAGCGCTGGTTGTAACATATATTAAATTAACTTTTTCTTCAGACTTGTTTTGTCAGACTGCGTGAGTATTATTTGGATATTCTGATGGTTCCTTGTATGTACATAAATTTAATTGGCTGCTGTATAAGGATTGTGATGCCTACTATGCCATTTCCCACAGCACCTGCCACTGTTTGCATGTGTATTTCATTTATATTTTAATGCGTGATGTTCTGTTTTTGAAGGACTTATTTTTTTATTTTTTAGGCTATTCAGAATAAAGTCAGAAGACATACTGACCTCACTACGCTATGATTCATGCACTTAATGCAGCTCACATTGAGAGGCAAGCTTATATTAATGCTTTAGCATGACTTTGTGTTTAAATGTTTTAGTTGCTTGTGTGCCTGCTCTGAAAGTGCTAAAATGAATGTATTTATGTTGCTTTTGGTGACTATTCTTATAACCTATCAGTCTAATATGCAACAAGTGTGCATTTACTTTCTATGCTACACACGCACAACAAAGTTTGACTGCACACACGAGGTGATGGAAGAAATGAGGGCCTTGTGCAAAGCACGAAGGTGCAGCTGAATTTGTGGATTTCATGCCGCAAATGCACGCTTCTTGTGTCAGCACCGCCCGGTCCTTTGCAGTTCTGAAGAGTTGGAGGACATGCACTGCATGACCTTGTCGCCATCTGGTTCATTACTGATGGGTGGTAATCAGACGAGCCTCATTGAACTGGATCTTGCAACGGGCGAGCAGACCACAGTTGCCGACGTGGGGGAAAATGGCTGTGCTGTCATACGGAGGCACCCACGCTTCATCTGCTGTGCCGACTTCACGGGCAAGGTATGTCTCAGCCCTTCCAGTCTGTTTGCTTTTATACTTGCTACTCGCAAAAGTTACCACTGCTGCCACTGGCAGAAAAAAAGAAAGTACGCTAACATATTATGTGCTTGAGTGAGCTTTTCACTTGTGCTGTTGGTGAGACTCAACATGGCTGGAAACAAGCACTTCTGTGGTGAAAGTTTGCGCACCCGCCTAATGCATTCTGATGCTTCCTGGCACTTTCTTTGAGAGGAGCATTTGGGGTGGCCACTAGACTGATTATGCTGAAGATGTTTGGAAGAACAGTAGAAATAAGAGTGTAGAAAAGAGAATATTTTAGGGAGCCAGAGGCAGGAAAGAAGCAGCATGTAGGTAGGATCATAGCGTTTCATACAATTACTAGAGGGAACTGTGGCACTAGTGTCTATAGGAGCTGCAAGCAGGGCAGGTCAGCCTGTATGGGAATGATTGGTAGTACATGGATTTGCCTAAACTTTGTCCTCCTGGCTTTAAATGGCTTCATAACATTGTAAAGTGACCACCTTTAAGAAAGCACTGCATTATAAATAAATAAATAAATGTTATGAAAATTCTCCTACGGCAGGGTTTGAATGCAGGACCTCTAGCACAGAAGCCCGATATTGAAACCACTGTGCCTGAATCCATGGACAAGCAGAGCCACTGCAGTTAGCAGTGATTATGCGTGTTTGCAGAGTCTTATTACCTTCTGCATAAAAAAAAAGTATAAGCTGCTTTGAAATTTAGGCCAGTTGAGGCCCATATAAAGCATAATAAATGAAGACACAAGAATGTTTGAAGCCCCAAGCACGAATATCAGACAAATCGATGTCCTACCAATCATTCCCATGGCGTCTGAATAATCGGAGCATCAGAGTTTCCTCTAACAGTTTTGTAAGAAACTCTAGAGCTAGGATATGTGTGAGTAAGAGTTCCAAAGGGTTAATAGTAGGTGCTTAGGCATGTAATAGGTGATGTGACAGTATGTGGAGCCAAAGCTGCGGCGCTTTCATCAAAAGGTGTCGTGGTTGACAGAAAAAAAGAAGTGTGTGTGGTGGTGGTGGGCAGGGGGGGGGAGGGGGCGAGGAGCAAGAAAGAGAGAATGTTTGTTGAGCAGTAGAGACACTCAGCACGAACTAAAGTGCATGTGTTTATGCACACTTTTCTACCAATTTAAAAAGCTGGCTCCCTGTTTTGGGAGAAAAGCATGCTTGTTTCCATCATTTTTGAACACGATCCTTCAATTGTCACCATACTCTCAGGATATCCTCCAGATAGCAATTTGTCTCTTTAGTACCAAGTTCCTTCAGGAAGCGTTGCTAGCACTTTTCTGCTTACAGTTTGCACGGCAAATAAGTTTTCTGAAGGGCAGGCTAGAAGCACTTAATTACATCAGCAAAAGTAGAACTTTAGATTAGATCATTTTCACGGTTAGGTATGGTTTATTGTGGGTGCATGCTGTAAATCTTTTTTAGGCCTTTTTTATGTGTTTAATGAAGCAAAATGTTTTATGCTTCAGGTCACACTGCGGGACTCATCAACTTTTAAGGTGGAGTACACGTTAGAGTCACTTTCAGAAACTGGTGTGCTGTCTGACTTTGATGTACTCGGCAACATGGTTGTCACGTGTGGCTTTACCAACAGGCAAGTAATTTATCCCTGCCGTCCCAAATTACCAAGAATTAAATATATATAATAATAATGGAGGCCCCTGCATAAATCAAATTTACTGTATGTCATTGAAAGCTGTCGATGCTGGTTACGAGTAATTTTTGTTCATTTTCCCCCCAGAATTATTTTTGTTAAAGCTATTTAACCAAGTCCTCATTTAATCACTTCATTATCAATGTGTCAGTGAAATATTTGGTGGGCCACGTTATGAAAGCATTGTTCAAATGATGTACACAGTTCTTTCTTTAAAGCATCAATAATGAGCCTCTGAAATGAAGGAAATATTACCACTCGACAATGTTACTGCACATGGAATCCAGCTTACTTTCGACCCATGTTAACTGTTGCTTTGACTCTTAAACCTTCTTGCTACAAACATGTTTTCATCTATGTTCCTGTAACTATATGTTTAATGGAATGCAGTATTTTTTTTATGCATTGTAATACAGCACAGTAGACTTTCATTAATTCTACTCCAGTTAAATAGATTTTTCGGTTAATTCAATCCCGACCAAAGGTCCCTGCCGGCGCTCATGCATTTCTATGGGCCCAAACTTTTGTTATTTCGATCCTAAAATTGACTTCGCCTAATAATTCGAACTTAACCAGCCAGCATTCACGCACCTGACCTCTATGATGTCCCTAATAGCGATCCCGTTACTAGCAGCGTTTGTCTTGGCTGAGCTTAAGGGACAGTGGATGCATTAATAATCTAACGTAAAATCAAAAACACCAATTTTTGGCTTTCCCTAGGGAGATTTTCAAGCCATAATGGTAGCTCACAATGTCTGATGGTGGTATTTACCTGATTCTAATGCACGCCATTCCACCCACCCCACACTCCCCATAAAGCTGAGCCAGAAACCACTTTCGCGGCATTTGTATGTTTTGACGCACAACACCGTTGCAATGTGGCGAAACTGACTTTAGGAAACCAGTTGCCACTGTGCAAAACCCTTGCCGATTTTTCTTGCTAAAGAGAATCGGGAGCGCATTAGAGTTCTACATTGTTGAGGAGCTGTAATGTTATCTCTGTGTTAGTTTTCTGCTTTGGACACATAGACAGTGGGTGCACGCTTGATTCGGGGGCATCTTCGAATTGGGCGATCACTGCCATATAAATCAGCAATGTGTTTTGACATTTTTCTGTGTCCTGTTTAATTCGATCCACCAGATAAGTTGGCCAGCTTCGTCGGTCTTGTCAGGTTCGAATTAATGGAAGTCAACTGCACATACTGGTGTACGCACTACATCAGATAGGCTAGTAGTATACGTGCAGTGCACATATCATAGTCGCGAACTGGCTTTTATTTATTTGCAACAGACATGGGGCGCTTACAGTGGATCCGTTCATAAAAGTATACGACCTGCGTGTCATGCGAGCTGTGGCACCAATCCAGATGCTGTTCCCGCCATCCCTGCTGCGTTTTGTTCCAGCCTTCACTTCTCGGCTTTTCGTTGTGTCTCAGGTGCGTGCACTTGCTCTGCATGGAGAGGCCCTCGTTTCGGAACTGGTGCAGCATTTGGGAGAAGGCCCCCCGTACACTTGTGCAAAATAGAGTTATTGGGAGCAGGGAAGTGTGGAAGGGCAAATGACTTAATTTTGCATGCATCACCCTGATGTCACGTCAGAACGAAGCTTGCGTGTTGTTTTCGAAACATTGTGTGCCCTGCGAAATTGTTCAATACAGTACTTAACGTCATGATTGTATGTATGATGCTATGTCCCGCTTGTGGCGCCTCTACAGTACGCACATTAGTCCTGACCCCTGCATGTTCAATCTTAGCAAGCCACAGAGCTGCGGCAGCTGTTGCCATGTTTAAACTTGCGCACTGCTGTGAGTGTACACTGCTGTAAGTGTGTGCACTTGGCATGTGAAGTGAACGAAGATTTGCACTGCAAGATATGCTGCAGGGGAAGGATGCTGCAGGGGAAGGAACAAGGGAAGGATATTTATTACACTCAGTCTTTGACGACACTTGGCGTGGCAAGCACGGCCTGTTCCAAGTGGCATAAGAAGCCAAGGCCCCCACACCATAGGTCACTGCACAGTATGGGGTGCCACTAGCATGTTGCTGAGGTCCCCATGGCTATGTGTCATGGTGGCTGACATGGTCAATCGGGAAAGAGTAGAGCAACCTCGATCCACATTCTCATCTGATAAATGTGACCCAGCTTAGTAGAACACTGCATGAGAACTAGTTACTGCTCTCCATCTTAACGTTCACAAAGGAGCAAGGCAGGGTATGCGTTTACCATAGGTGAAAGACACTGCAGATGACCTCAAGTCAGGGCTGTTCCCGAAAGGTATTGTCACACTGTGTGATGGCGAAGAACACAGTAGCAAAACTGTGAATCACGAAACAACTTTTTATTGGTTGAACCTGCACCCATAAAAGCAAGTGCCATTTGAAGCACAACGATAGCAGCAAGTACGGTCAGCAGTCGTTGAAATCTGATCTGCATGTCAAGCGCATTGGCTTTTATACATAATTTGTCAAAGGTTCCAGCATAATCGCTGGTGTTTGCATACCTTCAAGAAAATACAGCACTATTCACATTGCCCTCAAATCTTGGCGAGAACATACGCAACAGATAGAAACAATGATAACATTTGAGCAGGTTCCAAATCGTGCAGGGGCATCTTGTGGTGGCGATAATCTTAGTTTGTTAGTGGGTGAAATGCAGTCCCCAGAAGAGGCATGTAAGAACATGTGTCAGTATGACAGGAAAATCATGTATCTTTGACTGTCTTGGAGAGGTCAGCTGTAAGCCTGCTCGAATGGCCACACTGTCTGCAATCAAAGGAACAAGGGCTTGATTCCTGCAACAATTAGTCCTATGGAAGGAAATAACAGCGTCAATAGTAGCAGGCTAAGTCAGCAGCTGTCAAACTGAAGGCTGCTGAGTCAAAATAACTCATTACAAAGGTGTGATTGTGCACTTAGCTATCTGAGTTGCAGCATTCCAAGGAATTGCCATTGGCAATATGGCAAACAAGCAAGCCATCTTGTATTGTGTTTGGTATCAGATGACAAAACAGAAACACCATTAAACAGTTCATTCAAATGGCACCAGAGAGATGCTACCTAGTTCTTAATAACCATGAATGAAGCAACTTAGAGGCATGAAATCATCAGGTTCTGTGGCGTATGTGCATAACATCCTCTGAGGAATGTCTTTAGGCCACATGAAAAAGATTGCCAACACTCGTCAGATGACACTGTTTTAAAGCGAGGAAGAGATTATTTTTATGTTTGTCACAAATAAGAGAGGTAAAAGAAAATAGTTGGAGACAAATCAGCAAACTGCCTCCAGGAGAGGCACAGTGCCATCTTGCTGTTCAGGAAAGTTGGTCATGAACGGCTCAAGATAGGAAGGCATATAAAAGAAGGAAAAAAAAAAAACAGACAAACAAGAACACATGCCAAGAAGTCAACGAAGGGTAATGGGGAAGCACGACAGATGCTACTGCAGTCTTGGCATATGTTAAAGGAAACATATGCATAGTGAACATGTACATGACAAAAAATACTGCAAGATATAGTATCAAGGAAGCACGCAGAGCCAATAAATTGCCACTAGAGGCTGTGCTTCATTTTAAGTTGGTTCACCGGTTTAGGAAGTGATTTCACTTCATGTCACTGTAACAGCTTCAGTAAATTTCACATCACATTGCAGTTTGTAAATATCTTCCTCAATGGCCCCAAGCCTGGCCACAACGGTACAGCCTTTGTTAAAAGAAATGAAGACACTATCTACATTACTCTGGTTGACTATTAGATGTCTAGTTGGCATGCTGTAGCTTATGCCCTGCCCAATATTTTGGCCATAACCATACTTTCCTTGTGAGGAAGAATTTGCAAAGCTTTTTCTGCTGTGGGAAGTTGCGTTCATTTTTGGTGAAATTTGTAGCACATACAATAAACAAGGATGCAGAGGAGGTGGACACACTAGCGCTTGTCTATTGTGTGTCCTTGTCCATTGTGCGTGTTACGAATTTCACGATGAACACTTACTAACTCGTCAAACTATCAGTTCGGTTGCATTCATTTTAGATGAGCTTGTAATGTCTGCTGTGGGCACATCTGCAACTTCACTGCTTCACTCTGTAGACAGGTCAGTTCCAGCTCGTGGACACCAGCACCTTGACCCAGCCCTCGTACATCTATCAGCTAGAAACTGCAGGCGCGGCTGTGCATACCTTTGACACTTCCTCATCCTGTCAGGCTTTGGCTTTTGGTGATGTGTCTGGTGAGCCCCTTGTTCTCGTTGTGAAACAATGCCGCGCTTCTTCAGTTGTTGTTTTCTTCATCTGGCAGTAACAGATTAGCTTCATTCGAGTGACACCTTGATTTAACATTTGAGCGAGTTTCTAATAACTTTACTGAGTTCTGAATTGTCGCTGCATTGAGATGGCTCAGTGATAACGTTAAAGAACCTTAATTTGCAAGGTTGTGAAAAATAAAATTGGGTCATGTTAAACCACAGCTTGAATACAGTATATATTCTGCCATCTGTGGACTTGCAGTATCTCTGGACTTGCAGTACAAAAGAAAAAAAAAGAGAAAAAGAAAAAGGCCTGCAGCTGCTAGGGAATTGACTGCTATGGTTGTTGGAAACATGATATATTTTTTACATACTAGAGCAGCTGATCTTATTGATTACTTAGGTCACATGTTTTCTTGCGAGTCGTGCATGTTTCTTTTTCCATATCTTTTTTTATTTCTTATTATATAATAGATTGAAGGAGAAGTTCATTTTTTTGCTTTCGTCAGAAAGTGTCATGCTTTTTTTGCTTATTTGTTCCTTTGTGTTGTTTTCGTGTGTTGTAATGTTTCCTTATGCTTGATATATTTGCAGGCTACCTTCATCTTTATGGGGTCAGCACTCACGTCAACTTTAATAACTTCAGTCAGCCAACTGAATTTGCTGACCCGGTATGTTTGGTACTGACTAAACCGGCTGTAATATGCATTCATTTTGAGGCAAACGGGGCAACACAGAGAACTTTTACTAGGTCTCGTTGGCCAAACTGCATTGTCGTCCCTCAAATCTAGTTCACAGCTTTTGTTTTTACATTGCCACACTTTTTCTGTTTATTTTGCTCTCTTGCTATATTTTTTGAATAGGTTGCAGTGTGCAAAGTTGGTCAGATTTGTCTAGAATGCTTTGCATTTTAGTTTGCTATGATGATGTTCTTGATGATGTTCTGATCAGTGATGTTCTTGAAGGAGCAAGGCCCACAATGATGGAAATATTTGTTGTTGCTTTTTTTCTATTGTGGGCCAATGATCTGGGAAGAACACAGTTCAGTTGTGCAAATGGACATGCTCACAAAAAGCATAAACTTTATTACGAGGTTTTATACCAGCTGTTTTAGTAAAGCTTTTAAGTAATTAAAAAAAAAATCTGTGCGGCAGGGATAAATAGGTTGTGGGACACTTTTTCTTTGTGTTTTGCGTTGGCTTGCAGGGGGCACTAGGAAGGCTGTTTGGGAAAGGCAGCATCTGGAGCTCACTTAGGTTTGTGGCACTTTTCGGTGGCATATTGTTCATGCGGGCAGACATCGGAAAGTGTAATTGCCACCAGTTAGCTCAGTAGTGAGCTGGAAGTTGCTCATTAACTTTGGATTATCGCACGTCATAATCGCACTGCGGAAGCTAGTCATTGTTCATGGCAATAAGGAACGTGCTGCAGCCTGCATACGATCTAAGCTTCCCAAACTTGAGCTTACCCGCAGGACACTGAGCACGGCTTCTGAGGAGGTTCTTCCCCACTGACCTGCAAGCATGTTAAAATACACAGCCTCTGTGCTGTGCTCTTTCACTTGCTTGCTTTCCTTCTTCCATAGATGTGTCCAGACGAGTTTGGACACGTCTGGTCATGTCTGGATGCACAGACTTTCCACCAGCTTCCCCTTAGCATCCTGGCAGCTGCAAAAGCTACATTTATGCTTGCTATATAATGCATTCACAGTGATGAGATATTAATCTAGCATCCAAACAAGAATGCACCGGAGCAACAACATTTAGCTGTTTTAAACCTTATATAAAAGATGCTCTTGCAGCTACATAAGAACAACTGAAACTCTTTCTGTCATTGTGTTAAGTTTGATGATGCAAGCATTATTAGTAAAATAAGAATTTTCTGAGCTGTGTCTCTCTGTAATAGTTTCACAGGGATAATTTTAATGCGTAAGCATTCTTTGGCAAGCTCCCCATCCCTGTCACCCTGTCATGCGAAAAGTGCAATGACTTGTATCTGCACAAAAATGTCTAATTTGCAAAGTTAAACCATTTAATCATTATGGTCATATAAATGTAGATCACTGGTAAGGTTTAAGCTATAAGGAACAATTTAAAGCAAAGAAAGAGAACACCTATGAGATACATAGGGCTCCTGAGAAAATGCATGGGGATGTTTATAGCAGGAGTGGGCCGACTGAAATTTTAGGTGGGTCAACTTCAAATTTGGGGTTGGGTCAACTGAAATTTGGGGGTGGGCCAACTTGACATTTGGGGGTTGGCCAACTTGGTATTTGCAACTGGGCCAACTTGAAATGTGGGGCAAGCCAACTTAAGTAAGCAAGTGGGCCAACTTAAATTTAAGGGGTGGGCCAACTTAAAATTTAGGGGTGGGCCAACCTAAATTTCAGGGAGGGCCAACTTAAAATTTGGGGGTGGGCAAAATTTAATTTCGGGGTGGGCCAAATGAAATTTGGGGGTGGGCGCAATTGAAATGAGGGCATAGGCCAACTAGAGATTCTGGGGTGGCTCCATGTGCAATTGAATGCTGCTGAGCTTCCTTTGAGTTATGAACATCTTGTAAGCTAGTGAGTACGTTGAGATGTTTGGTGCAGTTTCATTGGGCCTTACCCAAGTGTAGCCAGAATGCAGATGAGAGCTTGTGTGGACAATGAACGCATGCATAACACACGCTTGCGAGAATGACATCAAGGGTGACATGGCTTCGGGCCGATGCACTCTCCCCTCACGCCAAGCCTCACGCACTACTAGGGCAGCTGGTGTACCCTTTCGACCGCTCTGCTCCATCGAGGCGCACTCATGCCTGGCGTTCCAGCTCAGTTGGCACGATTGCATTGGAGGGGCCGGATTCGGTGATAAAATCTGACAAACGTCTTCTAAAGCCTATGCTTTTTTTGCCACTGGAAAGGCCATGGGTAGACGTTCATAAGCTAGGAAAGGCCAGTAAGCAAAAACATCGCAGCCGAGCCAAACAGTGCTTATGCTTTACTAAAAAATTCTCAGAATTTTTGTAGCTTTTTCTGTAAAGAGCAATTGCGGAGATTCAATTTTCTTTTTAGGTTCACTTACTCCAGAGAAACTTCTTTTTATATATTGTGCTTTTTTCTGCGTGATCATTTTTCCCTTATTACAGAGCTTTGTGTCTCTTTGTTTCTCTTCTAATAAATATTAAAGTTAACATGTCATGCCCGCTCTGCTGCTGTGGGAACATTTCCTGTTATTGTCTTTTACTCAGTCGACACTGTCCCTCTCTGAAACTTTCTAAACTATACTTCTCTCATTATCATCTGTTTCAAATGTTGTGCGATAAAGTGCGAGAAAGAAAACATTGCAAGAGTAAGAGCTGTGTCCATAATGTCCACAATGTCATTGCTTCACTTAGAAACGCATCATGCAACACTTTGCTTCACTTTTATTTCATTAAGACCCCTGAGTATAGAAGTATTACATAAGGGTTGGGATTTAGATACAGATATGTATAAGGAAACACTATTCAGTTCCATTTTGTTGCATTTCTTTCTTGTTTTTCACATTTTAAAATGATGTTTTGCATACAAATGAGGGGAGTTGTATGAAAACACTAAAGCAGCTGTTACTTTGGAAGACCGAAAATCACCAGAAAAAAAAGTTGAGGCTGTGTTCTACATGATAAATTTCATGCTCATTTGCTTATTCAGCATTCTGGAGCTTTGAGTGGTTGATTATAATTCTTTTTCTGCCTACCATCTGCTAGGCTCCTGGTTTGCTTAGTTGGTAGGCAGTGCTGGGCTCGCAAGCTGGGCTGTGACATTTTCTTCTCATCTGGAAAGCTTTCCGAGGAACTTGTACAGGTTTATTTTTAATAGAAATGCTTTGACGAGGAGCTAGTTGGTATGTCGTAACTGTGATGTACGGCACTGCAAAGGTGGTACACACAAAAATACTTAACACGAAAAACAAGAGACGAATGCGGAACTTGCTCAAGTCCATGTTCATCTCCTGTTTTTCGTGTTGGTGTTCCTCTGTGTACCACCTTTGTAGTGCCAAACACCAAACAGTCATGCTTCTTTTTTTTGTTGTAGTTTCATGATAATTTCTCACGTGTGACAACTTCCCTTTCATTGGCAATTCCTATTACTAATGAAATTCTCTGATACGATTGCTTCTAATGAACATTTCTCTGCTCAGTCTGTCGCTGAGAAAATGTTCAATTGTTTTGTTAACCCAGGAAGAGCCACTTCACCCTATTGATATCAATGACGACATAGCGCCCCTGTCTACCATCCCCATGCCCTACTGCAGCGGCAAGCTGCTCTCCGACCTGCCCAAGGAGTTTATTAAGTATGTCTACAGGTGAGTCTCCTCTGTACTGCTGTGAACAAGTGAAATCTGAATATTGCAATGCAGAAAAGGGTAAAAAAAAAAGGCTAAACTTAAGAGGAAGCGTTAGCTTGGGCCCAACTCCGACACGGCTTATTCAAATACATGCAAAATGCAGAAATGCTTTTCTAAGATAACCCTTGGATCGATTTTAATGAAATTTGTTGCACTTGAGAGAGAAAGGCAAATTATAGTGACTGTTAGGAGTGGAATCTATATTTAGGGCCTGAATTTTGTTTAAAGAATCTTCAAAAATTCGAAAGTTCAGAAAAAAAAATAGAAGCTTAAAGTTTACAAATTAATAGCTCTGCATCAAGAACAAATATAGCGGTTCTGTAAATGGCATCAATTAGATCATTCAAAGTGGACAAATATAATATGTCAATTTATATTTTGCGTGAATTTGTTACCTTGTTTACAAGGGTTTTTGTATTTCCCTATTACTAAATTTTTTAGATTCATGTGTAACACATCAATTTTGTCCGCTTTAGGTGTACTATGAGATGCAACTCACATAATTGTGACATCATTTTTCATTGCTGGGTTACACAGTTGTAAACTTGATAGTTTTATTTTCTGAAAATTTTCGATTTTTGCCAATATTTAATAATATATTGACGACCGAAATCAAAAATTCGAAATGGACAGCCACTATATCTTAAGTTTTTCTGTTAAATGCAACAAACTTTGTCAAATTTGGTGCAGTGGTTGCCGAAGAAAACAAATTCTTTTACATGTATATAGACAGGAGCACGTGAGCTAAAGCTTCCTCTTAACAAAGCTTGAGTGATGCAAAATAAGAGCAAACAACTGGCACTTCTCTTACGTAGTTGCCAACTCTCCCAAATTATCCATTAGGTTTACGAATTCGGGCTTGTTTTGAAATTTTACGAATGTTACGTCAACATTTACAAAAAATTATGTTCACAAAAAAATTTCACTCATCAGCTGCTGAACATTCGTTGGCGCTCTTGTGATGGCGAAAGGATGTATGATGAGTAGCTGCCCCAAGCAAGTTTATATACAGACAAGCTCCTGATGCAGGCAGAATGGGCAATGGCAAATCGCTGGAAAAGTCTGTAATCTAAGACAATTCTTTACTTGTCGCTGTTCTAAGTTTGCTGCTTGTACTCTGAGCCTAAAGGTAAATCACTGCTAATAATGTGTGTATGTTTCCCCCAAAAGACATGTCCTCTAACAAAATGCATGCTTTTTTGCTTTGCAACAATAAAACCCATAATTAACTGATGGGGGCTTTCAAAGATGTAATAGTTATTTAATATTGCATATGTATCCTTGGTCATACCTTGATCCTTCCGAGCAACTCCTACCTATGAGCATTACATCCAGCAATGACTTCAGGCCTGTGTATGCAGGAGGCCAGTTCCAATTGATCCTGTCATCTTGAATACCATGAAGATGGTGGGGTCTATTGGGTATGCCCCAAACCCAGGTCTCTGGAAACGCAATGAGGTGCGCTACCCACATGAAACACACCACCGCAGGACCAAGGACACCCGTACGTGCTTGCGGTTCTTTACTTCACTCTTGTCTAGCCAAATACTCATACTTTCACTCAAAGCTGTAAAGGGACTGGCTAGTTTGGCTTTTATGCCACAGTCCTCTTAGAAGCTCGAGAAAACATAAAAACTCTGAAGGAATTTGTTTGTGGGCAGTGATTGTAATACTTTTTTTTTTAAACTGGTGATATTATAGTTTTTAAGTACACATTATAAGCGGTTGTGAATCTGTGTGCTTTTGCTTTAGTGTCACAATTCAGTGGGGAATTCCTTTGAGGTTGTTAATTTGATCTTCATTTATATTGATGTGTTAACGATGAGCTTGTGAAGCAAGAAACTTCACTGCAAGTAATATTGGTGCTTCCTGCATTCCTTTTGCATGCCAGTAAAGTGACCAGTATGGCTATTTAAGAGTATTGCATTTTTTATCTGTGCCGTTAATGCATGCACAAACACAAGCGGCACATAAATCACAGGACAAGTAGGGAAATTTTCATTCATAAAAGTAAAAAATTTGATAGTTGCATTTCTTGTGATGTGGCTTATGTTCATCTTGGTGCTATTAGCAACGCAAATGTAATGAAGGCTTTTGATAGTTGCATTTCTTGTGATGTGGCTTATGTTCATCTTGGTGCTATTAGCAACGCAAATGTAATGAAGGCTTCTGTCTGAAACTGTGTAGCTAAGTCCACACTTCTGCCTTCATACAATGTTTTCTCTATGGTGAAGTTAGCACGTTGCGAAGCATTAACGGCTAATTTACTTATACTACATGTCTTCAATAAATGTCCTGCAGGCGAGGAGACTGACATGATTCCTCAGTGGTATAAGAAGATTGATGTGAAGTACTCCAAAATGGGCATTGAGGACTTCGACTTCAACCTCTACAACCGCACCTGCTTTGCAGGCCTTGAGACAAATCTGCCTAATGCGTACTGCAACAACATGATCCAGGTGATGCCCTTTCTTGCACCCCTACAGTGGTGTCTATTTCTCCCAAAGAGCCATTTACTGCAGTACCTGAACCAATGAGATGTGCATGACTTTCTTCAGTGTTCTACCTGCGGTTTTGTTTTCTAAGGTGAATAGTCCTGCATTTGTGTCTTTATTGAAAGTGCACACCATATTGCTGAGCATGTACCACAGCAGCTCACTGTCCCTGGTGCTGAGCATGAGGTCATGAATTTTATTCCTGGCCACATTCCAATATGGGTGTAATGCAAAAGGGGCCGAGTACTTAAATTTAAGTGCATGATAAAGAACTCTGGTTGTCTAGAATCCTCTACTGTCGCATCTCTCATAGCCCAGGCATTGTATTGGGACGTTAGAATCAGTCAATCGATCAATCAGTCAGTCATTAACTTGACATCCTTTAAGACATACTTCTGCTGCAATGGGTCCTTCTCCTTGTGTTGCTCATGTTACCTACCCTCAAGCATAGCATAAGGTTTCAAAGTTTCTCACTCACCTTGTTTCTGCTTTCAAAATAGTACAGTGAAATCCCAATATAATTAGAAATTTAATTAGAATTCGAACTGATGGATAACTTGAACTGCTCTATTGGTCCCGGCAAAGTCGTGTATTTGAATAGAGAAAGACTCTTGTGAATTTGAGCTTCAAAAACCATGTGATGATTATTTCGAACACGATTTCTCGCTCCCATGCATGGACTGCTTTTCGAACAAATCCAAGCCAAAGACAAAGATTCCATACATCGCTAGCTACCGTAATGTCGCGTGCCATAATTATGATGAGGATAGTCGAGTTCGAACATAAGCAAGCAAAGTGGCAAACGTGCCCTCCTTTCTGATCCGGTTTAGAAGAAGCAGGAAGGAGCCTCCAGTGCACACTTGATCATGTTACCACGCACTCACCCGCAGAAAATGAAGCACGAGGCGCAATCTTATCGCGCTTGTACTTTATGTGAAACCTAGGCTTCTTCCGGCGCATGTTGTTGCACGCTGATGGAGGAAAAATAAACACTTATTCAATGCGAGCCCAGTGATGGTATTGCGTGTGGTACTGCACAATTGATTGGACACTATGTTTAATGTGGGCTCTCCTTAGCTCGAACTCTTTTCTTTTTTTTTTTCAAGGAAATTTCAGCTCACCTTGTAGTTCGAATTAGCAAGGTTCAACTGTATATCTGCATATTCTTGCAACTACAGTGCATATATTTCTTAACTAAGCAGCAGCTAGCCGGGTAAGGAGATTCCTTAAAAAAGGTGAGCCTGTTCCTGTCTATGGTATTTTTTGTGGAGATGGCAATTGTGAACCATTGTTTCCATTCCCATGTGGTTTCTCAAGTGTTGCAGGAGGAGTATAGATGGTTTTTGATGTGCTTGATGACAGGTTCTCTACTTTACGGAGCCCTTGCGTTGTGCCATCATGAACCACAGCTGCCAGCGAGAGTTCTGCCTTGCGTGTGAGCTGGGCTTCCTCTTCCACATGTTGGACACTGCCCAGGGCATACCATGCCAGGTCAGCCACATTTGATCACGTGATGTCCCTTGCATTGTTACATTAAAAAGACACTGACGACAAATATACATTCATTTAAGCTAAATCGGTCTGCTATGCTCCTGGAGTTTCAAATGTATGTCAGTGCTACTGTTGCTTCCATGTCACTTTGATTATATCACTTCTAATCAGAAACAAGCAACATGATAGGTGAGCTTGCTCTTGTGCTAAGGGGTCCTCTCTGTTAAGGAATTCACACTCCCAAGATTGCACTCTGGGCTCAGATACAGAGGCCACATTTTGAAACAGGTGCTCTCGGTCATGTCATTTCTCATTTGCACTGTAGGACTAAAGCAGAAAAAGCAGATGTTATGAGCGAGACCCGGAACTTGCACACTTGCCATGTATGTTACTTTCAGTTATCATCACTGTTGAGAGCATTGATATTGGCATGTGTTATTTTACTTTTTCTGGTGTCTATTTTTACCACATTATTGGTGTTATTGCTCGGAGCAAGACTGCTGTATCAGAAATTTCTTTGTTGTGGCCAAATTTACAGCAAATGAGGCATGTCTGGTCAGATTGCACACGTCACAAATAATGTTGTGCAATCTCAAGCCCGTGTGAATACTATAACAGTTGGTTTGGAATGTACGGCGATGCATGTGTAAATATCAGACCAGCTTGAAATGCGATCAGATTCAACAACTGATGATTGTGCTAGTTGCTATCATTGTGTGTTGAATATTGCTTGTCTTTCTGAGCAATTTTTGAAAGGCTTTTGATGCAGTTCCACATTCTTTACTCCTTTTCAAACTATCTTACCTTGGCCTGCCACAATGCATTCTTAAATTATCTGACAAACTGATACCAAAAGGTAATAATTAACGGATCAGATTCAGACTCAGTGTCATCAGGTGACCCAACAAGGATCCGTGCTGGGACTACTTTTGTTTTTGGTATATATATTAATGATATAGGCTTAGACATTACATCCAAGATTGAATTATATGCCGATGCCTGTGATATTTATAGGGACATAACAATTATGTAGATGCCACTACCTTACAGACAGACCTTGACGAAATAGCTTTGTGGTGCCATAAATGGCATATGACTTTAAATATTTCTTTGTGCTATCATGTCCAGTTTTCTAAAAAGCGCAAAACCATAGGAAACTACTACTGTTTAAATTATCAACAAATAGCAATAACTGAGGAAGCGAAATACCTAGGAGTTATATTTTCATCGAACCTAACTTGGAACAGCCATATAAACTACATAATCGTAAAATCTAGCCGTGTACATGACTTTTTGAGAACCGTATCAACCGTATTTTTGAGAACTGTACCGTATCTAGGTGTTCACTATTAAATCAAATTGATCAGAACAATTCTGTTATCAACCGTCGCATTTTCCTAAAACCACGTATCTATGTATCGCAAAGACATGACCATAACAGAAAAATACGCAATATTTTTGCCGGAACAAAACTATTTTAGTCATCTTTCTTTCCTTGCAGCATTAAAGAATGAGACAAAGTGCCTCAGGATATGGTGTCGACAAATGACAGAGATTTTGTGTATGTGCTAAGACAGCATATTTGTGATAGCGCGTAGTGCTTATCCTGACTTGTAGAAACTAGGCTCTTGGTGGGTTTGCTCTTTGCTCTTGATGTGCTTCTTTGCGTATTCACTTTTCAACCATTCTTTGTGTTTTTTCTATACCATCCCTCTTATGGCAATGGTTTCTGGCAATTTGTAGTGTCACAATAAATAAATAAAATAAATGTTTGCCCAATATAGGGTTAGATCCTTAACTTACACTTTTGGTAGTGCTTGGTTCTTTACTATCACATCAGTCACTACAAGATGCCAATATGAGGGCAACAGAAACATTACTTGTGTCAATGAATGCTGTTCACTGCAACAAGCTGGTGTACCAGTTGACTGCTGTGTTGTGTGACAGCGAAAGTATATCGCAGGAAATGATCATTCCTTAATGCTGCTTCTTTTCCTGCATCTAGCAGCCACAAACCTAGGTCACTTTTGTTCTGCCATTGTAACATTTAGGTTGGATCACAACAGTCTTTGTGCTTCCTAACTTCTTTGCATAGTGTGCAGCAGTCTTGGTAGTGCCTTGCGAATCCTTTAGCATTTGAGTGCCATTTTCAAAGTCTCGGAAAACCGTCAAATTTTATGAAGCACTTAATTCTTACAGTTTCTGCTTTACCTTAGCCTTAGTAGATACTGTTCAGACATTTGGCCACAAGGTTAGTGGAACTGAAAAAAATCAAGCCAATTCAATTTGGCTGGCATTATTGTTATTCATTTGCAGAGCCTTTTTATTTATACAAACAAAAATGTTTGTTCATCCCTGTAAGCACTGTTTTGCTTTCCATCAAAAGTAATGCTACTTTAACCCTTTCAGGGTCAATGACGTAAATATATGGCACCGCGAACAAGTTCAAAATGGTCGATGCCTTATATTTATGGCGCCATCTGTACGTTTAAAAAGCGCGCCAATTTCCTAACTTTTTCTTTTCTGTCATGTGCTTTCACTATGTGGGAATACAGGGAATTTTTTTTTGCGCCTCCCTCTCTCGGTTTTCGTTGCATGGTTTGTTTCAGAGCTAGTTTGTTCCCGCGCGTCTATATAATACCACTTGTGCATTTAGGATTTTGTTCCGCTGACGGTTTCGGCTTCTTGCACTTGCAAAACTAATGGCTTTCTTGTTACAAATCGTTCAAAGGGCGACCGCTTGTTTCTCATTCGTGTGGTGGGCATAGTCCGCACTCGCATAGAAAGGATGCTGCTGTGCATGCTTTCCATTGCTTTTTTTTGGGGGGGGGGGGACTTGCGAAAGCTAATTGCACTTAGTTGGCAATAAGACGAAGATTAGTGGAAGTTTGTCAGACATTTTGTTTTTTTGATGGGCACACAACCACACAGTTTTCTTAAGTGAGTGCACATATGCAGTTTGATTACGCTATGGATGTACATATTAGTGTAAGAGAAGGAACATTTGAGTCTTGCAAAATATTCTCGTGTGTGCATTTTCGAAGCCTTGAACTCTGTGTATAATTATGCATCAAATTTTTTATTCCTATTAGTTTATTTCCTTTTTTATTGTTGTTCTTCATGAATGAAGAGTACATATATACCAATGCAAAATATTTTCTTCTCGCTTTACGGTCACCCTAGAAAAATTACGGTGAATTTATTTTTTCGAAATAAGTCCCTAAGAAGAATTGGAATCTGCTATAAAAAAAAAATCGACCCTGAGCAGTCGCATATGGCAAAAAAAATCGACCCTCAAAGGGTTAAACTGTGAAAAGATATTTTCAGTATCTCGAAAACTTCTTGAAACATTAAAGTGCTCAGTTGTTTATTTATTTTTTTTTCACAAGAACTGTCACTAAAAGGTAGTGTCACTTTTGCTTATTGACGCAGGCGAGCAATTTCCTTCGTGCGTTTCGGACTATCCCGGAAGCGTCTGCCTTAGGCCTCTTACTTTCTGATTCGGATGATGCTCGCAAGAAGGTTAACTTCCCACGACTCGTGCAGAGCTGGACGCGATTTGTGCTTCAACAGATACATTCGGTAAGCAGAGGCTGTTATATTGTTTCCTTGATTGACAATCCCTGTGTTGTGTGCTACCTATACTTGATGATGTCTCACTCAGCAGTCTGATTTCAGCATAAAGTGTGAGCAGCTGCTTGATAGTAGAACATATGAAGCACAAACCTGTTTAGTACCTTGCACCTTAAATATGAGAGTGCTAATGTGACAAACGAGTGAATGCAAATCATCTGGCTCCTTATTTTGCCTTCCTTATAACTTTTGTCCTCTTATCAAAGCATGCACATGTCCAAAAGAGAAGTTCTTGTCAAAGTAACATTTTGGCCAGAACTTCTCAAGTCAAGTAGCCAAAATAATTATAATTTAATTTTCGGCCACTTCAGATAACTACCAAAAATGTACAGAGAACTTCAACACAAAGTAAGCTTGGCCAAATGTAGGAGAAAATAATGTGTAAGCACCGTGCTTGAGCAAATGTCTTCACTGTAGAAAAACAAAGCGGGTTTTTTTTTTTTACATATAGCTGTTTCTTAGAGGGGCACTAAATACGGTTTTATATATTGTTTATTACCAATAAAAAATTTGAATACAGTGCACCTACATTAAATCCTGCATTCTTTAAGCTAGTTTGAATGCATATTTCTAGGGTTGTACAAATATAAATTTTTTGGCTCAGAGTGAAGTCGAAGTAAATAGTAATTAGTAGTGTCAAATAATTTTTAAGCTAATTGTTTGAACTGTTGTGGGATTTGCATAAGACATTGACATAAGAGCCAGATGTTGACAAATCTAATAAAAGTTGGCTCTTTACTTGCAAAAAAGAAAACAGGTTCATCTTTAAAGTCAGCTTATTTTCAGTGACATTATTCAGATACCTTCATGCAAAAAAATGCAAGTTTAACATTTCTTACAACTTAAGTGGCAGAAAGTTTGTTTACAGGCTCTTGCTCAGAGATGTTGTACTTCAGTCTACTTAAATTCTTGGGGTGGTTGAGACTGCAGGAGTGTCTGCAGTTCGCATATCATGCGTCGTTGCAATGCTGTGAAGTGCCACTTTAATTACATTACACGAACAGTTTATGCAGTGTTGTGCAAATTCAGCTTGATGCTTTCCATCTACGTGCTAGCTTAACACATTCAATTCTGCAAGCGCACAGACGAAATGCTTTTTAAAATTTAACGGCCAGCAAAATTGGGGTAGAGGTTAATGCAAATTTCGACTTGAGGTGTGGCTTCATGGCAACACAAACCTCATCTCGAGGTGTGGTTTCATCTTGATGTGTAGCC
The DNA here is from genome assembly GCF_038994185.2 of Dermacentor albipictus. Lineage (NCBI taxonomy): Eukaryota > Metazoa > Arthropoda > Arachnida > Ixodida > Ixodidae > Dermacentor > Dermacentor albipictus. The sequence continues at coordinate 437,006,220 of NC_091821.1, forward strand.
GTAAAACTACCTTTAAGGCAAGTTTTTCCACCGTCCCTGTCACTAAATCAGTGGGAAACAGAGTAGCTGGCCAAAGATATGATGTGGACAATTCATGCATCCACGAATGGAGGCTGTTTTTACGAATATTTGTGCATTGTATGCAGCTTTATCCGCACATCATATGCACATGCGTCTTATTCATTTGTTGTGCACTCGTGGAAAATAATGATACCAACCAATCACATGTGTCTTATTCATTTGTTGTGCAGCAATTCGTGCGTGTTCTGCTAAAGTTGTCTGTCTTTTTTGGCATTTTGTAAATTGTTTAGAGCTCTGGACCTCAGTAAAAATATTTTAGTTCTGACCTATATAACGTGGTCAGCAGCATAGGTAACATTGAAGTTCATTTTAGTGTTTCATGTGAAACTGCCCCAATTAGCGTTCATTCTTCGTGACTGTGTAGTGCCTAGGTGCACGTGGCAAAAGTTGGCAGAACACAAGAAGTATGGAGGAAATAGAGTTTCATTGTAACTGAAGTTCCAGAAAGCCACAATAAGTGCACAGCTGGCACAGGATTACAGAGTACACCTTGCATTTACAGCATGCACACATTAGCTTAAATGGATCTCGTGCCCTTTGAGCTTTTGAGCATGTGGTACTGTAGTACATTACGTTAGGAGTGTGTGAATGCTTGAATAGTGAACGTTTGAATAATTCGATTCACAAATTGAATGCCTACCATTCTATTTTTCGAATATTTTATATATTCGATGTGGCGGCCTGTGAAGTGCCAAATGTCACATGCCCCTCGGATCCCCTCGTGCTCGACGCCGCCCAAGCAAGCATTTCACTTCCTTCTCGGCACAAAAAGAGAGCTGAGCACGCCAACCCTATACCACATTACGTGGGAGTGCACACTACAAAACATAGAACACCTAGACACGAACACCACGAGGGAGCGATGGGAGGCACTGCTGTTCAGCTCGGCCCTCGACGACCAGCTCAAGCTGATAAAGAGAGCTGAGAAGATGGCAAGAGCCAGCGGAGCCCTGGACTAAGGGCCCCGACCATTAGCAGTTTTCTGATTATTCTTTTCATAAAGTTTATCCATCCATCCATGCGGTGGATAGACTGCCCCTGCTGTCGCGGCTGCTGACTATGCCACTGCGAGTACTCCCTGACGTCAGCCCGATCGCATGCACAGCGCCCCAATGCCGTAATTCGCAGAACGACGTCACATTGGCCCGGTTTGCCTCTGTCGATACAAGGGTTGTCTGGATCGACAGGACCAATCAAAATGATAATGCAACACGGACAGAGGGCAGGCACATATTTCATAAAGTATGAAGATCGGGCCGATTAGCCACCGATAGTCACGCTGATCATGTTGGATATGTGGCAACTAAGTTCACACGTTCCTTCAACCTAAGCCACTCGTACGTACACATCAGTGGCAAGCATTCCAGGATGGCTTACGGCCCTTTACCACATCGGCCAGTATGGTGAATTGTCATGGCCACAGTGCTTTGGTCATTAGATTTGACCAATGCTGCTTCATCAGGTGTTGGCAATGAAAGTTACAATTTAGTGCTGAATTTACACAAATCTATTCGCAGCAGGTGCGCGACACTCGGAAAGCGGACAAACCGTCTTGCAAACGAAAGCAAGAGATGGTGAGTGAATTAGCAGGAGGAGGAAACAGATTTGGGTGGGGGGGAGGTAGCAAGCATCGCGCGAACTTGGCATGACCCTCCAGATTTCAGGTTCTTTGACTGGTGGCAAATCACGCCAAACCTGACAATGAAACTGCATGGACTGTGCCTGCTCTTTAACGTCGCCGCTGCCTATGCACAGAGTGGTGATCAAGTCGCATAATATGCGGTCCTTTCGCCTGTCGTGCAGATTGGCCTTACAATAACCAAACTGCCGCAAAGTTTGTTCAGCCCTTCTTTATTTTGGAGAAAAACTGGGAAGAAAAGCTTTCTTTGCAATAAATAAAATGATTACCCCAAAATGCAGGTTCACTACTGAACTGAGAGCCTCATTGGTATTCAGTACAATGGAACATTACTAATTCATTAGTTTCAGTGGAAAAAGAGACACTTGATTCTAGTCAACAGAAATTCTATTGATGGATGGATGGATGGATGCAAAACTTTAATGAAGGTCGTGAGGTACACGACTCAGCGCGCTGCAGGCCGCTCCCACTCTGGGACAGTTAGGCCATGCCCGACTGCCGTGTCGTGGGCCCTTTGGACAGCCCATAGTTGTGCCCCGGCATCGGGGCTCTTGATAGCGGAGAGCCACTTGTCCTCATTGATTTGTTCTGTGCCACGTAACTAAGTGCAATGCCAGAGCATATGGTCTAGGCTAGCTAAGTCATTGCAGTGCCTGCAAGAACTAGTGGCATAGGAGTCGGGATAAAGCTTGTGGAATAAAGCCGGGCTGGGATACGAGCCTGCTTGCAATAATCTGCGGGTCAATGCCTGCGCTCTATTTAACTTCTTGTGTGGAAGGGGAAAGTCTCTCCTGCCAAGATAAAAGTGCTGTGCAATTTCATTATATGTGGTCGGTTGATCTCGGTTCTCCACCACTGCGGGCCGGCGTTGGAGTTCTCCATGGTGGCAGAAAGCGAGACCTTGCGCCTTGTAGTGGGCCAGCTCGTTGAGGTTTGTGGGGCCTCCCATGATGGTTCCCATGTGAATGGGGAACCACGTGAGAGTGTCGGTGGCGATGCTTTTGCCGTCGAGGATGCGACAGACTTCCTTACACACGGCCCCAACGCTGAACGCACGGATGGCTGCACTGGAGTCGCTGAAGATATTGGCATGGTTGTCGTCCAGGAGGGCCAAGGCAATGGCCAGTTGATAAAAAATATTTTCCAGACCTTCAAATGCTAGAACTCAGCTGTAATCAGTGCTGGCATATTAATTTGGTGTTCCCTTTAATAAGAGTACACCGCACTGTACGTATATTGATTTCTATGTACCTAAGTTGCTGATAGCTTGCAGCATTCTTGTTATGCAATGCCAAGATACTCCCGAGCATGTGCAACACCATGTTTTCTTGCCCAAAATTTTAAGCATTAGATTTTGTGACAAGCTTTCTGATATTCGATATTCAGAATGTTTTCTTGATTTAATTAGATATTCGATTTGAAATCTACTGTTCAGTATTCGCACACCCTTACATTATGTGGTATTTTTTTTGTAACAATTCTTGTACTTTGTGCTTCAGGAAACACCAGAATTTCAAGACGACGACATACAGAAAACAGAGTAAGGCATGCTTTCTTTCCTTTTACATTGTCCTGACTTTTATGGGGAGTCCACATCAGCCTTAATAAGTGGGCCTCCTGCGAAAGCTGGGGCAAGGGACAGAGGTCACATGTGCATCATGTCATCTAGAGCACACACATGACTTGGATCGAAGTGTAACCAGTAGTTATGCCACACATTTTCATAAATGTGAAAGCACAAAATAGTATACAGTACAGTCCACTGTTAAAGGGAGCACACTGTTAGTCTTCGACTTCCAATTACAGCTAAATTAGGGCATAAAGCATGCAGACAATTTTTTTTAATGTGTATGCATCAACCTAATGTATCCTACCTAGCATTCTCTTTTGATCGATAAACTAGAAGTGTGTCAGTCATATTGGCTTTATTATGGACCAGCTAGATGTTTTCTTCAATAGTGGAGTGTACTGTACAGGCCCCAGTCTTTCAGTAATAGGGAAGGGAGGATGGCCCCATCTGAGAGCCTTAGTAGCCATGCATAGAGCTGCTACGCACAGCTTGTGCTGAAGCTTATTATAGCGCCAGACGCACTAGAACATGCAGCCTAGAGAGTCGAGGAAACAAGATAGAAAAGATGAGCCGCTTGTTCATGATACCACGTACAATTAGTAGGCATGTCTCTCAATAGCAAGACATGGTTGTGTGAGCTTTGCTCGGTTACAACTCTTGCGAAACATTTTGTGTTTTGCAGCATGCAACATTTTTGTTTAAAAAGGTTGTCAATAAGCAATTTTGTATGGATGTAAACAGGGATCCTATATCTGACTTTTCTGCATTTGCATTGTCGCTAGGATGCATGTTTACTGTATTCTCAGTGTCACGAGATTTATTGTATATGATTCATTATAATTTATTATATTATTGAAATTTATCATCATCTTACTTTATTATTTCAATTTTTCGAAAGTTATTATTGAAGAAGAAGAAGAATTTATTTATTCACTCACGAAAATAAAAGCACAGTAACAAGATATACAGAAGGAGGTCCCAAAGTTCGAGGCTGTTGGGGACCTCCTAAGGAACATATAGCAGATTCTACAGGTTTTATATGGCTGTTTTACAGACATCCTTGTAAAATGATCGATAACACTGGCCTATAGCACATGATTGAACCTCATTAAGAGGAAGCTTTAGTTGGGCCCAACTCCAATACAACCTATTCAAATACATGTAAAATGGAGAAATGCTTTTTTAAGATAACCACTGGGCGGATCTTATGAAATTGTTGCATTCGATAGAAAAAGCTAAATTCTAGCTAAATTCTAGTGGAAGTGAAATTTTCATCTAAAGCCCGAACTTTTTAAAAGAAATTTTCAAAAACTGATAAGCTTAAAAAAGAACAGAAGCACGAACTTCACAAATTTATAGCTCTGCATCAAGAACAGGTGCAGTTGAAACTCGATATAACGAAGTGATGACCACGCTCAAATTATTTCATTAAATCAAGAAGTTCGTAAAATTGAGAAGGAAATTTTTCAGTCCTTTGAAATCTAAAATTGTCACGTAGCGACACGCAAAAGCTACTGCGGCATTGTATTTGCGGCTAATCCAGCTATCTGTTCCATAAACTGTGGAGTAACGAAAGCAACTACTGCCACCCCTACCTAGGCGATGTTGAGTCTGCTGTTCCGTGAATGGGTGTGGCTTGCAGCCTCGTCAAAATAAAGCTAGGGCCGTGACCAGGGCGCCTAGGTGTTCGAACGCAATAGCTTTAGAGTGCACGCTTGAACAAAAACCCGTATGTGTCGAAATTAGAACGAACTCGCCATTTCTTTTTTTTTACCCGTTTACTTCAAGAAAAAAGTTCGTTAAATCGAGTTGAGCCAAATTATTTTCGTTAATTTGGGTTGATGACAACATTGAATTCTCTGAGTACCTGCAGGGGATGAAAATTTCTTTGTTGGATTGGGAACTTCGTAAAATCGTGTTTCGTTAGGTTGAGTTTTAACTGTATCAAAGTTCCCTAAACTGCATTCATTGGGCATTTAAAGTGAACAAATTTGATATATCAAGTTATATTTAACGTGAATTTGTTACATTGTTTACAAGGATATTGCAAAATCCTACTCACATATTAGCAGTCTATTTGACAATTATCAATTTTGTTCACTTTAGATGCACTATTGCATGCAATGTACATAATTGTGATATCGTTTATCATTGCTGAGTTACGAAGTTGTAAACTTGATAGTTTCGTTTTCTGAAAATTTGCAACTTTCAACAATCTTTATTAAAAGATTGAGGGCCTAAATGAAAAGTTCGCTACCAACAGTCACTAGATTCTAGCTTTTTCTTTTAAATGCAACAAGCCTCATCAAATTTGGTGCAATGGTTGCAGACAAAAATTATTTCTCCTTTCCCATGTATCTATATATGAGCCCCCAAGCTAAAGCTTCCTATTAAAGGGAACACTGATATGCAGAATATATGGTTATACCAAACTTTTGCTGAAATTTTGCAATATTCACATGCATTAAATTGAGATTCTTTATAACGAACCCACAGGATTGTGTTATGGGTATACCAAACGCTTCAGTGTCGGAACATGCTAGCTTCAAGCACACTGCCTGTTGGCAATGGTGCAGTATGCACAAGCGACTCACTCTTGCAAGCACGCCTAAAAATATCACGTTTGACATGCCAGGAGCACCACTCTTAGCATGGCGGTGTGAACACTTGACGCTGTGGTCAATTTTCGTGCATGGCCTCTGAGACTAGGCAGTGCCCTCAGGAGCACTGAGAATTGGAGGCAACATCTGCGTGCCCCTAGTCTTGAAGGTCATGCTTGACACTCCATAAGTGCAGCTGGTTGCGCATGGTGTAGTTTGTGGCATGGCAGAAAACAATAAAGAGGTGAAAGCTGTAACATGTGCACCAACGTCATGCTGATCTTAAATAACATTCTGGTTTAATTTCACATACCGGATATTGGCTATGTTGAGCTAGGTGTATTGATATTTCTGCGCTATTCATTATGATAAGGTTTGACTGTAGTGGGTGTGCGAGGGGGCAGTGCTACTTATGTAAAGATTGGTCCCTTTCTTGACCACTGGTTAGCAGAGCCCGTGGCTGCATGTCTTCGCTGTTCATGTCTGGGGCCGATCGCACCATGAGCCGGTGCTTTCCCCTCGTGGCAGGAAATCTAGCGAGATGGACAGCCAGGTGAGCAAGCTGTTTGGTTGGACGCTGCTCAACTCGAACCAGTGCCGGTGCGGCAACATCAGAGAGAAAGAGTCGACTACACTGCTCTGCTCCCTCGTCTACCCCGACCCTCTGCCACCCGGTAGGCTGCCCACATGTACCTTCTTTGAGAGAAACGGCACGAAAAAGATGGAGGCAACTGTAGGAAGACACGCAGAATGAAACTGAAGTATTGTGTGCCGTGTTCCATTGGTGTCCTCACCTTTTTCTTGCTTTTTCGTTTTTGTAGAGCATGCAATTCTGCCAATTATCCTGCATTCTCTGTTATGAAAGCACGTCTGTCTAGCTTTCTTTTCTTGCATTTTGCATTGGCTTGGTTTTAATCTGAATGCCTTTCTGTTCTCTGCATTTCTTTTAGCTCACTGCTGTTATCAACGCATGTATCCTTTTTCTTACTGCTTTGTCATTTCTCTTGGCTGCCTTAAATGCTCCCTTCAATTATTTTCCTCAGTTATGTTTTCCTACCCTACATGCTTTATCCTGCCTTGTTCTGTTGTGTCTTGCCTGTCACAACACTTTCCTCTTCCATTGGTTCTGCCTGATCCAGCATGTGAGCATGCCCTTACCTCATTGGCTACGAAAGTTGTCTATTTATCATTTGTGGAAATAAATGTTTGTTGCAGCTTCAGTTGGGCAGGAGTCTGTGTGCTTTCTTTTAAACAGCGCGTAAATGTTGTCGTTTGCTCCAATCTTGAAGTTGCATCCAATCCGTCCTACCTGGGAGCTAAAGGAGAGAAAAGAAAGAACCAAATGTCGTTTTACTGTCAAAGCAACACAAAGGGAGGAAGCAGAATTAAAGAATAAACAATGAACACGGTGCAAAGAAATTGCTTGCATCGTCATCCTCTTGCCTTTGTTTTATTTGTGAACTGATACAAGGCATGCAGCTTCTTATGTTTTCCCCCGCTCTATTTTGGTTCCCAAGTAGAGAAAGTACATTATGTTGTTCCCTAAAGCATTCTGGAATAGGGAAGTTCGTTCCACAAGGAGGGGAACAAAGTCGTGCCTCTGTCATCAAAGACAATGATTAAAGCCAATCGATATTTTTTTAACATATTGCCACATAAGTGCGGCAATTTCAGTCATCTTGAATATTGCATTATTATGCAATTGTAGCTCCATAGAAGGAAATGCCTCTTTGCCAGGAAAGCACTCTGCGTCCTGGTAAAGAGGAAGTAGAGTGCTTAGAGGGAGTAGAGGAAGTAGTGAAGCAGAGTAAAGAAGTCTGCTTGAATGGAGTTCTGGCTGGTACATAGCAAGGATGCACAAGTCAGTCTACTTTTGTTTTTCTTCCGTTCTTTTCTTTTTTTTCATCGTGGATGCTCTGCCAATGTAGAACCAGAGAGAGCAACCGATACAATGTTCAGCCAAACCCTAAACATCCTTTTGCAGAGGTTTGGCAGTGGCCTTCCCTGCCACCAGTTGGCACCACCAACTTATCAACGTCGAGATCTCTTTAATTTGTCTTGTGCATTTCTATCAAAACATAGAATTGGCGTTGCTTAGCATGAAAAAACAGCGTAGGGAAGGTGGTGTTAAACTTCATACTAATCAATAACTACCGATATTAGGAGCTAAAGTAGCCTGTGCTAGTACAGAGAGGATTCTGCAATGCTGGCACAGAATTCTCAAGTGTAAAAGGGCACTATTTAGAGTAAGACGAAGTACACCCAGCGACAACTTTCTGTAGCATTGCAGCCAAAAACTGTAAAGCTGAAGCACCTTTTTTTTTTGCTGTGAATGTTTATGTAGTCCACAAATGCAAGCAGCTGGAAGCTACATAGCACAAGACAATTCACACCAATCATTATCAATTTTTTTTCGTTCCAAGATTTATTTCGTAACATATAAAAATCTTGCTTAGGAAAAGGATTTCTGTTACTTGCTGTTCCTAGCTTTGGCTTTCTGGTTTTTCTGGTCCGGTAAACTGCCAGCAAAATGTTGGGACTACTTGGCATAGTAGCAAAAAAAGAAGATGCTTCGCACGTGCAAGCACATGCTCATGGCTTTGGCTGTGCTGCCGCAGAAAGTTGTCAGGTGTAGGTAGGGTTAAGCAAACTTCATGCTAGGAGAGGTCCAGAGTTGTACACTCTTGGGAAGGAAGCTTAACTGAAGCGGACAATTGCCGCTAAAGACCAGAAATGCACGACTGAAGTCCTTCATTTTGCTTTTTGAGATGATGGGCTTTCATAGTTAGTTGGCAAAGTATAGCACCAAACACTACCAAACACCATGGCAATGAAGAGAATGTTTTTGCTCTTGCCGGAGGCGCAGCTTTGTCATGTCTAAAGCAATCTGGCTAATAGCCACCACCCTTTTTGGACTGGCACAATGCACACATCAAGTAGTAGAGATATCAAGAAGTTAAAGAAAATGACAGGTGGCCTTTAAATTGTAAGGTTATTACAACAGCATTATCTAGTGATTGAACAGGTTTATTTACCATCTTCAAAAATTATGGTGCTTGAGGCTTGATAAAGCTTCAGCTGCCATGCCCAGGATCCACTAAGTCAAGCTCATTTAGGCGTTTGCCAACTCATTTTTAGGTATAATGAGATTGAGCTCCTCACTGACAGCCATTACTAACCCCTTATTTCATCCTTTTATTTCTCCCTTCTGCTGAATGCATTGTAGCTGACCTGTGTGGATTGTTTTAAGTCTGTTTGTCTTCCTGTTTTCTGTCTTCTAGAATTTCCTGGCACTGCTATCTGCAATTATACACCCAACAACATCAAAGTCTCACATTGCTTTTTGCAGCCTTTGAAGAACTTCTTGTTTAATTTTTTTAAAGATTTGATGTTTGAAAACACTGTTAAACATTTAATGTTGGTGTCTAGTTATGGAAATATTTAGGAGTTGAGTGGAATATACTATGTTGCTATATACTGCTGACGCCGTCATTTTGAATGTTCATGTTGTTTGACTCAGTAATAGCCTTGTTGGCTGCAGGTCCAAACAAGATTTTGAGTACTCTTTGTAGCTTCAATGAATGTTAGTAAAATTGAATTTAAATGAATGAACTTCAGTTGCTGTATTTCGAGACGTGGGTTCCATTGCAGGATGAGGTAATTTAAAACTCCACAACTACATCACTGTTTTCTGCAGGTGAGGTATGTCAGCAGTCACGGCTGTTGACAATGTTGTACATACTAGACAACTTGCAAGTTTTTATAACTGTAGCACTGTATAAAATATTGTTGTGTTTAAAGCCCCAGGCCTATTGTGTAGTGTTTGTTGTCAACAGCTAGAATAACCTTTTTCACTCTACTTTCAATTTTTCTCTGAGAAATAATTTAAACAAAAAGCTGCCAGACATGTAGTTAATACTATTTAGTATACCATATTTAAATCTATGTTTTTGTTTCATGTGTTTGTTCATTGTCGTACTATCTGCTCTTAGCAATTCTGCTATTTTGTGTCTGTGGCATCATCACCTTTATTTTTTTTTAATCCTAAAAAAGCTGTTGGCAAATGTTACACTTTTTACATTGCGTAACGTCTTGCCATGCTAATATCTATTTTACTCTTATTAAAAAGTAACAGAGCGCTTACTGCAGGACAATTATCTCGTAGTTGAAATTGCCACAGAGCCTTTTTCATGAGCTTTAAAGTGAGATACAATCATAATAATGCAGCATTTTGTCTTGGTTGTGTCTATTCTGCCCATTTGGTGAAGGGTAGGTTCATTAAGAAACCTTGCGCCTTAAAATTCAGAAATTCAGTGGTAAATGTTTTTCTTTTTTTTGCTTGATGAACTCTTGCTAAAAGTAGGCATGTGCAAAGTTGCAAGTTTTACACACTTAGAAGAAAAAGAACAGTTATTTCAGTTAGGCTCGTGCCAGCCCTATAATTCTGACTTCTTGGTGCCTGACACTCATCCCTTGACTGCCCTTCACAGTTCCCGAACGAGTGACACCTCATTATCCGTTCACTGAAATACTCAAGCGAAGCCTTTGCCTCGAAAGCACCATGCCAGCCTGGTGTGACAGGTGTGAGAAATACCAGCCCACGGTACAGCACCCATTTCCTATTTTGCCCATGTTTCTGATGGAACCTGTTGGGCAAAGCTGTTAGTAACTGCATGGCCATTCCCCTTTAAGAATTCTAGGATCTCTAGCATGTCCGGGCAAATGAATGCATTTTTTTAGAGGTGATGCTTACTTTAGCATATCAGGGGTTAAGATGTAAAGTTGTAGCTTATTTCCAACCCATATATCCATGCTCTTCTTGTGTTGCTGCCAAATACAGTGTGACCACCTTTTGCTGTGAACATTCACGCAGCTCATTCTGTTCAATGGATAGTCCTGCTTACATTAGTGGATCTTTGTCTTCTTTAGCTACAGCACAAAAGGCTCACTACCTAAAAGCACCAGACTGCCCAGCTCCACTTCTTCCTTTTACGCGAGTTTAAGAGAAAAAAAAGTAGCACTTTCACTATAAAGGCAAAGTGTTGACAGTAATACAAAAGCACAGTAGAACTTCGTTCATACATTTTGGAAGAAACTGCAAGAAAAAAAACGTACTGACCGGGGAAACGTACAATCTGATATAACTACAAAAATCTGACAGACTCAACTATTGTTGACATCTACGTAACGCGAAGCGTTGTGCAGATCATTGCGGCACGAGACGCTGACGCACGTCGAGCTGGTCTTGCTCCTGCGGTCGGACACGCGCTATGTTGTCCTATTGCTTGGTGTCTTAAGAGGGCGACAAGAAACCGAGATGAAATCGAGTTCGTGGGCGACGTGGGATGCCACCAAAGCGAAATGTGATGCCCACATCGTGCCGCCTGCAGCAAGAAACAACGGCGCATTTGGATTATCGCCTACTGAAAGCATCCAGTACACTACTAATGTCACTACGCACTATGCACCACGCGTCGTAAAAGATAGGTGAATATGCTTATCGCGATACGTTTGGTGGCGATCGCTGTGAATGTGACGTGCAACAACTTGGCCGGGGATTTCCTGGTACCGAAATAAGAAACTGTGCATGCCACCATTGTTTTCGCGTGACACAGGCGGGTGAGTATTGCGGTAAAGCTGCCGTGGCGGTCAGCTATATACTGTTCTTGATCGCCTGCGCCTTGCGTATTTTCTTGTTTACATGGGATCTAGCGGCCAGAAAACATTATACGATCGCACTTTAGCGACGTACTAAACTTTGATGTTGAAAAATTGTGTGTTCTGGGAACGTATGAACTGGAAAGAAACAAGCGTAACTCTATTGGGTAATTTTTTTGTTCTCGTTTGCAAATGTTGGCGCCGGGAAAATGTACGTAATGAGAATGTATCAACGAGGTTCAACTGTATTACACTATATAGTAGAGTAGAAACTTGGGCTGTTTGGTGTGGCATAGTTGAAAATCTGAAAAGCCAGTGCTCAAACGAAGCCAACATACAAGAATGACACACACATTGCGCTGACTGCCAAGTGTATGAGTTTACTGCTACTCGTTTGGAACTTTATACATTCGCAAAAAACAAGAAAAGGAAAAAGGGGGTGGGTAACATTCAGCAGACCTATTGCGATAGATTGAATATCGCCTTTTTGTGCAGAAGGTAATATATTACACTATACTGCACAAAGTAAGGCTCGCAGTCTTATGTACAGTATAGATAGCCGCAAACATTTTCTTACTAACTAAGTGCATATTGTTTCACGTGCCCAAAGACAGAGTTTGCTCGGTGACAATGAACGCTCGCGGTCGCAACACCGCCATGATGATGCACTGGCAGTGGGCAGTGTGTACGGTTGTCCCTGAGTGAACATTCCATGCTGCCACTTCCTTCACCTCGGCGGATCACATGACGTCCAACGTGTGGGAAAATAGAGTGCGTCAATCCACCAGCCTTCTCAGCTCGCCCTCACACACTTGCCCTGGCATGCACAGCATATCACGTGACCTCCAGCAGGCGGTGCGCAGGCTGCAAATATGCTCGGGCACGCAGGCAGAGCAGACTCAGAAAGCTGGGCCGTGCAGGCTATGCACGTGGCGTCACACTGGGGCCATTGTGGTGGTTGCAGCAGCATTGGCAACACACAAATGTTCCTCGAATGTGCATTTAATTACTGTCACAATAAAAGTGGAGCTGGGCAGGCTATGTTATGCATATAAACGATAGCTAATAAGTAGCAGAATATGTGTTCGAATAATAGCACAATTTTCTACATGAATCTTATAAGAATATTTAAAAAAAAAGTAATCTTGAAATATTGTATCACATACTGAATATTTCCAGTGTGTAAACAAAATAAAATATATGTGTTGCGTATGGAGTCTGTTCAGCAATAAAGGCTTAGTTACATTATTTTATACATTTAATGCCTTGAACAACTGGATGTCAGATCAACGGAGAAGTTTATAAATAAGAAATAACTGAGAGGTGATCGTATCTGGCACACCATGACAATGACCGCAATGAAACAAGGGAACAGCGTGTCACCACATGGACGTGGTAGAGTGTTGTGTTTAACGAAGGATCTGAGTATGTAATGCTACAGCACTGCACGTCATTTGAGGGAATTGAAACATGGTAAGATTGGCCGAAGACAAATTGCTTTCTCTGAAGCAAGACAACTTATTTGTGGACTGCCTAAAATGAGCATGCTTATTTAGTATTGAGTGTGAACTGTTGTGCAGAAGTGATCTCTTCCATTTGTTTGCACAGAAACTGGTGTGTCTGCCCAACAACTGCAGTTCTCGCGAGCAGAAACATTTGCAAGAGACTGCACTTGCAAAGGTCTTTCTTCTTGTACTGCAGCAACTCTTATGCCTTGCTGTATTTGAACAGTAATAAATATTTGACAAGCTTGAATAGTGAATTGTCTAACTGAATACCAATTGAATAGCTAGAGCTATCAAATTTGTATTGGAAATCTTGAATATTCACACACCCCTAGATAACAGATAACATATAATGGACAGGTCTGTTATAGTAACAAGGTCGGGGCAGAGGAAAGGGAAATACAGTCAGAAGCAGCAGAGGATTAGATCGAAGTGGTGAGATAGGGAATTCGAAAGGATAGGATATGTTTAATTGGTGCAGAGCAGGGTTGATGGGTGATCTCTGGGTGAGGCCTTTGTCATGCTGTGTACTTCAAGTAGGCTGTTGACAATGATAATGGTAATTATCTGTGTGTTTTTCAGCTACAAAGCAAAAGGCTGAAGTCGTTACCAGAAATACTGACCGTCAGCTCAGGCTTGGAAAATCAGCAGGACCTAAACTTTTGGCAAACCCAGATTGAGGTGAGGTTGCATCCCAAGCATGGATTTTGCATTAACGCACCCTCCTTGTCTTACATTTCCCGCCATTATGATTTTCTGTTGATGTGTGTAACCCAGATTAAATGGCTTCATTTTTATGCATATCTGTGGCGGCCATCATGGCAGCTCAGCGGCTAAGATGTTCAGCTGATGAGCAAAAGATTGCAGTTTCAATCCCCAGTCACAGAAGTTGTATGTTGATGGAAACTAAATTTAGGAGCACTTTAAATAACCACAGGTGGTCAAAATTAATCTGTAGCCCTCCACCACAACACCTCACTAGCACCAATGGTACTTTGGGATGTTGAACCTCACAAATCAATCTGTCAATCAATCATATTTGCTGGCTTGTTCGACCTCAGCATCACTTCATTAGTATTAGTACTTATGAAGGGCCCATGTTATCACTTTGCATGATGAACTTGTTCGTGACAAGCATAACCTGCAGAATCGGAGAGTGGTCTAAACGCTGTCACATTATATTTAAAGAGTATATGTCATGTCATGTCATGTCATGTCATGTCAAGTATATGTCATGTCAAACCTCCTGTGAGCTGCGAAGTTTCCAAACTTCAGGCAGCTTGAAAATCTCCTCCTTCGTGGTGCCTGACATTGGCGACAAAAATTACTTTTGAAGTGACAAGCAATCACTCTGATTGAAATGTTTTGTGTTCTTAACAATTTGTGGTTGCTTTAAGCACCGGTGATGTTACTGGTGATATATATGTATGTGTGTCTTTTGTGGTCATCAAGTACTTGCAGGTTATATTAAATAGAACAGAAATAAGCACCCATTTTTCTGGCATAGAATTCTTGTTTTACTTTTGGTTTTGATCATATGGATGTGTTGACAGATTGATTTGGATACATTTCAGGCTGTACCTTTCGCAGATATGCTTATACACTCGAGCCTCTTTATAAGAAAATAATGAATATAACGAGGTAGATGTAATTCCCCTTAAAATCCCCATAGAAATCCATACATTTAAAAACGCATTTTAGCAAAGTGAAATTCTCCCGCCAACAAACTATATTCGTCTTCGAAAGCGAAAAAATACCGGGCCATATCACGCCAAATGCATCGCTTTCCACGGGGTTCGGCTCTTGCTCGTCCCGTTGGATAAAAACTTCCGCTTCCCAGCAGTAAATATGCGATTGATCAATGACACTAATTTTTCTCACCGCTGTGCACAGCTGTGCGCAAGCAGTGGCTCACTATTGCACTTCTCCTCTGACCCCTCTCTCCCCCTCTCTCTCTCTTGCACATGTTTGGCTGTGCGAGCCACCCCACGCTGCGCGGCTATCCTCGACAGTGTGAAAGATTAGTGCATTCACTTGTACTGCATGCCACGCAGGCAGGTGCAGCTGGTTTGGGCCTCTCTAATGTCTCCGGCGCACTCTCGGGTATCACGCGCAAGCCTGCATGGCGGTGTGAAAAATTGTAGCATTCATTTCTTTTATCTCCCGTGGTGCACTGTGCATGCTGGCAGCTGGGCATGGTTTCCTAGATTGCATTGGCACCAGGGCAGTCGTGAAGGCCACGAGCCAGCCGAGCGAAGCTGGCACGGGGAAGTTCGCTTGCCTCCTCGATCGCACAGCGTAGTGCTATGTAGCCATGTGCTGCTCGGCTTCAACGAGCCACGTGGAAAGCGGAAGTGAAAGACCATCACAACGGAGCAGAAGGAACCTATCTAAAGGCTGTCGCATCAGGTGCTAAGAAGTTGTGTGCTGCACACGCCAAAACTTCCATTGTTGTAATATTCAAACTTCATGGTATGCGTGGCCATGTAGCAATTCGGTGGGCCACAAAGCCATATTCTTATTTCCATGTTTACAGTTGTGCACCCCCACTGGGCATATAATGCAGTAAATGACAATAATGGGTATAACAAAGTAACGGGTATAACAATGTAACTTTGACTCCTCCTGCAACTTCGTTATAGTGAGGTTCGAGTGTAATTAGAGGCTCGACACACGTAAAAAAAAGAAAAGATGTGGAGTTTGCTTGAAATTTTATTCTTCAGCAGTCCCTGTCTTCTTTGACCTATTATGATGCTCCATCCACACTGTGGGGACAAACAGTCTTAACTTCTCTTTCTTTCTTTCTTTAAACTCCCTGACAAATAAATCATTTTCAGTTGTTTGGCAACAAAGACAGCAAGGCAATGTCCTTCTGTTCATCAGCTCCTGTGCCTAAGCGGTGTCGATATGGGAACTGCTGCACACGGGCCGGCTGCAAGTTCTTCCATGAAAAAGACAAAGGAAAAAGGTGAGGACAAAGCCTGTACTCACATTCTTTCTCCTACTACTCCACCATCAACAGCATGTCCTGTTGAGCTTGCTTTTTGACAGAATCTATCTGATTTGCAGAGTTATGTAAAAGTTGAACAACTGAAGTAGTTGTCTTGTCTTCATAACACAGTGCTACTTTGTTATAAGCAACATGTTTGGAATAGTGTTGTCTTATGGTGTTTTAGATCCTTTCTGCCACAGGCGTACTCGTGACATACTCGTCAGTAAGCATCATGAGTACGCGTCACATACTAATGACGCCTGCAGCAGAAAGGATGTTCCACATCTGCCACCAAGGTTTGCGAGTGGTGACACTCCCAGGGTTAGTTATAGTAGTAACACATGAATACCCCAGAAAGTGTATGGAAGAACGGCGCCGCAGTAGCTCAATTGGTAGAGCATCGCATGTGTAATGTGGAGACCTGGGTTCGTTCCCCACCTGCGGCAAGTTGCTTTTTCATCCACTTTCACTTCGACTAATTTATCATTTCTTTAATTCAATTAGTAAGTACATATAATTTACCATGTGTTGTCCTTGGTGCCTTTGTTTGTTGGCTTCTTATGTTATGATTAATAAATATCAAGCCCCTCAGCCCCTTTCTTCTCGATCAAGCCCCTTTCCTCTCGTTCATATGCCAGTGTAGTGGCTTGTAAGTCCACTCTCTTGCATTCACTCCCATTTATTCTGGAGCCATAAGTACGAGTGCAAGTGAGTGCTGGCGAGTGTGAGTGAATACATCCGATAGCATGAATGAACTTTTCCTGAACCTTTCCAAACTGTGCTCATAGCAGAAGGCAAAAACCATGCAAGTTTATTTTTGTTTACTCATTAGCTCATCTTTGTGATTATCATCTTCTCACTAAACTAAGCATTAGTGTTGGAAAATTGATAATCAAATTGATAACATTGTGCCGTCTGCCTCTCAGCAGTGCCTCAGGTGTCAGCTCTTCACTGTCACAGTGACAGAACAGTTGCTTTAGAGTTTATTTTGCTGTTACTTGTTTTTATGGCATACATTGTAGGGATTGAGGTGCAACCCGACAACTTCGTGTGGGCATTCAGTTGCTCTTGCGCTAGTACGCCTCTCCCGTGCTACTTGCGACAGTTGTCGGGGGTGGCCTTTGCTACGGACCGGCTTTTAGTGGTGGCACTCAGCATTGCTGACCGCGGTGGCCGCGACGTGACTGACTGCGGTCAGCAGAGCGCGCTTGAGAGAGCCATCTCCAGGATAGCACTAGGTACTTACACATATTCTTCTCGTCCGCCAGCCCTTTTGTTAAGGTCTTGGACTTGAGCTCATCTACGGTGCCGTTGCACTAATGGCAAGCATGTTGCTCCTTTTCTGAACGCTAAGCCGAAGAGTGGTGCCTAGTGCTTGCATGTGGTCTTACTGCACCAAGCCACACTTATCGGAGGCCTAAGCTGGCAGATATTGCCCAAGCTCTCACAAGTGGGCCCATTCGTTATTGCGAGAGCAAGCAGCATAGTCGCGAGGACATTTTCAAGTGGCGTGTCGTGGGGAGCCATCCTCCCGCAGCAACATGCTAGCGCCACCCCTTTCTGTATTTTTCACCCTTGGCGTGTGAGCCGTTTGATTCTTGCACTGACCTGGGACCACGTGTTTGTGCAGTGTTTAGTGTCTCCAGATACGGGCGTTTTTGCATCTCGCCTTCATCGAAATGCGGCCGAGATTTGATACCATGACCTCATGCTGAGTAACGCAATGCCATAACTGCTAAGCCAACACGGCAGGTAAATGCAGAAAAGTCGCAGTTTTGCCCAAAAGGCAAAGCGTCCACTCTGATAGCAAATTAGTAGACAGCAATAATAAGTAAGGATAGTAGCTTTATTATCTGTATAAACTCGTAAGCACTCACTAACTAAAATAAGTATGGCGTCAGTGTGCATTGGCAAACATGCACACATCATACTCAGTGACCGCAGGCACTCGCTGTCGAAACGCTGGCATAAGGAAACGCGGCAGCAGCAACGAGTGAAGTGACCTTCATGTTGTCTATTGCTTCAACACCAACTGAGCGGCTAGCACACAGTTGAACCCTCCCCCAGGTTCCTTCCGCGCTTCCTCTTTGCTTTCCACCATTGTATGCACAAAATCGAGCCGTGATCGTCAGCTCACTTTCACATGCTTTGACTTGCACATATGGCGTGGCGATGGTGTTATCAACCTTGGACTTTATAGGGAACATCACCGTGATACCGACAGTGATGGCAAAAATGCACCTGGAGTGTTCATATAATTGCTATCACAATAATAATAAAAGCTAATATGGATCATATGATTGTATAAAACAGAACAGAATGTTGTGGAAAAAATGGAACTTTTAATATCGGAAAATATGATATACTTGTTTTGAAAAGCTTTTTCTGGTGATTGGTATCGCTCCAAATACAACATAATGAAGAGGAAGTGGAAGTTGAATGTATGCTCTTGCTCGTTTAGCTTACTTCCTGACTGTGCTACTTTCTACACCAATTGTAACAGTGTTTCTTTTGTTTGCAATTTACAGGCTTTCTTTGGCAAGACATTTTATTTGTTCTGGTTTTTGCTAATATGTGTGTGCACAGGTCTCTTGCTCACGGCCTTAATTTTGATGCAGTTGCAGCCGACATTATCACTTTCACCCCTGCAGGTATGTGGCTTCTAAAGTGGAGGTGGACACAAGTGTTCAAAGTGCTTGTTCCTGGCTTCCTTTGTCTATACTCGTCACGTTGAATAAGGATGGTACGGTGGACATTTGCCGTGCTGACTGCAAGGTCAGTACTAACGTCTCTTTAACAGCAGTAGCTCTTGCTGGTTCATCCAACCTTTGACATGTTCGCAGACTCACAGTGCATGTCAAATAACTTGCCGGCTATCACAACTTTTGTAAGTTTATTCAGGCACCGGCATGGAAGCTACACATCTAGATATCTTTTTAACGCTTGTAATGTTAAAGGACTGGCCGTCTCAGTTAAAAATTCTACTACTGCTAGTGCTAGTACATTTTCTTTAACCTAAATGTTGTTATTGCAAGGTGGGTTTGTGGCTTTGATATTGTTAACAGCATCGCTACAGTAAAAGTGACCCAGATGAGGCACCAGTGGGCAACTTTGAGGTAACAAATCCCAAAGGGTATTTTAACTACTTTTATCTTTTATGTAATGAAATTATGCTGCAGCCCATGCATGCATATTTCAGAGCTATTCTCCAAAGAAATACGAAGAGCCACCATAGCAGAACCTTAGTGTCAGCATTAGCAGGGGAAGCTGTTTCCTGCCAGGACTTCAAGTTATGCATAAGGTCACATAGCAACACTGTATTCATAACAACAAGTCATAAAAAGTCATTGCAAAAGCGAAGCTGGGTAACATATACTTTGGCAGACAGTGAAGGTGAGGTTCTGCCACCTTTTACAATTTTTTGTTTCATTATGTTTCATTCAGTGTAGAAAATGTTTGTAGTTATGCTGTTAGTGACAACTTGCACTGCAGAGTTGGTTACATAAGAGAACTAATGAACATGCTTACTAGTAAAATGGTGTTGACCTGCGGAGGTAGCTTAGTGGTTGTGGCGTTTCACTGCAGAGCTTGAAATTGACGGTTCGATCCTGGACTTAAACATTTCAGTGGCAGAATGCCAGAACTCCCACATACTTAATTTAGGTGCACGGTAAAGAACTCCAGGTGGTCAAAATTAATCTGGAGTCTTGCACTATGGCGTGCCTCATAATCAGATCCTGATTTTGGCATCTAAAGCCCCAGAATGTAATTTTTTGATAAGGTAAAACAAAAACAGGAACAAAAATGATGATGTGTTTCTATCTGTGTTTCATCATTTTAGTGGTAAACATGTCCTTTAAAAATAAACACTAACTACGCCGAGAAGTTCTTCTGAAGTTACTTACGTTTGTTAGTTACAAGCTGTTATGGTTTTGCTCGTCTCTGGCACACGCAGACTGAAGCCTCCACATCTGAAGACACAGGCTTGAGCACTGGGAAAGATGACAGCGCTGTTGGGAAAGACAAAAAGACCAGCTCAGAGGAAGAGCAGATCGAAGACGAGAAAGAAGAGGGAGACGACTTGGAGATGAAGGAAGGAGAGGGGGAAGTCAAGGAGGAGAGTGAAGAGGAAGAAAGCAGTGCAGTCTTGTATGAGCTGACTTCAGTGGTGTCCGTGGTGAACAACAGCCGCACCAACATCGTGAGCTGCATTCGGGTGGGGCCCTCGTACCACATTCACCACCAGGGGGGACCGGCCACTCAGTGGTACCTTTTCAACGACTTCACCATCGTGCCCATATCTCCCGTGAGCTGACTGCTTGGTCAATCTGACAATCTTTGTATCTGTTATTGTACGTAAGCCACTGCCATTGATGTACAGTAGATAAAATATAGACCTCAGTTCACAGTGAAAAGAAGCCTTGCTGCCATCGCTGCGTAGCCTGAGATGTTGGTTTCAAAACTTGGAAAATGTGCCATATGCATGAATTGATAAACTATGTAGTGGTATGTGATGGCCCTCATTACATGGAAGATCGACAGTGCCAACTGCTGACAGAGCACTTTGCATATTAGGTCGTTAGCATAATTGTGAATCTAGCTTTACACTTGGGTTTCCTAATATTACAGGTCTGGACTCGAGACTATATCATGTGTTTTGCATCTTCCCTTGGTTATCATCATCACCCATCTTGATCCTCTATCTCTTGCCCTCTTCCCCCAATGCAGAATAGATGGCTAGAAGAATGCACCTCAAGCTGACCTTTCTGCCTTTCTTATTATTAAATATCTTTCTCTCTCGGAGGATGTGAATTTGAATTCCGCTGACGTCACAGAATTTTCTTTTTCTCTAAATCGAATTGGTTGCGGGACAGTAAGCACACATTTGGACTTTTTGTTTTTACGCTACAGAAAGCTCTGCATTCATTGTACGAAGTCTCCCCAAAAAGTGAGGTGGCGGAATCCACACTTTGATGTGGCGGAAGGCAAAAATGTGTGTATTTAGATTTAGGCGCACTTTAAAAAACCCTGGATAGTCAAAGTTATTCTGGGAATGTCCCACTATGGTGTATTTATCAACTCACGTGTTGCTTTAAATCAACCAATCAATCAATCAGTTTCTATAGCATGGTGACATGAGCATCTTTTGACAGTAGCCTGAAAATTTTTTCCCAGATTACAACACAGCAAGGTGTTGGCAGTTTCTTCTCATAACTGAAGTCTACATTCGTGCATCTGATGGCAGCAATAGTTGTCATTGAAATTGTTGTTGAAGAGGCTGTATATTGAAATTATTCATTTCATTTTCCATTCTTCTGGCCTTATGTTATTGGCTTTGGCATTTTTGTGCTACCATTATTGCCAGGATCACCCACTTGGCACAATGGTTGACAAGAACAGAAAGTGAAATAATTATGGCAAAACACAGCCTGATATTGGACACGTAGCCCTTCACAGTTGCACACGATGTAAAATCCACACTGACATCTGCAACCTTATAAACCAGATAAGTTATGCACATACCAACTGATTTAATAGGTTAGAAAATAGCTTAGTGTGAGGAAAGCTAGATTTAATAATTTATAAAGCTTTTTTTTTATTGTTGCTAGCAGTACTTGTACAGGGTGTCCCAGCCACCAAGAAGTTTGAAGTTTATTCAGTTTTATAAAATTTACAGAATTTACATGTTAAAATTGCCAACACTCGTTAAAGCACTTGGGATACTCTTTCAGAAAAACAACACTACTTGTAAATTTAAGAAAAATAATTAAAAACAAAAATATTAATTATTTTTAGTTTTTAGATTAGTCAGTGTACAATTCCAAATAAGCACTCCCACAAATTCCAGCAATATTATGCTGCATGTATTTCTACACAAAACAGATTTTAACACATATTACCTGCAGCTCTTGTGCTATGCATTGCCAGCATAAATACAGTAATGTCTGACAGTTCATTATCATCATTATTTGGTGTGTGAGCCGAGTTGCCTCTAAAGTGTAAATTAAGTCTAACAAAAGCATGTGAATATACTAGTATAGAGGTCAATTCTTATCAGTATACTTAAAAAAGAACTGAATTCTTAGGTCCTGTTTCTGTAAACGAGTTATCTCTAAGCAAGAGAACCAAGTTGAACCCTTTCTCTACTGCTAACAAGTGTAGTCATCACGAAAAATTTGTAGCAATATAGGAGCATAGGAGACATTCTATATGGAGTAACCAGGGACTGCGTTTTGCCTGTTCACTATAAGCAGATTCAAGCTTGTTGAGTTCGCCAAGTTTTCTGAAAGTCTTGAATTTCATGTATGATTTTGCTCTCATAAGTCCCTTACCATATGTTCCAGCATCAAAATGCTCAGGCAACGTAACCTTCATAGGAAACGAAGTAATTAAATAAAGTTTCGTCATCATAACTGCTTAGCTTAATATAGTGTTCAGTGAATGATTATGACAGCCAGTGCCTGATTTTCCTTTCTCTCAATTTTTAACAAAATCAGCTATATCCCAAAACATATTAATTATGCAATTTATAAAGAGTATGTTTAATTTAAGTGAGCCATCTTTTTAAATAGCTTCCTTGGATAAAACATTTCACTTGGTTTGTGATAGCTTTAAATGGGTTTTGATCCTTATCTAGGCTTGCTTTGAGGTGCTTATTCACTTGCTCGTCTAAATTCATGTGGTCTTCTTAACTAGGCCTTGTTGCACATGGTTACTATTGATGGCTTGCATTCCCAAATAATTTACATCTTAGCTCTCTGGCTAGCGAAAAGCGCAGTGCAGATTGCATTTATAACAGTCATTCAGGCAAAGCATAGCACGGTTTTTTTCAGCACCTTTGTCATTGCACTTTCCCTAGGAAGAAGCGGTGTGGCTTCCTTTGGACTGGAAGCTACCCTGTGTCCTGCACTACACACTTGCCGACATTTCGAACAAGCAGCCAGCAACAGGTGTGCAATTTCTGTGGGTCTTTCTTAGACTCACCTGCGACACTCCTCATTCTAAATATGGCATTTCAGGTTACCATAGTTTGCTTTCGATGCTCATACATTGTCAGAAAACCTAAGTGTGAATCAAGAAAGCAAGCATCAGTGACATACCCTAGTATAGTCAACATTCATTAAAATGAGGTTGTATGTAACATGAAAATACATTCATTATACCCAATATTTGATGTAAGCATGCACTGACGTCAGCGCAAGAAGGAAAAAAAACACAGGTTTATGCAAGAAAAAAAAATACTATCATGATGCCTTTGACACGGGGCAGTACAAGGTCTTCTATCAATTTTTATGGTCCATCGTTGGCCCAACTATGCTAAATTACAAACATGTGCTTCACACTTTCATCAATATGCAGTTGTGCGATCAGGGGACGTATTCTGCAACGATACACATTGGCGATACTATTGAAACCTGCCGTGGTTGCTTAGTGACTATGGCGTTGGGCTGCTAAGTTTGAGCTTGCGGGATCGAATCTTGGCCACGGCGGTGACATTTCGATGGGGGCGAAATGCGAAAACGCCTGTGTACTTAGATTTAGGTTCACATTAAAAACCCCGGGTGGTCCACGTTTCCAGAGTTCCACACTATGGCATGCCTCATAATCAGATTGTTGTTTTGGCACATAAAACCCCATAATTTTAATACTACCGCCTTGGCCACGCCTTGGCCATTAGGCATGCGCTGATTGGCTGGTTGAGCACTGCGTCATCCAATATTGGTCAACTGGCCAATCAGCATGCACCTGATGGTGATACTATCATCGAGGCGACACTGTCACCGAAAATGGTCATTGTAGGACGCGTCCCCAGTATGATCACACGAGATCGACTCATAGTTTGTGAGCTGCGGGCAGCCAGGGCCAGCCGCCGGCCAAAACGCATGTGTACATGTCTAGAATGTGCCACTTGATGTAACACTTGTTGAGTACTTTTGGACATTTTTCTACCAGAGTACATCTTTTGAGCTGCAAGCAACCAAAGATTTCTTTCATTATAAACAATATTGTCTCGGGCCTTGAATTTTATGTTTCATTTAGCAGTAGCATACTCACTGAAGTAAAGCACGGAAAACCAAATGTTGTATTCACTTCATTAAATTCATATTCATTTTCTCAAAGCTCGAATGTATTCGCAAACAAACCTTAACTTGAATGTCTTCTCAACTCCACGTGGTGTAGGACAGTGCCTCCTGACAATCAAATTAGGCAGAATATTTTCATAATGCTTGTCAGCAATTACATTGATGTTAATGTCCTTGAGAAACCTGTCTCTACTGTAGTGGCTTCAAGTAGATAGGTATTGAGAGTGCATGGCTATGCAATTTCGGCTCAGCAGTTGTTGAGGAACATTATCAAAAACCAGTGGCGTCCTCAGCTATGAGACGGCACTGCCATTCTGGAGCAGAGCTGGAATTAGGTAAGTAAAGCAACATTTCAGATGTGGGGGCTTGCCACATCTGCATATAAAGTCTCAGTATGTATTTAAAGCTCAATCGGGGCGCATTTGCTGTGCTGGCAGGCTCTTAAATTGACTATGACAAATGTCAGAGTGAGCTTGAAGACGCAAGGCTAAAACCAGCAATCATTAACTTGCTCCCAATTGGCATTGGTTTGTCAGATCGTTTCTTGTACTTCTAACAGCTGGCATGTTAAAAGCAGGGCTAACAAACTGTATAGACCAGTCGGGCCTACTTATGCAATTTCAGCTTTGAGTGCACGAGTACACAAATTTCTGTGAATAAGTTGCAGGTGTTCTGCATGCTAGCTCTCTGTGTAGGATAGCATAAAGGTGGACAAAAAGACAGTGTATATGAAACATAGAGTAATTTCTCTCATTGCTCTGAAATGTTTACAGTGAAGGCACCTCTGTCAGCAGACGTGTTCCAGCAAGACATTTCTTTAGCAGCAAATGGTGGACGGCGTCATGTCACTTTCACTCCACTTTCACCGAGTGAGATTCTGAAACAAGGAGACATTGTTGCCATGGATGCAGAGTTTGTCACCCTCAACCAGGTGAGCTTCACGTACCACGTCCAGTTTTGGAGGTAAAATACAGAGTGTTTACAGGTGCTGCTATGCAAAGGGCCGTCAGCTTTAAGTATAGAAATTGTAAACAAAGTGATAGCATTCTTTACAGTATAGAGGCTATGTGAGCAGTGAGCTCAATGTAACTACTCAGATGAAACCATGTGCTTTAGGTGTGGAAGTGTCCGATAAACCTTTACGAAGTTAGTGTTCACAGCTGGTTAAACATCTATCACAGGTAAATTATTAGACATCTCAATTTATGTCCATAATAAGCTCTGTACATCTTCTTTTGCACAATGGATACCAGGATTTTATCCAGTTAAATCTTGAAGCAATGTGGCTTTTGTAGAAGGATTTGTGAGCAGTGCTCACTGACAGAAGTGGTAACAATAAGATTTAAAATTTAGGGCAGCCAACCGGAACTACCTCTGGTTAACCTACCTACCTTTTTATGCATCCTTTTCTCTCTCTCACTTTTCATGTGCACACATGTTCCTAATGTCATGCTTGTGGCTTGACCAAGTTGATCACTCTAAAACTCTCCGTGCCAACTTTTTCTATAGAAATCCACCAAAATTTCGCAAATTATTTAATTACTGGTTTTTGGCAAACAGCTTTTGTTATTGCAATATCAGCAGGTCATTTCCTTTTCCTGATGTCCATTACTAGAATTTTTTTTGTGTTGTAGAACTGCAGATAGACATGGTGTCAGAAACAGTCTGTATAAAGGTTGACATTTCTTGGAGCAGAAGTCAAGTGTACTTTTGTTGTCCTCCATGTGATGCACCATTCCTGGCATTTCAAGGAAAGTAAATCAAAAAGTGCAGGTGGCAAAGCATTTTCATCAAGTTGCTTCCATGCAAGCAGTCACCAAAGGCTCAAACTTTTCTTCGTAATAGTCAGTGCCAAGTTGAAGCTCTGAACTGGACTCCCTAGAGTGTTCCACGTATAACTGTTTACTTGAAGTGAAGAAACATAAAAACATTCACCGTCAATTACAATGCTCCTTAATGCAAAATTTTAGCGCAGCTCTGTACGTGCTTTCATTTCACAATATATTGACTGGCGAGGACAATCAGCCTCGTGCGGCATGTTGCAAACGGAACGTAGTGTGTCGCCACTGCCTCACTAATCTGGAGATCGTGAGAGCCAGTGTGTGGGTGATATGTGGGCTTGATTCACAACAACCGCTGCCAACAGACCTCCCAGATGATGCGCGCTACTCTGGCGCCACATCACCGCCACCGTCGCCACACTACGCTTTTCCTCCCACCCTTTCACCATACCCTCCTCCTCCGCTTCCTGCCTCATGGTTTCGCTGCACCTCCTCCTCTGCTTTTTTCCTTGTGTCTTTCATCCCCCGCTGCTCTCCGCATTCACTTTCATCTTTCGCTATGCTTGTTTGCTCGGTTATGAGAGACAATGCCGATGCTCGCCACAGGAACGAGCACCTAAAAGCTGCACTCTAAAACACCACAATTGCTGCATTGAAAACAGCAGCAGTCATCACTCCAGCCGCCGAACTCCATGCTGCTATTTTTAAAACCCAGGAGAGCCAAACTTCTGCTGTGTCTTTGCCAGCCACACCAAAAAAAAATCTGTTTTCTGGGAAGCTGACACCATCTAGTAGCGCAGCATTCATATCAGTATGATAAAATGACTGCCATTCGTCCCTGGCACTGAGTAGTCAAATGGATATTCCTAGACAGGTGAGGCTCGTCCTTGCCATGGAAAGGGTTAGTCATTAGAGTGCCTGCAGCGCAGCCTCAACCCTGTTAGTTTGAAAAGTCTGCCAAATATTGGTACGGTGCAGAAGACAAGCAAGGTTAACATGCTTGCTAGGCAATAAAAAAAATGACATCTAAAACCACTATCTCAAGTTGGCATTAACTTGGCTTGTCTTAAAGGGTACCTGAACCACTCCACGGGCTTGGTGAAAAGACATAGTCTGTGGATAACATATGCTGCTGTGAACAACTCAGCCAAGTTCTTCAGTCCTGTGCCGCGCGTGGAGCTCACAAGCAGAGTTCGAAGTCACCTTTCTCTTAAGCACTCTCTTTTCAACAGAAGCCTGGTCCTTATGCTTTTCTGGACACTTTATTTCGTAATGTAGTGGATTCCCATATGGGGGGGGGAAGAGGGGGGGCGGCTGCTATTGGCCAACAGCTGGCGTCAATCAACAAGTGTCTTTAGATCAGTGCGCTTCTTCCTACTGTTACTGTGTATATTGAGTGATGAAGTTTAATGAACAGGCTGAAGTAAGCAAAAATCTGCTTTTGAATTTTACCAATAATTACATACTTCTGGAAGAAGCTGATTATTGTCTGCTCACGCTTGGCCGCAGCCACCGTGTAGCAATTAAGCTTAGGCCACCCTCCTTATCTGTGTCATAGCCATCGGGTCTAGCTAATTTCGTTTAGTTTTAAACGCTCAACTAGCCTCAAACCCCATGAAACTTAAGGCCAGACACTTGGCAGATGCCTTGGCAGACCTATTGAAAGCGCTTCAAAATATGTAAGTTGGAGGTGGCTACTCTAACTTAATGTGTGATCAGTTACGGCATAAAAGAACTGAGAATGTATTTTCTATCCAAAGAATGAATGGCTTTGTGTGTTTGCCTTTTGTTTTGCAAGTGCTGTTTAACGTGAACATGTATGCATTCTATTTTTCTTCATATTCTGGTGTCTTAACTTCTTTTGTTTGTATTGTCATGTGTTCACAACTATAGATAAAGTTATTGCAAACACATTTTGAAATGATATGCTGTTGATTTATTCATTAATTGCCCTTATGCTACTGTATAACTCACTGTTCTTCGCATTTCCTGATGTCATTTAATATGGACACTATCTGTTGCTGTAAACCAATACTGCCTTGTAGAAGCCTAGTCAAGCTGTCGAGACAGCTTTTAGCTCTTGACCTTTCCAGGACCCATTATTTCCGGAAAAATAAAATATTCATATTCATATTATTCATATTCATATTCATTCATTACTATCAGTCTGTCAAGCTGTTGAAGGACAAAGCCAGGCTGCACCACGTAGCAAAGTCAGACGAGCAGATAAGCACAAGCATACACTCAAGCCCTGTCGTGCACAAAGCAAACGCTGCGCATCCACACTACAGTTGCATGTAGCTGCGGTTTGCTATGCAGTGTAGATGCTGAGGACAGCTGTGTCTGGCTTATGTTTGGCATGTCATAGATCCCAAAATCAGAAGTAGTGGACGTCTATGTTGATGCTCTGTGTTACTTCGAATCGCTTCATGAAGCCAACAATGCGCCCCCTTCGGACAGCCCTACGGCACCAGTAAAGCTAGGCTTGTTTGGCGGGCCAAGTATTGTTAGCCGGTTCGCTGTCACCTTCACGGGCCAATTGGAGCAAGCGAACTCCTGGAAAAGGGTGCTCTATGGCGTTCTGCCACGACCTCCGGTAATCGTAACGATTGTTTGACAGACATGGCACCTAACTGTGGAGTCAGCTCAGAAATCAAAACGTGCCAGCTTCAGTCAAGTGTGACAACCCCTGTCTCCGAAGCCCCCTCCTTTCATTGTGTTTAGTGCAACAAAATTGCAGGAGTGAGTGTGTGAACCCTCGCCCTGAAAGGCGGATGCTTCGACGACTTTGGATGCTTTGATTGGATTAATGTTGGACATGGCCAACAGTTGTCCCTGGCCTATGGATCTGAAGAGGACAAAGGGTGTTTAAGGAGCCATTCTTGGCTCTTCGTTCTGCTTCGTTTTCAGTCATGCTAGACTGATGAAATGTAACGTTCTCCACACTACATGTAGATATTGTAAATAAACTCCCGTGTTCCTCGTTCTCGATAGGAACAGGTTCCTCCCTTCAACAACGTCCTTAGCGTGGATGAGTCAGACAAAGGCATGGGCCAGCTGCCACTTTTCACATGCCCAACCCCAACTCTTACAACGTTAACATCCAAAATCAAATTCAAACTGCATGCCACAGTGACTCTCAGTAGGTGGAATGCTGTGGGCATGCCCCACTCTGCCGTAGACTTCGCAGTGCAAGGCATTGAAGAAGGAGTGGAAGCACCGTGAAGGGGGTGTTCGATTGCCAATAACTCCACTTCTGGTGAACACATTGGAGTACTTTTTTACAACAAAGTGTTTCTGAAATAGCCTATTTTACCTTCGAATGCATTTCTGCACTTTGGTAAAGAGCGGTTCAGGGCCCCTTTAAGTTGGCCTTAATGTCCCTTTATGATGATGTTTTCAGGAAGAGGCAGAGATACGGAGTGATGGCACACGATCTACCATTCGTCCTTCCCACATGTCCGTTGCCAGGATCTCCTGCCTTCGAGGGTAAGGGGTTCAAGCCATTTTCTGTTTGCTTTGTACACGAACATTATGCCTGAAAGTTGATGTTTTGATATGAAAAATGCTGTGTGTCAAAAGAATCTCATTCTTTGTCACATGATGTGCACATAAATTACTTATATGATCTACATGTAATGTACCCATAGCCCATGGTGCTTTATTATCACATAAATGTAGTCGCCTACAACAGTTAAAACTTGATAACACAAGGATGGCAAAATCGGCAATTTCCTTATGTCGAAATTTCGTTACATTGAAATTTGACCTTTTATGCAAATAAATAGTCAGCAACAAATATTTATTACACGGAAGGGGCCGCAAAATTTTCCGAATTATTAGGCTATCTGAAAAGGCAAACTTGACTGAGAAAAAAAAAGAAACAAATTTTGTTGTGTTTTAGAGTCGGTGATGAAAGATATGGTTTCATGCCATGACGATATCTTCAGATTGGTGTTACAAAGCGAAGCCAGTCACGCTTATACACCCACTGTGCTTCTGCGGAATATAGTGTTGCTTGCAGTGGGACGCCGCTATAATAAAAAGCACAGGCAGCAGGGAGCGAATGCTTTGTCTGCCTTTTGTTTCAACGCTTCTCCGAAACTCAAGATTACACAACCTCCAGTACTAGATGTGCAGGAAAACAGCGCACTTGTCGCCACATCTTTGCTTTGCAATGTGTCGGATTGCCTCTAAAGCAGTTCACGCGAACTGTGTATGCACTCAGCCGCGCTGACAGCCATGTGCAGCCACGGTTGCAATATAAAAGGAGATGTGTGCCAATCTGCTTGCCCCCTGCCCCTTTGAGCACGCTTTATCCAAGCTTGCTCCACTCCCCCCTTTCCCCTTGGTCATGCAGGAATACGGTGTTCATCAAATCGCCATCTTTCTTGGCTCACCCTTGCAAGCTTTCATTAGCACATATTTCACTCACACCTTTCATTTGCACCACTATTGCGTGGGACATGACAGAATCTTATCACGCTTAGACTTTGTATGAAACATGACGCTGCTCCACTTCAGCGATAGATCTCGATCACGCGGCACACAAATTGAGAGATGCATTTGCAAGCAGCCGCATGCACTTAAATTATTTGAACATCTGCATCTGCAAAACTTTCCATTTATTGTCTCAGTATTCCTTCACGATGGCTGTGAAATTTCATCATTTTGAAATTGTGTGCTATAAACACACTTTGTTATATTGAGGTTCTAAATACATGGTGTTCCATGGACAAGAAGGTATAAAAAGTTGTATACTTCGTTATAGTGAAAATTTCATTATATTGAAGTTTGTTATATAGAGCCTAAACTGTAATCACTTGATCTCAGAAATTACCAGTCATTGTAATAATTGTTTTTTTTAGTAATGAGTCGTTGCACATATAGATAATGGTTTTTCATTGTCTTTCTTGCTAACCGCATTATAGAACTCAAAGGCAGAAGTTTCTAGTGTGGTACCTTTTCTAAATTTTATATACTATTTGTAGCTTAGCACCATATTATAACATGCAGAATTCCATAATCTTGTCTTTATTGATTTTATATGAAACTAAGTTTCATATAGAATCATATAGACAATTAATGACAGCAAGCAGACACAGCAGTAAGCAAACACAGACCTCAAGATTTAAAGCAAACATAAAGAAATAAGCACCAAAATGCAAAGTTGTCTTGTTAGTCTTCATCCTAATTGCAGCTTTCTCACATTTGCTTGTCACATTTTCCAGGCAAGGGCCTCTTGAAGGGATTCCATTTATTGATGACTACATTGCAACTCAAGAACAGGTAAGCTGTCCTTCGCTCGTCTTCTGCAGTAGCGCTGTAATGCACTTACATGCAGCCTTATCATCGTTGCTGTGAAACAAACACATGCTGAACAAAAACTGCAGTAGACAGGCACTCTTAGACTCTGTTTGCAAACTAGTTGTAGCTAGGGGAGGGGAGTGCTAAAAGTTGTATGTCAAATCGAATATGAATATTATGAACTTTGTTTTATACATAAAAGAAAATTATTGCTTGTTTATTGCGCATAGGTAATGATCACGTCGAAGAATGCAATAAAGACAAGATTATGGAATTATGCATGTTATAATATGGTGCTAAGCTACAAATAGTATATAAAATTTAGAAAAGGGTACCAAGTACTGGCACAGTTGTACCATTTACAATTACCAGATGCACACCATCACCTAGGGTGTCTCCAACCAGAACTGAAAAAAAATATATGCTTTTGCACAAACCAAAACTGAACTGGAGCGTTAAACCTTTTTTTACCACTGGGCAAAACTACAAAGAAAATGCCCAATGATTACGGTACTCCCTAATGTGAAATTTGAGCGCAGCTGTATAGATGTTTACATTTTGCGATATGTTGAGACAAAGAACTTCAGATCAAAATCGCCACACCGACTAGCACTGGGTCAGTGCCGTCAGCGCCTTCGCAGAGGGAGGGGCAGTATGGGAAGGCTGGCATGATGAACAGCATCGGAGCCAGCTCTGGAAGAAGACAACAACGAACGCGCAAGCACTGGCACAAGCGGGTGCGAACAAGCCAGCTGTGGAAAAAGGGGATGACAAAATGTACAAACAGTGGCACGAGTGTATTTGTACAGATACACCAAGGGACGACTATGCTCAACCCAGGAACGGAGGCTTAAGAGCTGCTTTCTAAATAAAATCTGAGGATACCAAGCACTGTGACAGTCGGTTTAAGTGAAGCTTTCATTGGTGTTTGTGAAGAATGTTGTTGCTGCTTAGCAACTATTTGCAATTAGAGACCCAGATGGACATTTCCTCTGGGAACTGCCTTGCTCAACGTAAACTTTTGCTCGATCATGCACACTACACATATGATGACAAAGAAAAGACGACAATAGGATGACTGTGTGGCATCACAGTGACTGTATGACGACGACTTGATGACTACAAAATGACAATGACAGCATGACAACACTGGAACCACCACAACAAAATGACCTTGATGGAATGATCACAATGACATGATGATGACTTGGGGTGTCTACCATCCGGAAAACCTGCAATTCTCACGAGTGTTGAATAGTGTGGAAATGCTCTGGGAAAACTCAGGGAATTTGTGCTTATAGGGAAAATTAGCTGTCATTTTATTTAAAAGGAGCAAAAGTCACCCTAATGCTGGCTCAAGTAAAAGAGAGGAATCGCAACGAATTGTCTTTGACGACATGTCGTCAGCTGGAGGAGTTGCCAGTGCACTGTCAATGACTCATTTTCCATACGCCCGATTTTCGGGGCATGCCCAATAATGCGGAAGGCTTCGCGGTACCACCACGTACCCTATAGAGTCAAATGTATAAGAACGTCTGAAATTTCGGACGCAAGAACCCTTTGCCATCGGATTTTCCGGACTTTTTGCCGCGACCGTAGGTTTGAAACGACAATAATCAAAGCCAACACCGCCGTTTTTATTATCTTGCCACCTCGAGCCTGCGCTCTCACACCCAGATCCGCTGGCCACCGCGGCAACGTGAGTCTAGCTGCTTCGACATTCTCTGTTAAGATTCTTGCCGTTCGGTGCCGTGTTTTTCATTGAAAGAATTCGCCGCTGTCAGCAATGGCACCGACTCCACCTCTGTAATCCTCGCGATCGGCTTCGAAGCTTAGAAAGCACGGCGCGTTGCATAATGCCGGTTTCCGAAAGGCAGCTTCGCCTCGGCACAGCAATACTACGCAGTGAAGCATACGTTAAGCATTGCGGTAAAGCTCAACTAGCATGGGAAGAGGCAATTGTCACGGGACGCGGTACATATCCCTTAAGTATACACGCGTGCACCCGCCATCTCCTGTCACAGTACGAGCATAAATATACCTAATAAGTGTACTGGCAGGCCTTCAGAGCTTTTTCGGACGTGCCTGTGGCGGTTTGGGCTCTTGAGGGCAGTAGAAGACATGCATTCATTTTTTCAGACGTTATCGCGGCCCCTAGGGAGTCAGAAAAATCTTACGTTGACTGTACAATTGACCAAGAGGATGCTTTAAATGGTCCGTGGCGCGAACGTGAGTTGGAATGAGGGCAAAAACAAAAAGGACCGTCGCATTGAGGACTGATCGGGAAAGGAACTGTGCCGCCTCTTCTTTGAAAAAGCTTGAGCTCAAAAAGTAAAGTGTTGGTGTACGCCGAGATGCCGGTGATTCTCATCTAAACCAAAATAAATTCTTTAAAGCAGTGAAACGCACCACTGAGACATTGTACGTGGGCTGAGACTATGTCAGGGCAGCTGAGGTTGACTTTCCAGCTGCTGAGATCTCATTGTGACAAAGTTCAGGCCTAATACCAAAGAGCTTGCTGTCATTCGATAGAATTAAGTCATTTCTGAAGATATTTGTGTCTGCATGCATTTCTTCTTATTCATATTTGAAGATGTTCGACTCAATTTTCAATGGACTTTGCCATTTTATTTTTTCGAAGAGATTTTACTCGCTGCACATTTTACTAACCCTTTAGTTTTCTATATTTAATAAAATGAGCGCTACTACTTACTTTTCAAACTGGATTAAGTCTTTTTTTTATTTTTTAACATGCCTACTAGAGAGTGACGGCATCGGCCGAAATGGTGTCAGCCCGTCTTGACATAAAACAAGGTTCTATGTTGCTCAGGGAATTTTGCAAAGGCACACAGGGGAACCCTGGAAAATTCAGGGACTTTGAAAATGTTAACCTGGTAGACACCCTGTGAATGCATGATGACCATGGGAAAACGATGCTGGCGTAACTACAATTATGATGACGATGGTTCTATGGTGACAGTGTGATTGATGATCATGGGATGATGATGCTGCAATGGTGATCATAGTATGATGACAATAGTGTGATGATGACAACACACTGACCATGAGATAATGACACTGATGTGACAATGGTGGTGTGACGACGACTCAGTGACACCTGTAAGGTGGTGACGATGGTGTGACGACAATGGCGAGACCACCATGAGTTGGTGACAATGGTGTGATGACAACAGCGTACTATCATGGGATGACGACGGCGGTACACCGATGATGATATGACGACTAAGGTGTGACAATCGTGCGATGATGACACTGGACTGGTGACAATTGTATAATGATGATGGCATTATGACCATGGGACAGCGATAATCATATGATGATGATGGTGTAACAAGCACGGGAGAACGACAGTGGACTAATGATAACGGCACGCTGACCACGGGATAACGACGCTCATGTAGAGACGGTGGTATGACATCCATAGAATGGCAATGCTGGCATGATGACCGTGGGATGGATGACGACTTTGAACTGACAATGATGGTGTGACAAAGGCTGCGTGAGACTATGGGATGATGACAAAGGTATGACGGCGATGATGTAATGACAGCATGATGCTGATGTTGGAATGATGCCAATGGTGTGACGACATTGGCGTGACGACAAAGGCATGTTGACAGTGACGACCATGAATGACCACAACAGCAACGCTGTGATGATGCATTGACAGCTATGGCATGATGACAAAATTACAATGCCAGTATGGCGACAGCTGAAATGTAATGGCATGATAACAATATGACAACACAGTAAGAGCAACAGATTGAAAACGGCAGAAAGGTGACAATGACATGACAATGAAGAAATTATCACAATGACATGAAGGTGATAAAAGGACGACGATGGCGTGTTTGTGTTGAGCTCACGTACATCACCTGCCGCCACAGGCTGATTTGGTGCTAACTTGCACCGAATCCGGTGTTTGCTTGCATTATGTCCGGTACCAGTCAATCTGGCAGCCTTAATTCACACTGTGTCCTGTAACATGGGCAGCCTCAATTCACCCTATATCCAGTGTTTTCACCATGTCAGGTACTGGCTAATCGGGCCACCCTAAATTGCACCATGTCTGGTGTTGGCCAATCATGAAAAACTGCAGCTAGCAAGGCTGCCAAGTGTATGATGGCAACGGCCTGATGACGACATTTCTGTCAGTTTAACAAATGAATTCGGCAAGAGCTATTGGACAGGACAGCAGCCAGCAGCTTCAGCGGAAAAGTCGAAGGAAGAGGCTAAGAAGGTTTCGCTTTGAAAAGAAAGATGCCGCAAGCTGGGTAGAAATATGGAGAAGAGGAAAAAACGGATGATGGCAGAATTGAAGCAAAACACACCCGTGCGACTTATTCAATTTTAAAAATCAAAGATTCCTCTTAAAGTATTGTGTTCAGTCTGCTCTTGAGCAAGAAATATGCAGTAACAATCTGGAGCAGAAAGTTGAAGTGTGCCCTCGTAGATAACTTATTCAGTCAGTGTTTGATCAAAGTATACATTTCTGGAATCTGATTTGTACGCTGATGCTGCAACTGTGCTCTATGTGCAAACAGATGGTGATAGCATCATGCTTGTGTGCCAGAAGCCAAAAGTCAGACAAAATACCTATGAGTGTAGATATCAAAAGAATATGAGAATAGCAAATTCACTAGAAAAGCAAGCTATTAATTGCCTTTCTTATTCCTTCACACTTTAATGTCCTTCATTTCTTTACATGTTTCCAGGTGGTAGACTACCTGACCCAGTTTTCGGGAATCCAGCCCGGTGACCTGGATGTGACCATTTCGTCCAAACATCTGACCACACTTAAGGCTACTTACCGCAAGCTGCGCTACCTCGTGGATGAAGGAGTCATCTTTGTTGGCCATGGTCTCAAGAATGACTTTAGAGTCATCAACCTTGTTGTAAGCATGCTACTACAGCCATGTTATGAATCTAGTGCCCTTCCTTTATTTCTTTTGACTCTTCTTTGCTTCCTAAAGTCAGTGCACACATTAATATTCATATTAAGTACTTATCGATAAGTAAAGAAAACCTTCCAGCAATGCCTTCACAGTCACTTAATGCAGGAGCTACTCACTGAAAAAATATCTGCTGTTCCCTAGTTCTGCAGTGAAGTACATTAAGCAGTAGTCCCAGGAATGCTTGTCCTTTAAAATGTGAGGGTTGACCTCTTCGTTGTCCAAATGTTTGCGCCATTTAGATAGGATAAACAGGTATACAGTCACTGCCGAAAAATCAGACTCTCTAGAAGCAGTGGAAATGTACGAAATATCAGGCAGTCTGAAAAAAAAAATGAATGCATGCCTTTAACTTACCTGAAGGACTCAAATCACCACAGTCACACCTAAAATAGCTTTAAAGGCCTGCCAGTGCACGTGTTAGGCATCTCGGTGATGATATTGTGACAGGACATGATGGCTGTGTGCGTGCATTCTTCATCACAATACATTGCATATGGTTGACCGTGTAGCATCATTGTATCGCAGTAATGATGACTTTCAGGAACTGGCAATATGCAATGCTTTAGACTCTTGCCACGCTTTCCACACTTTGACGAGGAGAATGAAGGTGGAGTCATCGCCATTGCCGACAGCGACGAATCCTTTAAATGAATAACATGGCACCAAACAGGCAGAAGCTTCATAGCGAACTTCAAAGCAGCTAGGCCTAACTACAGCACAAAACGACTACAATGGCTGCCAACAGATCGGCGTGCGAAAACGCTGGTTCGAGGCTGCAAGATATTCAAAATGGCAAATGTGCTGGCTTCAATGAATACTGTTTCAGACCTGCAGTCGTGGTAAAAAGTCCGAAAAATCACACGGTGAAGTGTTTCAGTGTGCGAAATTTCAAACCTCCTTATACATTGGCTCTGTGGGGTACGTGGTGGTTTCCCAAAGGCGTCCAAATTATCATGCATGTCTGTAAAATCCGGTGTTCAAAAATCTGTCAGTGACTGTATGCATCTAATAAAAAGGGAAAGCACAGTGTACTGTGGTTAATGTGAAGTGAATATTGAAGGAAATTGCAAATAATGGTTGGCATAATGCTTCTTAGTAACTTATCCAAATGTGCTCACAACTGAATCTTACAGTGAATAAGTGAATCTTACAAATGAATCTTACAGTACAGAGATACTTTTGTACTCACACAGCATTCGTGACTTTTCATGTTCCTGCACATCCTTTTTGTGCAGTGTTTACTGCAGTCTTGTTGCTGCTTTCTTACGTCTTGTACAAACATTTGCTCCTTAATTTCTAAACAGGTACCTGCTGACCAAGTGATTGACACCGTGCTTCTTTTTCAACTTCCTAACAAGAGAATGGTATCTCTGCGTTTCCTTGCATGGCACTTTCTTGGTAAGTACAGTGAACACCAAGTTTTTAGTTGTGGGTGCTTTTTTTTATTTCCGTGACATTAGCCTGGTTCATGAGCAGGTGCGTGCTTAGTCAGAACAGGGACCAGTGAAACAAATAGGCACAAATATGGGAGAGAAAGTTTTTTTTTTTTCTGCATTCTTCATATTGTTCGTTTTTCTTTCAGAATAGGAGTTTTGTCATCATATACAAGCATTGTACAATTTTTCGGACTCCCTAGGGACTGCAAAAACCTCAAACAAATTTGGAAGTCCAGAAAATCCAAGCACACCTTGTACTGCTCTTAAGGGCTCAAATTGCAACAGCCATGTCTGAAATAGCTCTGAAGACCTGCCAGTACAATTATTAGGCTCTCGGTGCCCGTACTGTGACACGTGGGTGCACTTGTGTATAATTAAGGAACACACTACGTCCCTTGACAATGGCCCCTTGCCACTCTTAGTATGCTTCACCGCAATATAATAGTTATACTTGTCCGCGTTACACCGCTGTATCGCGGTAGAGCTTATTTTGGGGAAAAGACAAAATGCTACGTCTTTTAAACTCTTGCCATGCTTCGAAGCCAGCGACGAAGATGAAAAAGGAGGAGTCGGAACCATTGCTGACAGCAGGGAATCTTGTCAAAGAAAAATGCGGTACCTAACAGCAGGAAGTGTGGTAGCGTATGTCAGAGCAGCTAGGCCTAGTGTTGCAGTGCGCATGACAGCAAAAAATGACCACACAGCCATGCACCAAACACCATGTGGCTAAACACAAATGCCTATGGTGGCTATGGCTGGCTATGGCTGTCAGCAGATTGGCATGCAAGAGTGCTAATTCAAGGCTATGAGGTAATCAAAATGGCAATGGTGGTGCCTTCAATTAATGCCATTTTGGACCTGCAGTCATGGCAAGAAGTCCAAAAAAGCTGGATGGTGAAGGGTTTCTACGTCTGAAATTGTTCCGTACGTGGCACGTCACAAAGGCAACTGAATTATTGGGCACTTCCAAAAAATTTATTGTTGACTGTAACACCATTCTTGGCTTCATTACGCAGGATGGTGGTGAATGCAGCAACTTGCATGTTTTGCAAAAGGAATTAAAACATTTCTTGTTTCATGTGCTGCAAGAGATGTGCACGGTTATTTGAAATTCAAAAGACAAAGTGAATGTGTATGTGCACTTTATTACTCACACCATATTGAATTAGTTGATATCTAGAAGTATATTTCACTTATGGCTGGATATATATGGGTATGCCCATATGCTCCTAGGTATGCCCATAATCATCAGAAAGTTCAGGTGGCAAGGATAGACACATATGTTGGCTGTTGCAGACTAATTTAAGGTTTCTGGGCACTGGCCTGGCAGAGAAAGCTACCATCAAAGCAGTTAGGCCTAACTACAGTACAAAATGACTACAATGGCTGCTGACAGATTGGCATGCAAAAATGCTCGTTCAAGGCTGCAAGATATTCAAAATGGCAACTGTGGTGACTTCAGTGAATGCTGTTTCAGATCTGCGGTCGCGGTAAAAAGGTCAGAAAAATCGGACGGTGAAGTGGTTCAGTGTCAGAAATTTCAAACCTCCTTATACATTGGCTCTATTGAGAATGTGGTGGTGGCCCAAAGGCATACGAATTATCGGGCATGTCTGTTAAAGCAGGTGTCCAAAAAATCGGTCAGTGAGTGTATGTGTCTAATATATAAAAAAAAAAAGCACTGAGTACTGTGCTGAATGTGAAGTAAATAATGAAGGATATTGCGAATAATGGTTGGCATAATGCTTCTCAGTATTGTTCAATATCATTAGTATCGTTACATCATTAATTGGAGGAAACTTCCAACCTCTCAATTACAACAGCTACTAACACTTTCTCAACTTGGCTATAGGTCTTGGCTATCCCTGCAGCTTTGTTCCAAATGAGAATGTGTTTCTTTGCTGGAAGATGCTATGTTGTAATTGCTTCTGCACAGAGAATGTGTTTGTTAAATGGCTGTGCAGAGCAGCTGATTTCCTGCTTGAGAATTCATTGGAACATGAATATCATGCAACCACATATAATGTAAAGAGAGCTTTGGATAATTCAGAAAATAAAAAAGAATAACTTATGACCATTTGCTGAAAATTGCAAATGAAAGGACTTGCAACAGCAAGTCTCTCTTGCATGCCATATTGCTAACGTACAAACATTTAGTCAATTTTTTAATTATTCTGTTTTATGTGCCAAAACCATTATCTGATTATGAGGCACACCATAATGAGGGAACTCGGATTAATTTTGACCACTTAAGTTTCTTTAACGTGCACTTAAATCTAAGTACATGGGTGTTTTTGCATTTTGCATGGGTGTTTTTGCATAGTGAGGCCGTATCGACGCGTATTGCTGCAATGAAATGGCTTATGGAACCTAAAGTGGTTAAATAAGCCTTTTTACTTGAGTTGGGCTCCTTTACGACACTACCTTCATTCCCTTTCGGTACATTGAGCTGCGTTGTCGCATTTCGCACATTTGTGCTTTTTGCAAATGAGAGGTTGGCTTTTTCCCAATACTTTGTTGCTAAGTGGCTGAGCTTTCAGTATTTTGAAGTACAAGAACAGAAAAAGAAAAGGCTACACTCACTGTAGAGCATGACTTGAAATATGACATGAGGTGCTTTTTCATGTTAGTAATACTGGAAGCATAATTTAATTTTGAAAATTCTGGTGGTATATTTGTGAAAAAATAGCCCAGTTATATTTACCCACCTGCAGCTTCGTTGTCTAGATAATGTAAAGTTTCTTTAGAGCACAGCTCTTAAGCACCTGTTCTTGCAGCGAGTGTCGGTGTTCTCGGCATTACCGAGCAAATGAGCACAGTGAAAGATGAGACTGAACACAGCGCATCGCAAGGAATGAAAAAAGCAGCGCGGCTATGGCAAAAGCACAGCCGCCTAGATTGGCGCATTCGGCGGGGTTGCCATGGCCATCCCGTTCAGACGGAGAGGGCATAATTGCGGAAAAGGGAGTGGCCGCTCCTTTTGCGGCAACACTCCGCACACCTCCGACCCCTCGACTTCGACTCCCTTGCCATGGCTGTGCACGAGAAGATTCGCGCCACATCTAAAATTTCGCTTTATACTGCGAAAAGTTTGCTGAAATGGCCCTTATCGCTATATTTTTTGTCTTTGCACTCCAGCCTCTGTCAGGATGATGCTGCCTGAAGAGAGTACACTCATGAGCCAAAGTTTGTGGGAAAATTACTTCTGCATGCTCAAGTGCAGCATGCCAATGAAAAGCATACATGCAAGAGAAGGCATTCGAGCTCCATCTGCTAAAAGGAATGCCACCTGACTGACGAGGCAATGCAGATTTATTATTATTATTATTATTTTAAAGGTCTGCAAGAAGCCATTGCAGAACAGGACCCATGTTGGAAGGGTAAACTCTCAGTTATTGAACCTTTGGCCAGCCAGCCAGGATTCTAGGTCTTCAGCCAATGATTCATGAAAGGTTGGTGGGTCCCGAAGTAGTTGCAGCAGAATGGGGGACGCTGGGGCAGCAATTGGGGCTGTCTTGGCCACGATATTCTTGGTCATCTCAGGTAGAAGTCCGTGCTCTGGGGGCAGTTGTCACAGTCGGCGGCTCGCTCGATGATCCAGAACGACGTTCGTGTTATCTTTGCGGTCCGGGCTTGGATCACGGCTTGGGTCATCCGGTACATGACAGAACTAGCATCTCCACCAGATGTCACGTAAGTGACGATGACGAAAGCAGCAAAACTGTGAATGGCAAAACTAGTGTTTTATTGGGTGAACCTGTGCCTTTAAAAACAGGCTACACTCAAAGCACAATGATAGTGGCGAACACAGTCGGCGATTGTTGAAAACCTGACCAGCGGTGTCAAGCGCGTCAGCTTTTATACATGTGTCATCGAATGTTCCAGAGTA
This sequence comes from Dermacentor albipictus, assembly GCF_038994185.2. Lineage (NCBI taxonomy): Eukaryota > Metazoa > Arthropoda > Arachnida > Ixodida > Ixodidae > Dermacentor > Dermacentor albipictus. Next base: position 437,047,738 of record NC_091821.1, read on the forward strand.
ATAGCTGGTGCCCATGTGACTTTCAGAAAGTTCTACACCATTCGCATCACGCATACGTGCAATCAAGACTACAGAAGGTTCGGTGACAACAGACAGCGGATAAAGCCATCAATAACATTCCAGAAACTTCAGATACATGCAAGTGTGTCCTGCGCTGAGCGATAACATTTGTTAAACAATGAAACACAGTCACTCGATAAACAAGTGCACGTGTCAATGCACACTACAGTTGCATCTAGTTGCATTGCCGCGACGAGTCCACTGGCTGAGTGCACTACGGCTCGCTGAGGACAGCTGCCCTTGGCGTGTCATAGGCACCGAAATTCGAACTAGTGGTGTCTTCGTGAACATCCAAAATCAAATTTGAATTGCGTGCCACAGTGACATTCAAAAGGCAGACCATCGTGGGCATGTCCTGCTCCGCCATAGCCTTCGCAGTGAAAGTCATTCAAGAAGGAGTGGAAACACCGCAAAAGGGGTGTTTGATTGCCAATAAGTCCACTTTGCTTAATGCATTAAAGTACATTTTGCAGCAAATTATTTCTGAAACAGTATATTTTACCTTTGAATGCATTTCTCTATTTCTGTAAAGAGTGGTTCAGGGTCCCTTTAAAGGTGCTGAAATACTATAAAATATATTCATGATGTCATACTAACATACCAGCATTATGGTTTCAGGTGATGTTCAAGAAAAAGGTAGTTTTGTCTACATTCTCTCCACTAGCAAGCAACCACTTTCCTCCAAAAGAATGAAACTAGAATTCTGAAATGAACATTTTCCATTCTAAACTGATTGAGGGTTGCTCTTTGATTTCTCCTTAAATCTTGCACATAAATCACTCGCTTCTCAGGGCTGAAGATCCAGTCCAAGATGCACGACTCTATTGAGGATGCCAAAACAGCGCTGCGACTGTACCGCAAGTACCAGCAGCTCGAGAGGGAAGGGCGGGTCACTGAGTCCCTGAAGGAGATGTACGAGGCTGGCCGCAAGTCCTCGTGGAAGGTCCCCGGTGCCGATGAGGAATGACAGTGCGACCACCTCTGGGCTGAAGTTGAGGGCTGCTGGCCTAGCTTCGAGTCCCAGTGATGGCCATCGGAGGCAGAGGGTACAACACCCCAGTCGCCAGTTGCACTGCCTTAAAGAGCTGTCCAGAAATGCTAAAGGTAATGTGGCAGGTATGGCACACATTGTGCTGCTGCTACTCAAGGGTTTCAGCAGCCACTGTCTCAAGTTATCAGATATAGAATAGAGCAGGAGTAAATGACATTTGACTGGACCTGGAGCTTAAAGAGCCCCTCACCAGGCCACGGAGCAAATTTTGGTTATACACTAGAGGTTGTTACATGCCCTCTAAAGAGTGTTCTACTGCAAGAATTTTTCAAATTAGTTCATTAGTAGCAGAGATGGAAATATTTGAAGTGCTGCAAACCCATGATTTCAGGAGGTTAGTGTCACCGCCATCATAGGCACTCTCTGCACTTGCCCCCATGTAGCCTCCGCAAGTGAAATTCCTTTCCTGCGTTCTCCCATACCCGAGCTGGAGGATTGCATAACGGATACATCACTGGCCCTGCCTTCCTTTCTCTCTCTCTCTCTTGCTTTCGCTGAGTGGCATACCTTTAGTGATGCTCTCGCGTGCAAGCTGTTGCATTTGTCTCGTTTCGCACAGTGCATGATTTTATGCGTTGCGCTTGAGAAAAACCTGATTAGTGGTATAAATCATTGCCACAATCACGAGCACTGAGGTAGGCACAAGCGGATTACAGAGCATGATCACAATTGGAACCCAGGAGAAAATAGCAGATAGTTTTGTTTTCTGCATCTGTGACTGCACAATAGGGGAACAAACAGACCAAACCAGAAGTACGTCCCTCTTACTACGGCACAGAGAGATTCAATTTGTAGGATTTATTGTTTTTCTTAACCTTAGGTGTTCTATTGAAGCAAGAGATCAAACAAATATCTGATGTTGCCTTGAATAACTCTTGAAGTCGCGTGTCATTTTGAGTGATGTCACAGCACTGCAGTTTACGTAGCCGCACTTGTGTGATTGATGTTGACTCTCTGGCTGGGAGCATGGCACCCTCGAAGAGAAAGGCACACAGCGTTTGTTTGAAATTTCAGCTCTTTTTGCAGGGTATAGCAGTGTAATACTTTGCAGACACGGTCGTTAGCATGTATTATATGCACTGCACTTGTCAGCTATAAATGGCCAGACCTGGTGAGAGGCCCTTGAAATTAGAAATAAGACTTAAGACAAAATGTCAATCTTTTGTTTGACAGAATTTATAGTAGCGACAGGTACAGGGAAGAAATGATAAATTCCTATAAGCTGTTTCATCATCCAGATTCTGCCAAAGAAATCTTTATGCATGGATTTCAAGCCTCTGGAATAGAAGCCAGTCAGTGCTCAAGGTATGTGCACTTGCAAGAGTCTCGAAAATAGCACCAGTTCAGAGATACCATTCATCCCCAAGCTTGCAGTGATATGCATTGGTGTTCCAGTTATCATTTTCCCATAGTGCCCCCTTTAAGTTATGTGGGACGAAAGTGTGTAGAAAACTGATGTATGTCATTCTGTATTTTAGGAACTGACATATCTTAAAATTTGTGCTGGTCTCAGGATTCCCACTAGACAGATGTGCCTCGAGCGCTGAGTGGCTTCAATTCCATTATTTACTAACAATTGTTGCATACCCACTAAGATTGTTAATTGAAAAGGTAATTAATCAAATCGAGTTAATGAAGCTTTAAGTGAAAACTATAAACCCATTTCTCATTTCCTGCACTGCCATGAATTCTGTCCAGCAAAAAACTTGATTTTTTTCCCTTAATTTAATAACTTGACACAGTTGCGGCTGACACACTGTGCAAGTGGCCCACAATGGGCTGTCGCACTCAAAATTGTAATGCTGGTTGGAAAGCAGCAATGGCCCGCTGAAGCTGTTGGGAAGGGGGCTGTGCCATTCTCAATTGCCTAGGGGCTTATGAAGCTTGCTTAAGTGCACGCTTGCTTTGTCACCTATCGTATCAAACAGCTTTGAAACTTGTGCCTGTGTACCAATTACTGTTACCATACAATTGACGTGACAGCACATAAGTGTTGGCCTTGCAGGATGTCCACACAGGATGTCAGCTAAAGCTAGTGGTGACATTTTACAAGTGTGCTTTCAAACAAGGTCTGGTACAAACACTATTGTGTTGAATGACTTTTCTTAGCAGAAAGCATGCAGAAGTGGCTGCTTATGACTGTGTCACTGCCAATGCCATTGTCCCAGCCGATAAATAGAAGGCAGTTGCACATTACAATGACAGCTCTGCATATCTTGGTTAAACCATCTGTCCCTACTGGTACTGTGGCTCGACCTGCGTCCTGTTAAGACCGTAACGTGATACTGTTGGCAATACATGTGCCATCAGCACCAATCAAAATTCAAGTAGTTGGAGCATTCAATTTTTTGTACAGCTTAGAGAAAAGCAGTTGGAATGAGGTGTTATGTCCAAGTCTGATGTGTTGTGAGCTACGTTTGTGAGAAGTTAGTGTTGGTCATGAATCTTTTCTCTGCCAGTCTGCACAGAAACTACATGCTGTGTTATGGTCCATTTTGGTTGGTGCCATTGCTGCCATTGTCGTCGGGTCCCAGGCAAGCACACGGGATATCTAGGTTGCGAGCAGCAATTCTTGCTGTGCTGGAGAAATGTGGAATAGCTGAAGCTTTGTCCTTTTACTTAGAAATCAAGCATCAATTAGGGACATGGAACACGACAGGGTTATAGCAGCTTGATGGCCTTCACTTTAACAGAGTAATAGGATCTTGAAGTCTACTTCAGTCATTTGTGCACAGAGCTTGCTAGCATGTTGCAAGCACAAGTCTTATCATGTCTGTTCGTTCCTATTATGCCATGCCAGCAGGAAGAAATTCCCTCTTGGAAATACCTCTACTCATGACCTGCAAGTCTTTCCCTTTGCCTCACATGCAACAATCCTGAAGTGCTTTGTAAAGGTGCCTGTAGAAAGCATGGCACTACAATGATCTAGAGCAACTTCAGAAGCCATGGCAAAGAGTCTTGAGATACGTACTGACCTTCTTGTTGGTAAATACTTTGAAATGTTTGCTCTAGGCTGCTGCCTTGCCAGTTTTACAGTGATGCAACAGCGTTGTGATTCAGTTTATTTGGTTGAACTGCCTTTTGAACTGCAGTGTAAAAAAAAGCGGAGGATGGGTGACATGAAGTGTCGTGTTGTTGCAGTGTTTTTTTTTAATCACTGTATAGTATTCGTTTTTTTGCTCTGCAGTTCAAAAGGCACTGATGTCCATTTTGCAGCGTTTCGGTGCGTTGACCATCTCTGAGTACGCACTGTATGAAATTTCATGTAATGGCTGCGAGGCTACTGCATTATCATTCATCATCCCTACGATTAGTTATGCACTCTGGCTTGCTCAAAACACGTTTCTCGTTTGAATAGTTCCTGGCCATTGTCAAAGAAACATTTCACAAGAAACCACAAAATATTTGTGTCAAGAATGTCAGGGAGTGTAATTTCCTTAGTGTGCAGAGACTCCTTGTAGATAGGTGCCCATCCTGGGCAGTGCGGACAGCCTTTTGGCCTTAAACATTGCCAAACCTCTTCCACACAAGAAAAGGCAGACTGTGTGCAGCACAGTGAATTTGTACTTACATGCAAAGTTGTGTGCAGTCTCACCATGTACCTAAGGCCACCCATTGTTATCGCATATCTTGTACCATTAAGATGAAGAATCCGCGATGAAAACCTATTCAAGACTTCGATACCGTGCCAATAAGACAGGATCAACCATTGCAGTATTGTTTGACAATCTAGCAGAAAGAATTAGCCATGCACAGAACTTACCCACTTTTAATTTAAACAGAACTTATGCAGTCAAGCCTTGTCATACTAATTGAAGTCGCATTCAATGCGAAAATACCTGTGTTATATTCAATATTCGTTATAAGCATGTATTCGTTACATTCTGACATTCGCAAAAAGCACTTTAGGTTTACTTTGTTATATCCGATAATTCATTACACGCATGTTCGTTATATCGAGGTACGAATTTTTTATACTCTTGAAATTGGGCTTTACTGCAGATGTTGTTAGCACAATCAGGTTTTATTTTTAACATTTTTTTCACATTATTAACAATTTATTAGACTTCATTTTGCAGCTTTTGCATTTGTATGTCAGGCAATAGGGCTAAGTATTTTTACCATCTCTTATGATGTCCTTAATATATGTTTGCACTTGTTCAGGGTGATGGAGCTTTGGAGAAAGTTATCTGGGTGTGGTAAAGATGTTTCGGTCTGGTGTCATAATTTTTATTCACAAGTTCAGCCTTCTGAAGCTGCCATGTTCCAAATCCTTTCAAAAGTTCTCCGAATGTATATATATTGTATTTTGTACTGCAGCAAAGACACTCAGCCATTTAATGCATGAATCGTGTACATCCTCTGAAAAACAAGATTGTGTACGTTTTGGTGGCTTCTCTCCTTGCACTGTTTATCCTTGCTTTGAAGTAGGCATAAATGCTTGGCTGGGAGACTTGACGTTTAAAAAAAAAGGTTTTTTTCACAATACATTATGAAATATAAATTAAGGCTGCTTAGTCTCAGGGCCTTGCTGAATGAATCAATTTAGCAATTATCTGTAGGCTATCATGTAGACTCGTGTAAGGGACACATTTTTTTTTTCACAATTTTGACGAGGTATGGCCTTTACACAGGACAATCTTTTGTTCAAAATAGTGCCGGTGCAGCTGATGACTACTGCGCACCCCAGATCCCCAAATGTACTACTACAACAGAGGTCAACGCACAACTCTCACCATCTAGTAGCAGCATGCGAAAGTGTGCAGCATGCGAGAAGTCACCGTTGCATGCACACGCCATCAGGGCGCCAAACGTGATTGCTTCTCCGATGAAAACCTTTTGTTTTTAATTTTGGGTTGCGAAGTTGTGGGTGCGACCCTTGCACGGGTGCTGCCCTTACACGAGTCTATACGGTATACAGAAGTATTTTTCATAGTGAACTACCCTGCAGTGTTCACATTCAAATGGAAACAAACCAAATGAAACCATTAAATAGGCATAGTTACCTGGGCTTGCTCATTTATGTGTTTGTTGGTTTCATAGATTAAGTTTGTTCACATCCTTAATGCCTGTTCTCCACGGTAGCCTCTTCTTCTTTTTTTTTTTTTAAGTTTTGGATGAGCGAATGGTGCTGGCAAATAATTGAGACACAAATGGGAGAAAGCGACGAGAACACTCCGTTTGCATGATCAGCCAAGTGAGGAACAGGACCTTGTCTCTAAGCCTGTGTCCAAAGTTGCTGTAGCCTTGTGACTCCAAATTTCAAGCCGAATGATGCCACTGTCACACGCATTCAAGTATGTGTAAACAGTCATAAATTTTTGCTCATATTGACATGGTCACGTTTCAGTTTGTGCCAGTGGCACTTTGTTGCTTTAGTGCTTATTCCATGACTGGCCGAGCAATCGAAATGGACGGAGGAACGCACGTTTCACACCTATGTCACCAACCATTGTCGTATTTTGCATGGGTAAATACTGTATTTGCTCAATTGTGACATGCACTCAATCATCACTCCTAGAAATGAACAATGTAATGCCTTTGTTTGTTCACTTACCGGTTTCTCTTGGTAAGAAACGGAATACAGTAATGAATATTTGCTGTCTTGTAAAAAGAAAATTTATTGTATCTGAGACACAGTAGGTTAGGCACCACTCATAATCACTGTCAGAGGCAGTCTTATCACTCAACCGCCCCGAGCATCAAATCTTCCCTTTGCAGACCATTGCAGCCTAACATAGCGTCTAGAATAGCTTAATGAACTTGCAAAGTGGGCACGAATCTACCGCGGCTAATACAGCTGCAGTGGCATGTGAATTGGAGCAAAAAAAAAAATATCATGCCAATGATAATAGCTCGTCACTATTGCAGGTTTAGTTTCATGTTCAGACCTAACATGCATATAATTTGGCAAAAAGAATTTCTGGAAAAATGTGTGCGTTAGAATTGAGTAAATATGGTAGTGTTCTTAAATTTTTCTAAAGCTTTACTGAAGCTGCTGGGTTGCTTTCTTTTTCTATGTGGAGGATATACTCAGGTAAATGGCACATTATATTGTCTTGCTTTACTCGTATGGTTTTGGAAGTTTTTTACAACTCTTCAAAATTTGTTTGTAATTGTTTCTGGACTCGTTAATTGTTACTGTGTTCAATTACTGATCTCAATGAGCACGTGTTTACACAACTGTGATGTTGCATGAATTGTTCACCAAAATTGTGTACATTATCTGTAATTTTCATATTCATAATAAAGACGTTCATTATTTTTTATTCTTGGTGATGTTGTATTCCTTCATCCTTTAGTTTTTCTGCAGCACAGGGAAACTATGCTCGAGTTCACTGGCTCTGCACAACACAGTGAAAGCTACTAGTCATGTAAGCAAATCAGGACTGTCAGCTAGTTGCATGTCTTTGGCAAAGACGAAGAACATGACGATTTAGTTTTGCTAATCTTTACATCATGCTTCCATGCTGAGGGGAATCAGTGGCAAACAATTGGTAAGACATTTCAGTCTCATTCCCGGTTGGCTGATGTTACCTGTAGCTTTTCCCGCAGTGCGTGTGGTCTACATCGGCAGCAAATCAGGAATGAGAGCTGGCTGCACATCTCAAAGAATGATGAGGCATGTGTCCATTTTGTGCTGCTAATCCTCCTATTCAGTTGGCTATAAATTAGCGACAGAGAGTGGACAAGCTTTTTCATTCTTGCTTGGTCATCATGGCCTGTAGTGCTTGAAGTGTTTCATATTATTGCCCCTAAGCCGCATGTGGTCTGTGAAGCCACGCGAGGCTGCTGAATTAAGTTTCATCACCTGGGTTCCTTCAGTGCCCACTAAAATGTAAGCTCGGGAGACATTCCTGCATTCTGACACCCTATCAGAACGCTCTACAATTGGGAACTGAGCTCACTGTCTATTGTTTGTAAATGGAATTCTATAGCTGTTGACCAATTAGAACTGGTGGAGCATGCACAATTTGCAGCAATCTGCTGTTTTTCACCTGTCACTGCGGCGTAATGTTTGTGTGATCCAAAGTACTTTCTCACACTAGCAGTTTGAAATGCCTTTTTGTCGTAAATGAAGAATAAATAGCTGCAGTCCAACACAAGCAACATAATCTTTGTCTCCAAGATAACTAGTCACATAAAGTTATGTTTTGTCGTGATTGGTTGCTTGATGGTCCCGGCAATGTAAATGAGTGGTAGGACACTAAATTCTGGCACGCTTGCCGACATTAATCAACGGTATATTCTGCTGTTTATTGGGGTGCCTCTTTTTTCTGTATGTTTATTCACATCTTGTAAAGCAATAGTGCAGTGAACTCCAGCACTTTGGATCAAAGTAGCTAGTTATAATCCAATAGCTGACACGTGACTGCAGTTTTGAAGCAAACTGCAGAGATTGAGACTTACCCCCATATTCAAGCTCTTCCTTGGTCCCATTGATTGTAGCAAATTGCCACCCCTTGAATGACGCAACCGTGCTTCGATAACGCTTCTTGTCAATTCTCGCCCCAACTAGTTGCTTGAGAAGCACGCATTCTCTCAAGTCCATTGGTGTAGATGCCAACAAAGATTGGTTAGAAATTTCTTGCTCTGGTATTGGCGTGCTCTGTCATCGAAGTGCTGTGGCCACTTAAGTAATGAGGAGGCGTTGCCAATCATTTACCTCGAAGCCAAGTGAACTGTTAAGTAGAGGAACGTTTTAAAATGTATTAGTTTGTGAAATAGCCTATCCGGTCTCAGCACAGCATGCAGGGCTGTCATGGGAACAGTTCTTGTGCATCGGCACATGCAAAGTTTCGACCTTTCCTGGCCATTTTGGTGTAATGTGATGACATTATATTGCTCCTTCTGATTGGCTCTGAGGGTTGCCCACATCCTCTGTGATTGGTAAAAAAAAAATAGAAATTGACAACCAAGGAGTTCGGCCTATACTAGACTACCTGTGCCGTATGGGATCCTTTGCAAGTTATACCTCTGTCAAGCGGGCAAGTGAAGTGCACTTGCAGCGAGTGCACTTTGGAACCTTGAGTGACACTTTACGCTACGTGGTGCTAAACGGGAAAACAGAGCGCACTCGCAATAAAAAAAAAATGGCGACAGACTAAAATCATGTTTTTTGATGACGTAGAGTAAAATAAATAACCTTCTAAAAAGCAATTGCTCTAGTTGTACAGTAAAAGCTCGTTAATTCGAACCGCAAGGGGAAGCCGCTTCAGTTTGAATTAACGAAAGTTCGAACTAACGAAAGTGAAGGAGGGCAACAGTACACTGCGATTTGGAAGCAGTAGGGCATGTCAGAAATTTGGCGTTTCAGAAAGTGATGGCGTGTGCCGTGGGCACATGCCACTTTCAAGTCGAAGCTTTGGGTCCGACTGTGCCACACCACCGATGTCCACCGAAACGAACGTTAGCCGAGGCTTAACACCATCACAATGAATCGCGACGGCCGATACCTCCTAAGCTGAAAACAGAGGTGCACAACCGATGAAGACTGCCGAGACAAAGACGCTGAACATGTGAAGCTCTTGATTGCAAGCGCAGCTGCGACGTACTTGATTCGCTGTGTTTTGCAGCTTGCCGTGCCATCTCCGCACAACATTAGCAGCTGTACAAGATTTGCAAAGCCTCTGAGATTCGCAACGGGCAAGAAGTCTCGGAGGTCACGTAGAACGGAGAGGCGGCAGCCGCCGCTGCCTTCTGGCTGACCCCGCGTCGGTTAGATTTTTTCCCGAATTTGCCTTCTCTCGCCGTTCTCTCCGTTTCGGAGGCAATACAGCCTTGTGTGTAGGCAGTAGGCGCGTTTCTCTGGCTATGTGCCAGGCGAGCGTAGTTCGAATTATCCGTGAGGGAACCTTCTCGCGTTCGAATTAACGGACTTTTTTATACATAGACTTCTGTGGAGCTTGGCCGGACCAAATCGTACAGTTCGAATTATCCATAAATTCGAATTATTGAAGTTCGAATTAACGAGCTTTCACTGTATTATAAATAAACAATGTTAATCAATATTTACTCAACAAAAACGTTTTTATCATAAGAATGTTACAAGTCAAGGTCGGCCAAGATGAATGCATAGCCAATCCAGAACAAGATCGTGGCGTAATAGTTTCTTACAATAATCACTAGAGGGAACTATGGTGCTAGTGTCTATGGGAGCTGCAACAAGAATGGTTGTACCACCATTTGAATTATGGGAAGTACATGGATTTGCCTAAACTTCGTCTTTTCGGCTTCAAATTTCTTGGTGACTTTGTAAACTAGTCATTTTCAACAATGTAGTGCATAATAAATAATTAAATAAACATCATTAAAATTGTCCGACGGCAGGATTCGAACAAAGGAACTCTAGAACAGAAGCTTGATATTGAAACCATTCACCCACGGACGCATGCAACGACAAACGAGTGCAACGCCCTTATGAATTTATCGCGGGCATGCCAGTGCCTTGAGACGCTTGGCACATTTCGATTTGGCCACCTGGACAAGCTCAATCATTTAAATTAATAGCAATTGTGCATGTTGGCGGCGTTTTCTGCACTTCGAAGAGCATAGATTGTGCTGAAAGTTACGACAGTAAGATTTATATAGCGTAATATACAAAGCTACAAGAACATTTGAATCCACAAGCACGAAGATCAGACAAAGCCATGTACTTCCCATCATTCCCATGGTGGTACAACGACTGCAGTGCCAGAGTTCCCTCTAGTAATTATTGTAAGAAACTCTATGGGTGGCGCGCGACGAGACGGCATTTGATCCTGCTAGAACAAAATATCGGCGAGTTCTGTTCTGATTATTTCGTTAAAAGCTGTTCAACAGCTAGAGTGAACTTCTGTTTCCGTTTCCTATGCATTACATTGTGTATTGCTGAAACCGCTGGCGGCGAGGCTAAGCACTTCACCAGCAAATTGCATTCCGTGAACGCATTCCGACCACAGTGCACTTTTCTGAGAGTACACTCCGCTTGCGACGTTTAGATTTGGGAAAGCGCCCTTAAAACCGAGTGCACTTTCCATAAGTACACTTGTCCGCTTGACAGGGTATAGCACTGATTGATGAACTAGAGAAAATTCAAAATCGTGTAGCTAGGTTCGTCTTGGGACGGTACAAGAGGGGGAAGAGCTACACTCAGATGAAAAATGAACTTGAGTGGGAACTGTTTTCCTCACCTACGAAATTGCGGTTGAATTTTTTTTTTCAGATATTTAATGATAAAACAGCAAGCAACAAAGGAAAATACTTTAAAGCACCTCATTACCGTTCATATACGGTAGAACTGACCATGTTTTCGAAATAAGGGAATTGCATGCCAGGATGGACCTATTCGCGAAATCCTTTTGTGTTAGAACGATTAAAGAGTGGAACAGATTGTCTCAATTGCAAGTACAAGTGTAAAAATGAAGATTTGCTGGTGTGAATGCTGCAACCTTTCTGCTTTAGCGCCTTCGCGGGCAATGCGGAGTAAGCTCTGAATTAAAAAAAAAAAGGAATAGAACACGGCGGAATCCAGCAGTGGTGGAATGTTCAAGATAACTGCTACAGGTGTCTGCTACAACTCAATGGTGTTTCGACTTCGAGCCGCGGCGCGGGGCGCATTTGTGTCTCGCGCCATCTAGTGAGCATTGGAAAAAGCGACGCGCATGCGCGCGCGCGTAGTGTTTTTTTTTTTCTATAGTTTCGGATACTCCTTGCTTTAGTAAGTTTTTTTTTTTCTTGCCGCACCCTTTCCCCGTGCCCCCTCCGCTGCGCGCTGTTCCGTTCGTTCGCCGGCTCGCCCGCGGTCTCCGCGGCTGCGCTGAGAAATCCCCGGCGCTCCGGCGAGCTCGTTGCGTATCGGCAGAGGCGGTAGCGACGGCGAAGGCCGCAGCGGCGTCGTGCGCTCGCTTTCTCCGGCCGCCGCTGCTGATGTCACGGGCTCCCCCGAGCTAGTCTGGCACCGATCGAGGCCACTTGGTCGCCGCCGCCACAACACGTCGCTCTCCGGTCGAACCATGGACCGCGCCTAGGCGGCATCGCATCTTCTCGGCACTCGCCCGTGAGCGTCGTTGGTCGGAGGCGAGAGAACCGTAGCCTACGCGCGGGAAGAGACAGCGAGATATGTCAGTGAATGATGCGCCAGCGTTCCTAGGCCTAGCCGCCGCCGAGCCGAGCTCCTACTGACCTAGCGACCGACCAGTGGAGAAGCGCTTAGCTGCACAGGCTCGCCCCCCTACTACCGCTGCCGCGTGCGCGCGCGTGTGTGTGTGCGTGCGCGCGCGCCGCCCCGCTTGCTGTTGTACCCACTCTCTCCCTCTCTAGTTAGCGCTTTCCTTCCGCTCTTCTCGTTATCTATCGGCGCTCTCTCTCTCTCTCTCTCCACTTTCGTGCCGTGTGTGTGTGTGTGTTTGTGCCGCGTGGATCGTCTGCGAGCAGACGGAGAAGGGGTGTGCGCGCGCGCCGGTGTCAAGTGTGCGTGGTGCGATCCCATAAACAAGAGCAGCGCGCGCGCTCCGACGGCCGCTGCCGTGGATCTCCTCAGCCGAGTGGCGGCGACCCCGACGTCACTCTCGTCCGCCAGTGGTTCTTGCGCTACCGCTTCGGCCACCGATACCGTGTGGTGCTCGACAAGCTCGTCGCCGACAAGCATGGCCGATGAAGATGTGGTCTTCGACGACGTCTACGAGATGCACGAGTTCATCGGAAAGTGAGTATAGAAAACGGCGGCGCTTCCGGGGGTTTCCGACGCACCGCGCGCTCGTTCCGAGTGGCATGCACGCGGCGAAGTCGGCTGCCAAGGTGCGTGCCGCTTTCCCCCTCTCCACGGGGGATGCAGCGGAGGTGGGATGCGGCTGACTGCGGAGCGGCGAGGAGAGGGGCTCGTGCTCCTCCCGGGCATCCTTTTCTCCTTTTTCATCCGCTCGAGGCCAACAGCTGTTGCGGCGTGCGCCACGATAGCTGCGCCGGCGCGCGTCTTTGACGCATCTGCGCCTCGTGCGTGCTACACCGCGGCTCGGTTCTAGCGCGGAAACGCGCCCCGTGCTGGTCTCGTGGGACGTGTGCTTAGCTGGTTCCCATCTGTTTCTCGCCTAGTATGCGCAGCACATTGACGCCCTCGTGTCCCTGCGTGTATTGAGAGCTGCGTCTCTGCGTGCCAACAGCAGCGCCGTAACGCACAGCCTTGCGAGCGGAGGACGTGCTGAGATTTCGAGCAGTCAAATTGGCCGCTTATCTTTAGGCAGGCGCGTCCAACCTCTTACCTGACACGACCACCGGTGTGCTCGCACGTAGAAACGCATGCGGGCCTCGCATGGCCATCGTTTGGGCTTGGCGGTTAGACTCGTCGAGCTGAAGCAAGCGTTGATACAGGCGCGCGCCCCCTTATCGCTCAAGATGTTGAGGCATGCCGACGAGACGGATCAGCATGTTCTTTTTTTTTTCTTTAGTTACACTCTGAAACAGCCTTAGCATCTCCTGAACATCGTTGGTTCCCCATGCCATAAGAAATTAAACGTTTCACTTCGAATTTGCCTTTGGTGTCGAGTTGTGTGTTGTCGTAGTTCGTGAAAAACGGTGCGTGTTTGCCCATGTGTGCTACCCCTCCATGGGCAAACGCACGTGCAACCATGCAGCATCGCCAGTGTCGCTTCACTTCTAGGCGTCTACATATAATACTGGTCAAAAGAAAGAAAAATAAAAGAAACCATAACCGGCTTGTCATGCTGAAACGTTCCTTCATTCCTGTCTCGCATCACGGGACAGCAGAATTGACTTCCGGCTTAGAAAGGCCTTAGTGATAACAATAATAATTTTCTTACATAACAATTTATTTCCCTCTTGTTGAAGTATAATCAGAATAGCGTTCACCTTGAAGTTTGTCTTCTTTTCTCCCCCTTGCGTTTGTATGTATACAGTCTAGTTTATATCTTCCCCTATAAGGCGCACTGTACTTGCATATATGGATAATCGAATAAACAAACGAATGAATGATAACATTAAACGTATTGTTCCCGACGCAGGGACGCAACTACTTGCGCCCCTATTGTAACGGCGGAAGTGTCAGGTTGCGCCGCATAACGATATATTCGCGAGTGGCGGCGTCTGGGAACTCGATTCGTCCGGCACCCGACCGGCGCTCACGAAAATGACCTCTGTTTGATCAGGGTGCACGAACTTGCGTACGCGACTCTCTCTCTCTCTCTCTCTCTCTCTCTCTCTCTCTCTCTCTCCTTTTTTTTTCCCGCCAGTTCTGTCCGGTGCGCGCAAAGAAAAGGCACGGGCATCGAGCTGTCGGGTAAATCGAACCCCCTGCGCACTCAAATGTGGTTTCGTTTCATTTCAATGCGCCGAGCACTGCAACACAGGAACATGTCAACATTTGACAGTATGATCAACCTGCTGCGTTCCGGCAACAATGGTGAAAAATGCAATTTTTTTTTCTTCTTTCTGGCAAGGCTTGTAGCCAATAATTTGCTTACGCATGGGTGCTGTGAGCCGGTTCATATAATCACGGCGCGTAACTCGAAGGACGAGCATAGCACAGACATACAGAGATCTGCATGTGTCTTTGTACGACCTTCGTTTTTGCCCGCTGTTATTATTAGATTATCATTATAACAATCAACTAGCCTGAACTTCCGCTTTAGTGATTCAGTTATTTCTTGTGATAAAAGTACAACATGACTGCCTGTGCAGTGAGTGGATATTCAATTGCTCTGTAATTATTATGATTCACTAGAAAGTGCACGGAGCGTCGTCGCATATACCGCCTTGACTTTCTTTCAATGGAGTCTCCAGCGCCTTTGAATAAGCTAACGTAACATTGGCACAATTATCCGCATCACAATTCGCTACTGAAGGGGATATGAATGAATCAGCAACGCAACTGGATGCCTTTGACGTTAAATAAGTTGCACATATAGCAATGTTTGCACATTTTCCCAGCACATTGTCGATTTGTAACCTATAGGCAACATAAATCAGCCGCAGAGAAAAATAGACGCCGGCCATCCGGGGTTTTCCTCCTTGGTATTTATTTGTAGGGCTGTTCGAATAGCCAAATTTCTGAATGCGAACATTCGTAAAATACGTACGTTCGAGTATCGAAAAGAATATCGAGTATTTTTCAACTTCTACACAAAATAGAATGTAATTGTTTTGTGGAGTTCGTTTGATAAATGTTTATTTACCTTACTATAGGCACATAAAAGACCGTTCATATTTGAACGCGTCGCGGCGGTCGATCAAGGAGCAAGGAAACGAAAAGCAACTGAAACGGGATCGTACCCGGTTCACCGTGACAGTGACAACAATAAAACAACGGAACTACGTGTCGCCAGCTGCACATGGAATGTGGCGCTCGTTGATGGAGCTAAATGTAACTGCATGTAGTCATCGTCTCGCAGACTTCAAGGTATGCAAACGTGGGGACGTATTGACTAGATAATGTGTTCATTGACCAGGATGCCTAGGAGGGGAAGGGGGGGAGGGAGTGCCATGAAAAACGAATAAAATCTTTGTTTTGCGTGCCAAAACCACGATCTTATTATGAAGCACGCCGTAGTGGGGGACTCCGGATTAATTTTGACCACCTAGCTGGCTCGGTGCACGCTGCCCGAGCCAGCAAGCAGCTGCAGCAGCTTGCGGTGCAAACGCCGCATGCCACCGACGCCCTGCGCGACGAGAAACCGAGGAAGCTGCTAGCAGCTGCCATCAAGGCCGGCAGGCGCTCGCAGCAGCTAAACGCAGCGGGGGTGAGAGAGAGAGAGGTACGGACCGCGCGCCGGCTTCCGAGATTGACGGAGAGGGGGACGTGGCGTCGCGGTGACGCCCTCTCCCCTCGCGCAAGACCTGGTGCGCTGGAGATGCAGCAGGTGCTTCGTTTCCCTCGCTCAGCTCCGTCGAGGCGCACTGCTTGTGACGTGGCGTCGCAGCTAGGGGGAATTCAGGTGCCGTTTCGCTGCCACAGATGCCGGCCTTTTCGCTCAAAGGCTCATTTGATGCTTTCGCTTTAAAAAAAAATGCAGGTCGCACCAAATCTCTCCATCTACCGCATGGGTGAGCTGCTACAGCAGTGCGCAGCTGAAAACAGAGTACCGTGTTAGTACCATGGATGCCGCGACGATCGCAAGTCATTTCAGTGAACTGTTGTGGTATTTGTGTAGTCAAGGCTGTTCCGATCTCTCATTGCTGTCGAAGAGAATGAGTATTTTAGGCAGGTGGTATCACGTGCATATTGGGTATTGGTCAGGGAAGGCTTGCGGTGCCTAGGCCTTTTCTTTTACCTGTGAGGTAAGTGTACGTAGTTTTGTCTTTCTCAAGAGCGGGGAACTTTGGGCCAGTTGGTCCGAGATGTTTAAGGAGGAAAAGAACCGCGACTTCAGACGAAGACGTAAGAGCGCTCGTCCTGTTAACTTCTTCGTCTCACGTCCCGTCTGAAGTCGCGGTTCTTTTCCTCCTTAATTTTGGCATTATTTATTTGGTTCTGAATGAGCTCTAATACATAAACATTAATCAGGCTAACTATTCTCTGTTTTCGACAGTGAAAATGCCTGCTTTATTTAGAAAATATCGCCACTGTCCAATACACTGGACAGCGTCATAAAGATTTGCTTACTTATACACAATTGTGACAGCGTCTTGGCGCCAAGTGAACGTCGCCAGAAGCACACAACGAGCTTTCATTTCGCACATCAACGACTGCACGGTATATACGCGTGTTCCTTGCATTCTCTCTCGAGTACTTTCGGGAGCTGGCACACGTATGATTTTCAAGCACGATTGTCTTTGTTCCTTCTATACACACATCTACGCCTATATTGTTCTTCGGTCACGCTCGCATGGTCCAATGCAAACGGACTTCGACGACGATAGAAAGTTCCCGTTCGAGACAAGGGTTAAAGACCGCGGTAGCCCGTCCGCACGAGGCACTTTTGCGTACCCCAACGCCGCAACTTACGGCCGAGTGCGGCGTTTGAAAACGGCAGCTCCCTCAAAGCGCTCTCAGTCCAGAGAGTCGCCTGTCGCGCTCGTCCTGACCTGAACGCGCGTGTTGGACGCGTTCTTATCTCCGTCGTACACTCGGAAGGGAAGATTTTTTTTTCTTCGAGTCTTTCGAGTGCGATCTGCCGCACAGCGGCGCGATATAGCTTCAGGGAAAGATAAAACGCGTTGCAGAAGCAGCAGGCCGCACCACGACCGGAGCGTATATAGTGCTCTCCAAGAGAGAAACTCTTCACTGCGTGCAGGCGCCCGCGTTAGTCCCCTCGGCTCACTTGACCGCGATATGTTGTTTTTTTTCTTTCCCCAGATATATTGTGACACGCACTCTGCTGGCACAGCTGACGTAGCAACACTGCACATATAGGGCGCACGTTGGGAAATATAAACGCGAAGAATGTATATATAGTTGTCCTATATTAATTACATGACGTGATATGACAGTTGCTGTACGTATCTACGTATCTGCTTTGTCTCACAGCACACGTTGTATCTGCTGTTGGCACCGCTCCGGCTTCTTAAACTAAAATTGCGAGCACACTCCAGTCGTGGGCCGCGCTTGTCGTAGCTCTGTGACTTCCCTGTCGTCGTTTTCAGTCTCTCTTAGTCGCCGCTATGATGGAGCACAGAAAGAAAGAAAGAAAACCATGGCGGCGTAGCGGCTATAAGCCCGACATCAAATCCCGGCCGCGGCGGCCGCATTTCGATGGGGGCGGAATGCAAAAACGCCCGTGTGCCAGGCATTTGGTGCGCGTTAAAGAGCCCCAGGTGGTGAAAAATTATTCCAGAGTCCCCACACTACGGTGTGCCTCATAGTCATATCGTGGTTTTGGCACGTAAAACCCCGGAATTTAATTAAGCACAAACAAAATAAGGGACAGGTAGCTGCTGTCGTAATAGTTCTGCTGAAACCCGCAAGGTGGAGAGAAGTAATGAATGAAGGGAAAATCAGACATCCACCCGTTTGTAGCAATTGCTACAAAGGAAACCCATACGGGTTCCTCGGAAGAAAAACCTCGCAGTTGAAGAAAAATCCTTCCTGGTCCGGGACTTGAACCCGGGACCACCGCCTTTCGGGGCAGCCGCTCTACCATCTGAGCTAACGAGGCTTTTTTTTCTTTCTTTCGTTCATGGTATTTATTATAGTTGCATTCAACCAGACGTTCACCAGTGCATAGTCCGAGAATGGAGGGCACAATGAAAGACACACAGAAAAGGCAGCGTTCATACTGTGAGTAGAAACGTTCGTTTCACTTTAGTGAAACGAACGTTTTGCACAGTATCGCACAGTACGGTATCGCACAGTATGAGCGTTAATCTCAAGGTCTGTCTTTAAAGTCCGTTGGAGGACATCCCAAAATAGGATGGCGTCGGTGCAGCTAATAAAGCAATGTTCAATTGTCTCTGGTACATCACAAAGGCGACAGTTAATAGAAGAGACAAAGATACTCTTTTTTTGTAGCCATGTTTTAAGCGGTATGGTTTCACGATGAACTTTATAAAAGAATGTTTTGCAGCAAGGGGATAAATACATTTTGCGAACTCGCTTTAGTACATCGTGGCTTGGCCATTTAATGTATATTGATCGGTAAAGTGGAGGCGGAAATAGTATGGACAGTAAGTCTTTGTACAACGTTTTGCACGACACAGAATACAAGTATTCAGTGGAAAACCGAACTGTCAGGAAACGAACCGCCAAGTAAACTTCTTGCATGAACCTCCACAAGCATAAGCGCGGAAAAAAATTTGAAGAAACAACTAAATCAGGTATCGCATTAACAAGTGCGACTTGCATGTATGACCGAAATATATGATGCGAAGTATCGCGAAAAAAGAAGAAACGAGACACTATTTGCCGCACATAAAGATGTACTAAGCCCAGCCCACCTTCACTAACAGGCTTAAAAATATTGTTTCGCCTCATGGGCTCAAAAGTTGAAGACCATACGAAGGTTGCAAAGATACGGTGAGAGCGTTGGATGTATAGCCTAGCACAATGAATAACTTGCAATACATATAAAATTTTTGTTGCCAAGAACTTCTTGCAGGCTTCGGCTTTTCCAGAAATAGAAAGTCGTTGTGGGACGAATGTCTGGGCGTAACTTTGCAGGGCCGAAACCCGTTCTTTCCGATAGTGTGCTAGCCGCCTCGTTAGCTCAGTGTGCGCTTAATTTTTAGGTGCCGCAAGACGCATATAAATTAAGTGCACACTGAGCTAACGAGGTGGTTAGCAGATAGGAGGGCGAAGTTGAATTTGTCAACAACTCGAAGCAAAGGAAAGAAAAGGAATTTTTCTTCAAGTGCGAGCTTTTCTTTCGAGGAACCCGTATGTGTTTCCTTTGTAGCAATTGCTAGGAACCGGTGGATGTCCGATTTTCCCTTTAATAATAGGTAGCTGTTGTGAAAAGAAAACGAGAAAGCCAGAAATCGCATATTTTTGTCAGAGCTGACTTACGACTGTCCATCCTTTAAACTATTTAACCGAAATCGTAAGAATCTCTCTCTCATGCACACACACTCGCAAGTGTATCCTGTATAATTTTAAATTTTAATGGAACTAGACAGATAACGCATTTCTGTCGCATCAGCTAGATTACTTGAAGAGGTGTAATCTCATTGTTAGCTAATTAACCAAGTTTCGCTAAATATCAGCGCATATCCCCCTCTCCCCATGCGGGGAGTTGCGCCTATCAGCGCATATCAGCGCAGCACCTCCATCCCCCCCCCCATATGCGCATATCAGTGCATGGGAGGGGGGGGGGGGGGGCGCTCCGGGACCTTAGCCCCCTCCTGAGTTTTTCGGGTGGGGGGTGGGCTGAGCCCTCCCTCCCGGCGATGCCCAAGCCTACCTTCCGCCCCCGCCCCCCACCTAACGCGTCATTCTCAGAGTTTTGTCACCCACATCATTTGAGGTTTCCTTTGACTTGCCTCGACCTTTTAATTTAAAATTGTATTGTGGCTAATAGTTTACTGCATAATTGTTGGCGCGGACGTGCACGGATTTTAATTCTTAAATTGCATTGTTTCTGCAAATATTGACCATAGTAGAAAATGCGCATTAGAAGTACCAGCGGCGGCTGCCTCATCCGTATTTTCTCACTTCAACATTGCTTTAAATTTGCACCGTAAACACCATGCACATACACAAGATATATAAATGTATACACAGGACAAAGTTTAGCATATATTTAAATAGGAGGTAGCCAATGAACAATTATTTCTAAAGGTATGGATAGCTTATGCCTAGAGAATGATTATGTTGCTGTATGTTCACTACGCATCAAAATGCTTTGTGTGCTTTTTTGATCCTGAAAAAATACCTGTAGACTTTAGTGACCCCTTCGGAAGAGTCTTTCATCAACGGCGTGTGAAATGCACGTGAATCACGTGTCTCAGTATCGCTTCTCTTTCCATTAAGCAAAGCTAGCAACTCATTAAAAAAACGCTTCTAATAATTGACAACATTTATTATGGATGGAAATATCGTCACTTGCATGCAGAGGTCGTAAATATATACAGGGCGTGCAATTAACTATCATGCACCATGATTAAAAAAAAGCAATGCGTTACTCGAAGAAAAGCTATAGTGCATATTGTTTCCAGTATAGTGGAGTAGCTACCAGTAATATTTTCGTTACTGAGATTTGATTAGGTAATTGTAATTAATTATCTAACATACGCAATTATCAAATTGCCTATGAGGCATTTCTAGGCACAGCCAAGGGACATCTAACTGCGGTGTTTTTATCGACGTACTAATTGCGTACCAATTTTTTTCGACTGATAAATAAACCCTCCGAAATATGGCGAATACCACGTGACTGCGCTCCCTCCCGCATCATAAAGCAGTGCCCTCGAACAGGCTCCTTCTGAGTTAGCCAGAACGAAATGAAGGAAAAAACATCACTGCCCAAGCACTACGTACAGATGGTTAACCAGCGAAGCTGAAGCATGCAGCCCTGCTGTTTATCACTCGGTCAATCCCGACGGTTCATTAAACGACATCTTGGCAGGCTGCCGGATCTTCGGTTCGCAGTTGCTGCTTGCGCTCGGCTGCACGAGCCTGTTCTTGTGCCCGGGCTGCAGCATCGGGATGGCGTAGACGAGCTCGTTCCCGGTTCTGCTCGCGTCGTTGTTGATCGAAAGCTGCCTGCTCCTCAGGAGTATGTATGACGCGTGGCCTACCGATTTCGGAGCCGGAGAGATAGTGCTGCGCGCCCGCACCGCTGCAATAGAGAGCAACGACGTCACTACTGGCACAGCCAATCGCGCGCCCCTTTCGCTTTTTTTTTTTCGTGTGTTCGGATGCGGTTGTGCCGGAGGAGTCTTCGGCGTACAGGCGATAGACGGACGAATGGAAGGACGGACACATCGGTTAGCCATATACAGCTTCGCTGTAAAGCATCGTGATCGAGCTATAGGCGAGTACAAATTTAGAAAAAAAGGGGGCGTTTTCTCCTCTAAGGGGGATGCACACGACCCTCCACCCGTGTGCGCGCACTCTAGATTGACGTCATGAGCCGGAGCGCCGGTGACTCCGCCGATGGAGAAGATGGCCGCCCGCACTTCGACCTGGGCTGAGTCGCGTCGCTCGTGTGCGTCTGCCCCTCGTCAGAGAGAATTCCCAAACAGTTTGCGGTGGCCTGCCATGCCGGAAATATTATTGCGAGCTTACGATGCAACATTCGTGCCCCCGTGCGTTTATTCTGAGCAATGATCGGGCGACGAAAGATTGCAGCAAGCATCGCTGACGCTGCGCTACGTTTCGTCTGAAAACAGGAACCCGCGTTGACATACCCCTACAAGCATCCTGCGTGTTTGTTCCATGGTGCTTAGTTTTGCTCCAAAGTGGAGCTACGACGAGGGAAGTTTGCCAGCGTCTAGTGCATACTGTTCGCGGCGGGTGTGTTCGTGTACTGCGTCGCTGTACGAAAAGAAAGAAAAATAGAAGTGAAGAGGAATGAAAAGAACCTATCACATTCTTGAAAATAAGATTGTAAAAACGCAATACCAAAAAATATAAATCTTATGCGATTTAAAACGAAGAGTATTTATTTTAAACGGTGAATGATGCATTCCTGTACCTTTCCTGCCTCGATCGTCTTCTCGCCCCACGCTTGTAATTGTTTCGATAAACGCATTGTTCTTTTTTTTTCGGTACTTGTTAAATAGCAACTGATTCATTTTAAGCTCGGAAAACGAGTTGTAAATGTGCCGTGTACATGTAAACCAGCGCAAACACCATGCAGAGCTGCTCTTTCTACTTTTGTCCCTTGCAATGAAGCTAAAAAAACAGACAACGCGCGGCGTTGTAGAAGGGACGGGGTTATTTTTTCTCTTTCGTAATCCGGCCTGTGCTGTAGCATACCAATTACGATATCTCCATCAAACCAGTCATGTGAATACAAAAGTCTTTATTTATACCGAGAATTACGCGTTTTAGAAGCACGGTTTTTAGAGCGGGACTATTTTAGTCGGGCAGGCTATCGGCTGTCGCGCTTCGGTCATCCGAGCCGGGCCTCCCCTTATTTATAAAGTTGTATATATTTGTATAGTTGTATATATATACTTCTAAAGTTGTATATATATGTATGTATGCCGCGCCTCGGCCGAAGTAACACGTCGCATTTGGTGTTAGTGGTAAACAAGGTGTGGCAGCTGTTGCCTTGGCGTAGACAAAGTGGACGGATGGTTCTTTTTTTCTTTTTCGCTTTTTTTTTCCTGACACAAAACCTATCACCACGAAAGCGAATTGACAACGTCGGGGCAAAGGTTTAAAGGTGCGTTTTGTTTCGTCCCAGTCGCCATGTATTTCTCTAATGAGCAGAAGGTAAAAATGATCCTTGCCTTGGGAGCTGCAAATGACAACAAGAGGAAGGCCGCAAATATATATAAGTCATGGAAGTGGGGCGGTAGACCAGACGCGTCGACTATCATCAGAAATGATGAAAACCTGAGACAAACCGGCAGCTTCAACAAACAACGGCGTAAGACTTCATCTTTGAGTCCTAGTCTATGCACGGATGTTCTAGCATTTATGGCCTCAAGCCACCATGCTAGTGTGCGGGACGTGGCCTCCCAGATACCAATTTCCAAGTCATCAGTTTGGAGCATTCTGTATGACTCGCTCTTTCACACGTACCACGTTAACCTGTACCAATGTTTGGAGGATATGGACCTGCATAATAATCTAGATTTCTCGAATTGGGTCATCATAAAAGCGGATGAGTCACCGGACTTTTTGAGCAAAGTCACGTGTACAGATGAAGCCAATTTTTGCAGAAACGGCGAGGTAAATTTGCGTAATGCAGGCTATTAGAGTGACTCCGATCCACACTGGGGAAAGCGCACTCGGTACCAGTACCAATGGTCGTTCAATGTATGGTTCGGAGCGCCGGTGCTGTAATCGGTTTTATCTTCTTCGATCACACACTGGTTGGACAGTGTTACGTGGACAAAATCCTTGAAGGAGTGTGGATGAGTTTCTCAGCGAAGTCCTGCTGTCACGTTTTCCACTCCTGTGGTATCAGCAAGATGAGGCACCTGCACACAGCATGCAGCATCTGAGCACGAAACTGACTGGATGCAACTTTTCATGCGCAGTAGATTAGAAGGTATTACAGTGGCTTGGGCGAGTTGGTCGTTTTTTCATAACGGTGGTATAGCGCTGTTTACTCGTCTCTGTCCTTCCTTTCCTACTTTTGTGCGCTGCCCAAACACCGCCGTTATGAAGATTGCATGGAAGGCGCGGGTCTGTAAATTGGCCGGATATAGGTCACCTGACTTCTTTCCACTCGATTTCTTTCTTTCGGGTTATGTGAAAGATCGTGCTTACATGATCAAGACGGAGGTCATTAGCTCAAGACAAAGATAGCGGATGTCTGCCGTAGAATTCGAGCGTCGGTCATCAAGAAAGCCACTGAAGAGATGATAAAACGGACTCAGCACTGCGTATAGCTGCAGAAGGAGACCTATTCGAACACGTCCTCTAGGCAGCAGCTGGCGTTCAACGGCGCTTACGAATTCATAAATAATAGGGACACTTAAATCTGATGTAATTTTGTTTGTTTGTTTTTTTGTGCAGGCGTCTCGATTGCCGATTCGGCTCATTTAGAAGTGGTTATTTATTTTCTTGAACTCATTGGTTATGCCTTTTCTAAACACGTGGGCCGCTTCCCGGTCTGTTTATTTCCCCTTTGTTTTATGCCATGAACCTGTTATTGTAGAACGTATACACTCTCATGTAAACTAAAACTGTTACATCAATTTGGCTTTGGCCTACAGCAAGTTTCTAGCGCGAAATGTAGATGCGCACGCACTCTGTCGGTGCGGTACGAGCAAAGCCGGGATTTTGAAACATGCTGTGCCTATTACATTGCTTTTCGCGTTTCGTGCGGCGCCAGAGCGGCGCTTCGGCCGCGTTGCATGTCAAGGGGCTTTTGTTATCAATGTGATCAGTCGGTCTTGAAAGACGGATAATTAGTGTGACGTAGAGAGGAAGGAATAGCTGCAAAGCCGCGAAACCTGCTGTTGGTTATTTTTCCGTACCATTGTCAGAGTGATGCGCTGTCTCTTCGGCTTTGCGACAGGCAGTGCAGTTGCTTACAATCAGCTTATATTTGAGGACGCTGCTTTATTATGCGAATAGGAGCGCAGGCACATAGTATTTCTCTTTTTTCGTCAGGTTTGCCTGCCAGTCGGAAAAAGATTGCACGCAATTAGTACGTCGCTGAAAATACAGCAGTTAGATGTCATTTTGGCGTGCCCGGGGGTGCCTACAAATGCCTCATTGACACTTTGATAGTTTGGACAGTACTTCTTTAATTAGATAATTAATTGCAATTGTAGAATTAAATATCAGGAACGAAAGAATTACTGACGACTACTCTACTGTGCTAGAAACAATATGCACTAGGTTTTCTTCGAGTAAGGCAGCCGCTCTATTTTTAAGTCTTGATGCATGATAGTTGGGGCACCCTGCACAATCCACTCAGTGACCGAAATGAGGCCAAGCCGGATTCACTCGAAATCAGAATCAACAGCAGTCATGCGCAACTAGGAGCGCTTATACTCGGACTCACAGAAAAAGAAAGAAAAAGGGAGAGAGGCTGCAGTTTTGCCGGAAAGGCGAAGCGGTATTAGTGATAACGAAGTATACGACAATTACGCAAATAAAATCACGCCATCGAGAGATGCCAAATTCTTGGTGGATGGAGAGGAGTCAGACTGTGAAATTCAACTGTCTCCTACTATGAGGTCTTGTAAATTCTGATATAAGGCCGTCACTTCAGGGAACAATTCTTCGAGGTAACACGAAGTTTCTTGAAGTGCTATATATATATATATATATATGGGGGGGTCGGAAAGCTGGTCGCCCCCCCCCCCTTTCCGCCTATGTATCGGTGTATAATTATTCAATTCTAGTCAAATATCCGAATTCTGGAACTGAAGCTGCATTGTGCGGTAATGCGGTGACATTAATTTAATGGAAATCCTGTGCTTAGCTCAAGTTTCATGAAATACGTCCTCAAACTCTTTCGCGAAGTGCATTGGCATTTCACTTAACACTTATAGGCACTACATTTTGCTACCACGCTGATAAATTTTTACCATGTGTCAGTTATCTACTTCGTCCATTCTGCATCACGCAGTGCTGCTTACTTAATTCAGCCTTGAAACAAACATGCGGTCTTTAATAAAGTTGTTCCGTCTACGATACACAGAATGCAAAGAAACGCGTATCGTTCTTGTAGGCATGAGTTGTTAAAGGATTACAAGATGTCGCTATCTGAAAGCAGGTCACTTGAAGGTATATCAACATCCCCACTTCTTTTCTTTTTCTTATATTTGTTACCTCAGTGCTTCTAAGTCGTGGTCGAACAAGGAACGTTATTGTAAACGGAAGTTTTGGGGAAGGGTCTTAATCACATCTGTCTAAACGTATAGGCTACAGCGACATTCCTTGTTCAACCGCTGTTAATCGCTCCAGGCTTCCGTCCGTCTTCTTGCGATCTCATGTCTCGTTTGTATCTGCTTATAGACACAGACATCCGGTAGTGCCTTTACAACTTGTTTCTACAGAGACGATGCGCGTTTTGTCGACCTGCATGTGTTGTAGACGTAAATGGAACCTGACTATATACAGACCATATAGTTGCTTCAGGCGAACTAGCTGCGACAGAACTCGCCGGCGTTCAATTGCCATGTTTATAGTTTCAGTACACATTGTGCAGAGGGCGGCTTTCGACGGAAGCACGTCGACAGTCAGCTCTGTGCTCACATATATACTGCGGGCGGCCTTCCGCTTGCAAGTCTTGTCATTGCGAAAATTCCGACACCGCTCGGGTTTCCGGTTTCGAGTTTCCCCCTCTCTCATGGCGTATACTGAGGCTGAGCGTATACTCTGCGCCTTAATTTCTCCGCCGCCTGCTTTCCTCTCCTTTGAATGCGAAGCATTCTTCTGCCTCATTCGTGGCACTTCGCGGTAGGTAGCTCTTTCTGCCTTGCCTCGCTTTAATAAAAAGAAAATAATGTGTGGCCGATGGTGAACACAACGGCCCGGTGTTCTAACCACGCGTACTCGTTCCAAAGGCAGCCAGCTCTTTGAACCACTCGGCGCGTGCGCCACGTGCCATCTTTCTCGTCTTCTTTGCTCGTGACGACAGCTCGTGCTTTGAGGCGCCGGCTTAGATCGCACAATCTCCGGGACCGGCTTACTTTCCCCGTCGACTTCCACGTAGCCGTTTGCGCTACGTAGAAACTTCGACGTTCTGCCGACTTCATGGTCGCCCAAGTTAATCATGTTTGAAATTTTCTTCGCTTGAGTGCAAAAGCCATCGTCGTTTTGACATACACCGCATGACAGAGCCATACGCACGTATATATATGGTTGTGCGACACGTAGCTTTTTGATGACGTCACAATCCGCGTTTCTCTTGTTTGCGCTCGTCCACTGCCGATGGAGAACCCAACAATTGTCATGTCATGAGCTCGCTTTGAACGGCTGGCGTAGATATCGTGCCTTTGATGCGATACGACCGTCTTCGACGTGGTCCTCGTCGTGCTGCTGTCGTGACACACACACGTACGCTCGCGACCCACACGCGCACAACTACTAAATTTAAACAAACATGACGGTTGACCTGGTAACGGTTTGTGGGACCCCAAACAATGCTGGATGGCCAGGTAACCGCAAAGTACTCCACATAACGTCGATTCCCATTGTGGGTGGGATCTGCACAATTTTTTAAACGTTATCACTTAGGACTACTTTCATCCAGATTTTGTGACGTCTGTTGTACGTATCACTATCACGTTCATCATAATCATGTTTCCGTAGCGGCAGTAGTCGTCAAAAAAGGAGTTTGTGTTTCGATCAGGGCTTGGAGCAGTCCGGCTGAGTCATCGTGCCGTCATCGTCGTTGTCGCGGTGCACCTTTGTTCATTGTTAACGTCGTTCATTGTCGTAGTAGTTCACTGCCGACGACAGCGCGAAAGACTGGTGTCAAGCTCGACGCAACGCACGGACAATGCGTGCCTTCGGCTGTTTACGTCTTCGCTGTTACAGACGTCAACCGAGCTGCAGTGTAAACAGTTCTCTGCGGACTAGAAAACGAGCGGGCATACGATGGCAGGGTCCTGCTTGTGGAGTCCGAACGCCGTTGAATTGAATTCTGGGGCTTTACGTGCCAAAACTATGATTTCATTGTGAGGCAGGCGGTCGTGAGGGACTGCGGATTAATTTTGACTACCCAGAGTTCTTTAACGGGGCTCCAATGCACGGGACGCGGGCGTTTTTGCATTTCGCCCCCCATCGAAATGCGGCCGCCGCGTCCGGGACTTGATCCCGCGACCTCGTGCTCAGAAGCGCAACACCGTAGCCGCTAAGCCACCGCGGCGGGTTCCGAAAACCGTGGAGGCATGTGCCACACGCGTAGCTTTGTGAGGGCTACTTGTGCGAGTGTCATCGGCTCCAAAAGACGTCGCTTACGTTAAAGCGTTGCCGAAGAAGCGAATCCTCAAAGGTTCGGCCTCCTTTGGTGTCGACTGTTCAAATACCGGCGAGTTATCCCGGGTATGCGGGCGAATACTATGCGCGGCCACTTGTTTTGAAATCTTGGAATGCCGGCGTCACAGCGGTGGTTCTCGAGCTGTTCGGAGCTGTTCCCGCCTGGAGACTACATGCCGTTGCTAAGAAATTATATATACATGCTGCACCTCCGGCATGGTGTCAAGCTTGAACTAGCACTTTAGCACGTGCAGCTGCAAATTGTGCTGCGCCAAGTCTGCGCCAAGTCTGCGCCAAATGAAACAAGGACGTCGTGCACACGCCGCCGTCTCACGTGCTCCAACAAAACGAATAGCGAGCCGCCGGCCGCAGCAGCCGCCGAAACAGTTCAGGAAGCGCGGGTGAATAGAACGGACATTTTTCCCGCGGCTCGCGGCACGTCTTAATTTGATTACGAATGGACGGAGACGCTGCTGCGGCCGGCGGCTCCAAATGAGGTCCCACGTATATATAGGCCATCAAACCTAATGACAGATAACCGCGCTGCTCGAAAATGTGTTTTTGTTACTGTATCGGATCTTGTTTCTCGCTGACTGTTTTCTTGGTAGATTGCCTGGAGGATCTGTAGAAACATTTATCGTATTCTGTTCAAGTTGTAACGTTCTTTTCAGTGGGAAATTTGCCACAGCGGCAATAAATAATAGCAATGGTACAGTTTACTGTTTTTCTTGGTTTTGTTTCGTTTTGGCTGGCGAGAAAACTAGCCGGCGCACTAAGAAAAAAGATTCACCAAAAGATACACTACTGCAAAAGATACACTACAAAACAAATACACTACAAACACCTACACTGCACCTACAAATACACTACAAGAAATACACTGCGAAATTTGAGCGCACCTCTATACGTGTTTTCATTTCGCGATTCATTGACTGGCGCGTACGAGCCGTCTCGTGTGGCACGTTGCAAATAGAGCGAACTGTGGCGCGACTACCTCGCTGTTCGGGAGATTTCGAGAGGCAGCGCGTAGTTGACGCGTGGGTGCGATTCGCAGCAGCAGCCGCAGTAGAGAGGCTAGAAAGGTTCTCCAGCCGAAAAAAAAATTAAATTATGGGGTTTTACGTGCCAAAACCACTTTCTGATTATGAGGCACGCCGTAGTGGAGGGCTCCGAAAATTTTGACCACCTGGGGTTCTTTACCGTGCAGCTAAGTCTAATTACACGGGTGTTTTCGCCCCCATCGAAATGCCGCCGTCGTGGCCGGGATTCGATCCCGCGACCTCGTGCTCAGCAGCCCTATAGACCTGAGCAAGCACGGCGGGCTCTCCAGCCTCAGACAAACCTCCCAAACACGGAGGATGAAACTAAGGAGAGGCCCTACCCCCTCCGCGCGCTAGGAGAAAAGTGTGGCGGAAATGACGTATAGGTTCTCATTTTCTTTTGCTGCTTTCTTATTTTTTTTTTGCTGCATGGCCACGCCTTTTGGGCCACAATGGCGGCGTTGTTCTGATTTTTTGAGCGCTCACACGTGTTGCTCTGGTAGGTTTCGTGCCGTGGCAAAGGCGCTGTGTGGGCGGGTTTGCGTTAGTCACCGTGTCTTGTTGCGCTGTGTTACCTGCACCGTGCTCTGCCGGATGTTGCGCGAAAGATGTAAACAAGAGAGGAGGGTGGCACAAAAGGCGGAGCATCGCCATGAGCAACGCCAACTTCCGGCTTCACTTTTGCTTCACAAAGAGTGACGTCAGGGCCTCTCCTTAGTTTCCTTCCTCCGTGCTCCCAAACAACGCGCGCTACTCAGGCGCCATCTCGCAGTGATGGTCTCCGCAGTGCGCCTCTCCCTCCTCCGCTTTCCTCCTCGCGCTCGCTTTGTTCTTGCCTCTTTTTTTTTATCTTTGTTGCGCTCTGCGTTCCCTCTTTCCTCCGCAGCGCTCGTTCGCTCGGTTATGCCGACGTTGACGCTCGCCGCAGGAACGGGCGCTTGAGAGCTGCGCCTTGTAAGTTTGAAGATGCGGGAAAGAAACAGTTACGAATTCAGCACTTGGTGACGTCATGGCACACGGGGCTCAGCTACCCTGAGGTTCTCGTCATTCGTCTCCCTTCCTAACACAGGATATGCCAGCAGCGAATAGTGAACACACTGAGCACACGACAAGCTTCGCGCATGCCTCACGTTTGCGAACAGATTTGAGAACAGTCGTGTGAAACTACGATATGTGCGCCAACTTGGACCTCTGCATCAAGTCGCTATAAATAGGAATGCTTGTCCTTGGCCAGCTCGACAGCGCTAGATTCAGTTTATCCGCACAGTTTTGTCTTACATAGCCGAGGCCTGGAATTCTGGCGCAACCCGCCATACATGGTTTCGTGGGTCTAACTTCAAAGCTGTTCATTTTAGTATCAGACTGCACAGTATAGATATGTCACTTTATCCATTGTCTCTCTTTATGTGCGTGCTGATGGGAGGTTTACTTTAAAGCTTATATAGGAAATTATGGTAAAAAACATTGTACTTTTGCATTTTCGAATATCGTCAGGGCCACTATTGTTCTGGCGGTGAAGGGTGAATGTATCGAGCAACAGTCTGTCGTCATCAATCTATGTCATGTCCACTACAGCTCGACGCCTTGTCTCATCGATCTCCACTTGCCTATGTCATGCGTCAGCTGACTCACATGTTATGCCTACAAATTTCCTAATCTCACTTGCATAGCCTAATCATCTGTGGTCCTCGACTGCGCATCCGTTCCCTTGGCAACAACTACGTTACTCGAATACCAAGGTTGCCTGCTCTACGCACGAAATCACTTGCCCATATCCGCTTCTTAATGCCAGGTGCAATATTGGCTACACCCATTTGCTCTCCGATCCAGCATTCCGCCTGTATTGCCACAAAAATAACCGGCCAGGAAATGGCGACGAGGAATCGCCTGTACAGCCGTACCGTCGGCCTGTGCAGTTAGGTGTGAGCTCGAACTTTCTCGAGGCGCGAGCTTCGGACGCTGTGCTGCTCTGCGTCGTCACAGACCTTGCTTCGCGCCGCTTTCTGACCCATAATATAACCTAAACGCTATTTGCATAAAATTGCAACTGAAACGACTTCCGAAAGCTCGGGTTTGTATTGTACACGGTGCCGCTAACATACGTGCTCTTACGCATCAGCCACCGCTTCAGGAGCACGTTGACAAACTTGCGCTTGAAGGAGGCTGCAGACACTGCGTGCCTTGATAAAGCATCTGCGTCTTCTTGCGGCGCGGTATTTTTTGTGCATTCTCGCTTTTTTAGTAATTAAGCGCATGATACGCTAGAGGTTTCAGAGAAATGACGCGTACCAGCGGAAGCACTAAGTACAACTTGCTGTAGCAAGTTAAATTTTTGCGGTACTATATATAGACGTCTCGGAGGCACGTGACATGGATGAGGCTTCAGTCAGAATGACACGAGCAAGTGCAAACACTCAAATGTAACTTGCTGTCGCAGGTAAAGTTAATTTTTTAATGCGCTTTAATGGCAGCAATGGTGAAATGAGTTCCTCATGGTTCATCAGAAAGGCGACCTTGCAGAAGAATACCTTCTGGTCTGGAAGGCGAAGCTGTAACTAGTGCCTGCCTGGCGGCAGTCGCCCTTCCGTTTAAAGAAATCTTAAAGATAAAACGCGGGTTCTTTTATTATTATTTTCTTAACATTAGGCTGCACTTGGATGCTTAATATATTTCTTTATTACGGCAAAACTCCGATTTTTACGAACGTTATAGTTAAATAGAGAGAAAAGAAAAATCTTGCAAATTTTTGACACTTTTGTCGGCTTATTTCAGAACTCAATATATACGGCATATACGAGCTATAGGTGTCTGCATATGCCACTCTTCTGCATCTCGCTCTCCGGGTCCGGCGCGAATACATCGAATTATTGCAGATTTGGCGCTGGCCACAGCTGCACATTCGACTCGAGTAACGAATGGTAAACCCGCGGCTATCCATCCATTTGAGGTTTCCGAAATGACGAAGAAAACAAATCGGCGCTTTCCGGCGTCGCGACCGCCTTTGGTCTCAGTTCGACAACCCGCAGCTGATTTACCGAGCACCCGTGATTGCGCGCTTACGCTTCGGTGTTTGCGAAGCCGGAATGTATATTTATCCGTTATTACTTTCTTCGTTTATCGCGGTGCGCAAACTGGAACTCTGTACATACTCTCTGGTTTCGTATTCCTATACATTCTAGCGGCAGCTCCCGCTCTCGTTTTGACGCGTGCCGAAGCGCGCTGCAGGTAACGCATGTAGGCGATCCTCCAATCGCCGCCGCGGCGCAGATAATGAGCAGGAAGCGTGGTTCCCCACGAAAGCGGAAATGGAAGCCCGCGCGGCATCCGCCGTTGAGTCTGATTGGAGCCCTTCTGCGTAACTGTAAGAGAACCCGGAAGCGTCGGGAGCCCTCCTGCGAAACGCCCACGTATATCTGGACTCCGTGATGCTCGGTCCTCGGCGGTTCTGTAGTTACTAAGTGCTGCTTGCTGCGGGCTTCGAATATACGGTGTCCACCCAGTGGTGACTGATCATGCATGCGGCCGAAAGAAACCTGCAGGCCGAGCAATCGGGGCTCGGGAGGGTTGCTCAAACCTCGCGGGAAGGTGAATCCTGGAACGGTGTATATACGGGTTGAATGCTGTCATTGCGCGAACAAGTATGTGTGCGTGGTGAAAATGGCGGCGCCAATACGTAGCGAAGGAAAATGAACAGGGCGAGCGCTGTCTAGCAAGCGAAGGTTTATTTTAAATATGCGAGATGTGAAGGCGATTGTACATGCGTGCTACTTTGCATGCGCGCATGTCAATTTGCATATGCTTGCTCAACGTGACAGTGTTTCGAGCCTTTTCTCCTTTCTCTCTTTATTTCTTTGTTGCTTGCAAACGTACCCTTGCAACACGTATAACACGGCATCACGAGAACGCTGTCTTTGCTAACATGACGCCGCACCACACATCTCTTGCTTTTTTATTCTTCATTGTTTAAAACCTTACCTCACTTTGTTTGCTCCTAACTCTACACTATCGTTTCTGCGTACAGTATACACCGCGCTATTCTCCGTTTGTGTAGAACCCAAGTATAGTTTGCGTGGAGCAAACATTGGGTTAGCACGGACGTGCGCGGGCATTCCTTCGCTTTGCGTTATTCGATCCTGTCTCCTCTGTTGCTTTGCTTTACGCTGCGCCACACTACCGCGTGTGACGCCGGCGCCTGAGGTGTAGACTGGTGTACGCAGAGACAAAACATTTTCATTTCCGTTCGCGACGAGGCTGACGTGGCGGTGTCGAAGAGAGGGAGGGAGTTGGAACGAGCGGCGTGCGTGTACGTGACACAGAACGCATTCGCGATGGCGCCAGAAAAAGAAGAAAACCTGACTGTGTACGTGTTCATCTCGAGTCGGGTACGCGGCAACAAGCGGCTAAGACAACCGTGATTATAACGCCATAATATAAACTACTATAATATAATAATATAATATAATAATAACTGCCTTAATATAAACAACCGCCATACAATAAACGAAAGAAATAAGAGTGCGGGATCGACGTAATGACCTCCTTCGTTTGTGTCTCCACATACATTGATTTTTGTCTTGCGTTACCTCTTATATACGTGCGAAAGAAATTCGCGGGTGTTGTGCGCCAAAATTTACGCGGGAAAGCAAAAGGAAGGAACGACGCAAACGGGAGTTATGCGATATAGCGCTTTCGTGCCTTCGTTTGTAGCGCCCCGTCCATCAGTTTTACCGCGTAAAATGCAGCTCAAGAAACTGCGACAGCGCACCGACTAGCTGCGTTTGTTACCTTGCCGAGTGTCTAAGCAGCCGACCTCAAAAGTTTTCTGACCTCGAGAAGAAAGCCAAATTTCCACGCGGCTTCGCCACTCGGAGTGGAACTCAGATGAATCACTATAGTCGTTGTACGTGAGTTTATCTATTCCCTTTCAGAAATCATTCGTGATATTCAATTGCATATCAACAGAAAATTTTCTGAGGCAACGAATACTTAATAGAAGCATGGCATAATATTTGTAATGAATTTTGTAAGACCTCAACGTTTAGATTCGAGAGCGGAAATATTGGTTGCGGCGAGATTTTTTTTTTTTCTCACATTCCGTGCTCAGAAAGCTTTTGCGGCTGACAGAGTACGTGTGAGGTGAGGACGGACTCCGGTCGAAAGCGTAATAAAACACGCACAGACGGTAGCTTTTCTGGAAGGTAAGGCAGGAGTTGTACGCTTCAAAGCATTCTATGAGGTGGGTGGGCGGGGGGGGGGGGGTAGGGCGGGAAATGCTGTCCGACATTGCCACAATGCTTGCCCTAAACGCTTCCGACTTTCTTTGCTGACGCAGTATAGGCAGTTGCTTCTACAACGTGTCTCAAACTTTTGAAGAGCAATGCATTTCGACAACGCTTTCTTTTTTCTTTACGCGAGCGCGTCTTCGTTTTTGTTTTCTTTCGCGAATGAGCAACGTGAAGGGAACACCCATTGAAGCAACGCGTT
This sequence comes from Dermacentor albipictus, assembly GCF_038994185.2. Classification (NCBI taxonomy): domain Eukaryota; kingdom Metazoa; phylum Arthropoda; class Arachnida; order Ixodida; family Ixodidae; genus Dermacentor; species Dermacentor albipictus. Next base: position 437,082,359 of record NC_091821.1, read on the forward strand.
CTACGAGAGAAGACGTGGGCACCATGGTCTGTGCGCAGCTGTTTCAACACGAAGAAATAAATACCGACCCACAAGAGCCGTTTTTCTGAAAGTAATAAAAAATAAAAACAGAAACAAAAGAAAAACACCTCGCTCACGTGGGCCCCGTTTGAGAGGAACTAAGCACAGCGATTCGCGTCTCCTCTGCGCGCCAAGGTGGGGCAATGCAAATTGTTCAAACAAGTTCTGCACACGGATGCAGTGCACGGGCGCGGAATTTTGTGAAGCCCGTTCCTCTTTGCGGAAAAATAAAAGTGAACGCCGTCGCGCGCACGTCTTCTGGTTTCCGTTATTTCGAATTCGTCGAGCAGCTGCATTTAAGAACTTCCCGCATCCCCTTTCCTCAGAATGGTTCGTAATGTTCTCTGCATTTCCTTTCATTGACCAGACGTCACCAATATGCCACAGATGATGTAAGACTGCGCTCGCCTCGTCTTTAATAGCACATGTTTCAAGAATGTGATCGTACGAACTTGTCCAGCTTTTATTTATTTATTCAAATACGCTAAAGGCCCTCTTGGAGAGGGTGTAAGACTGACGCATATAGCGGGCAATCTTTCTCTACGAAATTGCGCCCCAATCGGTAAGCAGTAGAATTCGATTGATTGATTGATTGATTGATTGATTGATTGATTGATTGATTTGAATTAAACGTTCAAAGCAAGTCGGCACCTTTCAGAGAGGACACAGTGGAGAGATCCGGATTGACATCGACCACCCGGCGTTTTTTTAACGTGCACCCAACGCTGGGCACACACGATCACTTTCGCATTCTGCCCCTATCATAATGCGACTGCCGCGGCAGGGATTCACTCCCGCGTCTTCTGGACTCGAAGCAAACAGCGGGGGAAAAAAGTATGTGTTGGGGGGCGGGTACGGGGAGTATCTCCTCCAGTTGGGGAGGCAGCGCGCTGCATCATAAGGACACACACTGCGCGACAAGTGTACTTGACACGAAGCATTCGTAAATGACACGCTACACGGACCATGCGAGCGTGCGCGTGTCTCTAGTGTGTCGATGCGCGTTTGCGCGTGCGGGGAGCGCGTGCTTTGAAGAGTGGCCGCGCGGGGCGTCATCCGCGGGCGGTTGTGAATAATGAATGAAACAGCGGGAAATCGCTGCTCGCTCAGCCCCGTGCTCGTCCTCGCCTGGACTAAGCTGATTCCGCGTGCTTAGGCGACGCAGAGACGCGGCGGCATTGCGGAACACTCTCGGTGGAGTTGAAAGAGAGAGAGAGAGAGAGGAAGGAGGGAGGGAGGGAGGGAGAGGCGACTCGCGGGCGAAACTCGCGCTGCTTGTAGCTCGCGCAACATCAATTATTTTCCTCCGCTGGCGCGTTCGTCGCGGCCCCGTCGACACTCCTCGCCGACATGCCTGCGCAAGCCACGACGGTTGCTGCTGCTGTCGCCGCCGCATGTAGCTGCGGGGCGGCGGCATTGTCGCGATCGTTGTACAACTCCCCCGCCGCCAGTATCTCTTTCTTGTTCTTGCTTTTTTTTTTAAATGGTTATTATTATTAGTTCACCCCTGTCGGCTGCCCGCCGTTTGTTGCGCGCCTTGGGTGCCACTGTGGCGCTCTTTATGTGCTCAGATTGAAACACCTCCCTCCCTCCCTCCCTCCCCCCCCCCTCTTTCTCTCTCTCTCTCACACACACACACACACACACACACACACGCACGCACACGCACGCACACGCACACACACTTATTTAAAGTGTCTAAGCAAAAGCATCGCTACTGTCTGCTTCGATCTCTGCTGCGGGAACCTGTGGGTTTTTCCGTATCCTTCTTTACTGCGCCCTCTTTGTTCCTCCTCCTTGTCGTCGTCGTTGCGGGTTCCCTTTCCCATCTTTATTCCTGTACTTTTTTTTTTATCTCGTCCGCGCAGCGTCGTCTCTGCGTCGTCTCCGCCTGCCTCGGTGTGTCTCTCTCGTGGCCTGTCCTCGTGAAGGCGTCCGATTTCATGGCCCTGTAGACAAGTTTTGCGGCTTGTTTCATTCATGTGTTGCTCCGCCTATTTGCTGGGACACTCTCGTGTTCCGCAGCACGATAGAGGGATTATTTTTTTCTTTTTCTGACATTCTTTTTTGAAAGACACGCCAGCGAATGTGAGCATCTATTTTTCCCACTCCTCCTGCCGGGCTACTTGATACCTGCGACTTTTCTCGGCCAACTAGCAAGCCAGAATAACGCTGCTCGTGGCACCTTTGACGCAGTTGCCGATGCTGGCATACACCGCGCTTACCTTCTGCCTCCTAACGTCTCTCGCGCAGATGCTGTTGAAAAAAAAAAAAGAAATGGAGGAAGGGGTCTTTCTTTTTGTTGTCGTTTCGTTTTAAACCACATAGAGTGTATCAGTTAAGAGAGTAAAACAAAACGCGGTCTTCGCATGGGGTTTTTAACCGCAGGCTCCTTGGTGGTGAACGTTAAACCGTTCCTAACCACGAAGGTGCATGGCTGTTCGCGATAAAATATATAATGATAACAGTAACACTAAATGGAGGCAGGTTGGTCGAGGAAGAGGAAGGATTGTGCATTGTGGGGGAAAAAAACTTCGCGTGCTCGCCTCTCTTTCAGCGGAGGCCTTTTGTCCAAACGCGCATTGTCGCGCGCCCATTGCGAACGATGCCGGCAGTGTCTGCGCCGTCCATATATACTGGCGCCTTTTTTTTTTTGACAATCCTTTAGACTTGCGATGTGGAAGCCTTTGTTCGGGCTCGTTTCTTCTTCATTTTTTTTTTCGGTGCCTTTATCTGGCGGCTATAGGTTGCTCCCGTGCACCTGGCACGTTTAACTTCAACCCTTGAACTGGTAAGTTGTGAATTGAATGTTCGAATAGGTTCTTTCACGTTCTTTGTTTTCGCCTTTCTTCATTCATTTATCTTAAACGAATCCAAACCTGAGTTTGAAGATGCCGAAAAGCAACATAACAAAGTCACGCAACTTGGATTTTAAGTTGCACAGCAATATAACAAAGTGGTAGAGCCTTTTATTTCACAATTTAAGGAGCAGTAAGTTAGAAAATTCATGCCTCCGTGCGGCTCCCGGCAATAAGTTTAAATATTTTGCACTGAAAATCAACACACGCTTACTGGAAAAAGAAAGTTACAAAGAATTTAGCCTAAACATTGTCTCTGTTCATATTCTGCTGCGTCTAGCGAGGCTGACTTGTACTGAATTCGTTAGATGGTGGTATGTTTTCTCTCTTTTGTACTTCACAGTGTATGTTATTTACCCGTTCACATTTCCTTTGCTTTACGCATGCGAGGATTTCTGAATTATCGTTAGTATCAAAGTTTTATCATTTATATAACGCTTTATTACTGATAGCTGCCACTGTCGCGTTGCCATGTGCTGTCTGTAAAGGTACATGGATCCCGTCATGCTGTTGATTGACGAAGCTTTTTGTCCCTGGTCCCTGCATTACTGATGTACGAAGTGCAGACATAAATTGAAATTGAAGGTACCTTTAAAATAAGTTTCCGAGAATAAAATGCCGATGGAGGATTAAATTAGTGATGGATGCTTGTGGTATCGATACCTCTAAGTTACAATTGCCATAGAAAAATAAAAGAATACCGGACGTCAAAATTATTTTGTTGGATCATAAATGAGAAGTTTTCTGCGCCCTGCGTAAAAGATGCCCGTTCAGACCTCGCAAAAGTTCGCTTCATAGCCGTATTTGACCAGAATATTTGAATGGACTGACAGCCGATATTTAAGGACGTAGTTTTTTATGGCGAAACGCAAAGCTCACTCTCGGTAGTGTTTACATTTGCAGCGGTTACTTTCAAAAGCGCGTGGGTATTTAGTAAGCAGGGTTTTTCGATCTGAGCAGCCTCTAAAAAAGTAAGAGTCCCTCCTCCAGCAACGCTGAGAAGTGAGAGCGATGTCGATAGTTCGCCTCACAAATTGTGAAAGCCGCCCATCGTTTTGCTTTCACAGGAGTGAGTTTAACTGTGGTTAGGCACCTGCATTTCGACCTTTTCAACCACTTTTGAAAATAAACAGCTGGTGCAATAAGTTCGCGTTGTTGTACAGACATTTCTTGTATTTGTGTTGCGTATTTTCCCAAGTGCACGCCTGCGTCATGGCTGACTGACGCCCGTCGTCGTTGTTCTGTCGAGAGACGAGCCAAGCCAGCTCATCCAAAATGAAGGCGAAGGCGGCGCCACCTTTCTGCTCACCACAAACGAAGGCTTATGTGCACGTTGTAAGTCAAGAGAAGCTAATACTAATACTTATAAATACTAATAAAATAGTAATACTACTGAAAAGACCAAGAACCGCGTACGCTAGAAGGTCACGTGGTGGACTTCTTATGCAGCTTCGTGTTTTTGCCGCGCGGGGCGCCAAAAGTCATTTTTCGCGACTTTTAGTGATGAATTAAAAATAAAAGTACACGTTTAATGAGAAAAACATGGCTCGTTTTAGACACGACGATAGGGAATCATTCGATCAGCCAAGTTATCTTGATTCGTGTTCCGAGTGGTTGTATGCCCTTTAATATAACATATGATATATAGTTGGAAAATCGTTTCTCGCTTGAACTGTTAGGTGCCTTTCGCTTCGACAAGGGACCACTGCTCCAGTGAGGACCGCCACTGCACACGAACACCATATAACCATATAGGGAACACCATATAGGGAACACCATATTAGGAAAAGCTCCGGATTAACTTTGTTCACATTTGTGCGCCTAACTTTATGCGAGTGAGCCGTTTTCAAGCGAAGCTTGTATTGGCTCACAAGTTTCGGTGGCCATATGGTCACGCCGAAAAAACCCAGTTGCTCCTAAAGAGCAGCTGCGGGAAAGGGTGGTTGGATGAGTTGAAAGCCGGGCCGACGCTGGAGCATGAGTCATCAGCAAGGTTTCCAGCTGCATAGGCCCGCGCTCAGGCCACGCCTGAAACCAGCCAGAGCCGTTTCGCTTCCGCCGGTGAGGGAAAGAGCAGGAAAGGGTCTTGCGCGCGCTGCCGCCGGCTTCGTTTCCGTTCAGTTCAGTCTCGCAAAACGGATGGGGCGGCCACGCGTTCAGCTTTCCCCCGAGGAACTGGCAGCCTTCGACAAGCGGCGGCGAGAACTCGCCCGTGAAAGGGCTCGTCGTCGGCGCGCCGATCCAGCCGTCAGAGCCGCCCGAGCCCAGGCAATCCGATAGCAACGAGAAGAGCCCGAGATGAGAGAGCGAGAGGCCGAAGCATTTGGACACCGTTACCTGTGGGTTACTTAACCGTGACGAAGATCATGTGCACGCAGAGCAAGCTTCGCCTACCCCCATTTTCCGTTAGGGGAAGGGTCGGTTATTTTTGCATTCTATCCCCCATGGGAATGTAAATGCAATGAGAAAAGAGGCTTTACTTTGATCGCAAACTAAGGCGGGGCATGCGCGATGCAAACTGTTAATGAGTTTCGGCATGTCTAAGCTATTGTAACTATTATCAACAATACCAACTCGCACTCTTCTGCGACTTAAGGGCCAACTTCAGTGAAACTTATTATCGGGTAGAACGATAGAAATGCAGGTAATTCTGCCAGCGTATATGTACACATAGGCGCCTACGTCCTATAGTCTCCGTGTGGAGAAGGGGATCGGCGATAGAAAGGTACTAGGGAGATGAATGCGGGCGTAATTAAATACGTGTACTGATAACGTACTGTAGAGAAGGCTCAGTGCAAGAATTTTCTTTCTGACACGCGAACGGGTGTATCAGGAAATCTCGCAAGAAAAAAAAAAACTTTTAGATACCAAAACTTGGAAAAAACGTCACCATTACAGCCCGCCGGAAGTGACGTACGCGACAGCCACTCCTGGCGTGTCACAAATGGCTGCGCTTTCTCGCCGCTCCACACGGATAGTATATCCTGTCTACAACCGTACTTGTAAGGCGTTATCGCACATTAAAAAATAAAAAATAACGTAAAAAATAAATGCCATTTGGACAGCTTTGAGCGCGCTGCGTATGAGAGTGGGACTGACATCATGTCATATCGTGTATAGCTGCGTGGCACACCACGTGAAGGTGCCTGTCGTTTCTGAATAATCTGAATGCTGGTAATTAAATAATAAAGAAATATGTGTATTTGCTAGCATTACTGCTTTGCACTGATTACTTTGGTGACCTCTACTGTAGGTTTTTTGATGAATTCAGCTTGAGTTAGGTTTCGTTGAAGTTGGCCTTTAAAATATATCCAGTCGTTTTCTTACGTTACATAAATACATTGATGAAACGCGTTGCGGTGCTTCAGAGTTTAAAAGGAAAAAACTGCCAAAAGCTTACGGCTTTCAACGCAGTCGCCGTCGATATGTTTATATGTAATTAAATGCTCTCTCTCTCTCTCTCTCTCTCTCTCTCTCTCTATATATATATATATATATATATATATATATATATATATATATATATATATATATATATATATATATATATATATATATATATATATATATATATATATATTTTATTCGCTAGCGAGCCTATGCCGTTCTGTCTAAACAACTCTTGTTTCACTTAAATTCCTCCTATAACGTGCTCGGGCCTATTTATGAAAATAAATAAACGACTAAATCATTTCGCCATAGATTACGTTCTATGCGAACCCTTCCTTTTACACGCTTATCGCCCATTCTGGCACCCTTAACAGCCTCGCTGTAACATAATTTATGAGGTATTAGTTTCTTTAACTGTCGTCATCCTTCATCGCCTTCTCGCCGAAGCTAGCCTCGCTCTCTCGTTTCTATATATATTGTGTTATGTTTATTCTTCCCGTATACTCGGTTCTCGCTTTTCCCGTAAGTTTGGTGGCGATAAGATGGAAGCGAAATAAAAGTGTGCGTGGTCGTCGGCATCGTTTGGTGTCCGTTATCAGGTGCGTGAACATTGTTTTCCCGCAAAATTTTGGGGGGCTTCTTTTTGTTTCAAAGTTCTATAATATGTCAAAGCTTTCGATGCGATTGTATTTTTCTGTGTTTATTTCCAATATTTTCACACTTACAATCTGTCCTCTAGCGTGGGGACAACGCTATCCTTTGTATAACTTTTCTTTCGCGCGTAGTGCGTTACAGTTGATTTTTTCTTCACGCAACAGTGTCCTGTATACGTTGCCCGCAATACGTATACCGCCGCACCTCGCTCGCGGCCTTCAATAAAAAATGCTCTGTTGTTAATCGAAACTAATGACCCGGTACGGGCGAGTTTTTCCTGAAGGTGGGATGCAAGATTTACGATCTTTTGTCTCAGTAGCTTTATTTATTTATTTATTTATTTATTTATTTATTTATTTATTTATCTATCTATCTATCTATCTACATATACTGCAGCCCAATATAGGGCGGTAGCAGGAGTGGGAACATTATACATTGCTATACATTACACATTAAAAACAAACATACAAAAAAAAAGATGAATGATAAAAAAGCGTCTTGTATGTTAGCGAAGTGCTTACCAGTGGCAGCTATAAAATCTTTTAGTTATAGTGAACTAATGTTACCGGATATAAAATTACGAAGTTCTATTGTACGTGGAAAGAAAACTGTATTTGAATGTGTTAGTACGCGCATAAATAGGCGTTACGTTCAAGGCGTGGGAGCTAAGGGTGTACAACTTGCGTTAGTAAATGGGATATAGCTAGAGTCAGAAGGAATGACACAGCAAACACGTTAACCCCGGGCTGTGAAAAAATAAAGAAAAGATATTAAAACAAAACATGAAGGTACGACAGAAGAATGAAGAGCTGAGCTTGGTAAATCTTGGGAACCTATAGTGAGCGTGGCAGAAGAGACTTCTTTCGTCACTTGTGCGCTGGCTCCCCCCCCCCCCAAAAAAAAAAAGAACAAAGGAAAAAAGAATGACAGAGATGATGTGACGAGGCAGCCTGGTTAGATCACAAGCAAAGTTATTCCGCTCATCCAGCTTCAAGAACGAAATGGTCAATTTGCGGGTCTGTATACGCTGGAGCAGCGCATCCTATGTACGTCTGGATGCGCGCTTTCTTTATTTTTCTCTTTTTTTTTCTTTCGAGTAGTACGCAACTATGAAGGAGAAGCTAATTCCAATACTCTGATCCTCCCTACATTTATTCTTTAACTCTGACCCCTCACTGGCATAACTGAATCCCCACATGAGGCTGAGCACACCGAAGCAGCCGTCTAGCCTATATCTTATTTAAAATTCTGCTATTTCTTTTCTTTCTTACTTCAGGGTTCACAAATGGATAATGACCGCCAGGACAGAGCGGAGCGCAGTTTCGTTATCCGCGCTCTCAGCAACTGCTTTGGAGTCGAATCGCTCGATACACGGTTTGGACCGCGACCGGCAGCAGCGTAAGGTTTCTCGGTTGCGGCGCTTTGGCCGCAGCTGTCCTGCCCTTTCCATATCTTCCCCAGTGCGTTTGTTTTTTGCGACGTTCGCGGTTTCCGTTTTGTCGTGGCTTCAGTGACGCGCGCTTTCTGTGTCAGTTGCGACTATTCTTTGTTGAACGCTGCGGGCGAGATTATCAGAAGTGACTGCGTGGAACGAAACAGGAACGGAAGATAAGTAAAGTGTACGCGGACGGCGTTGGAAAAGGATTTTTCGCGATAAGAATTGCAGATTTAACTCGCCGTGTGTAGCGCATACGTGCAGGCTTTCGACTTCACAGGATCCAATTCGAAGGGACGTTTGCATACGAGGACGTTACGTTATAAGGTGTCGGCCAATTGTCGAACGTGGCTGAGTGGTCGCGCGAAAGTCTAGGGTTGCTTGCTGTTGCGCGTGTATAGGCAACGAGGAGCTCCAACTCGTGGCTCGTGAGGCCATTGTCTGCGACCAGCTCTCATTTAAATATTCCGGTATCGGGTCGGTTCGGCAGCGTTCGACTTTTTTTTCCCCTCCAGTTGTATACAACGTCAAAGTGAACGGCGTAGGTGAAGGCACATCCCGACAACTTGGTATACTACCCGGAGAAAAAAGAAAGAAAAGAAAAAAAAAGAAACACCGCTATGCCAATTTTTTAGCGAACTCTAATTTCAGGTCTCGATATTACCTCTAGTCATTCTTTTGACATTTTGACGTAGCACAAGCCGACGGGGTAAATCGGTTTCACGTAGGACTTTCTTCTTTTTTTTTTCGTGATACAGGCGCACACAGTTGGAAAGAAAGCCCCAGCAGCCCTTCGCAATCTTCCGTGCACTCACAACGCGAGCTGCAGCCATACTGTTTTCGAAATGCGTCCTCTTATTCGCGTTAGCTTGCTTTCTTTACGCAGGAAGCTGTTGGTCATTGGTTAAGGCGAGAGGCGCATGGTTGGTTGACGGCAAAAGTGGTTAGCGTTGATGTAAACAACGCAATATATACGAGACGCGAAGGCAGTGCGTCTACAGTATGTTCCTTTTCTTGATTTACTTGTTTCGCATTCGGCGCACTTGGAGGCGAGTGAGATTCAAAGCTGGTGGGAGCGTTAACTGGACAGCGGCAGTGGTAAGCGAGGAGACAGAGTACTCGTGAAAAAAAGAAGGAAGGAAGAAACGACACAGGGGTCATTATAGGGTTAGGTGACATTACCAGATAGAGTAGGTATGTATGCTAAAGTGCTAAACTGCAATATACCAGGCGTTTATTTACTTAAAAACATTTTTACACTATGCAGAATTTTTTTAAATATCGCTTCTGCCAGCTGATAGCACATTTCAAGTTATTTAGCTGGAGCACTCGACGACACGGACTTGCACGATAAATCAAGATGCACACGAACTGTTTTGCACCTCTTTAATTTATTTTTAACCAATTTCCTTACTGCAAATATTGCAATTTTCGAACTGTAGCCGATGAGTTCACATGACGCGATTAGATTTCCGAACCGGCCTTGCGTACCTGTTTAAAGATTTCTTCCGTTCAGCGGATCCGACGCTACTTCTCTCGCAACAAGATGTAAAATTAAGCTATTTTATTGATGTCATACACAACGAAAAAGAAAGCAGCCCACATAATATCTAGATTAGCCTATTAAGGCCTGATGATTCAGCCGAGTTAAGCATTCTTTTAAGGAACACCCACGTTTACGGGGAGCGGTTTTCGAGCGGCCGTAACTGCCGCTTCAACTTCGCAAAAGCGGCAGTGCGTAGCGCTCTTCGCTACAGAGGGAGTCGCATTGGTCCTCGAACTCGTCGCCGGCGCCAGTCCTCGGACCACATTCAAAGCGCTCTGCTTCGACTTCAAACGGTGTCCGTCCCGTGTGCTAACTACATCGTCAGGGACAAGCGTTTGTCGCCTCGAGTGAGTCGCCTCTTGCTCGTCGTACCCTTTCACTGTGACAGCGCGGGCTGACTGCGCGGGGTCTGCGTTCGCATGGCAGGGCTTCGCGCGACGGAGGCTTCACTGAAAGCGGATACCCCCCGTGTCTATGTGGCTGTGCCGCCGTGATAACGCCCCCCCCCCCCCCCCCCCCCCGACTTCGACCCTCCGACTCTTGCGCACAGCGTCACGCGAGCGCGTGCGAAGGAGGGATACGTATTTCTATACGAGCGTGTGCCGGTTTTATATAGCGGGGGTGCTGGAATGACACCCCGAACGGCCTTCGCGACTGCCACGGGCATGGGGAGTGCGGTGGCTGGGAAGCCTAAAGGGACGGCCGCTGTTTGGGCCCGTCGCGTATTTTCTTTTTTTTTTTTCTCGAGCTTGTTGCAGTCGGGCAGGAAGATCTTCTCTTGACAAATGGATGGCGAAGTTCGGGCGACACTCGAACGACCCGCGCGGTCGGGAGAGAAAGAATTTTGCCGAGAGGATGACGGGTGCAGGCGTGCGCTTGTGGGCGACGTAACGTGCCCGCATGAGTATGTACATAAATCCACATTGCAGCGGACTGCAGCGCTGTTTCCTACGAAAGGTTGCCCATACATGCGTCGTTCGCGCTGCACATTTCCCCCACGTGTGTGTGCGTGTGTGTGTGTGTGTGTGTGTGTGTGTGTGTGTGTGTGTGTGTGTGTGTGTGTGTGTGTGTGTGTCTGTGTGTGTGTGTGTTTACTTTGACCGATGACGGCGCAGCGCTTCTGGTGTCGTCTTCTCGTCTCGTGTCCCGTCTACATTTTGCGCTGTTAACACCAGGAGGGAACGCGTGTGTTTTGAAGATTTGGAGCTGCCGGGTGTATACAACCGCAGCGCCTCTTAGAAAATGGCGAGAGAACCGCGTCGTTGTGCTTGCTCAAATACATAGAAATGGAGGGTTGGCGATAGGAGAAGCCGCACTCTGCTCGTGTCTCTTCTTGAAAGACGAGGCTTAACTACTTCCTCCTGGGCTCGAACCGTGAGTAGCGCGGCCGCTGTGTAGCTCGCTGTCTGGCCTCATTAGCGAACATTTTTTTCGACTACCCAAGCCGGCGTTTTCCCGGCTGTCTGCAGAAAAGCGAACTGCCGGCCTCTCTCTCTCTCTCTCCTCGTCCGATAGGAAAGGAGCGCGGTGCGGCAGCGCTTCGAAAATTGGGCGCGCGCTAAGGACTTCATTGTGCTGCCAGCGCGGGTCTCCCTTCTGCGCGAGTCGCTCTTCTCTATATAGCGCCACTTTAATTAAAGAGCTCGGAGTGACGCCGCGTTAAGGCCGTCAGCGCCAAGGTTTTCTAACTTCGCTTACCTTCTCGTGGTATTGTGGCGAACCTGCCAGGACTATATGGTCAATTGGAAAAGGTTACCTTTTTTCTTTCACGCGTTCTTTATGTCGTCGTTGAAAACTATATAAAGCGTTTTCCGAGTCTCGTGAGCAAATGTAGGAGTAACTCCAAAGCACTACAATACAGAATTTCCTATATGCGCGGTACCTTCACAAAGAGGTGAGGGTTTTCTGCTTCGTGCCTTTTGTACATGCTATTTGAGCCTGGGCCACTGCGGCAAATGACATAAATATCTAGGCGCGTCGTGGCATGTTCAGGAACCATCGAAGTGTAAATCTGCAAAATTAACTCGTAAGAAATACAAAAAGAGAACGCATACAAGAATGCAGTTACGCATATATCATGTCGAATTTCGCCAGATATGCGCAAACATTTAGCAAACGGCACATTCTGGCGAATGGAATCTTCCTTTGATGCCCTGGATTGCCCTCGATCCATATATGTACTTAAAGCCAGCGACCATATAGTGACCAAGGCGGCGTGCCTCCTCGGCTGCCAGTCGTGTAGCAGCGCGAATGAGACTGATGGGCGTAGATCCGTGCCTCCGAGATCTCCGGTGGGTAGCAACGCTCCGTGCCAGAGATTTCGGAGGCTATGGTGCAGCTAGACGTGTCGATCTGCGCGGCGCTTCACGTCATTGCGGAATTGGCTTCGCGGCAAAAATGCTCGCGGGTGCGACTTGTATGGAACCTGGCTCCGTGTCGTGGCCGAGTTAGTTGACTTTTTAGTGTGAGGCTGTAATCTTGCACGCACCACTTACGAGTTCTCGTTTTCTTCTTGGTACCTACTGGATTAAATAGATGTGGGAGAAGCACTTACAGCTGCAGAAGGATCTCACGGCGCTCCCTTCGAGTGCGCGAATGAGCCCAGACAAGGAACGGGGTGAGGTGAGAACGACGCGAGCAAAAATATGAAAAGAAAAAGAATTTCACTCAGTGGAAGGAAGGAATAAGGCGAAAACGTAGATATGGCATTCGGGGGGAAAGAAAGATCACACTGTAGAACAAAGACGGAGTAATGGAGAACGGAAGAGCACGTAGCGTGACCGGTAGTAAAACTATGGAATAAAAGCGTTGCGAGAAGCGGTAGAGTAGACAGAGAGAGAGAGAGAGAGGAAACTTTTTTTCACCGATAAAAATAAAAGAATATTCTCACAGGGGAGCCCTAGTCGAGAGCCCCCACTGGCCTGAGCACGCCCGTCCAACCTGGTCGATCAGCGATTGCCGGGCGGCCAGGTCAAAGCTGAACTGTCGCGCCTCCCGCTGCTCCAAGACGCGGCAGAAGAAGGAACTTGGGGAAATAAAGGAACAGCGGTACGAGGACGGGGCAAGGATAAGGAGTAAAATGGAGGAGAAGACGGAGAAATAATAGGGATAAAAAAAGGGAGCGCAGTGTAAGTAGAGCGATGGTTTCGCGGAGGCTGGAAGAAGCGAACAGGCCTTAATAAGTAACGCGGCAGAGAGAGAAAGAGAGGGTGAAGGGGCAGAGAGAGAGATAGAGGGTGAAGGGTTGGAGGGGAGCGCGGGAGCGCGAGAGGGGAGACAACCGCGTCGGAAGCTTTTAACGAGGCGTGCTGTGCGCGGGCGCGGCGTCCACGCATGGCTTGCGCTGGAACGCATCGGCGTCGCGCCGGCAGGCGAGGCCTGCCGGCGACGCTAAAGCGCGCCCGACGTTGCGAAGCGTAGCTGCGCCACGCGCGCGCCCCGTCCATTTCAGCGTCCTTTGGTGTTTTGGGGGCGCTTCGTATATACGTGTAATTATATACAAGTATACGTACGCGTCTTTTCCGCCGCGAATTTCGGCTGCCACGCGGCGGGGCGTTAAGACGAGCTCGCGGAATGCGCTGCCCCCGAGCGTTTCTCCCTCCTCTCGATCTATACGCCGAGCACGGTGAATATTCCTTATCGGGAATATTGTGCTCGAACCTTGCGCGACCATCGCCGCCAAACGTCGATATTCATCCCAACTTCGCGTGTTTCGTCTTCTGCGTGTGCGGGCTTGTGACAGGTCCCGACGGGCGAAACGCAGCGTCTATTGTGTTTTGTATTCTAATTTGTTTTGCTTTTTTGTTGATATACGTAGTCTTGTGCATATCGTGCCCTCCCAACTTTTTTTGCATGCGCCTGCGGAGGGCTTAAGTGTAATTATATTGAGCCAAAGGAACGCGTATGCCCGCTTTCTTTTTTTTTCTGTATTTTTTTCCCTCTTAGCTAGCTGTAGACATTTTTGTGTGGAAAGGTAATACCGTCGGGCGCACTTAGGCACATAAAAAAAATCTATGAATAAAAAGTTCAAAAGTAAATTAATAAAGAAAAGGTGCAGTTTCACGCCGAAGTGATGCGTCGAGGGCTCTGGGAGAGTCATATGGCAGTATAGACTTGGTTTGATCTGACAGATCAGTGTTGAAATATATGCTTGTTGAATTGAATTCTGTGCTTTTACGTTCCAAAACCACGATTTGATTTTGAAGCACGCCGTAGTGGGATTAATTTTGGGATTAATTAATTAACTCCGGATTAATTTTGACCACCAGGGTATCTTTAACACGCCCCCAATGCAAAGGACGCGGGCATTTTTTGCATTTCGCCCACGTCGAGATGTGGCTGCCGCTGCCGGAATTCGATCCCACGACCTCGTGCTCAGCAGCGCATCACCGCAGCCGCTAAGCTGCCGCGGTAGGTGAAATATATGCATGCACTCTTTGTGATCGGGCGGTAGCAAAGAAATTGATATGAAAACATTTAAAAATATTCAAAATGGAGCAGAGAGAGACGAAAGGCGGGGAGGTTAACCAGAGGTGTGTTCCCGCTTCGCTACCCAGCACTGGGGTGGGGGATATTGGGGTTGTAAAGACGACAGAGAGCGAGAGGAGGAAAGAAAAGGAACAGACAAAAGGAAACAGGTAACAGAAAAGGCGTTCCAATTTACAGGCGTTCCCACAGGCTGGTCGATCTCAAGAAGTGCAGTAGCGCTTGCGGTGGTAACTCTGATGCGATGTTAAGTCGCGTCGATGTTTCAGAATTCTTTCTCCCGACAGTGGCTGGTCGTGCAACTGGTTCAGCACGACGGAAGGTGGTTGTCTCTGCACACTGTACTGCGGGCACTATAGCAAAGAACGTGACGAATGAAGCGTTGCGACGAAAATGAAGCAGTTATGTAGGTAGGCATAGAGGTGGACACCACTAGTTTGCTGCACTAGAAAAGGAACTTGCTCTAGAAACAATTTTCGCGTAGAAAAAGAAATTAATTATTGTGACATTAACATATCATTTAATAATAGACTGTAATTGAGCCAGTTGCCTAATCCCACCAAATAACATGTCTGCGCGCACTGATGATCACTGCTCTAAAATAACTGGTTACCAGTACAGAATGAACCCGTATGCGATTTTGTCAGAACTATTGCTCAATAGAATTGGCTGTCAGTCAGCAAATGTACGCTGCTGTAACACGTTTTGGACAAACGCAGGTATATTTTTGAATCAAAAAATAATTGTAAGACACGACTCTGCGTTGTTAGTAGCTTCGAGCAACGTCGTATATTTTCTTTTATTTTGCGTCACATGGATTCACATATTTGCGGATGTCGTCCGCTTGCACAGGTGACACACTTTTTTCGAATAAATGTATGCGAGGCACACAACCCATAATAAGAATGAGGCATTGGCGTGTTGCTAGTAGAGAGTTTTTAGATGAGGGTGCGACAAGCGGCTTGCGCATGCTGTTAAGAATGGCGAGCTACAAGGGAAAATTGCCACACAGTTACGACAGGGCGACACGACGCGCATCTCCCCCTCACCGTCGCTGCAGCTAGGAGGCGTTCGAAGAAGCGGCCTTTGTGCTGAAAACCCGCTTCCTTCCTCCAGCCCCATCGACATTGTGACGGGACGAGTTCGGTGTGTGAACAATGGTTTCGGAGTTCCCCAACGTGGACCTGATTTGACACGCATGGACAAGCTGCCGTGGGGAAGACGTATTTTGGGGCTTCTCACGCTTCGGCATGACGCAAAACAACGAGCGACCCTCGATCGGCACCGATAGTTCCCGGAACGGCACCCCTCCAACGCCGTCGTTCGGGCTTCGGAATGTGTGTGTCTTTGTGTCTGTAAACTGATCTGCAGAGCAGCGGCGAGTTGGTGATGAGTAAACGAACAGTCGCCGCCTCGTATGGCCGGCGGATCGAGTGTATAAAAACTGTGGTTGTGCGAATGCTGAGAACACTTCTCTTGAGCGGTCATGTTAGACTGAGACACTTTCTCAAGCAGTCATGTTAGACTGATTTAGTTTCTGTAAATAAACCCTTTTTTTCCTCGTTCTCGATGAGAAACAGTTCTTCACTTCATCAACGATCTCAGCGTAAATAAGTTGGACGACGGCATGGGCCAGCTACCTTCGAATTCATGCCGTACTCCAATCTTGGCAAAGGACCACGGACGATGGGATTGAGCCCCCAATCCTGACAACTGGCTGACAGCGGTGAGATGGACTTTGCGACATGGTGCTGTATCTGCGGTGAGTGCTTGGTTTTTGCTTTGACTCTCTAGGCTTCATTTTGTGGTTGTTCTGTTTAGAACAGTAGGGAAGCTAGATTGTTGTGTGTTAGCTAGGTTGTGTTTTCCTAGCTAGATTTAGAGAGCAGAATCAAGGCAGTAAAGCAGCAATCATGGAGTTAAGGACACTGCTGAGAGACGAGTTGTTGATTGTTGGTGAGGAACTGGGCCTAGATGTACGCAAGGAAATGCTAAAATCAGAATTATTGCATATCATTTCCGAACAGGCCAGTGAGGAAGAAGTTGAACTGGGGTTTGAACTTCTGAAAAAGAGAGAAGAACGGGAGAGAAAGGAAAGGGAGGAACGCGATAAAGATCGCGAGTTAAGAAAAATGCAGCTTGAACTTGAAAGCAAACGTTTGGAGTTGTCTCAAGGAAGTGAAGGCGCTCTGGGACGATCAAGTGAGGCAGAATCATACCGCATGGACAGGCTATTAAAGCCAGTTGAGGTCGGGACCGACATAGGCTTGTTCCTAAGCAATTTTGAAAGGACTTGCGAAAAGATGAACTTCGGCCCGAGTACATGGCCACAGCGGTTGCTGTCTATGTTGCCGTGTGAGGCGGCGGAAGTAATCGCCAGACTGAGTGTGCAGGATGCATATGATTATGCAAAAGTTAAGGCTAGTCTCCTGAAGAAATACCGCCTTTCAGCCGAAGCTTTTCGGCAAAGGTTTAGGAGCACAGGCAAGAAAGATAGCGAGGGCTATCCGGAGTTTGCATATAGCTTAAAGGCCAACCTAGTCGAGTGGCTTAAAAGCGCGGAAGCGTACGACAGCAGAGACATGATCATTGAATGCATGTGTCTAGAGCAGTTTTACAAAACCATCCCCCAAGCTGTGAAACTGTGGGTGCAAGACAGAGGTAATGTAAACACTGTGGAAAGGGCGGCTGAATTAGCCGAAGAGTACGCAACCCGTAGAAAGTTGAACGCCGAGGAGGGAAACTGGGACGGTCGAAATGGACCGCGGAAACCATTTCCGTTCAAAAAGGGTGCGCAAACTAGAAGATCAGAGCCTGTAGACATGGCGGAAAAGCCCGCAGAAAAGAGCGAGGAGAAACTTAACGGAGAAACCGCACAAAAAGAACAGAAAAGAAAATTCGAATCTGTTAGACCAATTCGCTGTTACAAATGCCACAAACTGGGACATATAGCTGTAAACTGCGAGAAGTCTAGCGTAGTTTTTTCCTACGTGGAGGAAAAAGATGAGAATATGGAACTTTTAAGTCCATATCTCCACGACCTGCAAGTTAATGGAAAACCATGCCGAGTGCTAAGAGACAGTGCCGCCACGCTGGACATTGTCCATCCGTCTTACGTGATGGTAGATGACTTCACCGCAGAAGTAGCATGGATAAAACAGGTTGTAGAAGAACACAGCGTGTGTCTGCCCATGGCCAAAGTCAAAATCAGTGGACCATTCGGGGAGCTAGAGACTGAGGCTGCAGTTTCCAAATTTTTGTCACTGCAGTATCCCTACATCTTTTCGAATCGTTCGAATCAGTTACTGCGTGACAGAGGGCTCAAACTGGGAGAGGGCATAGTACAGGCATTGACCCGAGGCCAAGCTCCTAAGATCGCGGCGCTTTCGGCTGAAAATGCTCAAGCTCCTCCAGCGCAAGCAGAAAAGGGGATAACTTCAATACCCGAATCCGAGCTAGGCCCGAGGGACAAAAGAACAGTTGAGGAGAGCCTGCCAGCTGACCAGCTCAATGAGAGCGTAGCACTAGAGTGTCAGAGTTCTAGCCTGCAGGAAGAGCAAGCAGACGCGCTCACAAGCGAGACAGGGTCATTATTATCACCGGCCTCAAAGAACTTTGATCAACTCTTACGCGTGGATAGAGAGTCACTGGCAGCTGAGCAAAAGAATGATGAGAGCTTAGCTAAATTACGTGACACAGCTAAAGAAGGCATTGCTAGGCGCAACGTAACGATACATGAGAGAGGAGGATTGTTGTATCGGCATTACAGAGATCGAAAGGGTAGGATTTTAGATCAGTTAGTCATACCTACTTAGTATAGGGAGGACCTTTTGAGTCTTTGTCATGGAAATGGGTGGTCCGGCCACCTAGGCATAAACAAATCAAAGGAAAGATTGCTTATGGAATACTACTGGCCTGGCTGTTTCAAAGATGTAGAAAACTTTGTAAGATCATGCGACGCCTGCCAGCGTTCTGGTAAACCAGGAGAGACTTGGAAAGCTCCACTGAAGGTAGTGCCCTTAATAACAGAGCCTTTCAGACGACTTGTAATAGACACGGTGGGGCCTCTTCCAAAAACAAAATCAGGCTACAGGTACTTGTTTACCATGCTGTGTCCGGCTACCAAGTTTCCAGAAGCAATCCCTTTGAAAGAGCTCAGCTCCACCGAAGTAGTAGACGCGCTTTTGACAGTGTTTGCACGAGTTGGGTTTCCAGCCGAAATTCAGGCAGATCAAGGGTCAGTGTTCACGAGCGCACTGACTTCCACATTCTTGCAAAAGTGCGGGGTAAAGTTAATACACAGTTCTGTCTATCACCCTCAGTCAAACAGTGTAGAGAGGTGGCATTCGGTGCTTAAGCGAGTTTTGCGTGCGCTATGTTACGAGCACAAGGAGGACTGGGAGAACTGTCTGCCGGCAACTTTGTTTGCTTTGCGAACGGTTCCACATGAGGCGACAGGGTTCTCACCAGCAGAACTAGTGTATGGGAGGACACTCCGGTCTCCACTGAGAATGTTAAGACAGATGTGGGAGGAAAGAGGGGAGAGTCCAACCGTGGTTGAATACGTGCTAAATTTACTGAAGCGGCTAAGCGCAACCCAAGAACTAGTCGGAAAGAACATGGCACTAGCTCAAAAGAACGCCAAATTCTATTACGACAAGAATGCGAGGCTTCGTACGTTTAACGCCGGAGACCAGGTAATGATCCTCAAACCTTCAAGAAAGAACAAGCTTGAAGTTCACTGGGACGGGCCCGTTAAAGTGTTGCACAAACTTTCAGATACTAACTATGCTTTGAGAATGCCCGGTCGCAGGAAGGAAGTGAGGATATATCACTGTAATTTGATGAAACCGTATGTAGAGCGGAGCGGAGTCGTTAACTATAGCGTCAAAGAGCCGGATGGCAATAGTACCAAGTTTGACGAATATAGGGCGACCTCCAACTCTGAAATCGGCCCAGAAGAAGTAGTAGAACACTCGGTAAGCTCGCACGCTCTAAAACCCGAGCAGCTAGATGAGCTAAAAGGGGTGTTAGGGGAATATCTCGACAGATTCAGTGATCGGCCGGGTAGAACCGAACTGATAACGCATGAAATTGAGCTGACCTATGCCGAACCAGTAAGATCAAAACCTTACAGGGTGTCTCCAAGACAGAGAGAGATTATGGAGGCAGAGATACAGCGCATGCTAGAGTTGGGAGTTATTGAGCCCGCTGAGAGTGACTACACGTCACCGCTAATACTCGTAGAAACCCCTAACAAGGACCCTCGTCCGTGTGTTGACTACAGGAAGTTAAATGCGATCACTAGGGATCAGCTGTACCCGATACCCAACATTGAGGAACGAATTGAAAGAGTTAGCGCTGCTAAATACATTTCAACTATAGATCTCGTGCGGGGGTACTGGCAAGTTCCCCTTTCAGAAAGTGCCAGCCGCTATGCCGCATTCATCTCGCCTGTAGGCACATTTCGCCCTCTCGCACTCAGCTTCGGGCTGAAGAACGCGCCGTTTAGCTTCTCTAAATTAATGGATATTGTCCTAAAAGACTTGCAGGAGTTCGCCTTGCCTTATCTTGATGATGTGGCCATTTTTTCGGACAGCTGGGAACAACACGTATCGCACCTCAAACAGGTGTTCTCACGGTTGAGGGAAGCCGGCTTAACGATGAAAGCGGAAAAGTGTAGGTTTGGTTGTTCGCAGGTTACTTATCTGGGCCATGTTGTCGGTCAGGGCATGTGACGGCCGGCTGAGCTGAAAATAGCGACGATTGGAGATTTTTCTCAGCCGCGCACGAAAACGGACCTTCGTTCATTTTTGGGACTTGTGGGGTACTATCAACGGTACATTCCGAATTACTCGCAATTGGCAAGTCCATTAACAGACGCCCTCCGAAAGGGAGCACCGAGTAACGTACACTGGGATAAGGACAAAGAGAACGCTTTCCAAAGTTTGAAAACGCTACTGGTTTCTCGCCCTGTGCTTCGCGCGCCAGACTACACAAAGGAATTCATAGTTCAATGCGACGCAACCGACAGAGGTATGGGCGTGGCACTTAGTCAGGTCGGCGACGATAACGAGGAGCATCCTATCCTCTACGCCAGCCGTAAACTAAATGTAAGAGAGGAAGCCTACAGCGCTTCAGAGAAGGAATGCGCTTGTTTGGTTTGGGCCGCCCAGAAGTTGTCGTGTTACTTGTACGGAGCGAAGTTCATCTTCGAGACCGACCACTGTCCTCTGACGTGGCTCAATCAAATGTCACACAAAAACGGCCGCTTGCTCCGATGGAGCCTCACTCTCCAAGAGTACAACTTCTCCGTTAGATATAAGAAGGGAAAGTTGCATAGCAATGCGGATGGTTTGAGCAGGCTAATTTGAATTCTGCGTTTGAGGGTCCCGCCTAAATTTTAGGGTTACTAGTGTTAACTTTTCTTTAGGCGACGAAAATCCCCTCTCATTTAGCAGAATTCCCTCCATAATTGCTGAATTTGTCAGCAGGAATTTGCTTCAGAAATTGGCATAGGGAAATGTAGCATTTTTTTTTGTTTCTGCATTTATGTTGTTGTTGTTTTTTTGAAGCCTAGCGAGCCTAAAGTGAGAGCCAATGCACGTCATCTCGGCGCAGAGCCGTGTTGTGGGGTTCATTTTGCAGTTGCCTGTCCTTGTTGGATGTTTTGGGGCGGTGACATCAATGCACAAGTGGTCGCTGCGAGCCAAGACATCGATCCCCCCCTGACCAGCAGCCGTTCTCTTCCTGCCTAGCGGTTGTCAGCGCTAGACAGTCGAGATTTTTCGGGCCATGGAGGCGCTGTTAAGAATGGCGAGCTACAAGGGAAAATTGCCACCCAGTTACGACAGGGCGACACGACGCGCATCTGCCCCTCACCGTCGCTGCAGCTAGGAGGCGTTCGAAGAAGCGGCCTTTTTGCTGAAAACCCGCTTCCTTCCTCCAGCCCCATCGACATTGTGACGGGACGAGTTCGGTGTGTGAACAATGGTTTCGGAGTTCCCCAACGTGGACCTGATTTGACACGCATGGACAAGCTGCCGTGGGGAAGACGTATTTTGGGGCTTCTCACGCTTCGGCATGACGCAAAACAACGAGCGACCCTCGATCGGCACCGATAGTTCCCGGAACGGCACCCCTCCAACGCCGTCGTTTGGGCTTCGGAATGTGTGTGTCTTTGTGTCTGTAAACTGATCTGCAGAGCAGCGGCGAGTTGGTGATGAGTAAACGAACAGTCGCCGCCTCGTATGGCCGGCGGATCGAGTGTATAAAAACGGTGGTTGTGCGAATGCTGAGAACACTTCTCTTGAGCGGTCATGTTAGACTGAGTCACTTCTCTCAAGCAGTCATGTTAGACTGATTTAATTTCTGTAAATAAACCCTTTTTTCCTCGTTCTCGATGAGAAACAGTTCTTCACTTCATCAACGATCTCAGCGTAAATAAGTTGGACGACCGCATGGGCCAGCTACCTTCGAATTCATGCCGTACTCCAATCTTGGCAAAGGACCACGGACGATGGGATTGAGCCCCCAATCCTGACAATGCACAGACGGAACGCAAGCCCCCTTGCGTCCTCTAATATCAAGCTCTCTATTGATGGCGTCAAGGCGCGTATACCTCACTCAGTGCTAGCGTTCCACTTACACATCTATCGACATAAAAATAGCGTGAGCAGCTCAATTCCGTCGCTCGCGTTTTAATTCGTGTTCGCTTTTCCGCCAGCACATAATCTTGTGTACAGGTATACTTCCAAAGCACAAGCATGTGCGCACATATGCAGACTATTTTTTTTGTGTGTGTGTGGGGGGGGGGGGGGGGGGGGGGAGGATCTGGCGCAGACCCGATTGATGTCGCGTTGAACGAAAAGTAAAATCGAAAACAAAAATTGTGGGATTTCGCTGGCGACGATGGCGACATGTTCAGCGCACTCGACAAGTCTCGCACCGGCTGCCACTGCGCTGCGGAAACGTTGATCTTCGCTGCCACCGTCGACCCTGTTTCTGCCGGTGCGCACGGCAGCCTCACCGAAGAGCGCGCGCTTTTATGTCCGTGTTTTTATTATCATCGCCTGAAACGGAGGATGGAGAGGCGGCGCGCGTGAGAGCCGCGTCAGAGGCGCCCGTCGTACTGCCGAACCGTTGTTGGCTGCTTTGTTTGTGTGTTTGTTTGTTTGGATTACTACTTACAGCTCTCACGTGCGAAATACCTTTAAATATCTTGTTTTTCTGGCACTCGTTTCAAAACCTAGCTGGTGCTTTTTTTCCAACCAACATCGAGAGATAAAGAGCGACACGCAACAACAACAACAAAAATCTTAGTGTAAATAGGGCACATGTAGCCCAGACAGTTGTGTAGAATATGCATTTGGTTGTGCCGAGCTCACTTGCGGGGCTGAAAAAAAAAAAAAAACAAGGTAGGAAAAAATCAAGTTTCGAAGTTCGAGAGACGCCGTTTCTTCTCTCCTCCCTGCATCGGTCAACGACGTGAACGCTTTTACTCTTCTTCTAAGCCTTCTAGCGAAGCGAAGTGTTCAGATGCGCTTTCCGAGTGTCTCGTCTACTTGTGCGATCAAGGTGTGCGCCTGTGCGTGCGTGCGTGTTTGCTTTGGTCCCTGCTGGATAGGCCGCTAATGGAGTGCCTGCAATCTCAGGTTTGTTGTTGTTGTTGTCACCGTTTTTTCTTTTTCTTTCAGTCGTGAGGCTGCACGGGCTGCCGTGCTTTCCGCCCTAAATTTCTGTAGGCGCGGATCTTGTCGGACGATTTCCCGCTTCCTGGTAGTTCTGAAACCGAAAAACCGAAGCAGTTGCTTACTACGATTATTATTGTTGTTGTTATTCTTTGTTATTATTATTCGTTATTATTATTGTCTGTTATTTTTGCAACGTGTTTTTTCTCAATTAGGACAGGATTTTGGAAGTGTATATGCAGCAGTAGAAAAAAAAAAGATAACGTGCTGTATAACACGATATTCACCCGAGTGCATTAGCGTCAGAAGCGGTAAAGATGGTGGGGGAAAAATGCCTAGCAACAGCTTGAATCGCCCCATTAGGCAACAACAAGACACGCGCATAAGCAATGGAAAATATAACAATGCACATAACCAATATAAGAAGTCATGCAGCTGCTAAGGTTGCTTGATCCGCTGTTGTTATTATTTTTTTTTTCAT
Source organism: Dermacentor albipictus (assembly GCF_038994185.2). NCBI lineage: Eukaryota > Metazoa > Arthropoda > Arachnida > Ixodida > Ixodidae > Dermacentor > Dermacentor albipictus. The sequence continues at coordinate 437,105,958 of NC_091821.1, forward strand.
TTTTATGCATATTACAAGTATTTTTTATTTCATTTTATTCTATTTCAGATAACTGGTAGCACTGTGATATATATATATATATATATATATATATATATATATATATATATATATATATATATATATATATATATATATATATATATATATATATATATATATATATATATATATATACACACACACACAGAGAGAGAGAGAAGGTACAGAGGAACGTCCTGAACTCAGATCGCCCAGGATTTGTCTTTTTCTCACACGTTTTATCATTCATTGCCTGTTTGCGGCTTCGTTATCAAGCCAGCGCACCCACCACGTGCTCGAACAACGGTCCACCTACATTCATTTATTTTCCCGCACCACAATGGACTGGAACGATATTCCTCCAGACGTAGTTATTTATACCAACCACGCGCACTTTAGAGCCGCCATCACTTCTGACGATCCAGCTCTGAACGCGGCCCTCCTATACTCGTAACGCCGTGTGATAAGCCTGTCACCTAGCTCCGCGGCGCGCAAGATTGCCCTCTTCACATCCCGTCGCCCTCCTTTCTCTCTGCTGTCCCCTTATGAGGCCAGATGGACGACCATGCATTCCGCCGAGCCAAATAAAGGCACAGCTCCGAAAGCGAGCTTAACGTCACGGTAAATGGTAGCTTCCCACGCAGCTGACGTAGGTTGGATTCCGAAATGGAATAAGATTTTTTTTTCCTGTATATAGCGCGCGAGTAATATCATGCGCATAGCCTCCTCCCTACGTAAAAAAAGGGAAGAACTTAAGGGAAGAATGCAAACGGAAACACGAACTGTCATTGCAAACAATACTGCTCTCTCTTTCTCTCTTTTACTCATGGCTCCATTTTACTAGAAAAATTTACGCCAAGCTTGTGCTTATTCTTCGCTCCGTTTATTTAACGCACACAGATATCGATAACTGCGATATGAGATCACTCACGTGAATACAGCCACACATCTATCGTAGGAGGAATAGAAGAAAAACATTACGGGAAAGGGAAAAGAAGAAAACATTACGTGAAAGGGAAGGAAAGTCGACGGCCTAGTTCAGAAAAAAAAAAGTAAACAACAAATGACTTTTTAAAAACGCAGAACCGCCTACGCATCACTGTGTCCACAGGCTACGCGCTCATGAGAAGAGCGCTATATCGCATTTATTCCAGCCTATCTTATCTCCAAGCTTGTCGAAGCGAGAGAGTAAAACATCTTTATTAATAATATTTGAGTGGCGAGAGCAGTGTGGGAGGAACGAAACTCGTGTTACGCTCGCACGTCTAACGAAGTGCGCTCTGTCGAGCACAGTGCGGGTCCCGTAGACTTTCTCTGCGTAACAGGGTATGTGAGAAAGGCTGGAAGTTGGCTTTTCCCTACTAAAAAATTGCCCCAACACAAAGTAGTTCACCGCCTGCTCACGACACCATTGAGCTCCGGGTAGGCATCAAGCAGCGAGTACATAGGAAGAGTAGATAGAGGATGGCGACGCCAGCTCGTGTCCTCCTTTGTTATGTTCGCATTTAGGGTGACGGGCGCCATCTTGTGTAGGTCAAACTCGACGTGCGGGCAAGTGCCCTTACAGAATTTCGCGTATCCCCTGTAGCGTACCAACACGCATCGCCGAGTAGGTGCAGTCCCAGCAGCTGCTTACGACAGGCTACCGCGTGTAGCCGGATTGCGGCTTCACGGCACGATGCACCCTACAGTTCTTTCACTTGCTCCTGCCGTAACTTGCCAACGCCATCAACAGAACCTAGATTCGCCGCGAGATGCAAGGAATGGGAGTCTAGTCACCGACGGGGCCGTTAGTGAGCGGGCTGGTGCTGAGAAAGGGGTGGGTGACCTAACGAATAAGCAGGCTCCGGCGACTCCTGCGGCTCTGAACTCACGCGTGTGTACTGAGACAGCTGCAGGTTCTAAATGTGGACACCACCATCTCCTCAAGAACGACTCCTTCACGGTGCGCGCAACACGTTCGCTACGTGGAGTGTCGCCGCCACATATGGCCTCCGAAACGCGTACGGAAGCGCCATCATTCTCCGAGTCTCGCGTGGCGCGCGAAATTTAGAGGCACTTGCCATTGATCTAGTCTTGTTGTGCCAGATGTACTGAAGGGCGAGTGAGCGCGTGTTTTGACTCGTTTATACGAGAAGAGGGGCGTGCCCAAGCGATGTTTAGTAACTCTCATCTTTCACCGTCACGATCGCTCACCTATTCCTCGCTCACTCGCCGACTCAAACAGGCACTCACGGTCACGATATGGAAGTCGATCGGTCCTACACGACATGACCAGCCTCCCTCAACCGTTCCAGTCGTTATGATCCGCACGGGCGACTTCTCAACGGCGACTTAGCGCTTCACGTGCAAGATCTCCTTATTGTTGTTATCAAAGTTCCTTCGCGGCCGCTTCCCCGTCGTTCTTTCCTTCTGCGCGCTCCGGTAACCTAATTAGTCGTTTATCGGTTTGACCGATTGATTATCGGTCCCCCGTGCGTTCTAAACTTCGGCGCCAGCTGGCGGCGACCGCGCGTTCCTCCGGGAGCCGTATCGAGCGGGGATGACGCGGCACCGGCGCGGTGACGGCGCGCTCCTCCACCCTGGCTGTTGCTCATCCATCGAGGCCGTTCCTTTCGCGACGCCAGTCGCCTCCTTCCGGGCCGCCGCCGCCGCAGGCGATCAATACATTAATGCGAAACGGGAGACCCGGGCCCGGCTCGGGACCGCATCTTCCTTTTCTTTTGCTGTGTAGTGTGTATACTCACCGCGTCGTCCCACCTTGCCGCCTGCTGCTGTGCCCGTGCCGCTGTTCGCCCATCTCCCATTCCTTATGTGTTTGCTCGGCGAGTACCCACGTCTTGTTTCCAGTGCCTTCGTCTTGTCGCTTTCTCCCGCGCTTCCCGTCACGGCATCGTCTTGCAGTGAAGCGAAAGACGTTGCACGTACCTAAGGATAAGGAGAGGGGGGGAGGGAAGCTTCCTTCTCTGCTTCCCGGCACCTTGTTGATGTTAGTTCCTTGAAACACGAGTGTCCACACGACTGAGTGTGACTGCTGATCACATTGCGGAAGCAAAATGTAATTGGAGCGAGGGAGGTGGAAGGGGAGTAGTGTTGAAATGAACGTACGGGAAGAGATTTGCACAAAAAATGTTTCATTGAAATATCGCGCAGCGATGCTCGCAAATGGCGCAGATTTGAGCCCTAGTTTATCTCGCTGGTGGTCTTAAATCTCTTGAATGCTCGTATGGAAATTAAATTAACATAAACACTACGCGGCAGAGCTAATCACGAACCACTCCTTGAGAACCGCGGCATTGAACAAACGAGATAAAGCGAGGGATAATTGAAGAAATACTCGATGCTTTTTACGTGACGACAAAAGAAAGAAAGAAAGAAAGAAAGAAAGAAAGAAAGAAAGAAAGAAAGAAAGAAAGAAAGAAAGAAAGAAAGAAAAGGAAGTGAAACTCTTCAGAACCACATGCAATACGAACGCAGAAGTGGCAAGTGGGGCAATCACACGTACTTCAGCTCTGCAAGCAAGGGACTTCAAACTCATAACCATAAGATGAATGGAAGTCACTCCGGTAAAAAGCTTACGATTACTTTACATCGGAGCAAAATGCAGGATGAAGGAGTGGGACAGCGGACAGGTTTATCAGATCAGCGCTTATTCAATTGGGGACAAAAGGAGGATTGGATTTCTGCGAAGGTGAGATTACGAGAAGGAGCTTGCGCTGTGGCAACGCGGCGCGTTACGCTACCAAGTAGATGGGGCCGGGTCTTCTGAAGAATTGAAGGAGAGGGTGGGAAGGAGAGGCAGGCGGTGAGGAATAGTCTCTCAGGCTGGCGGAAGTGGAGGACGGACGGCTTAAACGCTGATTCGTGTTACGTCGGTCGCTCGGCCGTGTAAGATTCGGAGAAGCCGTTTGCTTTCCTTTTTCCGCCTTTCGATCACTGACCATACGAAGTATCAATTTCTCCCTCACAAAGAAAAGAAAGAACGAAGGAAACGGGCAAAGCCTGCTCGCATAAAACTGCGGCTGAAGAGACTTACACGACAGCAAGTTCAGCGTGTATCACATACGCGCGGACTGCCGCCGACATATGCTCGATTACTCGTCAGTCGCTGCTTTGCGAGCTTCTTTGCGAACGTTTGCGAACTTACGCCATCCGGACGAAGATACTACGTGCCTTGGAGAAGAGGCCTTTGTGTTTGCTGTGACCTGGTATATATAGCGACGCCGTTTGAAGTTCGAACTTTTCCTTTGACTTCAGAGAGAGATGAAGCCGCGACTTAAAGGCGGACCGGCCTGACGGGCGTCTCGGCTCCCTTGCAACGCTGCTTACACGGTGGCAGTGATGAATAAAAAAAAAAAATTGCATTGTACAAGAACTCGTGTCGGGATTCACAAGGATAGAACTGCACGCATCAAGCCGCATTTTAGCTGATGTAGCACTCTGTACAATGCACGTGACAAACGCAATGGAGCATTGAAAAAAGAAATCCGTATGCTCCGATAATCCGATGTGAAACGCATGGGATCTCATGTAAGAACCCGTTATTGCCGATGTCATAAGAGATTATGGCATATGGGAGTTATGGGGCACACGTTTCTTTTTTCATTAGGGCTTACGTAGAATAAATAACACGAAATTCAAGAATACAACATAATCAATTATTTGCATAAGAATTGTTGGAGTTAAACATAAGAGCGAAGAACACCGCTGACAAGGAGGCACCCATAACCGTGAAATCAGAAGGTCACTGTAAAGGCCAGTGAATGCCACTGTATATTAACGGCTCCTTAGCAGACATAAATTTTTCTAGTATTGGAGGCAAAGATCAAAATTTTATTCAAAAGATGATTTAAGTGTTATCTAGCGTGCACTCTGTGAATAACAACGACTGCCTTTAAAATTTTAATCCCACGTTGTTGTTTTTATTACGCCTTTTTTGTTCTTTATTCTTGCGCGATGCGACGCTCGAGACACAACCGGCTTGAGACAAACGAAACATACAAGCGCACACACTTTAACAACCTAAAATACAGACAATAGGTATAATCTGTTCTCACTATAGTAAAACTACAATTGAGCGTAGATCTCGGAGGCACACATGACAACACAAGAGGCTTCAGACAAGAAGCTACACCGAATAATACAAACGTCGAGCATAACTTGTTCTCGCAAGCGAAAGAACTAAACATGAGTGGAAGCCATGATGTCCCCGGAATGCAAATTCCACGGCCGTGCCACTGTGAGGCAGGAGTGAGAGGAACGATAGATGTACGGGTGAAGCCAAGAGCTGGCTGCTGCAGTCCCGATCGCCGTGTGAGCCCGATGGCCCGTGGCCGGTACCTCGAGTGTAGATGAAGTTCTCTCTGTGTTGCACCAGCCCCAGTCATATCCGTTGAGCGGCCCTGTGGCTGTATGGTGCTGTGCCTCTGAATGTGACGTTTCGCTGTCGATTCACAGCTGCAGCGGAAGCACGCTAATGAGGGTGCAAATAAAAAATAAATCAATAAAACAAAAGGCGCGTCTACCGAGCTCCGGATGGCACGCAGTAAATTCTCAGGTGGTCATAATTAATCTGGAGAGAGAGAGAGAAAAGAAAGGAGGAGAATGGCAGGGAGATCAACCAGAAGAGCGTTCGGTTTGCTACCCTGTGCACCGGTTCGTTAGCGCTGAAAATTGGCAGTTAGCTCGCATACGGTGCTCCATTTTCATGTAGTATATTTCACATCAGCAGCTTCCTGGCTAGACCGCTAAAATATAATCAAAAGAAAGAATAAACGCAGTCATCTGCGAGCTTGACTCGAAAAGATCAAGGACAGTCGTCGTGGAGACAGTGTATCAGTGCATGTATATACCTATAACCCTGGCACGTGTTTCTGCGCTGTGTCGCTACAATTTTTCTTCTTTCTTTTTTCTCAGCAGCAGGCGCGCTCGCTGCGCTTATACGCCGCATACCGCCTCGTCGTGAGGACTGGCTGTTCTCGCGGCCGCCACTCTGGCGGCAAAGTCCCGTTACCGTCACGGGGCGCTTCCTGTTTAGGTATACGAGCCAGCGGCGCGCGCGAGCACGAACGCGCGCGTTTCCGCCAGACCGCAGTTGACGCAGCAGCCGTCGTTCTCCGATTGCCTGCTCGGCCGACCCTGGCTGAGTGGTCACGGCATGGAGCTCGGCACGCTTCGTCCCATACACGGCGAGCGACGGCGGTGCGTGAGACAGTAGCAACAACTTGTGCGTTTGCTTCGCTCTTTCCAACCACGTGCGGGATTCCTATACGCAGCGCGCGGGAAACCTCTGCGAAGTTTTGGGACAGAACCAGGACGCCACCGGTTCTCTCTGTGCTTCCTTCTTTCTCTCGCGTCCTGCCGTGTGCATGGTGCATCTGTTTCGACGTCCAGGAGGAGAGCAGTTCGGGTTGTCTCATGCAGCGTACACCGGGCAAATTGACGTGCGTGCGCCTGTCTCCGGGAGGAGCAGGGTTTGCCAGCCCGAGTTCGCAATATAACCGTCGACCATCGGGGTCCCAATCTGATCGCTGTAGGCAGAAAAAAATAATGGAAAATATGCTATGACGTTGGCGGAATCTCAGTTCATTCTACTGCCGCGAAACCGTTGCACATCGGAGATGTGTAGTGGAAACAGCCCGGGTCTATATATACCGAACGATTCCGCCATCTGATATAGCTACGCTATACAGTAACAGGGAGAGCAAACATCGTTTTTTTTTTAAGGGCTCTCACTATTGCAGAGCACGTCAGCTTGACGTCGATACCCACCGGCCTTCTCCTTTCTTTCTGTCTTTCTTTCTTTAGACTATATGCAGAGCAGTTTTGAGCCGGTGCCGCGTAATGGATGGCTATGAATATTTATGTCGGGCGTGGGCATGTTCAGTGCCACTGAAGCGAGTTACCTGTCGTACTTCTTACGTGTGTCAGAAACACGCAAGGAACTGGGCGCTGTTATCAGATTTCGTGGAAAGCAAGAATATTGAACCTCGTAGGCTGCTTTATGCGTCAACAGGCCAGAATATTAATAGAAAGCTTTAGCTCAGGAGCTATATATATATATATATATATATATATATATATATATATATATATATATATATATATATATATATATATATATATATATATATATATATATATATGTATATAGTATATGCATATAGTAGGTGTGGTTTCAGAGGCCCGTATTACTCATTTCTTAAAAATTATTTAACAGGCAGACAACAGTGTGTCCGTGTGGCGGAGTCCTATAGTTCTTTGTTGCATGTTAAATCAGGGGTACCGCAAGGGTCCGTATTGGGACCGCTTTTGTTTAACATTTACATGAATGATCTTGCTTGCTTACCACTAAAATCAAAAATTTATTTATACGCTGATGACACGGCTTTGGTTGTATCAAATAAATTTTCAAACGAAGCCGCTAGAGTGTTACAGTATGATGTCTGTAAACTACTTGGTTGGTTCATTAATAACAAAATGTTCATTAATAAATCGAAGACTAATATGATATGTTTTCACAGCCCATATAAAGCAGTCGCGGATATTTCCCCTGTTTATCTCCACACCAGTGACTGCCTTGCATGCTCATGTCCTCCGGTAGCTCTGGTAAATAGCACCAAATACCTGGGACTACACTTCGACGACACATTGTCATGGAATATCCACATTGAAGAGCTCGCAAGGCGCTTACGTGCTGTGTGCGCTCATTTGTATGCCCTAAAATCTTTCTGTGATGTAAATATTCGTAAAATGGTTTACAAGGCACTTGGGGAATCGATCATAAAGTACGGAATAACAATTTATGGCTTTGCTTCTTCAAGTAGACTTAAGATAATTAACCGCATCCTAAAAAAATTGCCTATAGCCTCTCGTATGGCACACTTGGTCACGGGGAAGATATCTTGCTGAGCATGTACCAGTCAGGCATGTTGTTTGTCGAGCAACAAGTTTTGTTCGACGCCATGTGTAAAAGTTATTTTTCTACTAAATTCAAAAACTTGAACGTGAAATCTCGCAGCTTACGTCAGACAGAAAAATATGTGGTACCTCGTGTGTACACAAACTACGGCAAGAGAACTCGTGCTTTCTACGTGCCGGCTAATTTCAATAAATTGAATGAGAATGAATATCGCGGGAACATTTAAACAAATAAAATAACATTTAAGGTCATGGGTGATAAGTAATGCCCACATTCTTTGAAGTTTTCTTCGGGATTTGAAGCATGCGAACCTGATTGCGAACTCATCTCGAATGTCAATGTGTATTGTTTTTTTTCCCTGTGGATGCAATGTTATCTTTTGTTCACTTTTGCAATATCATTTTTTTCCTATATTCTTTTTATTAATTTATTGGTACACATATCAGCACTACCAGCTGTCTGCCCAGCGTCGCACACAAGCAATGTTGCTTATGCGGGCTGGATCTGTAACCTTGACATGACTGGATGTAATAAAGATTATTATATATATATATATATATATATATATATATATATATATATATATATATATATATATATAATATATATATATGAAAAACGATTTCTCCTTTCTCATATATATATATATGAGAAAGGAGAAATCGTTTTTCTTGACAACCAGTGCATCGAATTTGATGCCATTGCATATAAAGTCTAGTGACTGTTCGTTGCGAATTTTTTTTATTTATGGCAATTATTTAATAAAAATGGGCAAAGTTTCAGAAAACGAAACTATGAAGTTTACAACTCTGTAACTCAAAAATGAAAAAGATAGCAAAATATTGTAAAACTAACCTAATAGTACATCTAAAGCGGCCGATATTGATGTATTATACATGACTCTAAAGTAAACCACTAATATGTGAGTAGAAATTTTGTGTCTTGTAGATAATCTAACTCATGTAAGATATCAGCAGGCCAGGGGCGTAGCCAGGGGGGGGGGGGCTTATGGGGCTTCAGCCCCCCCCGAAATTTTTTCGTGCTGTCCATGCACCGCCGACCAAAGCGACCCCCGGCGCCGGAAATCACTCTGGATTTTGTCTAGAATGTCTTTTTGACGCTCGAAAAGACATTTAACCGCGAAGATTGCGAACTCGGGCTGGATTTCGTGGCAACGCCCATACACTGGCAGTCACATAACGCCAAGCAGTCCCATCCGATCACAATGTTTCAAGGGCGCTTTGATGGTGAGCGGGTGAGCCGCGGCATCTCACTGAGGCCACGGAATCTATGGAGCGCATGGATATCAATTGCGAAACTTTATGGGTATAAACCTCACAAGCTCTTGATGTGAAACGTGCATTGACATTTCCAAAGTTGTGCTTTAAATTTTCATTTGCGGAACTTTGTGGGTTTAATGTTGTTATAAACATTTGACGCCAAAGGTCCATTGACTTTTCTAAAGTCTTACATCAGAACATACAACGAGACAAGCCAAATCAACACACTAGCAGACGAGTTGACAAAGCACGCAGCGAGGTCCAATGAGATGATGTGTTGGGGTGGTTCATTTGTGCCGTCATGTCACATAAAAAAATATTAACACTTTTTTAACCTACGCCAGAACAACCATGTCAAGACACTAAAGCCAGCCAAAGTAACTACACTCTTATTTATTTTTTTCTACTTTGACTTTTATTCGCCGAGAACACATTGAGCCTCTTTAATTTTTTTTTTCTCGCTACCCTACCCGCGGGCTGCCAGAGCGAGCCAGAGCGCATATGTTTTTCTCGTATGGCCCCGACCACCGCGCGGTGCACTTCGGTGGGCGTTCGGTTTGCTCTGGCCGAGTGGATTTTCACCTGACAGAGTTTTGGAAGCTTTCTGGCTAGCAGACGAGAAAAAAAACAATGGTCGCTCGCCGCCATCACTGTGGGGACTCGAAGGATTGCACCGCGTTCCTTGAGCGCAACCTTTCCGGAAAGTCTTGTTTCGCCGGTGTAGGATACTAAGCAATATGCGTATGGTTCTCAGTGGGCCAATCGTCTCATGTTTTCTTCGGTATTAATTCTGTAGCCCCATTAGGTGCCCGATGCAGGCATTCGATTCTGGCCAACATACTTTCCTATGCGTTTTTTTTTTCCATTTCGGTGCCTCCGCCCCACAGAAAAAAAATACATTGTTGTGGCGCAGCGAATTGTCGCATGGTGAAAGTTCGATTTTGATATTTCTTTTGCGGAAAGTAATGGGTGACGGGACGCTTCAGTTGCCGGATACGTTTAGTATATTATTGCGAAAGCAATTATATGGACCCTCCAGGCGCATTCCTGCCATCGCCCTCATGTTTCGTATAAAGTCCAAGGGTAATAAAATCGTGACCACGCGCTGCATGCTGTATGTGTGAGTGAAAGCGTAGGGGGGGAAGTGGAATGGCTGAGCCGACGATGGTGGCTCAGTCTTGTGTGCGCAAAGGAGAAAAGCGGGGAGCAAGCGCGCCGCCTTCCATCGCGCGCAATACATCGGGGGGAGTGTATGGAATGGGGGCGGAATCTAGGATTCTGTGAATCTATGAATGTGCAACATGTTTATTTGCCTTGTTTGACGCATCACATACAGTTACTTTTTCTTACATACATAGACTCATTGGAGACTTATACGTATTGAAATACCACGGTTGAGACGACGCTTTATTCCAAGACGGAAAAATGGCGCCGACGCAAAACGAACACGAGCCGATGATTGATGATGACTTTGTACAGATGAAGATGAAGTCCGCATAAATGCTTACACTAATTTCCCCCGCGGACGGAAGCGGCCAGCCTGGCCGCACATTAGACGGTGGAACGGAGATGAAAGGCCTTCAGGCGAGAAACGTGCACGATCTCTGTTCCGCGGCAGCGTCGGTCGGTTGGGGTCTCAACAGGTGTAACGCGATAGTTCACCGGTGAGGTCTGCTCTATGACTTTGTAGGGGCCAAGATATCGAGACTCAAGCTTCTCACATAAACCGGGTGTTCGCGCAGGGGTCCATAGGAGCACATTGTCACCAGGGTGGTAGGAAACGACGCGATGAGAGGCATCGTACCGATGTTTGCGATCGTCTTGACTGGCTGCAGTGTTCATACGGGCGCGACGACGACATTGGGCAAGACGAGACACAAACTGGTCGCAAATGAATGGTGAAGCGTTGACGGGGCCAGAGAAGAAAGAAACGTCGAGTGATGAGGTTGGGTGGCGGCCGTATACTAAGAAAAACGGAGAGTATCCGGTGGTCCGTTGAACAGATGTGTTGTACGCAAATGTTACAAATGGGAGAATCGCATCCCAGTTACGATGATCAGGTTGAATATACATGGATAGCATGTCACACAGCGTGCGATGAAATCGCTCTGTTAGGCCGTTGGTTTGAGGGTGGTAGCTAGACGTTGTCTTGTGCACGGTGTTGGACGCTTGCAGAACTTGATCAAGAGTGCTTGAAAGAAATGTCTTGCCTCGGTCGCTCAAAAGAACGTGAGGCGCCCCATGACGTAAGTAGACAGACTGCAAGAAGAAGGCCGCTACTTCTGAGGCAGCTCCTGAGCGTATTGAGGCTGTTTCAGCGTACCGGGTCAAATGGTCAACAGCAGTAACGATCCATCGGTTGCCATCTGGAGTAGGTGGGAGTGGACCGAAAAGGTCAATGCCGACGACAGAGAAGGGTTGTGCTGGACAAGGAAGTGGTTGTAGGGTCCCGACCGGAGCAGTAGTAGGTCGCTTACGGTGTTGGCAAAGCGTGCACGAGGCAACATATCTAGCTATGCTCGTGGAAAGGCCTGGCCAATAGAATCGGCTGCGTATGCGCTCGTGTGTTTTGTTGTAACCCAAGTGGCCTGACGTAGGGTCATCGTGTGAGGCCTGCAGAACTGCAGCGCGAAGAGAGCGCGGTAGAACGGGAACCCATCGATGGCCTTCCGGGTGAAAAATGTACCGGTAGAGCACGTCGTCTTCAAACTTGAACAGTTTGAGTTGTTTCCGTAGCCTGGCATTGGGTGGAGATGAAATACCGCTAAGGCGATTGATGATACTTTGGCAATAGGAATCGGCGCGCTGGTGAGTGGAAAGCACTGAAAGGCGGTTTGATGAAGTCAAGGAAGAAATCGGTGTAATAGACGAAGCGTCCTCCGTGCGGCCAATTTGACAAGGTGATGTGATGTGCTCCGAGGATGGTGGTAATGGGCATCGTGAAAGAGCATCGGCATCTTGGTGCTTCCGTCCGGACTTATATATGACATTGAAATCATATGCTTGTAATCGGAGTATCCAGCGGCCAAGACGCCCGGACAAGTTTTTGATCGTCGACAACCAACATAGGGCATGGTGGTCGGTCACAACCGTGAAATGTCGACCGTGGAGGTATGGACGAAATTTCTGAATGGACCAGACAACAGCCAAACACTCTTGTTCGGTTATAGAGTACTTCTTTTCCGCGGAAGTGAGAGTGCGGCTTGCATATGCAACAACCTTTTCGCAAAATGCGTGGTCGCGCTGCAGCAGTACGGCACCATTTCCGTGACCGCTGGCGTCAGTATGCACTAATGTGGGCGCCTTGTCATCAAAATGACAAAGAACAGGTGGGGATGTTAGTGCGCGCTTGAGTTCTTGGAACGCGGCTTCACACTGATCGGTCCAATCGAAGGAACTGCAACTAGTAAGGAGCTTGTGGAGGGGCGAGGCGATGCTGGCAAAGTTCCGGATAAAACGTCGAAAGTATGAGGCGAGTCCAATGAAGCTGCGCAGTTCTTTTGCACGAATTGGACGGGGAAAGTTGAGCACCGCGGAAATTTTATCCGGATCGGGTTGGATGCCGTCTTTGCTAACGAGATGACCCAGGACTTTAATCGTTGTGCTAGCGAAACGGCACTTCCTCGTGTTTAGTTGAAGTCCGGCATTAGAAAGGCATGTGAGCACCTCATCTAAGCGTTGCAGATGGTCAGTGAAAGTCGAGGAAAACACGACGATGTCGTCGAGGTAACAAAGACACGTTTTCCACTTGAGGCCGCGAAGAACCGTGTCGATCATTCTTTCAAATGTGGCGGGAGCAGTGCAGAGACCGAAAGGCATTACATTAAACTCATAAAGACCATCCGGAGTAGAAAAGGCGGTCTTTTCTTTGTCCGCTTCGTGCATTGGGATTTGCCAATATCCGGAGCGAAGATCAAGGCTGGAGAAATATTGCGCGCCTTGCAACGAATCAAGTGCGTCATCGATACGGGGCATGGGATATACATCCTTACGGGTGATCTTGTTTAGCGGACGGTAGTCAACACAAAATCGTACCGAACCATCCTTCTTCTGCACCAAAACGACGGGTGATGACCAAGCACTGGCGGAGGGACGTATGACGTTTCTTTTCAGCATATCGGCGACGTTCTCCTCGATGATTTTGCGTTCGGCCAAAGAGACTCGGTAGGGACGACGGCGTACAATAGCCTGGCCATCGGTGTCGATACGATGGAAGGCAACGGAAGTCTGCCCGAGTGACGAAGTATCCATATCGAAGGAGGCCTGGTGCTTCGTAAGCAATTTTAGCAACGCTTCATGTTGAGCAGCAGTAAGGTCAGGGCTTATCACGGAAGTAAGGGCAGATGAAGCAGGTTTGTCCGGTTGAGGAAGAGCTTGCGAGGCAGCAAGAGGAAGCAGGGAGACTGGTTGGGTATCCACATAACAGGTCACTGCGGAGCCTTGAGGTAGGAGGATCGTCTCAGTGGTCGCATTTAAAGCGATGATTAACGCAGAGTTTTCTATGAACCGCACCAGGCAGGAAGCGAAGACAATCCCACGGGCAAGACAGTGACCATAAGGAGTGATGAACACGTCGCCATTGGTGATGTCCATAGAAGAGAGACTTATGACTTGCTCGTGGCCGGGAGGCAGTACAGAATCGGCAGCAGTGATAAAACGCAGTCGTGGCTCATCGGTACTCCCGCTGCAATGAACTGTCTCGCTCATATGTACTACACGTTGTCGGCAAGAGATTAAAGCGGACGCTGACGAGAGAAAGTCCCAACCCAAAATGAGTTCATGAGCGCACGGGAATAAAATCGCGAACTTAATGTGATGACAGATACCATCAATGAAGACGCGTGCTGTACATTGGGCTGATGGTCGAATGATTGCTCCATTAGCCCCAATCAGGGATGATCCAATATAAGGCGTCTTCACTTTCGGCAGACGAGAGCACAGGTCCGCACGCATAACAGATATAGTAGCTCCCGTGTCAATCAGAGCTAACAAAGGCACACCCTCCACAGACACCAATAACATGTTCGAAGGACGTTCAGGAGGACTTGGAGCACTTCGCGGCGATGCAGTTTTCCCTCCAAAAACTGCACTGGTTAGTTTTCCGGTCGCTGGACATGGAGTTGGGAGACAGGTCGAAGTGGCGAAACAGAACGTCGGAGCGGCGATGGAGAGCGGCGTCTCGAGGCACGGGTGTGGAGGGCGGTGTTGGAGAAGTCGGCCGGAGATGGAGAACGGCGAACGGGGGGATTATCATCATAACTGCGGTAAGCGCGAGGAGGTGGCTCATCGCGTTCAAAGGCCGCGTAACCACGACGTTCGTCTTGCTGGCGGCGTCGGCAAAACCTGGAGATATGTCCTCGAAAGCCGCAGTAGTAGCAGATAGGCCTCGAGGAACGCCAGGCAGAGTAGTAAGGTGGGTTCGGAGCTCGGGTGACTAAAGGTGCCAGGTGATCGTGAACTGGCGCAGGTGGTGGAATTGGAGACGGCGCGGCTGGCATTGCAGCAATCTGGGCGTAAGAAGCCGGTTGCGGGCAAGGAGAAGCGTTGGTATGCTGGGCGTTCTGCAGGGAGGCCAATTCCTCCTTAATAATACCGCGCAGGTCAGTAGAAGCAGGTTGGACGTGAGCGCTGCTGCAAGGGGTTGAGCCATGCGCTTGCAATTCCTCACGAATTATGGCTCGAATGATAGACCGGAGCTCAAGACTGTTCGCCAGGGGGTTGTCGGAAACGTCCGGTTGCAAGCGGATGGACTGCAGGGCGTCGAGGCGCTGACAGACGGAGACGACGTCCGACACCGTCGATGGGCTTTGAGCGGCGAGTGCGTTGAAGGCAGTAGAGCCGATACCCTTAAGAAGGTGTCGCACGCGATCAGGTTCTGGCATGGCACTGTCGACACGGCGGCAAAGCGCGAGGATGTCCTCAATGTACGAGGTATACGATTCGCCATAATGCTGGACGCGCTCAGACAGACTCTTTTTCGCAACCTCCGAACGAACCGTGGGTGTGCCGAAAATCCGCCGTAGCTGCTCCCTGAAAGACGACCAATCACGGAAGTCTCTCTCATGATTCAGGAACCAGGTCTTGGCTACTTGAGAGACGTAAAATGGCACGTTGTTTAACCGCGATGTCTCGTTCCAGTTGTTGTAGTCGCTGACACGATCGTAGTTGTCGAGCCAGTCTTCAACGTCCTCACCAGGCAAGCCAGAGAAGATTTCAGGGTCGCGATACCGGTTGTTGGCAGGGCTGGGAGTGGGGGTGGCTGGCACTGGAACCGAGATGGTGGATGCTGCGGTCTGGTCTTGCGACATGGCGGCCCCTTGGCGTAAGCGGCGTCCCGAACGTAGCTCCAGGAGAGATCTTGAAGTGGATTGAGGTCGAAGGGATCTTAAAGCGCCTCCACCACTTGAAATACCACGGTTGAGACGACGCTTTATTCCAAGACGGAAAAATGGCGCCGACGCAAAACGAACACGAGCCGATGATTGATGATGACTTTGTACAGATGAAGATGAAGTCCGCATAAATGCTTACAGTATACTTAAATATCTTGTTGCGATGTTTTGTGTATACATGCAGTGAACTATGTTTCCAGTGACACTTTTTTGTCCTTTATCAAGCCGTATTTTCACATTTGTATATCCCATTGTATCTTTGGATTTCTAATGTACGAGGGCGAGTCAAATGAAAGTGAGCCCACCCTAACCGCGCAATAATGGTTCGGTTCATTATCTGCGAGGCATGCGCGTAGGAGAACGGCATGTCTCATTTACAAAAGTGACACGCAGGTGTGAAGATAAATGTTCTTTAATGCTCTCATACACTGGGTTGAATATGGTTGCGTCACATAATGGACACTTCAAAAGTTGAACAGCTTGGTGTCGCGAAGTTTTTGACAGCTAAAGGTGTTTCCGAAACAGAAATTAATCGCCGTATGGCTGCCGTTTACGTTGAACACGGCATTTCATTGACCACTGTGAAGCGTTGGAGCAAACGGTTGAAAGGACGTTGTAAAGACATACCAAGACCGGGCCAAAACCATCGTGCAATCACCCCCCACACAATTTCAAAGGTTCATGAGCCGATGAAACAAGAACGGAGGATAAGCATCGATGAACTGGCAGACCGTCTGAACATCATTCACGGTTCGGTTCACGCCTTAATTCATGAGCTTCTCGGTTATCGGCTCTTTGGTGCGCAATGGATCCCCAAGATTTTGATCCATAGCGAGAAGACGGAGAAGTTTCGCGCTGCCTTGACTCATCTGATCGGATATCACAATGAGGATGACGACTTCATGTTTTAATTGTTATCGGGGACGAACCTTGGTGCCACTACTACGAGCCTGAAACACGACGGCAAATCTTACAGTGGAAACATTCGAATTTACCGCGCCCAAAGAACGCAAAGGCCATCATTTCCGCTGGAAAGGTGTTGTTGACTTTTCTTTCGGTCGTCAGGGTCTATTACTGATAGAATTTGCTAAATCTTGAGAGGCTATCAATTGTTTCCGATATTGTGAAACGCCAGAACGGCAGTGTGTCGCAATCAAGAACGAACAACGTGGAAAATTGACGAATGGGGTCATCTTGTTCCACGACAATGCCTGTCCCCACGTCGCTTATGTACCCGCCGTGGCTGCTCAGTGGCTATGGTGTTGGGCTGCTGAGCACGAGGTCGCGGGATCGAATCCCGGCCACGGCGGCCGCATTTCGATGGGGGCGAAATGCGAAAACACCCGTGTGCTTAAATTTAGGTGCACGTTAAAGAACCCCAGGTGGTCAAAATTTCCGGAGTCCTCCACTACGGCGTGCCTCGTAATCAGAAAGTGGTTTTGGCACGTAAAACCCTAAATATTATTATTATTATTACGTCGCTTATGTGGTTAATACAAAACTGGCAAAGTTCAAGTGGGAAACGCTGCAGCATCCGCCATACAGCTCAGACCTGTCACCTTGCGACTTCTACATTTTGGGGCAACCGAAAAAACAGATCAAGGGAACCAGATACAGACTTTTTGAAGCAGCAACCCAAGGAGTTTTATAAGACCGGAATCACGCGACTCGTTAGTCAATGGTACAAATGTCTAAATTCTCATGAAGACTACTTTTAAAAGAAGTACCCCGTTGTTGGCTCACATTCATTTGACTTGCCCTCGTATATCTTGCAGAATTCCTGCTTTTTATACGTGCCCTCTGTTGCGACTGATTTCGGTGCAATTACTCACGATACACGACCGGTGGCAGCTGCTTCTGCGTAATACATTAAAACAAATTACAGCGTCATTGAGATTTTTCACTGGCCATTACATATATACAAGAATGTAAGCATGGTTCTTGAATGACAAAGTTTCATCAACATATTTGTCCTCAACTTGTCCAGTTCATTGCCTTTTAATTTTTCATATCAGTGGCATGCACTGCTTTCCTGGTTTCGAACTGATATAGTTCTAAAGTTCGTGTGATATTTTCTTTACTTAAATAGACAAAAATATGGAAGCATTGATATCAGTTATTTTGGGCAATATTTTTGGCACATACGAGTATATTCTTTTATGAACAAATACATATTTTATTGTTTTGACTGTGCGTAGCGTTCAAGAATTCGTTTGCAGCATCTTTGGCAATGACAATGCAGTTATTATTCATGGATTTGATCCCTTGACAAATTGTTTAAGAGGAAGCTTTAGCTCGGGCCCAATCCGACGCGGCCTATTCGAATACTTGTAAAACGCAGAAACCCTTTTCTTAGATAATCCTGCTAATCGCTTTTATTGAAATTCGTTGTATTCGAGAGAGAAAGTTAAATCCTAGTTCTGTTGGAAACAAAACTTCGATTTAGGGCCTGAATGTTGTTTAAAATATTTTGAAAAATTCGAAAGCTTGAAAATATAGAAGCACGACGTTTACAAACTAATAGCTATGCATGAATAACATACATTGCGGTTCTGTAAACGGCATCTATTATAATAGTCAAAGCGGACAAGTTTGCTATGTCAATTTGTATCTTACGTGAATTGGTTACGTTGTGTACAAGGGTTCTGCACAAGCCGTATTTCCACAATACTAATTTTTTTTTTAGATTCATGTGTAACATATCCATTTTGTCCGCTGTAGATGTACTATTAGATGCAATTCACAGAATTGTGATATCATTTTTCATTGTTGAGTCACGGAGTTTTAAACTTGATAGTTTCGTTTTGAGAAAATTTTCGATTTGGCCAATTTTTAATAAAGAATTGACCACCTAAATAAAAAAATTTGAAACCAGTAGTCACTAGAATTAAACTTTTGCTTTTAAATGCAACAACAAAATTTCTGGCTACGCCACTGGCCCCATGTGTATATATACATATATATATATATATATATATATATATATATATATATATATATATATATATATATATATATATATATACACACACACCACATGGGGCCAGTGGCGTAGCCCCCCCCGAACAAAATTTCTGGCTACGCCACTGCAGCAGGCATATCAAATTTATCCGCTTTGGATGGTCTAATGGATGGAATTTACAGACCTGCGGCATCTGCTCCTGGTGCAGAGCTGCGGATTTGTAAACCTCGTTTTTCTACTTCTATTTCGAACTTGCCAATATTTGAAAAATAATTTTAAAACATTCAGGTTCTAAATCGAAATTCCGGCTCCGACAGTCACTAGAATTTAACTTTTTCTCTCAAAATTAACAGATCTCATTAAAATGGGTCCAGTGGTTATCTCAGAAAAGCGTCTCTGCGTTCTACGTGTACACGAATAGGCGGCATCGGAGTTGAGCCCGAGCTGAAGCTCCCTCTTAAGTGAGAACGCGAGTCGTCGTCAGTGGGTCGTTACGAAGGGGCTTTTCTCCTGTCCTAACATTCGCGCAAGAGAATTTAATGCAGTGATCTACAGGCTTACAAAAATTCTCTGTTCTAACCCCGCGTGGAGGCGACACGTTATAGTGACGCAGCACTCCTGGCAGCCCCTGCCTGGTTCATCTCCCCGCCAGCTTCCGGCCGTCTCATAACGCTGGTATGACGAGGGCCGTCGCTAGTAGCGTTGCTGCTCGATGGGGCACGATGACACGTCTGCTAACAGGGAAGGGGAAATGGGGAAGAAGTCTCTAGTCCGCGGGCTCCTGTGACGTATTTAGCGACGGCCCGCGCCCGTCGGATCAGTGGCCGGCGAACCTCGGAGGCGCCGTCGCGGAGGACGCCTTCCCACGGCGCTGCGGTGCGGGGTCCCGCTCAGCGGGAACGCTATTTATTTATTAGTAGCGCGTGGATTAGACCGGCAACTGGATCGATGGATTCTGACAGGGCCATTCTGGGCTCGCTCTTGGCTTTCGCCAAGGACGCGCAGCTTCTAGGACGGCTCTGAATACGCCTCCCCCCTCCTCTTCCTATTCCCCATTATAGGCCTTCGCGCCATCCTTTAATAAATACATTTTGTCATCATCATCATTAGTAGCGCGCACAACGCTCGTTCGAGCAGCGTAAGGGAGAACGCATTCGCTGTTACGCGCGAGATGAGCTAAGCCTTTCAGCTTCACGTATCCGAACCACGAATTGACAATGCCACTCCCGTTTTTTCTCTCTTCCCTATTCTACCTAGTGGGGACCCGTTGCTTAACGAAACGCAAACACAGAATGTAACTTGTTGAAAGAGTCCCACCATTTCGGTTCAAACGATTGCACCGTTCCTATTCTGCATATTGAACCCAACGTATGCGCAGTGCTTCGATCAGCACTGTTGGGGATGCAACGACCCGAAACGTGCCCGAAGCTGCGCAGTGGCTCGCGAGGGACCTCGTAACGCGCGGCTCCGGATTTATTTAGACTACCTGGAGTTTTTTTTTCTAACGTGCTCTCAAAGCACGGTATACGAACGCTCTCGCATTACGCCCTCGTAAAAATGCAGCCTCCGTGGCCGGGAATCGCACCCGCGACCCCGTGCTCAGCTGCAGCGCGCTGGGCCACCGCAGTCGATTGGACGCTTCGAAATGGTTACGCTCGTAAAGTTATGTCGCGTGCGCAGTCGTATACCTGGATATTATACCCTTGAATTCCGGTTTATTCATTAAGAATGCTACCTTCGTGAATGAAAACCTCGGTTTCTGCTACATTAAAGTTTGCCCGGACAAAGTGTTCCCCGTTCCGATGCTCAAGTTTGCGTGTCGACCACTCCGTGCAAGTTTGGGGATTGCGCAACTGCGTAAACGATGCGTTGCCGGGAGCTCCCGCTTCGGAATGAATGGAACGATACGCAGACACGTACGCAGGAAATTATTATTTTTTTTTCGGTATTGTATTGTGCAGGTGAGGCGGGCTGGTAAACAGAAATTTCGGCGGCACGCGACAAGCGCAGCGTGCGAGCCGACTTTAAGAGACGCTAAGCATGAATATTAAGTAACTCTATAACAGTAAATTACGCTTCTGCTTCAAGAAAGTGGCCACTCTCAACGACAGAGAACACTTATTAAGCCGGAAATGACGCAAAAGAGAGGGAAGAGTGGCGACGACGCCCCAGAGTTCCCGCACCGTGTCGCCGTGACGTCATGGATTTTTACGCCGTCTGTGCGGGTCTGCTTAAATCCTTACCAGTAAAGAATGACTGTATATTATTGTACTCGTAAATGAGCCAAGGAATGAGCCTAGCAAGTTTAAAGAACATTTCCAGCTCTGAAATGACCAAATTAAAAAAAATGATACTGTCACATGGGAGGTCTTTATTTACAAGGGTATAGGAGAATGACTCAGGATAGCTAATTGGGGACTCAGCCGAGTGTACTGTTGTTGTGGCCTCGGACGCATTGTTTCACCGTCACGGAAGCAGCCAGTTGAACACCATCTCTCTCCTCTACCTTCGCATGTCGACGCGCATTCGCACTTAGATTTTTTTCTTCTATTTTCGTTACGAGAGCTTCTCCTGAAATTTGTGAGTTCGCAGTGATGTATATGGGAGGGGGGGGGGGGCGCTGACATTTCCGCGCGCAAAATAAAGAAGTACAACCTTGGCGTTCATTTTCTTCCGACCATTAGTTATGATCTTACCGACAAATGGGTGAGATATGTATTGCGCTAAGGTCTGAATCTGAGCAAGTAGGTAAGGCAACATTTTCGAACGAACCAGCGCAAAAGACGGGACAAGCGAGCGGCAAATACACACACAGACCGCTGCTTAATGCATGCGTGCGCAGTGTTGGCTATGACTGTTTTAAAAAAAAAATTGACTCTCCACCCCGGCCCTGCGAAATTATATGTCCAGCGAAGCTGTTGCAAGGCCACTATACGCCTGCTGCTGGGGGTATGAGATGTGTTATTACTGTAGAGTATGATGGTGGTGATAATCCATGTGGTACCTCTCTCGTTTCGCAGCATTCTCAGCCTGCCGGCGCTCATCGTCGTCTTGGCGGGCTCGTCGCTTGCGCTCGGCTTCTCTGGTGCGGGCACCCTTCATCCTGCCGGGGCTTGTCTATTGTACTGACCTTTTTGATCAAGAGCATTGGATTCCTCCCTGACTTGGCGCTTGGGCTCGGCTTCTAGGGCACGATCTCCATCTGTGGCATGTGCACGATGGTGCTGTTGACATTGACGCTTCCGTTGCCTTCGACTTTCCTCGTATTCGCGCTGTTCCTCGGGAACCCTTGCTCTGCGCGGCCTAACCATAGCAGGGCTGCAACGGAATTGACTACGGGAGCTACAGTCGGGGTAGTAGCTATGAAAAGCACATGGTTTTGCCTAAACTTTGTCCTTCTGTCTTCAAACGGCTTCGAGACTTTGTTAACTCGTCACTTTCAACGAAGTACTGTGTAATAAATGAGTAAAGATTATTAAAGCTATCCTCTAGCACCTCTAGCACAGACGCCCGATATTGAAGCCATTATGCCGTGGACGCATATGTTGCGAAGCGGCATATAGAACGTCCTCATGAATTTCTCGTGGGCTAGTAGTCAAATATGTTATTTGGGTGCTTGTTTTAGGCTTGTTTTTTTTTTATGGAAACGAATGCTGTTTTGTATGTTGTATGCGTGAATCGAAAGAATGTATGCACGTTTCGCTTCACTTTGCTGAGTGTCGGACGCCTGCTTCACTTCCGCCGCGGGTCGGCCCGGTACTGCACAGCCTCCGGGTTTACCCACGGACGCGGACACGAAAAACGCCGATCGACGAGAGGCTAACAGCGTCGCTGTAAAACTGATTGTGTGTGCGTGCGTTTGCCATTCGCTTGTCCCATCGTTGCGCTGGGGCATTAGAACATAAGTATGTAGTTATGAACGAATTCTTTACCAGTCGAAACTACGTACATTTTGATGCGAAGGCATGAAATGTCCCATTGAGCGTAAGAGTCCGCGTCTGTAGCAGTTAAACGGTACCTAAATTATCGTTGGCTGCGACTCCACGTCAGGTGAGTGCCTCAACGGAACAGAGCGGGCGATAGGGTACACCTATGCCGCGCTGGCGAGACCAGGTGTTGCGTGAGGGGGGAGGGCATCGCCGCGACGCCACGTCATCCTCGCTCTCGGAAGCCTGTGTTATCTGCGCGTTCCTAGGCCGCGCAAGCTCTCGTCGGCGTTTTAACTTCACCGTTTTAAATCACCATAACGAAATTAATGTTTATCATGATAAAAAAGAAAACAACAAATTTGAAAGCAAAAATGGGTTCCAATACCCGCTGTGAAGGTCGTAGGCCGGCGAAGCTGTGGTATCACATGATCCGATAAACCAGTGTGATGCAGGCTTGAACCATGGGTCCTGCCTATAGCTCTAGCACGAGGCCTTATTGTGAATATGACGTTGCCGTTCACGTCGCCGCTCATCGTGTTCACGCTGCTCTTCGGGAGTCCTAACTACGCATGACCTTTCCACAGCGTAATCAGAACACAAACGAAATCAGTTGCTAGCCGGGTCCTTCTTTTACATACGAACGTGTAGTTACGTAACTCCCTGCTCCGTGTGCTACAGTTGCCGCTTCCCGG
Organism: Dermacentor albipictus; assembly: GCF_038994185.2. Taxonomy (NCBI): domain Eukaryota; kingdom Metazoa; phylum Arthropoda; class Arachnida; order Ixodida; family Ixodidae; genus Dermacentor; species Dermacentor albipictus. The sequence goes on from NC_091821.1 coordinate 437,129,155, forward strand.
CAACTGCAGCTAGCTTATGCAACCGAAATCTTTACCGGGATACGCTTGCGGCGAACGCTATGCGCGAAGGCGAGCTTTCTGGTTCTTTCCTTTTTTCCCCACTCGGCCTGCGCCGCCGCTGCCGCGGATGCGTAAAGCCTCTTTATTCTGGCTTAGCGGGGCTCAAAAGAGAGCGCATTTTGGTGGTGCTGGAAGGAATACAGCGGTGCACGCGGCGCGTGCCTCCCGCTGTGACTGGTTGAGTTTTTCGGTGTGGAAACGTGGAAATCCTGGGATTATATTCATGCACAGATTCGCCGTAAAAATTAAATTCTGGGGTATTACTTGCCAGTACCACATTCTGACTATGAGGTAGGTCATAGTGGGGGACTCTGGATTAATTTCCGCCGACTGGGGTTCCTTAACGTGCGCCAAAATCACGGTACGCGGGCGTTTCTGCATTTCGCGCCCACCGAAATGCGGCAACCGTGGCCGGGACATGATCCCGCGCTCTCGTCTGCTTAGCAGCTTAACGCCCTAGTCGATGAGCAACCGCGACGGGGGCGCTGTCCTTCTCCTTGTTTAGAACGTTATTTGTGCCGCACTAATGTGGTTGCGGCGCATTAATCTTAACCTTGAGCGGTGATCTTGTGCATTCGCGTCAGGCGAGCGATCGTCTAAATCCTGCGGTGCTTCAACGATCATTTCGTGGGAGACCTTGCCGCGTTTGAGTGTGTCGCGGGCACTTCGCAGGAATGAACACTCGCTTCCCGTTCTTTGACTTCCTTGCTCTTCCCCCCAGTGTAGAGGGAGGGGTACGGAAACCTCCCCTGCCTTTCTTTGTCTCTGTCTGGCGCACCTGCCTTGAAGACCGTCCCCATCGCTCGTCGGCCCGCAAAGCTGTGAACGCAGTTTTGTCTTTCTTGAGAGCGACTAGCCTGTTTGAACGTCTTTGCGTGCGCGAGCTCACCGCGGCTTTCCTCCCGATCCCCTCCCTCTCGCTATCTCATCATTCTATTCCCTGTTTCCAGGCCCCAGAGTAGGGTAGCCAACCATACGCATTTCTGGTTAACATCCCTGCCTTCTCTATTTATTTCCTCCTCCTCCTCCTCCTCCTCCTCCTCCTCCTCCTCCTCCTTCTGGCGCGCCTGTCTGGCGCTCCTTCACGACGTGCAGTGTTGTCTAGTGCAAACGTTCATTTAGTGACTCGTGTATATATTGATTTGATGAGGTTTGCCGTGCCAGCACAACGCAGAGGCTTCGAAATACGCTGCAGGTAGAAGGCTCCGGATTAGTTGCGGCTTTCCCGGGGCTCCCCAAACGCGCACCGAAGTCGCGCGAGCCATCGCTATCTGGCGGCCTCGGTTGGCCGGGAATCGAGTTTGTGCCTATCGCAGCGAAACGTCAGAGCCGCCAAGCCGCCGGCTTCTGCAAGCATCTTTGAATATATGCGAACGCTTCTTAGCTGACTGGGTTTTGTTTTTCTCTCGGGGATTTCTTTAAATGTTGCGTTAATTATTTATATGAAGAATATGGGTCTTGTCCTTGTGTAAAAATTTCGCCTGTAGTAGCAGCTGTGCCGCCGTTAAAGGAAATTCAAAACTATGCCGTGCAAAGAACATGAAAAATAAGAAGAAAGAAGGCGAGAAAGTAGTTGAAGGATACGAGCATGTTGAAGAGCAGTAGTCTATTTTGCTGTTTGATGGACAGATTGGACTTTATCTTCCAGAGAGATCGAACGTACCGAGACCATTCCGGACAAGTATCGCAGTACACTGCGAGTCGCACCGATACCCAAGAATATGGACCGGAACCTGCACAAGGCGCGTAGAGAAGCAAGAGCAACCTTGGCGAACAAGGACAACACAAGGTATACGGACGCGGCAACGTTCGTCAAAGACGGAAGACAAAACAGCAGAGCAGTGGCGTCGGTGGTTAATTCGGACCTCAAGGAGATCACCAGCGCATCACTACAGAACTGCACGGTAGTCGAGGCCGAAGAGGCAGCGGTGGCTCTGGCAGCACTGGAGGGCTATCGATCTGGCAGGTCCCTAACAATAATAACAGACTCTCAAGCAGCATGCCGTAATTATACAAACGGCAGAATTGGGCGCAGAGCACGTCACATACTCTGCTCATGCGACCCGGGAAACAAAGGTCAGCATACCATAATCTCGGTACCAGGGCACGCTGGCATAACAGGGAACCATGCAAGAGGCGGATAGGATAGCACGAGGGCATACCAACTGGGCGTCCGACACATCCAGCCTTGAGGAACCCGAGTCAGTAACCATGGGCTACTCAGATATCCTAAATTATTATAAAGGGGTCAGACTGAAGTACCCACCCCCAGATAAGGGTCTAAGCAGAGAGGATGCTGTTGCATGGCGACAACTGCAGACGGGTTCTTTCCCGAATCTAAACCTTCTCAATAAAATTTTCCCTACACAGTAGGAGGCTAAGTGCCCATGGTGCGGAGAGAAACCAGATCTATACCACATATCATGGGCCTGTCAAAATATTGAGTCCCCAACTATCTATAAAATTAAAAACCCGAGTGCGGAACAGTTGGAGAGTATGCTTTCCAGCGTAAGCTTGAACGGCGAAAAGCGCCTAGTAGAGCGAGCTCGCGGGTTGGCCATACTCAGTGGAGCCTTGGACTAGGGCACCAACCCTGTGATTGCAGACAGCAGAATCCATCAGAAGATGGAAGAGGCCGTCTGAAGCCACGAAGAACTCTTTTCTAGAGCCCAATAAATGTTTTCCGATCCGATACGATCCGATCCGATCCGATATCTTCCAGAGCGCCACAGGTGTTATATGAAAAGCGTCTAAGCACAATGACGTTTGTTTTGACCGTGTCTGTTTTTTTAACAAACACGAAATTTTGGCATATACACATTGTTTGTGCATCTCCTCCCTATCCCTTCATTGTCCGGAGTCGATATGGCGACAGCGTGCTTTCTAGGTGGGGGCCACATATCCACTGAGTCATCTAGAAGGGTGATCCGTTGTGCTGCGATCGTCCTTTGACGCTTCACTATATCGGCTCACGTTCGGTGATCCATCTCTTCTGTTCTGCGCAGCCTTGGCACTGGCTTAACAGGAAATAATAAATAACTTTGAACAAAGAAAGGAGGTGGAGCTGGCGGTGAAGGAGAGTGCATCGTTGAAGGCACCGCCACGGTGCTTCGGGACACAATATGAAATTCTTTCAAACGGAAGAAAAGAAAACACTTATACGGAACTTGAAGTCGTATTGTTTTATGCATTCTTGGAGCACAGTCTCTACGATATTGTTACCTGTATAGCCTTACTGCTGCTGGTGCAAATGAAAAACCGACTATAATGCACGACAGTCAAGGCACGCCCATGGCGGAGACATTAGCAAAGCCCTCCAACAACTACAACTACCACTACAACATCTACCACTATTGCCACTACCACTACAACTTTCACCATTACCACTACTACCACTACTACCATTACCACTATCACTACTACTACTACTACCAGCACTACCACTACTACTGCTACCACCACCACAACCACCAACGACAACAACAACGAACAGCTATTTGTACCAGTCTTGGAAGAACTCTCCTACAGAATTTGAACGAGTTAGTGTTCAAGACTGACTGGGCCACACTAGGAACTTCGGGTCTTTCCTGACATGTTCTAAGGCGCGCGCGTGCCGTTCTAAATTTTAATGTGTAATGGAATTTCCGAGCGCGCCAGCGAAACCATGTTGCAGTGACTTTTGCGTAACTTGTGTCGGAAAGCTCTCTCCATGAGCAGAACACGAAGTAGTTAGCGAGGTTTACGTTACCGACGCGTTGCATAATTTAACCCGTCGCTGCTTTTCAAAAGGGCCCATAAATTTCATTCCGCGGCCATGCGTTCACCAGCCTTCTTCATATCCATCTGTGGGTGGATACACATTGCCTTTTAGTTATGCAAGGGCCGCGTGGCTGCAAAAGCACGTTGTCAAAAACACGGCCGAAGTTGCAGAGCGGGAAGGAAGGGTTTTTGCGCTACGACGATGGCCGACATGTTTTCTATAGTCATACGGAGCATGTGAATGTAGTTTTCTACGTCGTTGAAAGGCATCAACGAGAACAGAAAAACAAACGAACTGTGGACACACACACACGCACACACGCACACGCAAGACAAATGGCGCGAACACACCTTGTGTTCTTCAGTAATGCTAAACTGGCGAAACTGAGGAGGCGTACGTCTGAAAGACAGAGCGCGTGCTTCTCTTTCTCTCCGTAGGTAATCTCCAAGCTTCATTGATTAATAATTGCTAACATTTAAACTTCTGTTTTCGAACCCCCCTAGGCATGCCGTCGCTATGCAGTTAAACGTGCAAGAAGCGCTGTAAGATACCTGTAGTTAAAGTGCGTACGTAAGGAGTACGACGAGGATAGGAAAAAAAAAAAAGGAAAGCCAGCCGGGCAGCTACAAGATCTTCCTTTGCCGAAGCGCCAGCACAAAATTTTAATTAAATCCAGTCGCAGGAGAGCGGGCTACTTATTAAAATTTCAAGAAGGCGGAAGCGGTGGAAGCCGATGCGGGACACTTTATGTACAGGGGCTGCGCGGCTTGGCTTTGGCGGCTTGTGTAATGCTCTCGCGTTTCGCGGACCAGCCGTCGCTCCTCGTCTGCTTGCCTTCTGAAAACACTCTCGGGATCTCGCGGAGAAAAGCTGATTACACGTTTATCAAGTTCTTCGGAGGAAAGCAAACAAGAGCGCTGGAGAGCCGCTATTTCGGTCGCCTGGTGGTAATAAAACGAGGCGGGATGTAACCAGCTGCGTCTTCCGGCGATGGGCTTCTTTAGCGGGTGACTACGTGTGCGTGTTCCCGTCCCGTTCAGATCGGGGGAAAGCGACTGGAGAATGGGCGCCGTGCAAGGTTAGCAACATTAAAGACGGTGTTGAGGAGGGCTGGCTTGGTACAGCTTTACGGAGAAAGAGCGCAAGAGGATGAAATTTCAGAATAATGTTCATACCAGAGTGCTGTGTCGCTCGACTTTTTTATTCACCTATTTTTTTTTCCCGGGGTTATACTTGCTTCTGATTAATATGTGACGTGAGATCGAAGAGTGGTCCACCTTAGAGCCGGCTGTCCTAGTGGCTCATCTTAAGTAAACAGTGCTACACACAAATTAAAGGTAAAAAAGAAAACATCATGCTTGAAACACCCCCAGAAGGAGCCTATCAGAGAGTCTGCTTGCAGACCATAGTTGCCATGAATACCGGCACATCGAAACCTGATGACGCAAGGAGTTCACTCAAGAAGAGCGAATGTATTCAGCGTCATCAAGCATATAACGAAAACGGGGGTGGCGAGAGCGGATCTTTACTTAGCAAAATGCTACCACAATCCAAACACTTCGTTCATTGCTCAGAAATGTGTATCTACGAGGTTCGAAATATTAATGTGTTACAGCGTTGGTGTTACGCCACGGGCTATTGGATCCATGTGGTGTTGTGGAAGTTGTGATTTTCGACAACCAATTTGATTACACATGCGCACCGAGAGCGCTTCGCGTAAACGGACGTCGCTTCTTCAGTCAGAAGTCACCACAACGAAATAAACTTCAGCCAAACAAGACGATCACAAAGAAACCGTAGTTGCGTGAAAGAAGCTTAAGGGATAGCGTGAATGGTGTTCCGTGACAAAAAGAAATGCTGATGTTACATTATACTATATTGTATTCCTGTATTGATATAAAATCTGCAGGCGTGTATTTATGCATGCAACTGTAGTCATAAACTGCGCGCTTTCGTAGATAACTAAGCACTACTGCGCAGCTATCGGGAACACCGTGGTCGTGAAACACCCGTTGAACACTTCTCGCTTCTCAGTGACGGTTTCCGTGAAAATTTTGTTGCAAAAGTGGTTTCAGTATTACCTTGAAGCGTATTGTTATGAACGGCGCTGGTTCGACTGTCACGTGCACTTTACACAATTTTGAGTGCTGCTGCCTAACTGCGTGTGAGCATGGCCCAGACATGGCAGGCTCAAGCTGTGTCACCCTCTAACTATACTTCCCGTTAACGACTTTCCCAAAGGGAGACAAAGCGGCTTGGAGACAAAGCATGACAAAGAATGTCTGTGCTAAGCTCTAGGAAGTTTCACGTCCTCACGAACACGTTGTGGAAAGTGGAAGTGACCGCTTGTTTACTCGCAGTGCTTGCGACTGCTTTTCATTGGCACCATTGCGCGCGGGCTGTAACGACGCCTCGCAGATGCGCGAGGTGTGCACACACAGGCGTGGCTCACGCATCGGCAGCTATACGTTGCTTCTTCAGAAAGCTCGAATCGCTTCACCACGAATGAAAAGGGCACTTGTTTTGGATCGTGCGTCCGGTGAAACAATACAAAGAAAAAACAAGAAAGAAATACAAACACCATACGACGAAGGAGCTGCTACTTCGCTCAGTAATAATGGCCGCGAGCGCAGTTTTTTCTCGATTGCTCCCGACAGTTTCCAAGGAGGAAGTTTGCTTGCGATTCGCGGCGAGGTAAGTTGGCGCGGCGCTGACGTCAAGGTACGATGGCGGGGATGCCATTATTTTCCACTTGGAGGCGCGAAGGAGAATAATGGCTCTTCGCGAACTGCCATCTTCTATTACTTGGTTTTCCATTCTCGGGTTTTTTTTTTTTCATCGCAGTCTCTTCACGCGGGAATGCGGTGCGCCCGTCCTGTCGAGGTGCCCGTTGCACACCGCCTCGTACGCATGCACGCGCGATACGTCGGTTCGGGTACGGTCGTCTTGCATCGCGCGCGAGAAATTTGTGGACAGTTAGGCGCATAAGTTTTCCGCGCCGTCGCGCAGATGCAAACCTCCCTGCTCGCAACATTGTGCGCGTGTCTTCCTGTTGCCTCCCCCAACTCCCAGTGACCGCTTTCATTGAGTGAATATACACTCCTGCGCGACCTAAATCGACGACGTCGCCGAAGAAAAATCGGTGTGGGCTGAGCGGTTGTAGCGAGGTGCTTGCCGCAGCGCTCCGTCGTGTAGTGGAGTAGCCTGCTTACCGTCGTTATGCGGAGATGTACGTTTCGTCCTGTACAAGACGGAGTGCGCTGGTTCTGCGACAGTTTGCGTGTCCGCTGCAGTGTGAAATCGTAGGTAATCGAGCTTCTGATTTATTTATTTTTTGCCTTGCTTTAATCTGTACGACTTGCTTTACAAGCGTGTCCACCCATGCGCTGCAGGCTACCTGTATGTGAACATTTTTTGAAGATTTGCCAACGGTTGCTTGCCTAAGCAGAAGTAAATATGCAGAATGTTGGATAAACCTTCGGCGGAGATATTGTTTTGTGGGGAATATCATGAAGACAACCATCCTGAGCTTGTTGTACACATGTCTGCTATGCGTTATTCCACAAGACTGCGTCGAAATTCACACGTGAAACGTGTTTTTATTTAGCGTCGTGTGTGACACCGCCTTGGTGGCTTAGCATTTGGGAGGTTTTCCAACGGTTGCTTGTTTAAGCAGAAGTAAATATGCAAAATGTGTGATAAACCTTCGGCGGATATTTTTTTTGTCTAGAATATCATGAAGACAACCACCCTGAGCTTGTTGCGCACATGTCTTGTATGAGATATATTCCACAAGACTGCGTCGAAACTCACACGTGAAACGTGTCTTTATTTAACGTCGTGTGTGACACCGCCTCGGTGGCTTAGGATGGTCGCGTTTACATTTAGGAAGAGACTTGCCGATTCCTATTCCACCTATTTAGTCGTACATTGTCAAACGCTCCGCCTTTTTCTTTTCCGGTAGCTTTCGCGTTTCAGAGTTGTCCGTGCCATGGGAACCGTTCCTTTATGTGAAAAGACCACACTGAGAAAGGCTGCGCCGTCAGGGTATGCCGAAGCTATAAAGCAGAGAACCATTCTTTGCCTCGGAGCACTGACCTCGTAATACGAAGACACTCGTTCCGTTATGGTAGTCGTTTGTGAAGTAGCGGAACGCCATTTCCGCTGCAGCCTGCAGTTGTATTGCTTGTATGGTGTCTGATTTCGTTCGTTCGAGCACGCTAGGCGCTACGGCCATCTTTCTTTGGCTTTTGCGCCGATGTCGCTACTACGCAATCACACATGAAATAGAGACGCGCCGTCTCACTGGAACATAAAAGACGGTACGTAAATGACGAGCCTGCTCAAATATACGACTGATATGACTAAAGTGGGCCATCTGGTGGCCTATTTTTTTCTTTCTTTTTTTGCGAACATTGGACATACAGGCTTTCGCTCAGTGTCACCAGTGCAGGCGTTTCCTCTTAGTCATGTAGGCGGATACTGGATGTAAAGATTCAGCTTTGGTAGGCAGTGAAGCTGAATTCTGTCTGTGGGAGTCGGCTTTAGCATCCATTTCTGCGTTTATTATTTTATGCGCCATTTTTAGGTTTGTATGCTGCTTTCCATGTAACAAATCTTCAAGCTGGTAATCAGCGCCACGTCTATTGGTTTCCCGTTCTTTGCCATGCGATATCGCTGCCAATCGTTGTTTGGCCTCAGATATGCCCCAGCCGGCTCACTTAATACGACAGAAAGGGACGCGGGCAAAATGCTGTGTCCGTCTTCCCTTCTGTCGTATTGTTTCTTTCGCCCTGCTTGTCGCCAGAATGGATCCGTGCATCGTTCTGTACTTCACCTGGTCGTGTTATTGCGTACTGAAACGGGCTAGGTTTTCATGCTACACGGCGTTACAAAAAAAAAAAAAAACATTTTCCTGCTCGGGCAGCTCTTCAACGAAAACATTCTCGCGATTGACGTGATGCCATTTATAATGTAACATCCAGTCAACCTAGTTTCCGGCGGACACTTCGTTGGTGAGAGCGAGCACCACCCAGTCTAAGGTAGATCCCCAAGAGCGCGCTTAATTCGCCGCTGCTGCATCGTGTGCCAAGCCACGTCATGCTGACGGGACGAGACGAGGTATCGCGAACCCTGGCAGTGAGATAAGACCCGCTCAGGGGGTGCGCCCTGTAGGGCAGAAAGACAATCAAATGAGGACAGAAGCTGCAGAAACTGACACCTTTGGCCTTCCCTCACTCACGGCCCACACCGCTGCTCTGTTCGTCCTTATCTCCACACAGACTCCACGCCCAGCTTCTCAGCGCCAAAACCGCGTACCCACTCAATGAAGGAAGCAATAAACGAACCAACCATCAAAAGGGGGCGCAGCAAACTGTTCGAGCCCCACGCACACTCGGCTGCATATTTCATGCCGCTCATGAAGCCCTTTGGCTCCAAAACTTTTCGAGCTATAGGAATAGGAATCTTCTTTTCCGTGTCTGCCTGTGCGAGTTCACGCATCTTCTCAGCGCCTGCGTATTTTCGCAATACCTAAAGGGATCTGTCAGTGGCTGCGGGTATGCGTGCGCTGGTATGCGTCAGGCGATAGGTAGAGGGTGAGAGAGGGCGAGGCAAGAACGCCAGCGGCGCGGTGTGAACTGCAGCAGCGGCCCGCGCATAGCAAGTACCTCACAGCCGGGGGAAGAAGTTTATTCCCCGCCTCACCGTGGGTGGTCTGCACCGCAGCGCACGTTTCGATGCACCTCAGGACAACCGTATGCTGGAACGTTATGGAAAGAAAAAAGAGTGCTCAGATAAAAAGAAATGCTGCATATCCAACGAGTTGGAATCTATATACAGCAAAGCTTTGTGTGAGTGCACAAAGAGTCGAAAAACTAACACACGCACAAGCACGGGCGCACACAAATTATACCGAGCCTTTTGTTAAGCGGAGTTGCTGACTGCTAGCGAGTACGACGGACGTCTTCAACGCATCATGGTTTCCGAGGCAGCGTGCATATACGTACGTAGCGTAATCCGAATCCGTTCTATCCACAAGAAGCGTTTACTTCCTCATTACCGCACAGCCACGAATGCGTGAAGGCAAGCTTTTGGGTTCTTTTTTGTTTCGTTCCCCTACACGGCTGGCGCCACCGCTGTCGCGGATGGGCGGAGGTGAGCGTCATCTGGGGGTGGTGCAAGGAACCCAGCGGCGTGCGCAGAGTGCATACTCCGCTGTGATTGGTTGGCCTGTTTAGCAAGGGAACAGCCAGGCCGCAGTGCCGGTCACAAAACCCAGTGAGGTCCTCAAAGAAAAGCTTCACATTTATTAGCGGGACAGGCTGCATACAACTTCCCACGAACAGCTTTGCTCCGCTTAAATATCTGTCTTCGCGCAGTCACCGCACCGCTCAGCAAAAAAAAAAAAAAAAGCGGCAGTATGACTTCTATTTAATGCGAAAGCATTATATGGCTTGGGAAGTGGGAAATCTGGCGGCGCCCTCGGAGATGGAACAAAAGGTCATGTGGTCACAGCCGATCAACGTGAGGCGCGCGCTGCGTGGGCGCTGGTTTCCTTGAAGCACCACCAGATGGCGCTCACCTGCGCGCATTCGGGGCCGCGGCAGTCGTGCGGGGAACGAAATAAAAGAACCAGAAAGCTCGCCTTCGCGCACGGTGTTCCCCGCAAGCTTTTCCCGCTAAAGATTATTTATGGTTGCATAAGCTGCAGTTGCCGGGAAGCGGCAACTGTGTGGCCAGTCTATATATAGAGCCGCGCGTCGCGGCGCTGCCAGTGGGTGCGGTGGTTTCGGCGAGCCCTGTCGTGCGCTCCGATGGACGAACCTTCGACTTCAACTTCTCAGTCAGTAACTGGGCTCTGCTCTATTGGACGTCCACGCAAGTACGCGAGTGAGGATGAGGCGTCATCGGAGAGACGTCGCAATGTTTTTCGCATTCGTCTCCGTAGGGATACCCAAGTGCCCTTGATTTTTTTTCCAGGGCATGCCTTAAGCGCGATCAGCAGTTAGAAGAATATTGACACGTGTTTTGGAAAGTGTAGAAACTCTACCACAGACCTCTCCAGAAAGAAAGATGATACAGTATAAAGTATGGTGAATGCTTAAAATTTATATATATATATTTTTTTTTTCATTTAAAACTATTCTCGCGGACTACTTTCTGTGGCAATTAGGGAATAACTGCGGAGCCAGAGCACGCACTCCTGAATATTGTCCATATTATCATCCGCGTTAGTTTAAGGTGGAGAACAGGAAACATATACATCTTATTTACAACAGAAAAATAAATTTACATACAATACTGAACGTAAAACCTCACTTATTTTTTCTGCTTTTCGCTACCGCGTTTGGTTAAATGTGATACCATCGCGCGAGGAAGCTACGTTCACTCTCTCTCTGTTCCCTTCCCCTCCCCGATTACAAAATAAATTAGGGCGTCCTTAGAGAAATAGAGGGGGGAAAATAGTAGACGTTTGCTTATTCGGAATGGAACGGCAAAATACTGCGCAAGTACACAACGTCTTCGTCCAGTCTTCGCGCGGTTTTTTTTTCCCCTCGCATATTAACACAATAGCCAAGTTTCGCCCAACGTAAGAAGCGAAAAATGCGTGTCTTACTTCACCGTGGCTAGGCTATAGTATTACAACTATACTGCATTTCGGGTGGTGTTCTCTTTCTTTATTGTTTTAATTGATGCCTGATACAAACTTCTTGTACTGTCTGCATTTATTCCTCGTTCTTTTCAGTAGATTTGCAAGTTGTTGGTTAACGCCTATTCTGTCTACTTCCTTGTGTTTTTCTGCATGTTGAGGGCGACTGGCTTGTTGTGTGAACGCCTTTGACTGCATGGTGCCGTCCGCGCGCCTGCATGAATTCACCGCATCTCTCTAGCTCTAGCTCTAGCTGCTCTAGCTCTAGATGCTCTAGCATCTCCAGCTCAGCCTAGGTTAACCAGCCAGAAGCTTTTCTGGTTAACATCCTTGCCTTCTCGATTACAAAATAAATTAGGGCGTCCTTAGAGAAATAGAGGTGGAAAAATAGTAGACGTCCTCCTCATCTTTCATCCTCATCTTGTGTTTACGTCTCTCTTACATGTGCAAGCAAAATGAATCTTAGCCAGCTTGCCGAGCTGTTACGCTTGCTGTAGTGTTCACAGGAAAACTAACATATGCTGTGTGTTGTGCTTTTAATATGTAATTTGCTTACTTTTATGTTTTCCGTCCATTCATTACTGAGATGGAGGGATCCAACGACCGATTGCGAGAGCATGCGAATGCGGTTGAGGCAAAGTAAGGCACTACACGGTGTCGCTTTAGCTCGTTGTCTGAACAACCATGTTATTTCTATCATCTCAGCCAGGAAATTGCGGTGGTGGGCCACTCAAACGAAGCCTAAACGCTACCCAGAACAGCGACAGCTGGCTCGACATACGAACGATGACAACGAAGTCGAAAAAGACAACGACGGACCAGTGTCTGACTCGTTGCTGGTTGAATTCTGGTTGGTGATAAATATAGATTTTGCTTGCAATAACAATTGCGCTTAGCTTTCGTAGTATTGGCGAAACTTCTTCTCTGTAACCTCTTGTATGTCATGCGTGCCTCCGGGATCTGTGCGCTGCTGCGTTTTACTTTCAATAACAAGTTATAGATCCGTCTTTCGCTCAGGGCATGCTAGGTGGCGCCGCAGTACTGCAGCACAGCAATCACGTAGGCTTTGAAGCGCAGCGCGTTTAGTATCTGCGCCTTGCCAGCGGAAGCTGCTAAACCTGCACGTATAGAGTGGCGGTTGACGTGGCGGCAATAGCACGTACGTCAGCGGCACCCGCGTGCAAGTGATTTCTGAACACACTCATCACAAATTCTTTCACTCGCTGTTTTATGGACAGTACGTGACGCCATGGACGCAGCTTCTCTCTGTGCTTGCGCCCCAACATGGTGACTGCAATGACGTCGGCGCACCATGTTACCACGCGCACGTTGTTTTGATTTTTTGGCGGTGACCGGTTTTAATCGGATTATCGGTTGCAGCAGCCTCCTGATGTGCTAAAGTACCTCAAGGTGGCGGCCACGATGACGTGAACGCAAACCACCTATTGCGAGTAGTCTTTGCATCTTAGTGCCTTCTGCCAAGAACAAAGAAAAACATGCTGATAAAGGACATGGTGACGATTTGTTCGATAGACGCCGTGAAGTCCCCTTGATCACCCTCAACATTTGTTGATTTAAGTGCAAGAAGCGAGAGTTCCATTGTAAGGTACTACAGTTGCGCTTACATAGATGCGGACACGCACGCACGCATGCGCACACGCACACAAACACACACGCGCGCGCATAGACACGCACGCAACGTAATTTGTATTTGATTTTCATTCTAAGTTGGATTTCTCGTATTTGATAACTGGTGTTTTGCACGTCTGTATTCTAGCGTCAGCGTTTTTGCTAGCGCTGCTAATATACGATACCTGACGATACCATACCTGCAAGCCCGCATTGCTAATCTCGTCGACGGTCGCAAATCTTGTATTGGCTTCATGTAACACCGTTCGCGTGTTTCTTTCCCTCGCCTTCTGCGTCATCTTTCCGTACATTTGCCGTCTCCGCGCGCGCCTCGTGAATATTCAGGGGTTAAAGAAGACTAGATCAGAAAGAAAGCGCGCCAGATTGAACGGTCTCGGGAATCGAAGCCTCGCTGCTCGACGCACGGTCGGCCGTGTAGTATTGTGCGCGCCTTATAATCCCCGTTTTATATCGCTGCGCGACACGGCAGCACGTATATGACGCACGGAGCATAAACGCAAACAGCGGCGCGCTGACAAAAGGGTTCGGTTTTCTTTGCTCGCCCTCCCCGATGCTCCTTATTCCCCCTCCCCCTTTTCCCTCTTCTTTCCTAGAACAGTGCATATAGGCGCGCATAGAAAGGGCCCGTGTAAATACGGAGCGGGCGCCGTCGTTCTGCAGGGAAGACGACTGCACTGGGAAAATAACGGAAGTATGCGAGCGCGGTGAACAGGAGATAATGACCAGAATGCAGGCGCGCGGACAACGTTATCGGAAGGAAACAGGAAGCTTTTATTGCGCGTGAACTTGGAATGATGTGCTTAAAGAAAGAAAAAAACAGCTAACGACGACGAAAGAAAAAAAAAAAGGAAACTAAATACTTCTTTGTCGCGTAAGTCAGAGGGTGCGAAACTCTAATAAAAAAAAAGAAAGAGAGATAAACCAGGAAAAACAGCAAAAAGGAGCGCACTAATTTTTTTGTCAGTAATAGTACTGCTGCACCTTTTTTCTATGCAATTAGGGCTCTTGCACGTGTGAGCCACGCCTTTTTTTTTTTCTCTCTCTTCTGCTTTTGGGCCGTTTTTGGCCTTTGTCACGAAAGTCTGTGAAAGCCTTCTGCTGAAAGTGAAAGGAAAGCGAAGAATTGCTGCAAACCCAGTTGGAACGTAACCGAACGTACGTGATCTCGTACTTTCACCGGATCTCCCGTTATGCAAAAAAAAAAGAGGGAGATATGACGTAAACGTGCTATTTTCTGCCCCGTGCAAGTTATGCCCTTTGTTGACAAAGGAAGACGCGCGTATGGGTTGCTCTAAGGATGCATGTAAAACGTTTCCTCGATTGCAAACGAGACGTGATTTACGAGCTCCCATTGCGTTGCGGTTTTTCTGATCTTGGGCAGGCTGGCAATTGTTTCAACGATAGAGCACGCGAGCACCGTCTGGGAGTGCGCAGCGTCAACTGTAAAAGCTGCGGATGTAAGCCAGTACTGGAGAAACGAAGTTCCTGAATCGAGCCACAGATAAAACAGAGAGAGATAATAGAGGCTTACTACGTAACTAAAGGAAAGCAAAAATGCATCAGTACGCCGTCATTGTCACTTATTGATAAAGAGATAAATTTTTAAAATGGTTTCTTTTAGCCTTTGTAACGTCGCAATGTTACCCACCGTGGTTGCTCAGTGGCTATGGTGTTGGGCTGCTGAGCACGAGGTCGCGAGATCGAATCCCGGCCACGGCGGCCGCATTTCGATGGGGACGAAATGCGAAAACATCCATGTACATAGATTTAGGTGCACGTTAAAAAACCCCAGGTGGTCGAAATTTCCGGAGTCCTCCACTACGGCGTGCCTCATAATCAGAAAGTGGTTTTGGCATGTTAAACCCCATAATTGAATTTAATTAACGTCGCAATATTGCAGAAATGACATGACTGTTACGTTTCCTTAGGTTTTTGTTAAAGTTATGGTATAAATACTGCTTGGATGCTCAAAATAAACAGTTGGAAGTCAGCGCTCGGCTTCGTTTCTTCGTGTTCCTCCCCCTTCGTCTCGTGTTCTTTGCGCTGGTAAAAATTTGCCTCAAGGTCATGAACCAACTAACTCGCATCAGAGTCCTGCTTGAACATCGATATTGTAAAGCGCTGTACATTGCATTTCGTCTGAGGGAGAGCTTTGCTGATGCGAGTTTCAGCTCAAGTGAAATGCTTTGTCAGTACCCTTTACATCATTTGTGCAAAAGTCGCAAGACCCGCTTTCTCTCGATGTTTCCCCCCGCCCCTTATTATTCTGCCCTCCTTCTTCTATAGGGCTTTTCTTCTCCTCCGTCCCATTCTCTGCAGTAGGGGAACATGCTCTAGCTAACCACTCTGCTTTTCAACAAAGCGCTTCCTCTATCAGCGCGATTTTGACTGGGAAGTGAAATCGAGCACTGGTAAAGTTCTGTCTAAACTTAACTTTTACTACAGTACCTTTCGACACAGTTAAAAGGAAAATACGTGAAGTATAACCCTAGCACGCCCAAAGAAATAATATAGGCACCAAAATAAAAGAAAACTTCCTCTTTCGCAGTAAGGACGCACATGCACTGTTCTGCTCCTTCACAGTATGCCGAGTCAGATGATCGCCCAATTACTGCCAGCACGTCCAGCTTTTACTTCTTCGGCTGCGTCGTAGATCATACGCTTCACCGGCTGTATATAATGGCCTAGAGAACTATGAGGTCGTCTTTTGCCGTTCCATCACTGGTCGCCCAACGTTACGCAATTACAGCGAATTCGTCTCGCAATTAAGTCGTTTTGTGCAAATAGTCGTGAGAAGAACATAGGCATGTTAAATTTTAATCGACAACCTAACCTGTAACAGTACTTCTCCGCCAAACGCTCTAAGCAGTCTTGTCACTGCGCATTATTTGAATGAGCTGCACCCAAAGTCACGACTAAGTACCCTCGACTAAGTGCGTTAGGGTTCTGCGCACGGTTCGAAAAGTAGCGGAGGGCAGTGCTGACAAGAGCAAAAGTGAGCTAAATAATCTGACTTGGCGCTGAAGAACAAAAAAAAAAGAAAGCAAAAGAAACAAGAGACCCAGTGCCGAGTGTTGAGTTTGGGGAATGGAAAGGAAGTGTCTCGCGTACTACTGGAGCCGTCGTCGCGTTCAGAGAAGGGGGAAGCGTCTCGTTTAATCTCGAAGTCCGCTCCGATGAAGGAAGACTGCTTAGCGCGCTCTTTTTTTTTTTTCGGAGTGTCGTGGCGCGCATGCAGATTTGCGCGTGTTTATATATTCTCAGAGATGTTCCCGGAATCGATATATACGATCGATTTCCGTGGTCACGTCCCCGGCATCAACCTCTTTCTCTCTCTACCTTATCTTCGCCTTTAACCTCCCCTCCCCCGAAGCCGTTTATGCGTTACGTTTGTCTTATCCGTTCGATACTTCCTGTTTTTATTTGAGCACAGTTCTTAAAAGGACGATGGGAGCAGGAAAGGGGCAACGCAGTGGGAGAAGGGGTGGAAGGGAGAGGGATGGGCAAATGAGGACTTCCGCAGGGAGCACGCACGCCTTGCCTTGTTTGTAATACCAGCTGATCACATTTCTTATAGGCGCTAATCTGTGCTCGTTTTAGCGCGCTTTGTATTTTTTTCAGTAGCCTATTTATGGTTTTTCCTTTCTTTCTCTTTTTTTAGAGATGGAAGGGGAAGTCAGCTTGTTCTATTTGTAGCCCACTTCGTGTCTTTATAATGGTGAACCAGCGCAGAAAACGAAGATAGGCGGAAAGAATGAACAGGCACCATATTCTTTCTTTCTGTCTTCGTTTTTCTGTTCTATTCAAAAGTCACTTCAAGCCGTCAGAAGCCGTGTCTAACCAGCCAGCCCCGCATTTCACGCCCCTCTTCGTGCCTGCCTATTTTTTTATGAGTGCGTATGAGCGCACTGCATGGAAGTTGGGGGGGGGGGAGGGAGGGGGGGATAATTGTGCGCTGTTAAAAAATATATATAGAGAGAGTTTGGAGCGTATGTGTCCATCTACGGGCTTGAACTTTTTCGGAGGCGTTGTGGACTTTGGCTTGTGCGCGGCGATCAGGACCCACGAAGCACGTTCGGTATTCGACAATTATTGGGCCGCGTACCCAGCTTTTAGCTTATGGTCGACGCTGAGCGCCAAGATGGCAGTCGTTGTGGCATGCCATAAGCTTTTAAGTCGTGCTCATCCATCCGCGCCGTCTCTTTCGTTCAATGCCTGTTTGCATAGTCAACAAGTATTCTCGTGCTTCCCTACCGGGGGCAGTTAAACTTCGTTGTAACTAAATGGGCTATAATGAAGTAATGGATATAGCGAAGTAAGTGCAGCTCCTTTTATTGCACATGTTCGCTCTGACTGAGCGCGGGTCGAATAAGCGATACTCTATCCACTCAGTGCGAGAACTCTCAATAATGACCTTGAACGCGTGGCAGTAATGCCGCATTATTGTCATCGATTGCGTTTAGAACATACATAATGCGTATACACAAACTTCGTGGTCTGTTATCACAGCTAGAATATTAGTAGCTTCATCATCAAAGCGTTCTCCTTACATCTGTGCATATGCGGCTGAAATACCTCGCATCTGTTATAAGTAAGGAAGCATTATATGCCCCATTACCGAAAGCCCGTCGTAGCCAGCGGCGTGACCGAATGATGATACCAAAAATGACCGACCGTGCAAATAGTAAAAACACGTGAAGAAATGCTAGGATTGATGTCAAATTTCTCAGTTAGGTTCATGTGCACAAGTTACATTAATGGCTTTGAAAAGAAAATTTTGGTGAATTTCGGTCTGGGTGGGAATCGAGCCCGGGCCTCCGGACTGAGGGACGAGCATGCTTTCCCGACGCCATGATGATGAGTGGCGGCTGCGCTGGTATGGCTGTCTAATGGTGTAGCCTAGTGCGTGCGTCATTGGCCGCGTGATGGCGTAGCAAATGGGGACGAGGTGGCGCCACGTCATGAGTGTATAACAAGAGCGCGTTCATGACGTTCCGAGGTCTGCAAACGTTATAGTGCTTTCGGATTCCCACTCGTAAGCAGTCTTAAGTGTCCCTGCCGATTTTTTTTCTCTGCAACGCCTTAGGGAATCGGCTCAACGCCTAGGACAGTACACGTCAAGCTATAAACGCTGATGGTTTTTCAACGGAAGCGTACATGCCCCGTGCGTGAAATCGACGAGATATGTGCGTCGCCGGGAGGGAAGCAAGCGCCGGAGGCGGAATGCGCCTGGAGGTGGAGAATAGAATCGCACGCCGGAGAAAGTATGGAGGAGCACGCTGAGCGCGCGGCAAAGCAACGCCACCTAGAGGAAAGTCTAAGTGGCGTTGGGCGAAGCGGGGAAAGAGAAAGGAGGTGAAGCGTCGCGGAGGAGGAGGGTAGGCGAAGGCACGCTGGGTTGACCTCCTGTGGCAGTAGCTACGGGTTCTGTGTGCGATGTGGATGTACCGGCTTCGAGCGACGCAAGCGGTGGCAGTCCGAGCGCGTGTCGACCGACCTCGGAGTCGTTGCCAACCGCCGGGAACAAGCTGAACAAGTCCGGCAAAAGGCGCGTGCTTGGCGTAGCCAGGAGACTCAAGAAGAGGAAGGAGAAGGGAAAAAATGAATAGTGTGAATAGTACATCATCAAATTGATGGAAATAATAGACTGTGCATTTATTTACAGTGCCTTATCATGTTTACTATTGTCACTTCACACTTTATAAAAGTCGAAAAACGTACATAAAACATACAAAATAAAAATAAGCCTTGAGACCACCACACTTAGACAAAATCAAAACATTAAAACATTCTAAACCTAATGCACAAAGAGGGAACAGCACCTTTACGCTTGCGCGTAACCCTAGTTCACGAAGTGATACGTCACCGTAACTTTTTCCTTCTGTCTCATCTTGTGCACCGTTTAGGTACGACGCCTACAAGGTACGTGGCGGCGCTCTCATAACGCCGGCGTTGTTAGACGCCTGGAGTTGTTAGACGCTAATCTGGATATCGCGAGAGGCAGCGTGTGGGTGACATGTGGGCTCTGTCCACAGCAGTAGCCGCAGACAGACCTCCCAGACGACGCGCGCTACTCTGGAGCCATCTCGTAGCCATCGTCGCCGCATTACGCTTTTCGTCTCACGCTTTCCTTCTCCTCCACTTTCCGCTTCGTGGTTCCTCTGCACCCTCGTCCTCCGCTTTCCTCCGCGCCTCTTTTATCCCCCGCTGCGCTCCACGTTCGCTCTTTTATCCTTCGCTGTGCTCGTTCGCTCCCTTACGTCGACGCCGACGCTCGCCGCAAGAACGGGTGCCCTAAAAGCTGCGCTCCAAAACGCGTCGGTCGGAAGAAACGAGTTATGTGGTGGCGTTGCAAAAATCATTCACAGGCGTATGTCAATGAGCGACTGATACATCAAGGGCAGCGAAGCTGTATATGCGGGAACTCGCTACCTTCTTCTGCAGTACTGTGGGTCTGTTTGCTGGCTGTTCTTATAGTGGTGGTTCATAACCTGAGCCCTGGTCGCACACGGTCGCTCCGAGGCTCCCGTACAGACTGTGTTACAGGCTGTTCTCGTACACCGCAGCTGTACAAACTCCTACAGCTGAGCTCCAACGTAAAGGAACCGGTAGCAACAAAAATTTCGTTGCTGTCTACTCCTGTGTAGTCTGGGTGTATAATCAGTCTTGCCCGAGATATATATTTCTCTGAAACCTTTCGTCGAAAGTCTTGTTCTGAACCTCTACAGGCATGAATTACCTTGTTAATATTTTGCTCGTATGCCGCCTTAGTTTCGTCTGGGTCTGTCAGATAGCTGAGAAGAAAGATACCTGGATGAGAGGTACCTGAGTCTTCGCTAGCCTTGATTGATTCTCCATGTTAATACACCTCTCCTCCCATTGCTGCTTACATAGCTCTGGTGCATGCTGCTCTGGGCCTCTGTTTAATCTGGCTATCCTCCTCCTGATTGTCCGGTTGACTTTCCCATCTCCTTTGTAGCCCTTCCTTAACTTCATACATGTGCGGGAACCTACTTTCTGTTACTACTAACAGCTGTTCTGGTGGAACTGTTTGTGTAGCCGCCGTCTCCTCTTTCGTTAACTGTTCAGTTCATTCTTCGAAGTTTTTAATTTTCCCCCTTGTATCCTGTGTAATGTCCCAGAAATTATCCCAGTCTACAATTTTGAGCTTTGTTCTTGCGCGGTCCCACCCTGACTGTTATTTCTACTATACTGTGGTCGCTGCCCAGAACTTGCTATGCATTTATCCACTGCGTGTCCGTTATGTTTCTGGTGAAACTAAGGTCTGGCTTGGTGCGGACGAAAACACTCGTGCCTCTCCTTGTGGGAGCTCAAGGATCGGTTACGAAGGTTAGGCCATCCTCTTGCGCGTCTAACCAGAGGTTTCCGGCTTTGGGATTCTCGAATTTATAGCCCCTTGCCGCGTGTTGAACACTAATGTTTCCCTCGATTACTACCGCCCGATTACTCGCTATGGCGAGGGTTTTACACCGCCGATTACTGTAAACGTTGAGGAGAAAGAGGCTGCCTAATAATTTCCGTCTGCCTATAATCTCTATTAAGACATTGTCAATACCCCCTCATTTTCGTGTCGTGTGGCACCAACGTAAGGTTTCGCTTTACTAGTGTGGTTATGGCCTTCGTCTCCCCTTCGGCACCACTAAGCGGCTTGTATCCTGGTAATTTTGCTAATCGTCTGTTCTTGTATCACGATCTCTGGGTTTTCTTTGTTAATCTTGTTGCTGTAGATTGAATCTTTTTCTATGATATCTCCTACAATTCCGCTGCCAGAGCGTGCATGTGTCGCGTCTATCCATGGCGGCGTTACAGTTTTCCTGCTCCCTCGATCGGTTAGTACCGGGAGTTTGATGTAGGACTTACCTGTCGTTTTGATGAGACCACCCCCACTGGACTGTGGCCCTCACCCTGCTATTCTTGTTTCTACATCTGCGATGCGTGTAACTATCACATTAAGCTGCCGCTGTATTTGTTGCATCATTATTGCGTCCACTTCCTCTATTTTTGCCTATTCAGTCACTTCGCGCCTTCCTAATGTAGAACCCTACTGTCCAGACTGTGGAGAGGCGTACTGATCCTTATCCCATATGCTCTGGCAATGCCCTGCGTTACGCAGCTCATCGCTAGCCACTCTAACCGACTGGGAGGCAGCCCTTAAGACCGGCGACTTCTCAGAACGACTAGGGGCTGTCCAGAGGGCCTGGGACAGGGCGGAGGACCACGATCTTCCGACCCCGACGTGTAGCGACCCGCGACGGCTATACGGGGACTCCCTGAAAAGGAAGGTACCCTAACGCGGTTCCTCAGGACCATTAGTAAAGTTCTTTGTCTGTCTGCCTCGATTCTTTGCAAGACCTCTTCCTAACGTTCCAGAAGTGTACTAGCCGGTTTGGTCTTTTTTTTCACTTTTTCCCTCTGTATCTTCTGTGGCTTCACGTTTAGCCGGAGTAGCTACATCCTCCTCCATGTTTGTTTCCTTTTCCTCCGCTACAACTTTCGTGACTTCTCGGTTTTATACCGTTCCTTTCCTAATTCTGTTATTCTCCTCTTTGAGCTTTCTTTTCTCCTGTTTTAATGCGGCGTTACTTTGATTGTATTGTACCGTAATCGGCCTGATCTGTGCGAATTCGCACAGATCAGGCCGAATTCTTTCTCCAGCTCCCTGATTTTACTTTGAGAAGCAGGCTCGGCTCCCGCGCGCGCCCTGGAAGCCGCGTCCGCCCACCAGTTCACCTGTACGGGTCCTCCGGAGCCGTTGCTGGAAGCTGATTCTTCCTTGTCGCTCTGGGATCTGTTGCCAGACGTTGAGCGGCTCTCCTATCTTCTCTTGAGTCTAGGGAAGGATACCGATCTGTCTCGTCCACGAGTATGTTGTCATCCTGTCTGTTGCCCCTCTTGTTGTATTCTGACTAGGCGATTCCTAGTAAATTGAGTCCGTAGTCGGTGACCCTAAAGCCACCACGCGGAATCACGATTATCTTGTAATCCTCCTTCGGCAAATTGAGCATTTTGCTTGCCGTGATGACTTGCCGTACTTTCTGGCCCTTATTCAATTTGTTCCTAACCAAGACCTCGCTTAGGATGCGTTTTCCTTGGTTTTTGTTTCCGGGAACCCCTGATTCCGCGTTGGCTTGCTTGCCTTTCCCCACGGTATGCCAACGAGGTTCTTTGTCGTACTCCTCCGTTATATACTCTTCCTCCACGCTCACGACCTCCATCTTGCGGCGCTAGCCTGAGGTAATTAGGCTGTTCGAGGCGCCCAGGTCAGCCTAGTCATCGGTTCAGGCCGAACTCGCTGCGGCGAGAACAATGGCGCCGAGAGTGCGCTGGTTAGGCTTAATTGCCGAGCCAGCGTGGCGTGGCTCTTCAGAGAAGTGATCAATGTCCCAAGACTAATTGGTCTATCTACTTGATTCGGATATACAGGTGTTCCTTGGAACTTCTCGCTCCTTCTCATTGAGGATTGTGGACGGACTCTTAGATCACACGCCGTGAACATTCGAAATCGGCGGAGCCGAGTACGCGACCGTACTCCGTGGTCCCCTCTCCTTCTCTTGTGGATTAGTGGCTAAAAAAATTGTTTAAAAAGCGCTAAGAAGGTGTCTGTTCGTGTGAGGTGTACGCCTGGGCAACTTTTATTTTGTGTACTCATTGATAATTACGCGTCAAAGTGAAAATTCGACGCTCTTACGAAGAGATAAAGATAGAGGCTGCGTAGCTGATTGCGACCGAGCACGCTACCGCACTCCTGCCTTCGCCTCACGAGAACGGCTGCAGAACTCCTCTAAACAGCTTCGCTGCAGGACGTAACAGCTGTTTTAAGGAAGAGTTCAGCGAAGTGCGGGCACTCCCCAACGGGCTCTCGAGAATAATGCATTCTTTCGGCTCCAAGTATAGCGACGTATGCGCCGTGGGCCTCAGAGGACTGCTTCTTTCTCAGCGACGTGACATACGAGGCAATATGCGGCGGCGTAATTTTTAGACGGCGTCCGCCGACTATTTATGTTTTTATTACGTTAGACGGCAGTGTGACTCTCTCCGTACTGCGCGCGACGGCACAGGAGAGCGCGTATGTCATTTCAATTTCCAGAGCCGAATAATGCCGGGCTGTCCAGATGGCCACGAGAAATTTAATATACACGGGGGGAAACCCGCGAGGCCGTAACATCTGCCGTGGTGGCAGTGTGGATAAATTGACCACTTTCTTTGAGGACGTGTCTGCGAATATGACACGAGGAATGGCCTCCTCGCGCAGCGAGTTTTCGGATTACCCTTATTGCATTGGTTTTTTTTTCTTCTTCTCATGCGTATTATAGGGATGGCAAGAGAGCAGCTGTAAAACGTCCTCGTTGAACGACCAGTTTGCGTGCCCGAATTCTCTCTAATAAACTCTCTATGAAATGCGACAAACGCAGTGGTCTGTGGCATCCTGTACCGTATATATGCGATTACAATATACGCGTTTTCTCTTTCTCTCTTTCTTTCTTTCTTTCTTTCTTTCTTTCTTTCTTTCTTTCTTTCTTTCTTTCTTTCTTTCTTTCTTTCTTTCTTTCTTTCTTTCTTTCTTTCTTTCTTTCTTTCTTTCTTTCTTCGCGGTGTTGAGTTATAGTCATGAAATACCGAACAGAAAGTCCAGAAAGAAATGAAAAACCAGAGTGGTGGCGACGCTCCTTTTATCTCCTGAATTTTCTGCACCAGCTCTCCATGACCTCTTCGATTTTGACGTATTCTCGGGGCTAACGAACTGCTGAATATTACTGAAGCAGTATTGAACTACGTTCGAGCGTAAACAGAAATTATGTGGACAACTCAACCTAGGCAATTTTAGTACTTTCCTGCATGCATAAAAACGGCTAAACTATTATAATATATTGCCGAATTCGAGACGTACGTCGTATTGACGTTAACGATATCGCAGATTGGATTGGATTGGGCGCGATAACCAAATAGGGGACTTTCGCCTCTTATACGGTCGCCACTCTTACAATCTAGAAAGCGCGAAGCGTTTTGAAATAATAGTGAACCTACAAGTAAAAGGGATTTTGCGTTTCAATTTATTGCGCCTTTAATACGGTGTCGCGTCGGGGCCTAAATCGACCCGAGCGAGACGATTCTCTCCTGTACTTGGTTGCGCACGATCGTTACCGTGTAAAAAAACATTTATAACACACGAGGTCGTTTAGCCGCCATGGGACTCGTGGGTGTGAAAAAGTTTGCCTATTCTTCGTGCTAGTATAAGCATCGTACGCTCTTGCGGCGTTATTTGTCACGCTTTATTTTTCGACATTTTCGTGCGCGCATATTTTTCCATGGTCCCTGCGCGCATGCATCGTCACTGCGATATGTTGCATTTTCAACCCGATACATTATCGAAAGTAATCACCTTTCAAGAAGCTGCGAGGCTGTTTGAAGACGCGAGGGAGAAGTTCTACCTATTCATTGCCATGCTGTTTGCGCCATCATACTCCTAGAGACTGATTTTTCCGGTGAGCGGCGACGTTTAGCAGTACTTGCCAATCTCCACGAATCGCTCCGTGTATGGTGAGACTGGACTTGGTGGAGCGGGGGCATCCTACGCCCGACAAGGCGAGGCTCTGTCTCGCTACCTTACTCGTGCTGCTTCGTGTTCGGTGCTAGCGAAAAGTCACATGCTTGCGCTACGTGATGTGGCATACTTACCCAAGGCAAGTTCACCTGAGACGCTCGGCTTAGCAGTCGCCGGTGTGCCTTTGCAAGGCTACATCGGCCTGTCGCTAGCGCCGCCCCCCCCCCCTCTCCTAAACTTCTAACTTCTTTCGCTCCCGCGATTTCCTTTCTATAATTTCTTTCCTACGTCGGTGGCCCCCTGCTCTAAGTAGCCGCCGCTGTCACCGGTTTAAGGCCTCCCATTTCGATTCGTGGCACTGCTACGTCGGCATTTGTGCCGAAAAGAAGGGAGCGAAGAAAAAACCCGCTCGCTAATGGTGCTTAGCTGTTGCGATGGGGATGTTGCCGAGAGAAAAGTTCACCGTTCCTGCGCTTCGTTTTCTCCTTCGTGCACTTCGATGCGCACTTGCTGTCAGAGTGTTTCGTCTCCTGTATGTCGTTGCCGCAAGCTTCCTACGGTCATCGACTTCCGGCCACTTTTTGTTTTGTTTCGTTTTTTGTTTTCCTGTGTCTCCGCGGTGGCGGTTTCCATTCGAAGCTATACGGCTGCCGCTTTATTTGAACACCTAAATATACAGAGCAGCAGTTCCGGACCCAGTCACGGCATCTCGATGGGGGCGGAATGCAAAACGCCCGTGTCTCGTGCATGGGTGGGGGGTGGGGTAGGGGGGACGTCAAAGACCCCTGGTGGTAAAAATTGATTCGCAGTCCCCCACTACTGCGTGCCTCTTTCAATCAAATCGTGGTTTTGGCACGTAAAACCACAGAATTCAATTCAAAGCAGTTCCGGACGCTGCATCGTGAATAAAGAGAAGGGAAAGGGCTGTAAAACGCAAAAGCGACGCGTGAATGCGACTTCTCCTCGCGCCTCATATATTATTTTTGTTGCTGAAGATTTTCTTCGCTCAAAGCAAATATGCGTCGCTATTGCGCTTGCTTCATTCATTATTCATGGAAGGCACACAAGATAATGCCGCTAGAATTGAGCGGAATAAGATTCTGTGTTGTAGGTTTATTTATGTACCCAGAACAAAATTTTAATCTCCGTTGTATTTTCTTGTTCTTGTTTTTAATACGAAGCGCTATTGGTATCGATCCTCGTGTTTTTTGCATGTCGGGATAGTGTGGCCCAATTTTAACCGATGCAGCACTGCGTAACCAAAGAATACCTTACGACATAAAACTTCTACATATAACAGTGTCGTCTCATTGGTGCTCTAAGTCACACATACCTCATAATGGAACCAGCCATTATAGCTAAAGGCTTATTTGGTTTTCTTAAGTTTACTATTTTTGGGGTATCGTGCTCTCGGCCCGCTCGGTGTTAACTAATGAATAATTTATTTTATTTATTTTCATACTCTCAGGTTCATAAGGCATTACAGTGAGGAGTGGAGTTGCAAAATATGAGTAACAGCGTTTTTGAAGGTGGCAGCGTCAGTTATGGTAGCACTGGGAGATGGAAGGTGGTTCTATCATTTGCTGGTCAGGGGGTTGAAAGAATGAGAGTATGCGTTAGTTCGGCGTGTGGCAACAGCCACTTTGTAGTGATGATAACCGCGAGACGAAGTGTGGTTCGGTTGAAACAGGAGTTCCTCTTTCAATGTTAAATTGGTGCGATAAAGCTTGGGAACATACGAAAACGGGAAAATTCACGGCACGATGACAGAACAGACAATATTGGCCTCCATTGAAGAAACGCTGCCAGTACGCAATAAAGTGAAAAATAAGAAGCGAGCAGCTTGCTTTTGAACTGATTGAAGAGTGTTGAATAAAGCGAGCAATTAAAGTGGGTGTGTGTGCCCATTCCTGGTCAATTCACCAAGATGGATGTGCACCGCTGGAACACACGGGGTATAGAAGCCCTAAATCTGTTTATGTATGCGTCGTACTTCTTTACGTATAACGCCTGTCATCGCCATTCTTATGTCGAATACATCGCTTTCGCCCTACGCATTACATGACCTGCCCAGCGCCATATTTTTTTCTCTCTTAATGTCAACTAGAATATCGGCCATCATCCGTTTGCCAATTATCTGATGGCAGACAGAGATAGACCCATGGGTACCCATGCCCTGGCACTCTAGCCGGACGGGAGCGCCACTGAAATATCGCGCAGCAATGGAGGTCGAAAATTTACGCGAGATATTGTGCGCCACGCAGACTCTGAGAGTAGTGACGCTCGCACATGTATTTCGGAGGCCACAGCGGGCCATAGTGAAGGGGGTGAAAACAAAGTTGTGCACACCGAAAAGATGTACTCGTTCTTGACAAGGCTGAAGCAACGATTGAAGTTCGCTGTGAGCTGCGGCTGTCTCAGTAAAGGAGTTCAGACCGAGAGAGAGAATTAGATGAACTCAGCGATTCCTTTCTTTTCTTTCTTGTTCGTTTTTTGTCTGATATTTAATACGTGGTTTCTCTAAACAGCAAATGCAACCTGACATTTACGCGAGTTATCCGCATTATATATTGGAATTGTCATCATCATAATAACGCAGCGATAACGCCACCGTCAGCAGTAGCGATGCATGAACCTGCGATCGCCGCTTAAAGAAATGTATCACTTGGAAGTAGCGCACCGTCCGGCCCTTATGTTCGTGTATTTGGTGTCTTCCGCGTCCACCGCTCTGTGACCGAAACATTGTTCTCAACCAGCGCCGGACTGAACCAAACTAACATCACGGCACCTTTCATTCTACCTACCTCCATGTCGCTCTCACTTTCATTCCCACTTTTACGCTCTTTCCTATCATCTAGCTTTCGAGCTACCGCGTAATAGCTCTGGCGACCGCACCTAGCACAGCAGCTAGGCGCCTCTTTCAATATACACTTGAAAGTCTCTGCCACCCTGCTCCTTTCAGGGGCACCCCCTTTTATATTTCGTTCGCTCTTCTTTCCAACCGAAATCTTGGGCTGCGGAATCCCGAGTTACAACCGCGAGCAGTCGCGGTTGCTATCGACCCGCGTGCCTGCACGATAAAAAGGCGCCGCGCCGGGCGAAGACGCTCGCGGTATGAAACGCGCACGGTCATACACCGCGAGCATTAATTACGCTAGCCGTCGGCGCTGACGATCGGAGCGGTTCGACCGGAATCTCACTCGGCGCCCGGAGGCACGTTGATCGAAAAAAAAAGAAAGGGGAAAAAAAAAACTATCTGCGCTTGCACTCGGCTTGCTCCCCCCGCGTCTTCTCGGCGTCGAACCTCAAGTGCTCCTGTTTATCTTCGGCCGTGGGCGAGCTAAGCATTCCACCGGGCAGACCTGCCGAGCGAATGTCGATGCGTGGCGGTCCGTGATCGTCGTGCCGATGCCGGCGACGACGACTTGGACAGGCCGTGCCAGTCGGCCGATGCTCCGCAGGGCTGCGGTATGCTGTAGTGCGCGTTTGGAGAGACTCCGGCCATGCCTTCGGGTTTACTTGCATCGGCGCGCGTTGTTGAGCAGTGACGTTACTTGAGTGTGGTTTTTGCTCATTTGTGTTTGCTCTGTGTGCGGGTAATTTTAGTTTTCTGGTTGGGACATTGAGAGACTTTCGTCATTCTTGCTTTTCTTTCAACTCAGTGCCTCTATACTGGGCGCTAGGCTGCATTGAATCTCGCCGCTTATCACCGATGGTAAAAAGGAACCTTTACGCCTGGGCTCTAATCGAAGAGGCTTTCGAGTCGACTTTCTGATTAAATGATTTTTCGAGTAAACTTACTGATTGAACTATATCAGGGATGCCGTCGTACGGTGATGTGGCAGAGATGCTCGCGTTTTTTTTTACATCTATGAATTTAATAACCAGTATACTATGGTTATTTCTTTCTTAGCATTATACCTGTCCTAACCGTCTGCACTTGTTACCGTGAAAGTCTGTCAGCTATGTTCTACAGGAAACCGAACATGATCACCTGTATCTTCATACTGTACAGTGTAACGGTCAAAATGCATGCTTTTAAACTGTACCCAGGCACATTCATGGGCAAGCAAGAGGAGGTACGGAGTTAGGACTTGTCAGAGAGTAGAACTGAAAGCTCAACATCTTGGTATAATCAGCACAGTCATAACTAATAAGTAAAATGTTGTAATTCGAGGTCAAGTGAAGCGCAGTATTTAGCAGCGCCGCGGCTGTCAGCGCAGCAGTCATTTTCAGCTCTGTCGTTGCCGTTTTTCTTGCCGCCGTCCTTATCGTCGTGCGTGCCGTGCAGTTAAGAGCTTCTACCAGTAAACGAAATGTGTATATTTTCCACTAAACCGTCATCAATAATCGATAATTACAGTCATCGCGTAATCGATAAATGAGACGCTTAATCGGTCAGTCGTTCAGTACAATCAACCGAAATAAGGCAGAATCCCGTTGATGCTGGTTTATTGGCATCTGAAGCGAGGCAGCGACAAATAGCCATCTAGTCTGCTTGAGTCAATCCGATGTGCTATTCATGCTTTTCAGTCTAGCGTTTTGTCTAACTCTTCTCAATCATTTTTTTTTCTTCCTTGAGAACGCTGAACTTGCCTTCATCGTTGTGCATCCTTCTTTTATGTCATCATCACCACTCATCCAGCGTTTGCATACCCCCTCCCCCCCCCCCTCTGCCGATCCTTCTGTGCAGAGCAGCAGGCTGGAGCACGCTCGCTCAGGCCGACCTCCCTGCCTTCCTTCAAATAAGTTCTCTATCTCTCTTCCTTAAAGGGAAGCTGAAGAGTCTGTCGAATTGAATAAGACGCTCATATACGGATGCGGGGAACCTTATAAACCATGAAGGTAAAATTTTGGGGGGGATTTTTCACTTAGGAGCGACGCAATCGTCAGTTAAAATTGCGCTGTAGCTCCGCCCCCCGTCGAGCGCCACGCGCTGCTGCTGACGCTGACGATGCGAGCGGAGACCGGAAACCGCGGCTTAGTGACGTCAACACTGGTGTTCCGCTCCTTCGCAGTCTCCGCGACCGTGCCTGCACCGGGCTTATTTCTGCGTGCGTCCTAATCTGCTTCGCTGGACCCTACATTCCTTTATTTGTGTGTATATAGGAGTGGTAGCTGACGTGCGCAGCATCAATTGAGCTTGTAGGCCGATCATGCCGGCGTTCTGTGCACCCTACGCTTGCACGAACACCAGCGGCCGCGACGATGTTCCGATGTTCCATTAGTTCCTGCAAGACAAGAAGCTTTCAGCTAAGTGGGAGGCTGCTGTGAAGGGAAACAACTTCAAGCGCTCAAGAACAAGTGTTGTGCTCTAACCACTTCCGTGGCGATTACTACCGGAGTTTATCAATAATGCGTGCCTTGGGTTCTCCTAAAAAAAATAGTTAGCACGCTGAACGGAAGGTGCATGTTTATGGCCCACCCTTGACGCAGGTTTCATCGCCAAGCGCCGCGAATTTTCTATTCGCACGTGTGTTGTGAAACAGCCGGCATGCAGCTACCATAACGCAGTGCAAGCGTAAAGTTTGCATGTGTTGGAAAGCCTGCTCACGCCAAGACGCTGCACTCTCCCTTCTCTCGCACACATAACAAACCGACCATCTCACGTAGCCGACGGAATTCGCCGGTTACGAGTAGCGTGCGGATGGGATGAAGGTTCTATACTACACGTGCCACAACAGCCGGTAAACTTTTCCCGCGTTTAAACCGTCTGTGTAGATTGCCGACAGCTTTGGGGCAGTGCACAAATGCTGAAGATCGCATAACCGCTTACGTTCTAAGAGGAGGCATGCAGGAACATAACACTACAGTTGTTTGCCCGGAAACGTACTCACTGTAACGCTGAATGCAGCTTAGCAAAAAACATACTCGCCAAAGAACATTTCCAACACAAGGAGATACTAACACTTCGCCTTCGTTCGCGTGGAAAGCAGTGCTTGCACCAGCATTTTTTGCTTCTTGGAGAGGCCGGCTCTTCGCAATCGGCTCGTACATGTAGTATGTAGAAGTATGTACGTACGTGTAGTATGTACAAGTATAAACCCCTCATACAAGTGATCTTGCACGCGACAGCGACAGCGCTGCAAGCGAGGCGATGGCTGTCGCGTTCACTCGTCGTCTGCAAGCCGAGCCATTGTTGACGTCACGAGGCGCCCGACCAATCACAGGCGGAAACGAGGCGCGCGAGCTGGTCGTGTTTGCTGCTGCACTTTTCGTCGAAATAAAATATGTTTGCGCTTTCTTTCACTCAATTTCGATGCGATATTCGAATTCAGAGGGTTGAAAACCACGGCGTACTGCTCTTCGCTCATGTTTTCTGGAAAACCTTTCAGCTTCCCTTTAAGACTTCTCTAGCTACTATGTACTGTTAACCTATGTGTGTATCCTTCCCTGTTTTTTTTTTCTTCCCAATAACGCACAGAACAGTTAACAGGCTCAACGCGAAGACACTTAACGGAGCCCCCCGGTGTCATTCAGCTCGACGTTAGCCGAGAGCCAGCACCGATCGGCATGCCTCCGACTGAGCGTTCCTACCGCGACACTGAGCGTTGTTCGAGTGAGCGTGGCGAAGTCGCTGCGTCCCCCCACCCCTCCACCCCCCTCTCGCGCGGGCCTGCGTCGCTGCCAGCCGCGCAGAACAAATACGCATGGCGAGCACGTCGGCGCCACATTCGTGACCTGCCGCCCACCCCCGACGCTCCCTTCTCTCTCTCTCCTCGCGTGCGTCTGTTCGGGGCGCTCCCCGCACCCTTGATTGAGCCCCCCCTCCGACTACATTTCGTCACCCCGGACGTTCTTGAATCCCGAGTGTTTCTGTCACGGGCTGCGCCAGGCGCGGGCTCTTGTTTGACGGTCCCTTTGTATGCGAAGCAGAAGGATGACGGTAAACAAGACGTGATGAACGAGGAACAGGGCTCGAATAACACGGCTCGTCGTGCGAGGCCTAGAGAAGCGGAGCTCTGCCGTTGTCGACTGGGGGGAATCGTGTCTAACTCTTCTGCTGTCCTCCGTCGCAAATATCAGTCGGGTTGTAATTAAGACACTGACGGCGATTATTAACGTCTCCGTTGTTGCTCTTTCCTCTTCGAGCCTCTCTCTCTCTCTCTCTCTCTCTATCTCTCATGTTTTTTAGAGCGCAGCTCTTTGGCGTCCGTTCCTGGGTTTCGCGTCGTCGTCGTCGTCGTCGTCGTCGGCGTTGTCGTCGTCGGCGTCGGCCTCGTAACCAGCTCGCCGACGAATCTGCTGCTCCGCCGCCGCGCATGCGCGCTGTCGGCTCTCCGGGCGAGGGAGGATGATGGAAGGGAGGAGGAGAGACTATGGAGGAGGGCTGGCTACACAAATGGCTCTTTGGCGTCCGTTCCTGGGTTTCGCGTCGTAGCTCGCCGACGAATCTGCTCCGCCGCCGCGCATGCGCGCTGTCGGCTCTCCGGGCGAGGGAGGATGATGGAAGGGAGGAGGAGAGACTGTGGAGGAGGGCTGGCTACACAAATGGCTCTTTGGCGTCCGTTCCTGGGTTTCGCGTCGTCGTCGGCGTTATCGTCGGCCTCATAACCAGCTCCGCCCCCCTTTCATCCCCCCAGCGCTAGCAGCGACCGACTGATACCGCTTTCGTGAGTCCGCTACCGCACTCACGAAAGACGTCGTGCACTTCCTGCAACTCGCATTAACCGTCCATCGATCCACACCGATGTTAGTAGTGGGGGACTTTAATGTTGACATAAAGACAAACAGCAATTTCCTAACACTTATGCCGGAGAACATCCCGTTCCTCTCGCTCGTAACGCGTCCCACGGCTGTGACAACCTCGCGAGGCACTTGTATAGATCTCGTCTTTGAGAATCAAGCATTGGTGTACCAAGTCAAACATATATCAGTCTATTTCTCCGACCACAAAGCTTCCTTCATGACTGTCAAGAACTGTTAGTGGAGTCTTTGTTAAAGGAATACGTGTGAAAAATAAAAAAAAATTCTGTGATAGCGCATACATGTGTTGCTCGATTTCTTTGCCTCAATCTATCGAAAAGGTGAAACAGCTTATTTGCTGCGCTCAAATTTCGCATTAGGAAGTAACGTAATCGTCGGTAATTTTTTTGTTTTTTTTTCAGTGGCCCTTTGCTCTGCTTTCTCTGTCGGCTTTAGGAATTGCGTGCTCTCTTTAAGTGCGAAGGAAAAAGGCATAACCGAGATAAAACAGAACGTCTTTATTTTCTTATTCGCCGCTGTAAATGCTGCAGGCACTCTCGGGAGCACTGCGTAGCGGACGTCATCATTACAACTTTTTTTTTCGAGTTTACGGCTATTATTGTCGCACACCCAGCTTAAAGGGCGCTCCACAATACAATGCGAGTCCGTAAAGAAAAGCCCTGTAGCCATATAACCGGGACAGACAAAGGAAATAAAATCTGTACATGAGAGATCGCCGGACGCGAATTGGGAGTCGCGGAATAAGGCAGACAAGATAAAGGCGCCTATAAATTACAACGCGAAAGACCGCGCGAACGCACGTGGGAGGGAAGGGAGCGCAATAAAAAAAGGAGGTGGGGTGGGCAGTTTTGCTCCGGGTTATGCCCCGGACGCTGTGTGAGCGAGAACCGCCTACTTCGCGATCGTGACACCCCTGACTCGCAGGCGCACGGTGTAGGAGGAAAATCCCTTAAAAGGCCGTTAAAAGCGTTTCGATCTGACTCGCTTGTCTCCCGCATACAACGGCATGAGCGCGGGCTTCGCCGAGTCGAGCCGTTTGACCAATGGGCGGCCTTGAAACGCACTGAGAAACGAACGACTTTAGACAAAGATCAGGACGCGAGCGAACGGTGGAGACTGAGAAGAAGACGTCAGGGGAAAAAACACCAAAAGCCGAGGCGGAAAAGGATGAAGTGGTTAATATAAAAAAACGAGAGATGGACCGATCGAGGGCTTCGAGAAATGTATGGCCTCTCCGCGTCGTTGGCACTTCGCGGGGAAAAAAAGAAGAAGGAAAGTGAGGCGAAAACCGCTCACGGAGAGAGGCGTACAAGGCACAGTAGTTGTTACTCTTTCTTTCTTCCTTTCTTTCTTTCTTTCTTTGCTGGAAAGTGCATTATATCGGACATAACGGCAAGGCCGTGCCGTGGTCCGGGAAGCAGCAGCCTGCTAGGCAGAGTTGCCTCGTCGCCTGCTGCTCAGGGAAGAATCGAAGCTTGCAGCAGCTTCCACGGGCGAAGAAAAGGAGCGATATATCGGTGGTACGAGGAATATAGATATGCCTCTGCTGAAGGTGGAGACGAAAATAATAATAAGAAGAAGTAAGCTTTTGGAGATCGCGGACGCGTCTTCCTCTCTTCGTGCCGCTGCTGCTGCTGCCGGTGAAGGGCGCGCGGAACTGCGGTCCACGAGCGCGGAGAATTGATATCGCTGTAGAGGGAGAGAAAAAAAGAGAGGGTAAGTAGAGGATCAAAGAAAACGCCGGTGGCACAGATACAGAAGTGATCGAGTGATGGAGAAGACGGGCCATGATTGCCACGCCTTTCTGATATCTCGAAACGCGCGGCAGCGCCTGGGAAGGGGAAAACGGGGTCAGAGGTCACTCGAGTAGCACTTCTTTTGCGGAGCATCGCCGAAATGATGTTGTGAAAAAAAAAAAAACAGGGTGAGGAAGAAAGGAAATGCACTGAGTGCGAGAAAATCGACGCCCTCGAAACGTTGTGGTTCGCGGAGGAAAAACTGTGTATCGCAAGAAAAGGAAATATAAAAAAATATAGAAAAAAAGACACAAGTTAAGAGGCGGAAACAAGTATACGGCGTCCTGTTCGTGCTCAGAGAGAAACTAATGACCTTTGTCAGCTTAGGCGAAATAGACGCCCTTTAGAGTTCGAGAAGACGTATCAAATTCTGTACCCTTGATGCTTAGCGCAGAGATGCGGAGATTGCACCCAATTCTTTCTGCTGCGGACGGACGGACGAACTACCAGTACAGGCTTGTAGGCGCTATAGATCAGTCAAGTTCAGTTCGCTGTAGAAGTGAAAATTTATCGTGCTAGGAGGTAAAGAAGCGTATTGACAGCGCTAGATCTTATTGGATGGCTTGAATCGTGGTTAGAAAGGGAGAAGGCATTGATTGAAGCAACGAACGGTCCAGCGCGCTAGATGATGTTAGGTTTCGAGAAATAGAGCGTCAAATGAATAGTATGTTGTAGTCACGTAGCATAACTAGTCGTCTCGGGCCCAAAATTACATCCGTTTAGAAAAAAAAAATAGAGTGCTGGTGCTGGTGGAAGCGAGCTAGACGAGACTGCACGGCGCCAGATTGCCTTCTGCAGAACGCGTTGTATGACGTTATGTACACTTTTCTAAAGACGTCGTACAGAGCTGCGTGCTTCTAAGAACAAAAAAGAAAAAGAAAAATGCAGATCCGATGCATATGGAGAGGGAGAACGAGAGAGGGAGATGAGCTTTATTGTCCGCACGGATCATTGTCACAGCCTTCGTCTCGTAAGAAGGATTGGCCAGAAGTGGGCACATATCCAGCGACACATGCTCCTGGGGCCTACAGGATGGGTAGTCTAAGTTGAACAAAACCCATAGAAGCCGTTGAATATCGTGCGTTATTCCATAAAAAGGTGCCTTCTGTTCACTTTAGAGATACCTATGAATCGACGTGACATGTACAGAATTTATGTCGTGAGTTATTGTTCGGTTAAGCAGTACAGGGGTGCCGCCCACCGGCACTATATATATTTATGGCCCATTTCCGAGCTATATAACCCGGTTTGCGGTCTCCTACTTGGCGAGATCGTGAAGAGAGACGTGAAGCCTGGGATAATATATCGACAAAGAAAGGCTCACTTCCCCCCCCCCCCCCCCAAAAAAAAGAATGACTCATTCGCAATCAAGCCGGTATAAGTTCACGATTTCTGCATTTTATAGGAAATACAAGCTCCCGATTTATAGCGGCTGCGTTTATAAGAAAGAGTGGCTGCGTTTATAAGAAAGGGTACTTTATAAGAGAAATAGGGGCGACGGTACTGCGCATGCGCAGAACCGTCTGAGCATGCGCAGTACCGTGGCGTGGCCCCTAGTTCTTGCGTACGCATGCCGCTTGCGTCCCCTAAACTAAAGCTCTCTAATGAAAGCGTCGCCGTGCGGGCTCTTCGTGTTACATTTAAGCTGCCATAGCAGCACCCCAATACTCACGAGACGTTTGCTCTAAATGTGGACGAGCCTATTGTACGCATTTCGGCACGGTTCGAGCCCATCTGTCTCGGCCTGAATCGTCGAATGCGAGCGAAGCAGAAGAATTGCTCCTCCGAGGCGCGTCACAGTAACGGCCGCTCGGCGGCTTGACGATCGCGCTTGTGTTAATAAAGGGGGCTCTAGTTCGTGTGGGAGGAAGAAGGCCCTTCCTTCTCCCAGGGGGCCGCAAGTGGCGCAGCTGTCGACGTCAGCTGCTGACTGCTGCAGCTTCTGACGCTTCGATTCGCGCAGTTGCGAGGGCGGTCGCATCGAGTAAAGAAAGATACGAGGAAGGAGGCACGTGGGATGTACGTCTCCCGGGGCGTTTCGTCGTGAGAAATCACCCGGTTCTGAATCACGGGTTTGGTCCGGGCGCGTGCGCTGTCGCCTGAAAAGGAGGCGATGACTAATGCGGAGAAGGGCTCTGGCGACGTTGCAGCGCATTCCTCGGCGCTTCCTTTAGTGCCGGGAGAGCGCGGGGAAACGAATTTCGCGCGCTTCCTACGCGCTTGACGACGAAACCGTCGCCGGCTGCAGCTGTGCGGCTTGCGTCACCGGGCCAGTGAACTAGTAATTTCGGATCTGGATATCCTAGCTCCGCCCGGGCTTAACCACAGCGGTCACCGTGCCAAGGTCACTATCTTTCAAACAACGCTGCGGGTTGTACACTTCTATGCGTGCGCTGCCAATGCGCGCGAAATCTTAAGAAAAAAAAGTGATCGTATCCCGGAAAGCGATCGCGCGCGAATACCGGTCGTTGGTTTTCAAAAAAACAAAACAAAAAAGAAACAATGATGTTGATAGCATTTTAAAGGAATACGGTAAATATATTTCAACTTTAGTGTCTTCAATAATCTTTTCTTATCGTATTCGTCTTTCTGGCGTATACTATGGCATCCAAGCTTATTTCAGCATTCAATTTTCAAAGTTTCGCGACAGGTTTCGCTTTATAACAACGACCAATTGAATTCAGTGGTTCTACGTTCCAAAAGCACGATTTGATTACGAGGCACGCTCTATTGGAGGACTCCGGATTAATTTTGACCGCCAGGAGTTCTTTAACGTGGCCCCCCAATGCATCGGACACGGGCGTTCTTGCATTTCGCTAGCACCCACCGAAATGCGGCCGGAGCGGCCAGGATTTGATCCCGCGACCTCGCGCTTTGAAGCGCGACACCATAGTCGCTAAGCCACCGCGGCGGGCAACAGCAGCTATCAATGAAAGTGGTTCAGCCTATTATTCAGTAATGGGGCTGTTACGCTGTATAATGGCACCGCATTTCCCGCCCTTAGGCCAGTCACGAATAACACACGCACACGCACAGACACACACGGGCACGCAAGGCTAATTTGTCTTTGTCAGTTCCGTCCACAGAAGCTGAATTATTTATCTAATCTGCTATTGATCGCCTGTGCGCCGTTAGTTCAATAGCCGACACCACGCGCCATTCCGCCTAGATGTAGCAAAAAAAAAAAATTATATAGTGGCCGAGAGGAAACCCTCGTCGTGTGATCGGCAAACTGTAATTTAGAGACTTTGGGGGGGGGGGGGGGGGGGCGGGCAACGCCCAAATAGCCTCAGTTTGACAGATGGTTTCTTGATAGCTCGAGCGCGATGGCGGGTCACACGTAGTACATTTGTTCATTTAAGTTCTCGCGGGGCCTTCGTCTGCAGTGTTCTTTTTTTTTTTGTGAGCCCTTTTCCTTGCTTAGTTCAATTTTTGATGCAATTTGGCAACGGATGTTCCGCCACTAGGTTTATTGACCGTACCTTTTGTAAGTGAGGAACTTGACGGACGGATAGTCGAGCGTAAAACTAGCTTTCCCTCGAGGCATCTTGCCAAGTTATGGGCGGCGTAGTCATTCTAGTGCGATTAGCATTCTTCCGGCACTTGGCGCACTTTCCGGGATCTGTCTGTCTGTCTCTTTGTATATATATATATATATATATATATATATATATATATATATATATATATATATATATATATATATATATATATATATATATATATATATATATATAAAGAAGCAGACGATATCAGCTCTGTAATAAAATAAATATTCACAACGCTTAGCAGAGAGGAGCCCGGTGCATTTTAGGCTCTAATTTTTTTTTATACGTTTGATAACAAGCGTTGGTGTTACCTGAATGCTGGCGTCGCAAAGAGTATGGTAGAGCTAATGGATAGAAAGACCGCCAATTACTGGAAATCTTTACCCAAAAACATTTCTTAGCCTTCATGTATGGCATGTACTCGTAATATGCGTACATATGTGGACACACGGACGCTGGCTGCACTTTCTGTTTTGCATTGCAGACTTCCCGTTTCGGAGCCGCACGTCTGACATTTCTCGTTCGTATTTCACCTTTCCCGTTCTCCCGAAGTGGCATGGGAATGGACATTTTTTTTCTTCGCTGAAGGAAGGAAAACGAACGTCGCTTCCTGCAATGCTGTCAAATGCACGAACATTACAAGCGGCACTGCAACCAAGATAAATGGGCCGCCCATGGCTTTCTTATAGGGGCACCACGTCCGCGGAGAGGATTGCGACTTCACCAATCCGCGTCACGTACGCTTGCGTCTTCGCAGCTCCGACGTGCCAGGTCGATATACGCTGCATGCCTGGAATGACGAGTGGCTGGCCGGCGACACGCTTCGCATACAAATTGTGTGACGAAGGTGGTTTCAACTGGTCGGAACGGAAACGTTTAGGA
Organism: Dermacentor albipictus; assembly: GCF_038994185.2. Taxonomy (NCBI): domain Eukaryota; kingdom Metazoa; phylum Arthropoda; class Arachnida; order Ixodida; family Ixodidae; genus Dermacentor; species Dermacentor albipictus. The sequence goes on from NC_091821.1 coordinate 437,167,772, forward strand.
TGCGATTTGATTGATTGATTGATTGATTGAGTGATTGATTGATTGATTGATTGATTGATTGATTGATTGATTGATTGAGTGAGTGAGTGAGTGAGTGAGTGAGTGAGTGAGTGAGTGATTGATTGATTGATTGATTGATCATTCATTCATTCATTCACGTAGGGTTCATTTTCCTGTCGAGCTGTTGCTCACACGTCTGTTAATGGGCCCTGGGCAACCAAAAGGTTTCGGTTTTGTTGTTTAAGTTGGCGGTGAAGCTAAAACAGAATATGTGATCGTTTAGTTCTGTAGTATACATTCCGTCTTTTACGCTGCAATAAGTAAGTAAAGCAAGCAAAGTAAGTAAAGCAAGCCAAGTAAGTAAGTAAGTAAGTGAGTGAGTGAGTGAGTGAGTGAGTGAGTGAGTGAGTGAGTGAGTGAGTGAGTGAGTGAGTGAGTGAGTGAGTGAGTGAGTGAGTGAGTGAGTGAGTGAGTGAGTGAGTGAGTGAGTGAGTGAGTGAGTGAGTGAGTGAGGAAAAGTAAAATTCAGTGCACATAGAGCAGACGAGGCATTAGTTTGGAGCGAAGAAAAAAAAGTAAAACAAGAGTCCAGAGATTGTCCTTGTCTTAACTCGGGAACAAAACGAACTCTCCGCCCTCGAATCCCCCTTATTTTCTCTCCATGTTATTGCGATGGAACAATAAATGTATAAAAAGAAAAAAGATAAAGAAAGTAGAAGTAGACGTAGTCGTCGAACAGTGGTGACAGTACCACGCCCTGTCGTATTAAAACAATGCAAAGGGAAGAATATTAAAATTAGACGATAATCTTTAGCATGTGAAACCTTCTTCCCCTTCAGCATTCGCTTTATGCTACGATAAGCGATGTGAAAGCGGCCGGAACCCGAACGGGCTTTGAAATTCGGCGCCGGTCACATATGAATCTGCCCACATATCGTTCTCACTGTTTCGGAAAACACGTCCGCACTCCCCCGTCCCCTTCCCTCCCAGTGGGTAGAGCATCGATCTTTGGTTTCATTATTCCTTCCTTCCACTTCAGCGCACTTCTCTCTCTCTCTCTTTCGTCTGGCTTCTCCACCCGGACGCACAGAACCTACATATGCGTTGCCTACATCTGAATAATGGAAGTTTTCAATTTAGAAAAGACGCCAGCGGTATCGCTCGCTGCTGCATGGCCGCCCGCTTGCCAACAGTCGTGGCCCTCGCGATGGTGCGAAAAGTCGGGCGCTGTCGTTCTCTGCGCTCCGTTCCTGCCGAGTAAAAGGAGCAGAAAGAACTAAAGGAGAAGGAGAAACAAAGACAGAACGCTTACAGATGAAACGTCTGTGCGAAACCCTCGGGACACAGGGAGGGCGAATTGCGGCGATATTTTATTTACTTATGTTTCCTCTTTCTTTTTTTCCCCCTTCCGAGTTCCGTTTTATTTTTCTTCTTTGTCTCCTCGGTGACAGAGGGGAGAAGAAGGACGGGGCTGTGGCTCACTCGCTCGCGGTATGCCTTTTTCTTTCTTCTTCCTTTTTCTTTTTTCAAGTTGTGCCGTTTCTTGGTCCCTAATTTGCCGTTCTTTCGCATACCCCTTCCTCCTCGTCTTACTTCATGTCGACAGTGCGCAAACGATTACCAATGAGGCTGATGAAACAGAACAGAAAGCGAAAAGGAAAAGCCGGAGGAGGATGAAATAATAACGTAAGACTATCGGCGTTAAAAATTTACATTTGGGTAGCCGAACGAACGGTGCGCGGTGATTTCGTGGCTCGGATTGAGAAGAGTACGCTCGACAAGGTGAAGTCGGTCTGACACTGGCTTCGTAGTGAAAGAACAAGTTTTAATGGAGGAGGAGGAGGAGGAGGAGGAGGAGGAGGAGGAGGAGGAGGGAATCGAACGAAAGGAAAGGGTGGAGACGGTTTGACCGGGAGCTGCGGAGCGTGGGTTAATTCGGTTCGTCTTTCCTTTTTAAATATCTTCTTTTTATGTGTGTGTGTTTTCTTCTCGTGACGTAAGAGTGGAACGCAAGATGTGCACGTTGACCGAGATCCCCAGAAGTGTATTGTCATTCCACTTTAATACACAGTATTGATCATGGTGGCTTGCGCCGAATTACAGACTCAACTGTTAAAAATGACTGTTGTGCCAATCTTCTGTAAGATCAAAGATTCTGCCCTAACAATCACGGGTATTTGCGTGGAATATCTACGGGAAGAACTAAGCAAGCGCATTAACATAAATAACTAAAACTAAAAACCCTAATTGGCAAGCTGACACTTGCGCGATCAGGGGCAGCTTGCACGAACATTTAACAACGAAAATAATAACGAATTTAAGAACGCGTTCTTGCGTGGACTAGGCGTTGTCAATGGAACATCTAAGAACGCGTTCTTAAAATTGTTATTGTTTTCGTTATTAAATGCTCGTGCAAGCCGCCCCAGGTCTGGCTTCATACCCAGTGGGACGTATCCGTATTGTGGCATAGTGCGTGAGTTTCTTAATTTTTATTCAGACACTTGATAGCGAAGAAAAAGAGATGACATTATCTGAAGCTCACGCTGCTGTAGCGGGTCCGTTTCCATAAAATTTTACGAGTAGTGTAAGGACCCTCGCATTTTGGTTTTGATCATTATGGAACAGGTACTTTGATTCCGCTAGAGCTTTTCAATAGGTAGAAAGGTAGAAACGCGGTGTGTGTGTGTGTGTGTGTGTGTGTGTGTGTGCGTGCGCGTGCGCGCGTGTGTGTGTGCGTGCGTGCGTGCGTGCGTGTGTGTGTGTGTGTGTGTGTGTGTGTGTGTGTGTGTGTGTGTGTGTGTGTGTGTGCGCGCGTGTGTGTGTGTATCAACAAGGGCGAAATTACAAAGCCTAAAAACAGTTGTCATTCGCAGACTGCTTTCTAATACTATATACGCTCGCTTTTACGATAGAGCAGCGCTTGTTATTACGAGCCGCACTGCATAGCGTACGAACTGCCATCGACGGCAGTATGCAGTTTTCTTCCTCAATTTTGCGTATGACGATAAATGAATTGAGAGTGAGTGAGAAACAAGGAACACTCTGATACTCTAAGGAGCGCCACATGACGGCAAACCGTATGTCGTTGGTTTCATTCAGCTGTGGCTAACCACTTTTTTTAATCCATGGCACAAGTTACGTGAAGCACCCTGCATACAGGCCGACCCGACTATCATGCACCAAGATTTATAAGTATGCAAATGCCACGTAGCTGGAGAGAACCAAGGTAATGTTGTTTTCCGTCGCTTGGAGATACTCATATTACTTCCTTTTTGCGTTACGCCTAACTACATTATTAGTTTTAATTACTTAATCAACTTCTCAAATACTATAATCAGATAAAGTGTGTCAATGAGAAACTTGTAGAGCAACATGATAAACAGCCGATACAGCTTTCTGTTGCCCAGTACATGTTGCATAAAAGTGTTTTTCCGAGCGTGAAAGAAGCCCGCAAATGAACGCAAAGTGCCTCGAGCGGCCAGTCGCGCGACAATTGTCGAAGATGGCGGTTGTGCTTGGCACGTCCACGGCGTACGCGCAACGAAGTGTGATTTGTTTTCTATGGAGAAAAGGACGAACGCGCATGGAAATCCACAGGGAAATACAGCTCACGTATGCGGAGAGGTCTCTTGCTTTGGGAAGTGTGGGGTAGTGGTGTTGTGAGCTCGCAAAAGGCCGTGAAGACTTGAATGACAATGAGCGTTCGGGGAGGCCGCGCGCGTCGCTGACTGACGACAACATTTCTCAAATTTAGTACCGCGGTGGACAAGTGTCTGAACCGGTGTCGGAGCTGTGGGAAAAAAATAGTGTAAGGTACGTAGAATAGCACGTATATTTGTAAATGAGTGCATGTACCTCATTTTGGTTGAAATAGGGGCAAACATTTTCTGATTCGCCCTCGTAGTTATCGCGCAATGTTGCTCCAAGACTCTAGCTGAAATGTATAAAACAGCTGTCGCTACGCATGTTAAACGATACTTGATAATACCGATGCTTGGCCGAAAGATGAAAAATAAGTTGGTTGTATTTTTCAACGTTGTTTTCTTTGCGCGCTCACGCACACACATGCACATACGCGCACGAACACACGCGCACATACAAGCGCACACACGCAAGCACACACACACATACACATGCACACACGTACACACACATGCCACACGCGTACATACACACACGCATGCACCCCCCCCCCCCCCTTTCCCATCCTATCTCTATTACGTGACCAGCTTTCCAGACTTTACGAACACGCACTTTTTCCACTTTGACGCTCCTATAATGCTAAGACGTTTAAAAAAATGCGTTGTCTGTAATTTAACGCTGCGAAGCGCGCACCAGAGCTTGCGATGTGGCACTTAGTCTTTCGTCTATGGGTCGCCGTCACTTCTATGACCTCCTAGGTGATTCCGCTCAAGAGGGACTAATATTTGATGGAAGTAATGAAAACGGCCATCTGTACTGTCGGTTCAAGTGATAAGTGCTTTTCGCTTGCCGGCTTTTCGTGATGAATCCCTCGGAACGCGGTACTGGTTACCGTGACGACGCCGCTGTTTTCGGTACTCGCCGATGTTTATTACTTGTCCAACTGCTCTTTTCTTGCGTCTGATTTTTTTTTTTTGCGTGCTGGCGGAACTGTTTCATGTAGGTAACGTGCGCCGATTTTTCTGCTACTGCATGGACGGCTCGCCTGGGTCCCTCTTCCCTGGCTGACAGACAGAACGGGGGACCATATCGGGGGCCTCGCACATGGCCTCGTGTATAGTCTTCTTTCGCCGCATGTCGGCGTACAGCGTAACATTTCCCGTCCTGCTGCCGCACCTACTTTTGTCATTTAGTGCAGCTGAATGTATCACGTGGTCTGCTTGCAGCTAGGGATAATCTAGCGCGTTAAATGCTCCGTGCAAGTTTTTCTGTGGGCTGATATATGCAACGACAAACACGTGAAAGCACCCGAAACGCCGAAATATTGGTTTACAGTACAATGGACTCGTCTCGGTGCGATCGAAATTTTATCATCGATCTCCCCCGCGACTGCTCCTGTAGACCGTACATGCGCTGATTCACTTAATCGTTACTGTCAGTTTGATGAGAACGAAATAGTTTCGGTTATTTTGTGAGAGCACGTTGAGGAAACTAGGTGATCGTCCTCTGAGTGAACAGATAGTACTACAGCACCGATCCCCACCGATCATTGGCTCAGAAGGTAGTGAAGGCACTTTTACGCTTTCTGAGAACGTCTGGTTTGCGCCAGCGGCTTTGACTCAATGAGCGTCTGTACGCATCTCTATACACCCAGCTTAGGGTAGCCAACGCTGGGGGAGCTCTTGACTAATTAACATCCCTGCCTTCCTTATATCCCTCTCTCGCGCGCGAGAACACTGTCCAAGGAATCTCGACGCTGTCTGAACAAAAAGGTCACTGTACAGCAAGCCCGAATCCCAGCCTTTGTTGATTGTGATCTTTTCTTTTCCGTAGCTAAGGTGTGCGGTCTTTTTCCATCACCACTGCGCCCTGTCACTATCTAACAACCAGCTATTCTGCCCATATGGCTATTCCTTTGCTGATAAGAGTCACTGGCTGAAGTGGAGAGGCAGCCTCCTTTTCTCAGCGGATCTTGCGCTTCAACTCGCCTTGGTGGCTCAGTGGTTGTGTCGTTCTGTTGCTGAGAAGGATACAGCGGTTTCGACTCTGTACCGGGGCGGCCGCCTTCCCACGAAGGTGAAATGCAAAAAAGTTCGCGTATGTAGCGTGCTTTGGGTGCACGTTAAAATGACCGGAGATGGTCCAAGTCGATCTGTAGCCACTCAACCTACAGCGCCTCTCATAGCCCGTAAATTGCTTTCTTTTATGTTTCTGGAGCCTGGTACCTTTAAGTTTATCTTAATGTTAAAACAGAGCAAGCGTCCGGAGAAAAACAAATCAATGTCTGTGAAGTTTTTTTTTCTTTAGAGAGAGTGTTTATACGTCGTTAGTCAGTGGACTGTACGCTTGAGCGCACCACGCTAGAGACCTTCAGCGAGCAACACCTCGAGTAAATTCGATATACCGCCCGCCATCCTGCAGAGTATGATGGCAACACTTCACCTTAAGAGACCACGGATGTTCCTGTATCGATGACTGCCCGCCCTCCTCGAGTCTATATTTAACTCGCGCAGTGGACGCAATCGATGGGGCGAACACTCGTACGCGCCCACGTCGAACCAACAGTGACCTCAGCTCGCCGAGGTGATCAGGCGCTGTCTTTCGACTCGCTAGGGTAATGACCCACGCAGGCGCACCGCCAGCGCATGGAAGGATACGTTTATTCAATGACGAACGCGCTTGCAACTATACACGCGATAACGCTGATTATCGGCGCGAGTGAGAAAAGTGGAAATTGAGCGTATGACGCATGAACTCCCAACTTCCATGAAAAAAAAAAATGATAACGCGAGCTATCGTTGCGAGTTGACTAATGTTTCAAATGGTTGATGTATACCTCGTCGGGGGCGTTCGCTTCCGCGAGAAGTGTAAGACAAATGCCTGGAACATATTCAACATCCAAGCGGCGCGGGCGGAAAGCAGCATTTGAGCGCTGGTCTTCGCGAACACACCACTGACCAGTGAGTCTTCAGTCGCTGACAGAGGTTGAGAAAAATACACAGCGCTTGACTTTTCGAAGCTTGCCAGGGAACTTGAAGCATTAACATTAGATGCGGCAGTTTGTGCGCATGGCGACCCGCACACGACGCCCGCACACATCCTTTAACTCCCTTTCCTCTGCGTAGGGTAGCAAACCGGACGTGTGTGGGGTACATTTCGTTCCCTCTCTCTCGATTGTGTCTGCACACGCACACGCGCGTGTGCCCGGAGAGCAGACAACCACCTTTTAGAATTTTCTTGTATGTCGTTTACTTCGAATACCTAAGGGCTACGTGGAAGCGTATCACTGACCAGCAGAGTTATTACTGGACACGTCACGCCTCGCTCCAGCCTTTTTGCGCAGATCTTGTGTCACCTTAAGATCGCAGCATGTGCCTATAAAACTTTTCAGTGTGCATCTACTTACAGTGTTCACCGAAGCTTTGGTTGTCTCAGTTGTTTATTACCTCGATTTCATTACTACATGACCATTTATTTTTAGTTTTCAATTGGTTCTGCCTTCTGTCCCCCTATGTGAAGTAAGGTCGCTTCAATTGCGCAGCCTTTGCGGTGGATGCGTCTACTCCTTGGGTCCCGTTTTCACCTATCTATAGCAACCACCTAGCTTGAACAGCAGCGGCGGTTTATTACCTGGGAAGAAAAATGCTTTATTGAGGCGTGCAAAGCGTACGAGTTGCCGTAGTAACAAACGCGGACCTTCGAGCAGCTCGGTCTTGAAGTCGATTTTCTCTCTCGACCTAATTTCGACTTCTCACCACCTACGAACGATGATGCCGAGAAAACGCGTCGGAGCGTCGTTTCTAAATTCGGCTGTCGTTCGAGCGAAGAGGCCCATATAATTACAACGGGCGACGGCCCCGCGTCTAAGAGATGTCTGCGCCGATTAGAAGGACGACAGTCCCCGTGTTGGGGCTGCTCGGGGTGATCTGAGCACTCCATTACGTTCCTAACGCATAGCCAAGAGGGCTCCCGCGCAAGTGTCACGACAGGTCGCCCAGTGCCCGCTCCCTCGAGGATGGCGGTCGACCTGTCCAACTCCCTAACCTCACTGTCACTGCCATGGCGTTAAATGGATTCAGCGCCCTGTGATACCCTTCCTGATATCTGGCAAAGTTTGGGGCAGCACGTGCTTGACGTGTAATTGCTAGTTCCATCGGTGCAGTGAATGTTTTGCGTGCGAGTATACACCGGAAGCACTGCGTTGCTGAGTCTCGCAGGGTGTCAGGCGCAGATAAATAAGCTGATAAATCGGTAGTTTGTCTAGTATGTGAAACCTGTAGTTTTTTTTTCTTTTTGCCTTCGCTCGACAGGCTGCAGGTGAGAGCATCCTTGCGCCGTGGGGCACACGGATAATTGAGTGCACTGAAGTAACTAACAATGAAGTAAATGGCAGGGAAATTCGATTTTTTTTTTCACGATACGTTGCGGGGCTATCATAACTTAGCAGTTACCTACCCAGAAATGAAGATTTTTTTTGGTATTTCCCGGCGCACGAGAGGAAGAACTTGTTCAATGCCATTTCGTTACTGCCGTATCCGTTACCGGTATGCAACACTAACGAGTAAGCTTTAGCGAGAGCCACAAAACCGCATTAAATCTGTTTGCCGCAGTACGCTAGCGCAGAAAGTGCTTGCCGCGAAGTTTTGTTTTGCTTGACAGAAGGGGGGACTTCGACGATGTGCGTCAGCACGCTGTAAGCTGATTAGGCACCTAACGAAACGGTGGTCTTACTCGAAATGCAAAATCAGGCACGAGTGTGTACCGACTGTTTCTAATCGCTGCTCGTTCGCTCAGCGTTTGGGCGCCCGAGTTTGTCCGGAGAGGCGAGGGGGATGTCGGGCACCCTCATTTTTATGCGCGGCCGTCATCAAAGTGAACCGCAACGGTCAAGCTCCCCTTTTTCTGCCAGCCTTTCATCTCTGTCCGGATGCGCAGTGCCCTGGGCTATGCAAATAAAGAACTTCGCCGCGAGGGTATGGGTGACAGCGTTCCCTCAGGATCTCTGATTCTCGGTAGTACTTGGGTCTTGAAATGCTGACTGTTCGGAAAGAACGAAAAAGGGGCTGCTGAGCACAAGGTCGCGGGATCGAATCCCGGCCACGGCGGCCGCATTTCGATGGAGGCGAAATGCGAAAACACCCGTGTGCTTAGATTTAGGTGCACGTTAAAGAACCCCAGGTGGTCAAAATTCCCGGAGTCCTCCACTACGGCGTGCCTCATAATCAGAAAGTGGTTTTGGCACGTAAAACCCCAAATATTATTATTATTATTAAGAACGAAAAAGAGCAAGTAAGAAAGAAAGAAAGAAAGAAGGAAGGAAAGGGCGTGTGTTATTACTGCGAAGGACTTAAAGGTAATTTTTACTGCGAAGGACTAAAGGTAAGTGACTGAGCTGTAAGTTATGATAACCCCGCAACGTATTGTGAAAAAAAAAAATCGAATTTTTTTACGTTTACTTCATGGTTAGTTACTTCAGTGCACTGAATTATCCGAGTGCCCCACGCCACAAGAACGCTCTCACCTGCAGCCTGTCGAGCGAAAGCAAAAAAAAGTACAGGTTTTACATTAATCAAGACAAACTATCGTATTATTAGCGTTTTTATCTGCGCCTGACACCCTGCGAGACTCGGCAACGCAGTGCTTTCAGTGTATACCTCGCATGCAACACATTCACTGCACTGATGGAACTAGCAATTACGCGTCGAGTATATGCGTGCGGCCCTAAACTTTGCCAGATATCAGGATGGGTATTGCAGGGCGCTGAATCCGTTTAACACCATGGCAGTGAAAGCGAGGTTAGGGAGTTGGACCCGCAGTGCTATACAGCCTACAGACATTGTTGCAGGGGAAGTGTAGTTTCGTACCCGGAAAAATATAAAGTCTCGGTAAAATAATTGAGCGGTGATACGGTGTAATGAATTACTTGCTTAGTAAGTTAAACCACTACGGTATACGCGGCACTGCACTTGACTTGATTAGGTCGTATCTTGGTCATAGAAAGCAGCTTGCACAAGTAAATAGCTTTAAATCTGAAGTTCGGTAGGTCAATGTTGGTGTACCCCAAGGCAGTATTTTAGGGCCCCTCCTCTTTAATATCTTTATTAATGATTTAGTAAACATTGATGTTGATACGCGTTACGTAATCTATGCTGATGACACTACGTTATTCTTTTCATCTAACCGCCCTGCCGAATTGATTATAAGAGCTAATGCAGTTTTGAATAAACTATACACATGGTCATCTGACAACGGTTTGACTATCAATTCACAAAAAATTAAGGCGGTGTTATTTCGCGCTAAGAACACGCAAATTACTCTAGAGGAAGATTTGCTAATGATCAATTCTAAAATTGAACTTGTACATGCGGTAAAATCGCTAGGTGTATTTTTTGATCATACTATGATGTGGCAGAGCCATATAGATTTTCTTGCTAGTAAGCTTTCACAAATCACTGGAATATTTTATTCCTTGAACTATCTTCCTCGCTTTAGGTGCTTGTTATATAATTCACTTTTTCTCAGCCATTTAAATTATTGTTGTTCGGTCTGGGCTACCACTTCTGACACAAATATCAACAGGCTGTACATACTGCAAAAGAAGGCTCTTCGCGCTATTTGCAATAAACCATACGATTTCCCTTCAGCTTATTTATTTCATAAACTTAACACACCGAAAGTACAGGCCCTTTTAAAGTATCGTTTAGTGCTTGCGTATAAAAATGAACAGAAAAAGAACATCAACTACATTACTTCTATGGCTAACTTAAAACTACACGAAACTCCATACAGCACAAGAAAGCCGGAGAACTGGCACGTACCAAAATCGCGCACAAACTATGGATCACAAATGCTGTGCTCCAGGCTACCTCGGTTATTAAACGATCTTATTGTTAATAAAATTGATATTGCAACTTGTTCTCCTCCTGATATTCTTGATTTATTCTCTCATATGTGAGTTGTACAATGCCTGTGTGCTTTTGAAGTGCAGTGAGATTTCGTGTTTTTGATTGCTTGCTCACATCTTGCTTTTGTTGTATTTTTTTTCTTCGCCAGATTTGCGATGCGTATGCATGATATGTTGTAATGCTTGAATATGTAAGTACTTGGGAAAACTGTATTTCCGCTCTGCTGCTCCCTTATTTTCTTTTTGTATTTTTAAGGGTATTTGGGGCTGGTCAAGCTGCTACGAGCTGCTTTTTTCGCCACTTTACCCCCGCAAAGCTGTATTTAGTTTTTGTGGAAATAAAGCATACATACATACATACATACTTTTGTTTTTTGGATGAAGAAGTAACAAACGCCTTCTCATATTTTCCCAATTCAGGTATTTTGTTTCTATCATTCAGTAGTTTGTTGGCGATGTGTTAGCCTATACAAAGTGTTGTGTTGCGTTACAAAACCAGAGAGAGAGAGAGAGAGAAGGGAAGACGGAAAGGCAGGGAGGTTAACTAGACTGAGTCCAGTTTGCTACCCTACGCGTGGGGAGGGGAATGGGGAGTGAAAGAGAAAGAGAGAGAACTTAAGTGTAGGTTGTCTATAGTCGGGCACTCAAGTCCGTTGCCTTCAGGTAGCGAAAAAGCGCTCTAACTGCTTTTTGGGCCAATGAGCTGTGAGGCCAGGCTCCCAAGATCTTCGCTTCCGTGAATGGCCTGTCATCCAGTCTATTTAATGCACACTGGAGAGTCTCACGTTGATTATCGAAGCGAGAACAGTGGCACAGAAGGTGACTGATGGTCTCTTCACACTTGCACTTAGCGCACATTGGTGAATCCGCCATTCCAATGCGGTAGCTGTAGGAGTTGGTGAAAGCTACTCCTACCCACAGCCGACACAGCAGTGTTGCGTCACGTCGTGGAAGGTTCGCTGGTAATGTAAGTTTTAGTGATGGGTCGAGACTGTGTAAACGACACTTAGAGTTCTGCGGTGTATGCCAGCAACCTAACGTGATTGCACGAGCAAGACTGCGAAGCTCTCTTGCAGCGTCGACTCTGGATAAAGGAATAAGGACTGTCGGTGAGCCAGCCTGGGCACGTCGGGCAGCGTCATCGGCGAGGTGATTACCAACGATGCCACAGTGTCCCGGCAGCCACTGAAATATGATGTCATGTCCTCGTTCAGATGCGCAATGGCAGGTTTCGTTGATTTGTGACACCAGCTGTTCATAATTACCACGTCGTAAGCTTCGCAAGCTCTGGAGGGCTGCTTTCGAGTCACAAAATATTGCCCATTTGTTGGGCGGTTCTTTTTCAATGTATTCGACAGCAGCGCGAAGAGCGGCCAGTTCAGAACCTGTAGATGTCGTTACGTGAGAAGTTTTGAACTTGATGACGACCGATTGAGATGGTAGAACAACGGCGCCCGTAGAATTTTCGGACACGGAACCATCCGTGTAAACATGAATTCGGTTAGCATATGAAAAATGTAGAAGTTCCAATGTGGTCTGCTTGAGAGCCGCGGTGGTCAGGCTAGCTTTCTTCACTATTCCTGGAACAGCAAGGTACACAGGAGGCTTCTTCAAGCACCACATAGGGGATGGCGTTCTTGTTGCGGGTGAGTGCCTCAAAGACAAAGACAAAACCAGCTATCCTGTTTCACTCACCGGGCACTGTAGCTCCAGTGGTCCCTGTGGAAACGTCTGCGATATTCGCGCATTCTGGCAGCGCTGACTGGACAAGAGACACTGGCTTCTGATTCTGACTGGACAAAGAAGGCGCAAAAACAGCACGAGCGCTGGAGAGGTGTCCGTTCTATCGCGCTTCCAGAATGCATGGTAGTTCTAGGGTGCGATCTTGTACGCGTTCCAAAATAGAACGGAGGCGTTTCGTTCCACCGAGCCAAATACGATTCGTCAATTTGAACCGTGCCGAACGCCATAACGTCAATTGTGACGTGATATCTGCTGTCAATCATTCCGTGTCGCCTGCTATCGGACGAACGGAACGGAACATACCGCCTATTTCGTGACGTAAAGAACGAACCGCATCCGTTCTGTTTTGGAACGCGTACAAGATCGCACCCTTAATGACCAGCTAGCCCGTATTTCTACGTTAACAGCGATATTCGACCTGCGCTGCAGCGATCGGTATGCAAAAACCCTGTATAGCCGCATGAAATGATCGTTTCACAGCCACTTCAGCACCCAGAAATATTAACACGTAAAACAAGGCTGTGGGAAGCATCCCCATTAGCGTCCCCCGGAGAAGTCCCCATTAACTACAACAATATTTCGATATTAAAGTCACGTCATCTCACGATACCGAGGAAAAGTAGACAGTCACTTTAACATGCGCTAAGAGGATGAAGGCGAAAGCCTGCGCGCTCACGAGACGTTCATTAAGTTACTTGACATTCTCATTATAATGCGTTGTTACTTCCTGTTACTTGTTTTCTCCCACCAAAGGCCGTGGGTACGGGTGCGTTAATTAACTTCGCCTTAATTAACACCAAAGGTCATGGCTTTGAGCATCAGTAGTGGCACGATTAATATTGCTGCCATTGAATTTTGGTCCCACCAAAAGTCGAGTGTTCGACTCCCACTAAAGGTTCAGGGTTCGAGTGCGTTAGTTAATTTTGCCTTAACACCAAAGGTTGTGGTTATGAGTGCCTTAATTAACTCTACCTTAATTAACTCCGCCTTAACACCAACGGTAGTGGTTTCGACTACCTTAATTGACTCTAGCTTGATTGAATGTGCCTTCACTTCGCTTTAATGAACAACAATTTTCGTGGTTTTGACTCCCAATAATGGTCCTGGGTTCGACCATCAGTGGTGGCTCCATCAATTTTGGTGCTATCGAATTTTGGTCCCGCCTAAGGTCGGGGGTTCGAGTGCCTTAATTAACTTTGCCTCAGTTAACACCATTGGTCGCGGGTCTTAATTAAATTCGTCTTGAGTAACACCACATGTCGTGGGTTCGGCTTCCTATGAATTTTGGGCGCCACGAATTCTGGCCCCACAACGCCCGGCGGCGTAACGTCGGACAGCGGATTTTTCGTCCCATGAGCCCTCAGAGGCTTTCGCCTTAATAAAATCCGCCTGCCCTGAACACAGGTACACGCTTCTTGTACGAGCCTGTCATCAGAGAGCACCGTATCTTCTCATCAGCGACGATGCTGAATCCCTGAGCGCGCGGATGTTTCTTTTCTCCCGGATATTGTTGCATGCATCGAGAAGAACGGGTACAGGGTCTAGGCCATAAAGGTTCAGCGTGAAACTTAATTTAATTAACGAAGCCAATATAGGCGACGCTCGTGGGGAGGGATCGTGGAGCAAGTTTGTAACGGCGGATTTATATTGACTACAGGGATCTATCTGCCCACGTGGAACGAATACTACGCTCATTTCGAAATAGGCCTGCCCACCTTGCGAAAAGACAGTGTTTCCTCCTCAAATGTGCGCGGAAAGAAACTGTAAACGGTTAAAATGTATTTTAAATATTCACAAAGAACATATGTGTTTTGCAGAGGCACTGCGATCGGTGTCGAGCCTCTTCGCCCTCGTATATATCGACGAACAGCGGTCGCGAAAAGTGTGTACTGTGGAGTGTGAAGTGACCAACCCAAAGCCGATGAATGACGGCTCGTGGAGAATACATCTTACAAGCCGCTTTATTGCGGTATCTGCACGGAACGGTCCTCCATACTCATGTATAATTTCATACCGACATTATGCCGCGTGCAACCCAGGCAAATAAATAAACAGCACGCAATGGCCTCCAGCGTTTAAAAGTCGATCGTATCTTAATCCATCAACGAAGTGATTTAGGGGAAGACGAAAGACGTGCATTGCTGCCGCAGAATATTTATTAAAATGGAGCAATACGCAGCATTAAACCGTACACTGCGAGAAATAAAAATGCGCCATTTGGGCATTATCTTCTTCCAGAACAAAAATCGTGATTTATTTTGCGCACATTTCCTGCGTTTGACGCTGAGCTTCCGGCACTTCCAGGTCACGAACGGCTAGCCCGTATCAGCTCGACATCGTGTTTCTGACGGGAAAGAAGCGAGCGCGGACTTTTTTTAAGACAGGAAATGCGCGCAGGGTAGGTCATTATTGTTCGGGGGCCAACAACAAAAGGGTCCAAACATTATTAAAGTGTAGACCCGCTGTGTACCGCGCCCGCAGCAGCTCGCGACAGCCTTCCGGGCTTGCGACGCTGTTGTTCAGAAAGCTTTGACGTCATTGTAACCACCAATGCGTCGTTATCTCTCCGCCATTGGTGTCGTTAAAAAACGCGTTTGCTGCTTGCGATGTGTACGTGCTGTAGGTCGCGCAGATCACCCGGAATTTTTTTTTTCTCGCTTGCGCTCGCATTCCGAATTTTTCAACGGCAACGCTGTGTACGAGGACAGAGCCGTCGATTTCTCCTTGTAAGCGACGACGGAGCGTATTTAATTAAACGAACACAGACACACCCTCACCTGCTACGCGCATATGCATAAGTGCCGGAAACGTTGGTTGTCTCGCCGATAGGCCCCGCCTCGTCGCATGCACTCGGCCACTGCCTACAGTAGGGCAGGCACGCGAAAGACAGCAGCAGGGCGCGTATATGCATTCGGCGACCGATATATCGATCTGCGGACGTTCCCCAGCGGCAGCCGGTCGCCACGTGCGCGGCAAGACGGGGCTTCGCCGATTGCATCGCGCCGAAAGCCGATTCACCCCTCCTCCTCGCCGAGTCACTGCTTTGATGGCCGCTGCCTTTCTGCCCCTTTTCCTGGCGTGCTTTTCGTTTTTCGTTGCGCCGCTGCTTTCTGAATCTGCCTTGTGAGTCTGGAGCACCGCGAATTCAACTCCCGGCCGGGAGCAGAACTGCCTCTGGTAAATTTGTTGCCTACATCCCCTCCCCCCCCCCCCCCCCCCTCACCCTCCGCCCCCGCACCTGAATGTGTGTAGTGGAACATTACATACAAAGTGGCACTACCAGAATGCCCGAAAGGATGGCCCGAATTGAGGAAATCATGTCGTGCCGGGAAACCGGAAGGCGCTTGCGTGAAACCTGTTTAGACTATGTAGCGCCGGTTAATAGCCTCTTGCTTGGACGGGCGTGGGTGCGTGAAGTGGAAACGCGTCCAGTTTTGCAGCTTCCAAGATCCCAATGGTTCCCACAGAAGGTAAGCTTCTTTAAGGAGGACAACGGGAGCTATTATGGGAATGCCGAGGCAACGAGACACAGCGCCTGCACTGCCTGCACTGTTGTACATTCTTATAGGGGGCTTGGAGGCGGCGAAATGTTTTATGTGTACTTCTGCTTTTGCGTGCATCAAGGAGTACTTGATCATGTTACCGATTTGTGGTTGAAAAAGACTTTACGTGCGGTTAGTTGTTAGATGCAGCATGTAAAAAAATATAGACAGACAAGAAGACAATAAAAAATGTTGACAGATGGAGGCGGATTCGGGGCAGCGTTACTCGGTAGCTGGCGATATCGCCGTCTCCCGTTTGCCCAACCCCGATACCCCTAGTACGCTGATGAGCCATCCATATTTCAATAAACCTTCATCGTCATCATCGTAATCATCGTGGTCGTTGTCTTGGTCATCATCATCATTTAAAAAGTTAGTAACCGAACGTGAAAGCGATCAAGTCCGCGTTTAGCGCTCCCGATATGGTATAGCAAGGAAGAAGGCAAAATATACCTGCGATAAGCCTAGCAATTGAGATTTCTTTTCGGTCTTTGTCACATCCGCCCAGAAAGCGTTGCATTCGAGTCTTCTTTTTTACACGCAGCTCAGTGGACCCGCTTCTGCCGTTCGTCGCCATATCTCTGCGTTATTGTAATTACGTTGCTCTTGGTTACCTCGGCTTATAGGGCGCCTCGACCAAAAGCGCCATCCAGACATGCTTTCTGGGCACTGTACAGGACGCTGCGGAGGGAGGGGGGGGGGTGGAAGGGGGCAGAAATCCGTGCCTGCTCCGACGATCGCAGCGTCCTCACGTTGAGGCGTGCCAGATATCGGCCAGCACACCGCCGCAGCCATCTCATAACGCGTACAGTCGTGTGCGAGTCTTCAAGGAGCGGACGTGTTGCACCATCGTGATGGAGCCTCGACGAAGCTGCGAGGGCAGGAGAGGAAGCGAGAGAGACGGGCATACACGTTGGCAATGCAGACAGCGCATATGAAAACAGGCGGTGCCTGCACTTCAGGTATGCGGTGATGAGAGCAGCGTCGAGTAAAGGGGACGCGGTGGCAAGGAACGAGACGGGTTCGCGATACAGCCAACGCCGCTCGCCGCAGTGACAGCCCCGGATGAAGGGACGGGAAGCGGTGTCACCCGGCGCGAGACCGCGGTGATGGATAACAGCGGCTGCGGCGTCGTGCTTCTGCTTGCACCGAGAGACTCGCCGCCGCTACAGCGGGGCCACGCGATTGGCTGTAGTGGCGCTCTGCCTTCGCGTTTTGACGCTGTGCTGGCTGCCCGGACCGCGAGACAAAGCGGTCCGTGACGATGACCGGACGTCGCGGCTGTCGTTCTGTCGCCCCGCTTGGCTTCGCTGCCGTAGATTATCTTCTTTGTGTTTTGCCGTCGTTGGTACAGCGAGCCTGAGCGCTGCACACGGCTTCAGTATCTGCGCTGATGAGAGCAGTGGTTCTCGAGACAGACTTGCCGAAAAAGGAAAAAAAAAAGATGAGAGGGCGAGAGTGTAACGGGAACACAATAAGTCGGGAGATGCGAGCCTTATACTGTATGCTAAGTATGCTAATTAATTCATTCATTAATTCAATATATTTTCTCAATCAACGTTGAAAAACGTGCGAGCACTTGCCGAGCCAATAGCCGTGGCTATATTTAATGGTCCGATTAGAACGTGCAACGGGCAAGTTCTGTAGCTGTGACAAAAAACATAAAAAAGTAATTACGAAGCTACCAGAAGTGACACCAGTTAGAAGAATCTTGTCCTTTTCTAAGGAATCATAATGTAACGAAAGTAAAGTAATGCACAAATTGCAACACTGTAAGGCACCAATAACAGATAAGTACTACGTGGTAACCTTCAAATAAGGTGTTGGAATTGACATGAAAAGGAGAATATAACAGATGTAAATAATAATAATAATAATAATAATAATAATAATAATAATAATAATAATAATAATAATAATAATAATAATAATAATAATGTCTAAGTCCTGAGTGGCATAAGAGCCAATCAGAACTTCTAATGGCTCGGAGTGCATACCCCACTTTTGTCTATTGGGCCCAGGAACATGACTGGTATGCGTTTGCATTCGTATAACAAGTAAAATCTTTGCTGGTTTCTACGATGGCTTTTTAATGGAAGCTTTAATGCTTTAACAAACTGATGTAGAGAGCTCAAGAGCGTTTCTATGTGTATTGAGTCCTCTTTCTAGCTTTTTTTTTTCTTTTCGGAGGAGGGACTAAGAAACCGCCCGCCACAATGCAAAACCATCTTCACTGTTCAAGTATTACTATGTGCCTCGGGACACATAGTTTGCTGTAGTGCTCCATTCAGTCGTTTGTAATTAATTGATGCGTAGAAAATACAGTGTTAAGTCAGCTAACATCAGTGTATCGGGGATGGTATTTCAGCACTCAGTACGTTATGTCAGTCTTAGATTGAAAGGAGCACTTTGGGGAAACAACTTATTGTGTTCCCGAAACCTTAAAAAAATTGTGTTTGGATAGCGCTGGAGGCTGCGATACCGCAAGAGGTGACCGTTCCTGGAGTACAACAATGTGAATTTAATATGCTCTAAATTTAGCGGGAACAGGAACTTGGTGCACCCGCAGACTAATTCGTTAGTGAAAACTAATGGTGGCCACATTTTCATTCTTGAAAACAAACGTGGACCCGTTTTGGTGGAACAATAATTACGCTAGAGTGATTCGTAAGAACGACGTGATAGCGAATATCTTATTCGGCGCCTGGCTATTAACAGTTCGCAGAAGCACAATATCTTTTTTTTAATTCATCCTCCGGGCTTTAATAAAATATTTTAATTGTCGCATCCAGACAGATGGGAAGCTTTATGGACCAGTATTCTATTGTTCGAAGGACTTCATAGAGGACCTATTTATGTAGCAACGCGTGCTTCTGACAGCTATTGAACGATGAATAAAAAGGTCCACATAAAAGCAAATTTGAAGGGAAAAATAAAATTTCAAGAAAGCTCTCGCCAGACCCACATTATTTTCAGACTGAACGTGAAGGTGATGAATTAGGAAAGGCCGAAAGAATGGTGACATTCAAAAGATATAATTATATTAGGCGCGCGCAATTTTCAGGTCTGACTTTATTGTCAGTAACGTGACTGTTCTCAAATATTGCCGTCGTTGCGACACGAAGTTATTCTTTATTTTATATCATAAAAACACCACGGACAAAGGGTCCAAGCAAGAGAGCGTGCTCTACAAGGAAATACGAGGAAAGGCATGGTAACGAATCACGCATTTAGTATAGCGAGGACGAAGTGGGTGGTAATGAGTTCCACTCCGTAATTGTTCGCGGCAAGAATGAGTATCTATGTAGGTTAGTTCTCGCAAATGGCAGGCTTGACGTGGTGACTGTGTTGGTGACGTGAGGCTCGACCGGTATGTTTCTTCAAGTAATCGTGTGGTTGTGTTCCCAGGTTTCCAAAGTAGAGGGAAGCAAACAAGTTTAGATGTACAGAGTTCTTTCTTTGAACAAGCGGTTCTAGATGTGTCAACTGTAACAAGGCCGAGGCTGAATGAAGCCGATTGAACCGTTTGTACACGTAACGGACAGCCAACCTTTGTATTTATTTTACTGTTTCTGCATTTCCTCGGGTAAAAGAGTCCCAAACAACATTGCCGTATTCCGGAGACGAGATGGTTTATTAAATGTTTTATAGGTCATTGACCTTAGCGAAGGAGAACAGTCGCCTAACCTATGTTTTAAAAGGGCTATTGAGCATATGTTGACTATTGTTGACAGTTAAGATTGGATGTTAATGTCAGACCTAGATATTTGAATCTCTGTACCTCCTCAATAGGGTTGTTATTTATATGGTGCAGACGAAACGAAGTTTGTTAATCTTATCGGTAATGCACATATGCACGGTTTGTTGTGTAGTTTGCTTATTTATTTATTTCGAATACTTTCCTGGCCCGAAGGCATTACAGAAAGGAGTGGAAAGTACAAAAAAGAATTGTACATAATTATGCAATAATAGGTTTTAAAAAGACGGCCGAAGTAGTCTTGAAATTGTCAACGTCAGAAACGGCAGTGATAAAGGGAGGAAGGTCGTTCCAGTCGGCAGTGATCTTGGGAATAAAATAATGATGGCACATTTTCGTCCTAAAAAAATGCAACTCCAACTTTAAACACGTGATCGTAGCGGTCCAAAAACAGAGCCCGCTGGAGCCCTTGAGCATACATCTAAATATCGCGAACAGGATCCGTCGACATCAACGCGCTGTTTGTGGTGTTCATAGGTAGGTGGTAACCACATTTGCTATTTGAGATGGTAAACCGATTCCTGTCTTTTGTAATATTAAGTTGTATTAACTTTGAGTGTACTACCCTGTCAAATTCTTTGGAAAAATCTAATAGTATTAAGTCGATCTGGCTGTCTCTGCCAAGGATCTTGGAGAATTCATTAACAGTATTAATAAACTGGGGTACTGTCGAGTATTTATGCCCAAAACCATGTTGCGCATCAGTTAGAATGTTTCCCTGCGTTAAAATGTCGTTGATGTATTTTGCTAATATACGCTCAAGCATATTACAGGAATTAGGAATGAGGGATATAGGACGATAACTATCGGTTTGTAATGGAGAACCCTTCTTAGGAAGATGGACGACTCTAACGACACGCCAATAGTCAGGTTAGCTAGCGAGGCAGAATCGATGGACTTCTGAAAAATTTTCTATAGCACGCGAGCCACTAGGTCAGAATATCTTTTTAGGAAACTAGTTGTAATATTGTCCGGCCCAGGCTACTTGTCTAAGCGCAATAGAAGTTCAGTAACTCATCTAGCAGAAAGGCTGAGGCTGTTAATGTTTTTTCATTATCATTGGATACTTCAGCACATGAGTCTGGCCTAACAAAAACACCGCGAAAGAAAGGTGTTAAATGTGTCAGAATTGGAAAACCTTAAATGTGTTTCACGTTTTCAGGCTTCGCATTGCACGGACAACCGGGCTTCGACGTATTTCACTTGGTCTGAAAGCATTTTCCAATTCGTGTCAGCTTTTCGCCGTAGTTGGGCAGGCCGAGCGTGCAGTTCAAGTTTTAAAACACTCATCAAGGATGGCATTGGAGGCGGCGAGACCGGAATAAACATTCAGCAGTGGTTGTGCAACATTTCAAAAGACCAACCTGAGAAGTACTCTACCTGGCCGAGTAACCTATGTACGCTTGGCCTTGTCCTGTTTTCTTCACAAACGAAGAATCAGCAGGAGACTCCGGGATACCACCTTCTATGCTGGTAGGTAAAACCGAGACACGAAATGATAGCTCTTTCGACGATGAGTTAAAGTTCGAGATTTTCGTAACATGCTATATTCATTTCTAATAGCGCTTTCCGGTTCCTGCCTAGCATGCAGTGATTAAACCATTCTTGCCGGCTGGGCACCTATCCACAGCGGCATAAAAGTCAATGTAGGTGCCGATTAAAACGCCACGTCTGTAGCTTTCGGAGATGCAGCGACAGGTATAGCCATCCAGGCTACAGAATTTAAACCCCTCTTACGCCATAAGTTCAGAAGTATTGGCAAGGACAAAGGGATACGGAAGTAGCAAATAAACTACACATGAGCAAACCAGAAGGAGGGAACTGGATATCGCACAGTAGAGAAAAACACGTAGAAATCTGCTTCTGTGTACATAAGCTAACAATAGCGCATACCTACGGTACTTGCACCTGCTTACTGACAAGAAATGAACATCCAGCTTGTCGTACTTGGAGAGCTAAGTTCACAGTACTTCATATTCTTTTACAGTGCCCCAAATTACAAGCAAAGGAAAAAAGAAACTGTGTTTTCTCTTGGCTTACTGAGGGAATATTCCTCTTCATCGAGGAGTTCTTTTTTTTTTGTTCGGGAATAAAACGCTTTTTAATTTCAATACAGTCTTAAGCTTATTAGTAGAATTGGACATACTGACAGTCATTGGCACAAGTTTATTGTAGCGCAACATCCCCTGTGGGTTGTGGTGGTAATGCAAGCGTGATAGCTGCCGCCTCTCTGTCATTTTCATGAAGGGACATTAGGAGGTAGTACGGCTCTTTCAGAAATCATTTCCATGCCGTGTGCTCAGCTTGACCGCTTATTACGGTCAACGTCTAACATTTATCGCCTCACCGACTGCGTGATCGTATCTTTATTGAATATATCTTTTAGCCACTCTTGTAGCCTATAAGTATAGGCCCATTTGCAGCCACATTACAAATGCCGTGTTTCACAGCCATCATCTCGCAGCTTAAAAAAAAACACTCTTCTGGCGTTCTTAGGCCATATCTGGCCTTCGCTCTATTAAGAACCATGTAGCAGCATCGTAATCATCATACTCAAGACGTTTCTTTCAATAAAGATATAGATAAATAAATGAATAATACATAAATAACTAAATAAACAAATACCTTACTTTCTTTGCTAGAAGGAGGTGAGACTAAAAGGAATGATAATGGATTGACAAAGGACCCTGTCCCCTTTGTTTCAGCATATAACATATGAACGGTGATCATTTTAAAGTTCTACGAAATTTTTAAAAATCGCCTGTGGCAGGTAGCATACTTCTTGTCTTACATTACTAGCACGCGAAATCGAAACACATATTCACCCAATTAAGAAAAATACACGAATGATGTTTTTAGCTCATTACATTACGGCGCATATTGCAATCAACGAATTGTAGCCTGTTTGTTTGCAGGACACTCACTTGAAATGAATTTCCGGGATTGCACCAGTTTCGAGATACCGTTCTCTAAAGTGTGAGACGAAATACATGGGCGTTCCAGCTACTTTTGTGTTTCAATGCACAAACGAGCGTTTTGTTTAGAAGCAAGTAGACCGACAGTGCACTCTTACGGCGAGTTTGATAGCGCATATCACTAAACTGCTGTCATTCTGTAAATTCATTCCAAGTGGATACGCCTGAAAATCTCACCGGCTACAATTCGCAATTTGCAATATGCGCCGTTAATTAATTAGGAAGTTATTTATTTAAGTTTTGTTATATGGTTGAATATGTGTTTCGATTTTTCGTTCAAGTTAATCCCCGTCTCTCTGAACGGTCCAGCTCAAGGATTAGAATTACGGTATTTTCAACAAGTGATTTTTAAAAATTGCATAAAACTTAAGAATGATTACTCTGTATGTTCTATGTGTCAAACAGAAATACAGTATTATACAATTGACATTACACGCAGGATAAAAATAACTAAGCTTGACAGGTGCACTGCAAATGCTTCTCTACGTTTAAAAATTGGTACTAGTTGCCCTTGGTGCTTATTGAGTTGTGTCGTTGTCATTTTAATGCACAGTCCAGATACTGGGTGTTGTGCACATTTCAGTGCGTAGAGGGCGACATGCGCCTCTTCAGACACTAGGTATATTTTGCGACGCGTCTGACTAATGAGGCGAACGTAGTAGCGAGGCGAGAACTCGTGTTCTCCTCAGATGCCTGTTTGACGCCATGTTTGTTGCGAAGTTTCCAACTTCTCGCGAACCTCGTTACTCGTCACTTCGGCGAATGATGACTTTAATGAACAACAGCGCATTCCTATACTTCGTGTGTGTTTGCTATGTCCTCGTTCCGGCCGTATTCGCCGGTTTCAGAAACCAAGCCCCGAGGCAGAAGCGCTTCGATGGCTCAGCCACATAGAGCGCGACGCTCTCCAGCCCTTCCTAACTCCTCCACCTCCTCCCATCGAGACAGATTGAAGCCGCTGTCGCCGTCTTCTGCAACACGCGGCACCGGAAACGAGGGTCCTTGGAATCGATCTCCTCGCTGACGATATCGGAAAAGTCACTTTGTAGCAACTCGGAGCATCTAGCGATGTGAGCTCCCAAAGACTGCGCGCTAACATTATTTGTCCATTTCAAAAACCATAAAGGTGAGGGAGAAATCAGGAACATCGGCTGCCGGACGTTTCGACCGTGTGAGGATGAAAGCGGAAAAAAAAGGAAGAATCTGCAATAAAAGAAAGATGGAATGCGCAGCAGCTGTCTGTTAATAAAAGGCGCAACATCCTTTCAATTTCGTCTTCATGTCCGGTGCGCGCACAGATGTTCGCGACGATGGAAGTGTGTGTGTGTGTGTGTGTGTGTGTGTGTGTGTGTGTGTGTGTGTGTGTGTGTGTGTGTGCGTGTGTGTGTGTGTGTGTGTGTGTGTGTGTGTGCGCGTGTGTGCGTGTTTTTTTTTTCCCTTCGGTGTTCCCGTTTTCTGGATCTCCGCCGCTCTTGCCACCTATGCCCTGCAATCCCCTTTCCCTATCCCTTTAACACCATTGTATGCGATGTAATATCTCTCTCTCTCTTCACCCTATATCCCTTTCCCCCAGTGCAGGGTAGCAAACTTGATGTGCGTCTGGTTAACCTCCCTTCTTTTCCTCTCTCTATATCTCTATGCGATGTACTGGCTTTCCTTCAGGTGCTAGCACGAGTTCATATCAACTGATAGCTTCGTGGCCTTTCTAGTTTGTGTTGCGCGGTTATTTTCAGTGAAAGTGTCATCGTAGAGAAAGACGTCATTGTCTATATGACTCGGAAAGCAGTCGCCCCGACGCAATCATCGTCATCATTATAATCACCATCATTCGTGTAGTGCAGCTGCAGCTCCACCTGTAAACTTCCTAGCCTCGTCGCACATTCGAGCCTCGTCGCCTTGTCAACCTAGGGAGTGTTTTTCCTTCTTTTGACGCCCATCCTGTTACTTTAATAAACCGCTGTTGCACTTTCTTACGCATTACATGAGCTGCCTGGTTATCTCAACTTTACGAAATATCGACCACAGTCGTTTGCTCTGTCAATCATACCGCGGCCTTCCTGCCTCTTAACGTCACGCCAATAATTTTTCATTCCATCGTTAGTTTCGCCGTTCATAGCGTCTTATCAAAATTCTTTGTCATTTTCCGTGTTTGCAAGACGTGCCTTTAGGCAAAACAGTGATCTCCTAGCTGAATCTCGGCTACCTTGGTTGCATAGGAGAACCAAGGTGCGTGGGAAACACTGCTTACTTAATTTTGCGTATTGTCTATTTGACTACTCACAAATATAAGCAAAGGAACTCTTCACAGACTCAAGGGTGGGGGGGGGCGAGGAGGAAGACAAGTTGGCAAGTGAGAATGACAGAAGCGACGGGTACAATGTGCAGCTGCTCTTGACGAGGAAGCGGCTCGTCAAAGAGAAACTAAACAACGCGCGTGGTTCTCTAGTGTACAACATGGTGTCGAGTGCCGAGGCGGACTCCGCAAGTGTCGCTCCGCAATAATGGAAACCGCTTGTACGCACTCAGTGGAAAGACACGGACCTCCACAGAAACTGTCGAGGAAAAAAGAGGGTGGTTGGTAGGAGAGGAGGTCGAAGAGAACGCGTCAGGAGGGACATCGGGGACACATCGGCGCCGCTTACGTCGTGGCCGATGCCAAGACGTAAGCTATTCAACAGAGCCCAGATGTGCTCCACGATCCTGCAGGCGACATAAACAGATACGCACGCACAGCGGCAATACGGTGCAGCAGCAGCAGCAGCAGCAGCAGCAGCAGGAACGACGTAGAAGACAGTGACAATCCATTATTGAACCTTGGGGGCGTCGAGTAGCGACTCGCCGTCGTAGCTGTTAGGGATCGGCCACCGGCACACGATACAAGGAAAGAGAGAGCGGAAGGAATAAAGAAACAAGGAAGAGGTGTGCAGTAGCGCTATCGGAAGTAATCTCGTTTGCTGGACGGGAGCCAGCGGTGACGGTGTCAATTTTGGGGCAACGTGAGGGTCACTGATGGCTGCGGAAGAAGGGGAGGGGGACAAGAGCACCGCCGACACTGTTGCAGGCCACGTGGTCATCCTCCTCTCCATGACCCTCTCCGTGTCCCCGAAGGCGAGAAAACATGACAGAGAAGCGCGGTGGCGTGGCGTGTCGTGCGTTGATAGCCCGGAGGCATTGAGGCTCGATTGCCTCCGCATTGCATATGCTGCACTACTACACAGCGCCGGCGACAGGTCGCGCGCTGTTTGCCTCGAGCCATCAAAGGCCATTGCGGGGCATTTCTGAATGCGCTTCTCTCTGCGCGCCTCCAGTTGAGTATTTGAATATTGGCATAACCTGGCTGGCTAACGGTGCGCTAAAGGAAATGTCTGTTGCCCAAGGCGAATCTGCGCGATACGATTTCGAAATCGTTCTCGTGGAGCTCCGCCTTTGTTTTCATTTCTTAATGTTGCATTCATTTCCGTTCAAGTCAAATAAACACTAGGCAGTGGTGTGCACCCATATGTGCGCAGCAGATGTGGATTTCGTGAGAGGGGATGGGCCGGTGGGACACGCTCAGAGAATTGGTAACATGTTCTCTGAGAGAGAGAGGGAAGGGAGATAGAGGGCGAAAGAGGCGCTTGAATAAAAAGCGGAAATGATTGCTGTGAACACGCCTGTTAGCATGCCACTCCGGATGAATGCGATGATAAGCTAAATGGTACGCTCGGGGCATAACATAACTGATAGCCGAGATACAAACACAGAAGTCCTTAAGTTGCCAAAGTTGCGTTAGACTGCAAGTACTGATTGTACGAAAAGTCCGCGCTATACGTCGGAGAGCAGGAATGCTTGCTCGCAGAACGCCCTCTCATGAGGACGTTCGTAAATAAGACGTGTACAAAAAGTGAATTCCTTGAAAGAGTGTCTCAATTCAAGTCAATTGCCACGTTGTCACGATAAATGCCGACTTAGGCGACGCACAGAAAAGGAAGAAAGAAGGAAAAAAAGAGACACAAATCTGACTGAGGGACGATCGTGACAAAGCGCAGACAGATTGCAACATGTATTTTTACTGTCGCTTGATTCTTAGCCTGTGGAAGCAGCAGCAGCACCAGGTGCGTAACTAGGTTCGCGTCACGTCGCAAGCGGCATGCGATTTCAGGGCTGGAAACGCGCAGACGGATTCTCTCCGTTTCAAAGTCGTTGGGTAAACTAAAGTCGCGGAAGCTGAAACGTGTCAAGATGGTGACAGTGCTGGTTCGCACTCAGATTCTCGCCACAACCTTTGTACGTTCGGCGCTTCTCGTGTGGATTTCGTTATAACATTGTGAAAAACCGCACAAACAGAGTGTGCAAAATTGTTGCCTCAGCTTGCAATGCTTGGAGCAGACGTAAGCCTGCCTGTCTCGGCTTTCCTTTATTCCGCGTCCTCCTTTGCATTCCGTTCGTTCTGCCCAGTAGAAGGGGTAGGTAAAGTGGGCCACCGCGCATGCATTATTCATAAACCGGCATTGCAAAAAAAGAAACAAAGAAAGAAAGAACAGAAAGAGAGAAGTAAACAAGCGAATCGTCTTTGCAGTGCGCTAGCCGACAGCGACGGCGTTACACATGCGAATGCGAATACCTCCTGCGAAATAGCTGGACGTGGAAACGCCATGAATAAGAACAAAAATAAACAGATATACCCAAGATTCGTTTGGTTTCTGCAGCTGTCGGGAAGGTGCGTTTATGTATCGTCAGCTGTTAACGCAGTATAAAAGAACGGTATTTGACGGCGGTAGCAAATACTACTATAGCGGCACGGCCGCATTTAGAGCGTATTTTCCATCGAGACGGGCGCATTGCGAAAAGCTGGGGAGGTTATAAGACGAAAAAACGCTCAAGGTAAGTGGATGCGAAATAGTGCGAGTCGGGCAACCGCTATGCGTTATTGAAAGGCGTTCGAAAGAACGCGCTTTCGCGCTATGTATACTCGACGATATACGGCGGGCCCAACTGATCATGCGATGGGCGTATACGGAAACCTCACTTTTTCGAGGTCGTGCTGCTGTCCTATTCGAGAGTGAAGATTTCAAAAGAGACCACGGCATGCGCGCGTCAGAAAGCAAACTTCTTTCTCTCTTGCTTCGTTCTCCCCTCTACTGCTCATTCTCCTGTTTCGGGGAAAACTGCTAGCCTGCACCCTGTGGACGGCGCACTACAGGGAGCAATATTTCGGTTGATAGGGCATCACACGCATCGCAGGCTGTCGGTTCGGCTCCCATCGTAGATGGTTGGTCGTTTTTTTTTTCTTCCTCCCACATATTCGACTGGTCGTTTTAGAGCACTCCGGCAGCGCTTCAAGCGTCGCGCACAAGACAGAACTTTGCTGCGAGGGCGAAGGGGCCTAAGAAAGGATAATCACACAGTTAATTCACGAAATATGTTTCCTATTGTCGTGCCGTGAGACATCACGTAGTGCAGTTTGCTGTTTTCAATCGTTTCAATAATAATGTGAATAGCATTGTTTGCCTACTTCTATCTATCTATCTATCTATCTATCTATCTATCTATCTATCTATCTATCTATCTATCTATCTATCTATCTATCTATCTATCTATCTATCTATCTATCTATCTATCTATCTATCTATCTATCTATCTATCTATCTATCTATCTATCTATCTATCTATCTATCTATCTATCTATCTATCTATCTATCTATCTATCTATCTATCTATCTATCTATCTATCTATCTATCTATCTATCTATCTATCTATCTATCTATCTATCTATCTATCTATCTATCTATCTATCTATCTATCTATCTATCTATCTATCTATCTATCTATCTATCTATCTATCTATCTATCTATCTATCTATCTATCTATCTATCTATCTATCTATCTATCTATCTATCTATCTATCTATCTATCTATCTATCTATCTATCTATCTATCTATCTATCTATCTATCTATCTATCTATGTAATCTTTTTTTACGCTGACCCAGTGACCCAAGTTGTCCACTTTCTAGGAGCACTAGCTATGGGCTCCTAGTCTTGATACCCTTGTGGTCGTACAAAATTCGTCATTTCATTGTCGTCAGACCTTCTATTCCGCAACCAGTGACCCAATTTGTCTAATATGTTGAGCCGCCAGGTACGGCTCGTGTTCGTGGTACCGCCGTCATAGTTGCATCGTCGTCGTTTCCTCTTTGTCATGCGGCTATCGTCATGAGGCCGTCGTCACACTCGTCATACAGTTGTGATTCATTCGTTGTCATATCGCAATGGTTGTTGCCGCCGTGGTCCTTCAATCGTCCTCATTCCAACTTCGTAATCTGACTACCGTCATGCCATCGTCATAACGACATCGTTGAAACACAGTCGTGGTCATGCTGGCGTTTTATCAATGTCAAAAATTCAGTAGCGTCATCCCATCGATATCATACCGGTTTTGTCGTTTCATTGCCGTCATCAGCACTCAAGCAACGTACTTTACATCTCGTGTACGAAAAATACCGCGACTGCACGCACGTCTGTACTGATGGACCAACTACGTTAACCTGTTACGCTGGCGCTGTAGTTACGCCAACAATAGGAATAACCCAGCGGTTCAAGACTTGTCATATTACTAGGTCTACAGCTGCAGAGCTCGCGGCTCTCCGCGATGTGCTTCATGTGACCAACACAGAGAGTCCTGAGAAATGGGCAATTTTCAACATGGAACTCACGATCAGCTCACGTGCGAAATCGTGAAACTTGTCCATCACTTGAAAGGAAACGGCCATGATATCTTCTTTCAATGGATACCAGGTCATTGCGGTATCATTGGAAATGATGACGCAGATAACGCAGCTCGGACGTCAAACAAAGAAGACCGCTTCGTCCCCATTCCTTTCTCAAGGACCGACACTGCGAGACAACTTCGCATTCTAGCACGCACACTCTCCTTAGCGTAGTGGAATACCGCACATACAAGTAGCACCCGACTGCACAAACTAAACCCTCCACTGCAACTCAGACCTCCGGCCGGACTGCACCGACGCGAAGCGTCTCTTCTGTGTCGGTTGTGGCTGGGAGTTACCTTCACAAAAGCTTACTCAGCACCGATTGGAATAGTCCTGCATGTGATGTTCGCGGATGCGATTTGAACATTGACCACTAATTGTGCCACTGTCCTCAATTTCAAGCACAAATACAATCTTTTTCCAACACATTGAGCAAATTAGATGATCGTCCTCTGAGTGAACAGACAGTACTAGAGCACCGTCCCCACCGATCATCGGCTCAGAAAGCAGTGAAGGCATTTTTGTGCTTTCTGAGAACGTCTGGTTTGCACGAGTGGCTTTGACTCGAGTACTGTCCTTGCACGTCTCTCTCTCTCCTTTCTCCCTTCTCCCAGTGTTGGGTAGCCAACAACATTCTTGACTGGTTAACATCACTGTCTTCCTTATATTGTAACGAACAGTTGAGGGAGTCCAGACTCAACTATTTATTGTGGGCTAACTTGTGCCCTGGGGGTAAATAAAAAGCACTGCCACGTTCTAAACTGGAGATCAGGAACGCCATCTTCTTCTCTCTCGAGCGTCGCTTCACGTCTTCTTCTTCTTGTAGACGCCGACAACGGTCACCTACGATGCGAGTGCGTGCGGCGAAAACACGTGCCATTATTTCGATAGTCTATTCCTCCAGTACGCCGTCGTCCTCTTGAGGGGGCGCACGAACCTGCGCGCGTTGTTTAAATGTGTTTCTGCCTTGCATCAATATACCTCTCGCTCTCTCTCTTGTCGTTTAATCGACATCAATCTGTTCACCATTCTAGCGTAATCAAACTGGCGTCATTCAATCGCGAACGGCAACTCGGGAACAAAAAAAAATTTTTTTTATAGGTTCTAACATAATTAGGGTAGTTAGTTAAATAGATAGTATGAAATGCATTTAGTGGAGTACTCTATATGACCTTGTTATACACATCTGTATGACTGAAAAGTACGGCTAACATATGATAGGCATATTGGCATTGGTGGAGATGAATATATAAGCACATGTATGCACATCAACAGCGACTGTATTGTAAAAAAGAAAACTAAATGAGGACACATGAAATAATGCTTTGAGAGTCAAGTTAAGCATCAGCAGAAGATAGAATAAGTTATTAAAGTGGTTTCTTAATTTCTTGCATCTTAGATGTTTTTTTTTAAATATTCAGGATTAGTGTGTCCCAGAAAGCGAAGGGTGGACAGTCTGCTTGCCGTAATAAGTATGGATTTTGGGTAAAACGAAGTTCTTGTTTAATGCCAGCCTCTTAACATTATTATTAACTAGAGAACATCGTGGTACCAAGTCATCGCGTCTCGTGTTAGTTATGCGTCTGAATAAAAATGTACTGAGGTTATATTTAGCGAGTTGTTCGAGTGATAGGTTGTGGCTAGATTCTAATAGATATGGGGCGATGTGGTTATATGGATTCGATGTAGTTATCCTAATAGCCAGGATCTGATAATTTGCAACGAACGGAAATTGGTTACATAAGTGTTTCCACAGCAAATAATGCAAGATTTAATGTGCGAATGAATAGATGACAAGCGTAAAAAAAATTAGTGTCTGATATTTGAATATTGGTCGTGTTTTAAAAAACTGCCCTAACTCCGTAGGCAATCTTCAGCGTTACTTTCGTTATTTGTTTAATGAATTTCAGATTGCAATAAAGTTCTACGCCAAGGAAATTACAGTGAAAAGTTGCACAGATAGGAGTGATGCCATATTTTTGATTCCAGCGAATTATTTAAACTTAGGTTATGCGCGCTGTTCCTCCCTGTATTGGACCTCAAGCTAAAGTGCAAATAAATAAATAAATAAATAAATGAATAAATAAATAAATAAATAAATAAATAAATAAATAAATAAATAAATAAATATCGTTTCTAGAGTGTGCATCGTCTTAAAATGTGTTATTTCCGCTCTGTCCTCGCTGTCTCAAGTTCTGGCTCAATTCGACAAAGCGCGCGTGTCGAGGCGCCGGAATACACAGAAAGCGGGAACGTGAGAAGAAAGCGGAACAACAACAACAACAACAACAACAAAAACGTGTTCGCCATAGCCGTAATAGCTCGCTGGAATTCAAAGCAGTAAATTTGAAGTTCCTTGTGCGGCGACCGCTGGTGCAGCTCCCGGCGGTTGCAAGCGACGTGACTAGACTGCGAAGTTATATTTTAGGCTTTCTTCTTCTATAAATAAGGATCCTGTACGGCACAAAAATTTCGCGCCACACCGAGGTGTGAGTGGAGGCGGTGGAGCATAGAAAACCACATTGCTGATACTGACTGTTGTCGTTATTGAGAATTTTGTCCCTCTTTTTCTGCGTCTATTCCCCTTTTCTGTTACCCCCAGTGTAGGGTAACAAACCGGACGCTCGTATGGTTGAGCTCCTTGCCTTTCCTCTTCGTTTTTTTTGTTTTTGTCTTTAATCTCTCTCTCTCTCTCTCTCTCTCTGGCCAATGTTGCTGAGATCGGGTCAGGGTGGTGTTCCTCCGAGTGACATCTGGGAAAGCGAAATTGCGATACAGGGATTCAACAAAAAGAGCAGTTAGAAAAGAAAAACGAAGGGAATAATAAGTAAGCAAAAGGAAAAAGAAGAATGAGAAAAGAGCTTTGAGGAAGACGACGCAAGAAAATAAAATAAAGGAATAATAAGGGTAAGAAAGAAGCTCGTGAAAGAAGGATGATAAAGAAAAGGAAAATTCTGCAGTGGGCTAGTTGGTTAAACATACTAGACATTTTACGTCTGGTCCATTCGTTGTTCTTGCGCAAAAACTCTAGTATGATAAGGAAACGACGAGAATGAGGAGAGCGAAGAAAGAAAGAAAGAAAGAAAGAAAGAAAGAAAGAAAGAGAGAAAGCAAGAAAGAAAGAAAGAAAGAAAGCAGCAGTCATACGGAAGGGGATAGAAACAAAGTGCAAGCACGCGAGGATACACTGCGCATAACAAAAAGAAAAAAAGAAGCGCACACTGTAGTGCTTTGCAGGAGGCTTTGTGCGGCCACCGCGGTCTCCGTAAGGGGGCGGTCAATGCAGGCCCGTGGGCGCGACGAAGATGGAAGGGCGCTTGTATATATTTAGTCGTGAGCCGCAGGATGGGGTACGAACTGACAATACACACACACACACACACACACACACACACACACACACACACACACATACACACACACACACACACACACACACACGCACACACACACACACGCACACACACACTCCACACACACACACTCACACCACACGCACACACGCACACACACACACACACGCACACGCACTCACACCACACGCACACACGCACACACACACACACACGCACTCACACCACACGCACACACGCACACACACACACACACGCACACGCGCGCACACACACGCACACACACACACGCACTCACACCACACGCACACACACACACACACACACACACACACACACACACGCACACGCACACACACACACACACACACACGCACGCCACACATCGTGTCACGCACGGACGCTGCGACCGCACGTAACACGAACCTGGCGGAAGGACAACACGACCGGCGGCACGGAAGAGACACCGCCGAGAAAAGAAGCATGCGCGCGCGACGGGGACGGCGGCGACCTTCAATCTTACTTAAGCCTCCCCCTGCCTTACTCGGCCCGGGCGTTGTACGGTATCCTGACGCCGCGGCGCGCTCGCGAGCAGTAGCATAGACTTCTCGCGATTCCGTACAGCCTCGTGCCGTATAAGGAGCGCAGCGGCGGGTGCTAACGGAAACGCATTACGCGCGATGCGAACGTGAAGACACAGGAGCATTACACGCCTTCTCGTGCTGCCACGGCTGATGCTTGCGAGCCGTTCTTTTCTCGCCGCGTAACTCGGCGTCGTGATCTCTTTGGTTCATTGCCGCCGGAGTCGTTAGCGGGCGCGGCGCGTATTTAGATCATTTCCGTCCGGCCTGCCATTCCGCGCAGCGCGGAGCTTTTCTAGATGCGCGAGGCTCCGTAAATGAGGCCTAAATAGAAGCAACTCGCCTGGTGCTCGTCCGAATGAAAAATAAATTTAAAAAATAAAAAGAGGGAATGTTGAGAAGGAAAAACACGCCAAAACAAAATGGACATGTGCACGGGGTAATAGTGAGACCGCTTTTCATCCAGCGCATGTCAAAGCTTCTGTAGCTATATATCGCTAACGACATGCTTTGAACCTGTGCCTTCATTCTATGTCCATCTCTCTCTCAGTCTCGCTCTTTCATCTGATGTTCAGGTTTTGATGCAAAGAGCGAGGAGATTTGCCTGGCTACTCCGTGCTACGATGAGGCCTGCGTTACGATGTTGCGGAACGCGCACACGGCCTGTACCGACGCATTACCTGTATTGCGACGCGGCGCACAGTAAACGGCAGAGCGATATCTGGCTGACATCTGTGTGGTGTCCAGCGCTCCTTCAGAGGCGTCAAATTCACTGAGCATTTTGGTTTTCTCTTCGGCAAGGACACTGTGCGCGTTTATATTTACGTCAAATGCAACATTTACTGCGCGATGCCGCACAAGCAATCATGTTGTTTTATTGCGCGTCGCCAACTGCGAGACTGCGGCCTATATAGCTGACGTAAGCTCGCGATTGCGCAACATCTCTCAACTGATTGATTGATTCTTGGGGTGTGACGTCCTAATAAGCAGCATTCGGTCTGTGAGTGCTGCCGTTGTGATGGATGGCTATGGATTATCTTTTCACCACCTGGCATTCTATAGCTTGCAGCTGAGTCTTAAGAGGAAGCTTTAGCTCGGACCCAACTCCGACGCGGCCTATTCAAATACATGTAAAACGCAAAAACGCTTTTTTTTAAATAACCGTGAACCGATTGTAATGAAATTTGTTGTATTTGAGAGAGAAATTTAAATTCTAACAACTGTTGGTAGCGGAATTTTGATTTAGGGCCTGAATTTTATTAAAAGGATTTTCAAAAATTTTAAAGTTTGAAAAAAATGAACGCAGGAAGTTTATTTAAATTAATAGCTCTGCATCAAAACCATATATCGTGGTTCTGTAAATGGCATCCATTATATCAGTGAAAGCGGACAAATTCTTTATGTCATTTTATATCTTACGTGAATTTGTTACGTTGTGTACAATGGATCTGCGAAAGCTGTATATCCATATTACTACATTTTTTGAGATTCATGTGTAACATATCAATTTTGTCCGCTTTAGAGGTACTATTTGATGCAATTCACATAACTGTGACATGAGTTTTCATTGCATAGTTAGGGAGCTGTAAACTTGATAGTTTCGATTTCTGGAAATTTGCGATGCTTGTCAATTTTTAATAAAAAATTGACGACCTAAATAAAAAATTCGGAACAAACAGGCACTAGATTTTAAGTTTTTC
This sequence comes from Dermacentor albipictus, assembly GCF_038994185.2. Taxonomy (NCBI): domain Eukaryota; kingdom Metazoa; phylum Arthropoda; class Arachnida; order Ixodida; family Ixodidae; genus Dermacentor; species Dermacentor albipictus. Next base: position 437,202,722 of record NC_091821.1, read on the forward strand.
TTTTAAATGCAACAAAGATTGTCAAATTTGGTGCAGTGGTTGCCGAGACAAATGAATTCTCCTTTTACATGTATCTAGATAGGAGCACCCGAGCTAAAGCTTCCTCTTAAGCGTAAGCGTTTGCGCACTTCGCCTCAATCAATCAAATATGCGGCATCGTACCCGGTGTCGTACCGGGTATCGTACCCGCGACCTTCCGTTCAAAAGCAGAACGCCACAGCCACTCCACCAGCGTGGTGGTTCATCCTTCGACTGCCGACTCAAGTGTTTGGCTTCGTTCCTATCCCAAATTCGCCGTGCTTCACGGCTGTGAAGTCGAGAGAGCTATAGCCTGCGAAGCGGTGAGGTTGCCGAGAGCTTCGACGGCTATTCGAGCGGAAATGCTCTTCCACGCCGGCATGAGCCGCCGCCGCCGACGACGTATACACGTAACCGCCGCGGGCACGTCGCTACTGGGAGCGCCTTCGTTTCGAAGTCACCTTTTAATAGCGACGACACTTCCCTCCCGGCGCGAAACCATACTCTCGTTAACTTCTCGTATACACGCAGGCAGGTTTCCTTATACCTTGTTATACTTTGGCACCTTTCCGACTATAGTTCGCCCGCGGTCGTGCTTACGTGCCGGGTTCCTAATTGCGAGACCTTGTCAGCAGAGCACGCACCTCGTGTGCGCGTCGCAGCGGTGAGCTTTCTTGATGGCGCCTTATATGTGCGGGCGCCCGTGAGCTTTGTTACGTTTCTCGCGCAGTGCCGAGGCGTTGGACCGCCTAATTCGACCTGTGCATCTTGCGCTCACGCGCGCCTATTCACTCTCTCCTCGCCGTCATTTTTCGTGTGTCCTCGAAGAAAGAAGTAGTACTTGCTGATAGAAATTTGTCGAAAATGATCGCTTATGTTGCTTGGTTCGGTTTTCAGTAACTTGAGGTAGTAGAGGTTGCGATAGTAGCAGTCTTTACTATTGGGTCAACAGCGCAGATTCTCTTCAATTTGGGGAGGAAGAGAAAGAAGTGCCCAGTATACCCGGTATTGTTGTCATTTTTTTTCTCCAAACAAATAACGTTTACTTTTAAACTCCAATGTTCAAATTGTTAACTCCCTTATTATTATTTTTGCACCTCATTTAACCACCTGATTCGTGGCCAATCCCCCACTGTGGGTATGTGCCACGGCCACTCAGGACAACAACAACCGCTGGTGCTCTGGGCCTCTCGCTGTTATGCAATTTTACGTCTTTGCCATTTTCGTGAGAGTCTTTCCATCAAGGATGAGCAAGAAGACGCTTCCATGACCCCCTGAACAAGGTCAGTCGTCTGCTTCAGCGTTCATTTTTGGACGACGTGCCTTTGGAAGCTCGGACCAGCTCGATTACTTAAACTCGAGAACTTAAAGACCATTCATCAGTTAAGCGCAATCCCCGTCCGCTCCTTTATTGCTTATGCGAGGGAGAAAGCGACTGGTGGGATTTCCGATGTAGTATACCTAATCAAAGACCTCAGGAGTCTTTTGAAGTCATCGGTGCGCATTCTTAAAATTCACCGCTTGGGGAACTCCAGATGTATCAAGTAAATGTTTGCTTCTTCGACATTACCAGCGTCTCTCAAACTGAGCTACCTGATACACCGTGTACGACCGTTCGTTCCGAGGCCTCTTCAGTGCCGGAAATGTCTAAAGATAGGACACGTGAGCGCTGTTTGCAGAAGTAAAGCAGCCTGCTTGCGTTGCGGCGGAGAGCACAATACCACCGACTGTGATGCGTCCTCATTTAAACGTCCCAACTGTACTGGGTCTCACAAAACAACTTCGAAGGAATGCCCGACGGTGAAACAAGAAGTTCTTGTTCTTCGAAAAATATCAAGGGACCAATTTTCACGTAAAGAGGCTGCTCAATCTGTTCGCCAACGTGACCAACGCTCGCGAAAGAAGCGCCACAAAGCCATTTCAGAAGAACTGCATAGCGGGGCACAGGCGCCACGACCACACATGCCTGTGCGTGCATCGAGGACGGTAACGACGCCTACTGCTAATTCAAGGTCGGTCCGAGCACGCGACGAATGTTAACCTTCACCGGCTGACGCAGACACGGAATGTCCTTTATTACCCTCTATAGACCCACGGTCATGCCAGCGGGCCCTAGTGGTCCTCTGTGCCGTGAAGCCAAGAATGATACAGTCAATGAAACCGGTGGCATTACGGGCAAGCAAGGAGGTGGGCACAATGAGAAGGAAAACGTTAAGAAAATTCTGAAGCACCTGGTGGAGTCGATGCGCGTGATTCTCGGTGAACTCCAGAATCCAGCCGCTAAAAGGGCCCCGCAGGTGCTCGCCGTACTGGAGCCACTCATCACAGCCCTTTACATGCTGTAAAGCTTCTGTTTGGCGGCTATGTTGCTCATGCAGGGGAGGCCCACACACCGGCTTTGTCTTAGCGCCTTTATCTCTAGGTTCACTTGAACAGACATGATATGGAACCCGGTAGGGGCTTCATGGATGAGATTTCTGAATGTTTATCATCACAATGTTGAACGTGCTTTCACCGTTTTGCATCCCTCTTTCTATGCCACCATCATCGCTCATCACACCATTATGTCCCCGTTCCGCCTCCCGTGAGCAGAGTGGCAGGCTAGAGCGCGTTACCTGAAGCCCACCTCTCTGCCTTCTTTCAAATAAGTTCTCTGTCACTCTCTCTTTTCTCTCTTCAGTTTGCGGCGCTTCTGTTATTATCGTAATTTCGGCATTTAATGACTCACTCTTCGATGCCTGGTGTTTTCTCTTTAGTAAAGCATATAAAGAGGAAGGTTTTCTGTTATCTTTTTCTTTAGGTTATTTATTTCTTGCAAACCTTGCAGTTAAGTTTTGATAACTAAAGTTTGAGAACCGCGCGACACACGTGGCCAAGCTTTGCTAGTAGATTTTGAAACTCTCTCTTTGCTTCTTTCATTTAACTTATCTGACTTTGCCGCAACTGTTCATCTGCAGGCTAGTGGCCGTCGGGAATCGAGGTAAGCCGGATTTGGTGCCAGTTTTCATAACAAAGTGAGCGCACTGATAAGTACTCTGCTAAGTGACTCGCTTCTTTTTGTCACTGCGTTGTGCATCGTACTTGACCGACGTTTTCTGCTATTATAGCACGTATTGTCTGTTTTATTTTTTTACGTGCGCGTGCCTTCCAAAGTCGCGAGCTAGGTGCTCATTACCGTGGTAGCCCTACAGTTCGTTAATTAGCGAACGCGCGAAAAGCAGGAACCGTTGAGTGGCTTTTCCACATTCCCGGTTGTATGCACAAAAATAATGAGCACGCTTGGTACGTACGCGCGCCAACTTTCGCGCAAGAAGAAAGAAGGCAATAATAAAACCGCGTAGGCAGGTGCGAATGCCTCGAGGAAAAGCAGAGTGCGCAGGAAGAGCACAGAAAAAGAAAAAAAAGAAAGCTCGCACGGCAGTATTATCGCTGGAGCTCGTCAGGCGGCTTGCGAGGTTTATCTGGCCAGGCGCCTGAAGTGAACTCGCTTGTTTGTGGGAAGGGCAAAACAAATAAGACCTCGCAAGTGGGGCGCGAAGAGGAAGCGGCTTTAGATGAGAGTCGTTTAGCGGACAATGGCAGGGTTTTAACGAGTCAACACGTCTCCGTACTGGGCGCTGCCGCGGAACAAAGTAAACCCGCTAAGCAAAGTTCGTAGCTAGTTAATCGTGGAGGTCCGAAGGCGTGTGCTGGACGGGTCGCATCTTTGCCGGGTTGATGAGAATCGTGGCCGAAGCTGCCAACGCACTACACCGCCCGCCATTGGCGGTCAACGAGAGGTAATCCTGGGGAACGGGGCCTCTGTTGAAGAGCGAAGCACGGTTGAATGAGAGAGAGAGAGAGAGCGAGATAGATAGATAGATAGATAGATAGATAGATAGATAGATAGATAGATAGATAGATAGATAGATAGATAGATAGATAGATAGATAGATAGAGAGAGAGAGAGAGAGAGAGAGAGAGAGAGAGAGAGAGAGAGAGAGAGAGAGAGTATGCTAGAACACACCTTGGGTATTGGGGCCACAACAATCACGAAAACTTTGCCAGCTGGCTGTTTAGCACTTGGTATTCTGAGGGTGCGATCTTGTACGCGTTCCAAAATATAACGGAGGTAGTTCGTTCTTTACGTCACGAAAGAGGCGGTATGTTCTGTTCCGTTCGTCCGATAGCAGACGACACGGAATGATTGACAGCAGATATCACGTCACAACTGACGTCACGGCGTTCGGCACGGTTCAAATTGACGAATCGTATTTGGCTCGGTGGAACGAACCGCCTCCGTTCTATTTTGGAACGCGTACAAGATAGCACCCTTAATTTCGCCCCCATGGCTGGCACAAGTTCGCATTCGTGCACTGCTGGAGTTGTGATGGTCTTAACGAGAGCTCGGGATAAAGACGGAAGAAGTAAACAAGGGACCGAGAAGTTGCTTCTCGAAGTCGATGACGCGCAAGTTTGGGCTAGGTGCCTCATTTCGAATCTCGATAAATAGAAAAGTAACAATGACTGTTTGGACAGCTGATGACATCGTCGCTTTTAATCGGAACTGAGACGTAGATGTGTACAGCGGCTCCGGCAGTTACTGTACGTACGAGTTGGCGGCTTCCATTTTCGCGCATATAAAGTGCTGAGAGAGAACACGTCAAAGCAACACCAGAGGGGTGAAATCTTGGTCTTAACCTCTTAGGCTACGAAAGGCTCCTCCCAGAATCTCTTTTTTTTTAATTACGCGAAAGTTAATTACATGAATACACGACAGGTAAATAAAAGCTTCGAACTCTTCATCGTGCACGAACTGATTCGTCTGAGGGTATGTTCTTGCTGATGTTTGGCTGTAAAAATAGAGATATAGATTTTATTGATAGGAAAGACAAAGAGGTCGACCTGAGCTGGTGTGCGTTCTATGCTCTGCTACTCCGCACTCGGTAAGAGGGAAGGGAAGGACTGGGATCGATGATGTTGGGAAGAGAGGTGGCTGCAGCGTCAGCACCGAGTAAGCTTGCGTCACGGCCTTCAGCCCTCTGTCTCACGCGCGCACACACAGACGCAGGCTAGACACTCACGTAAGCACGAGAATGAATGCTATTCATTCGAATTCATGAACATTCGCTGAATCGTTTCCCGAGCCTGTTACGGTGTCCGCAGTATTTCCTTGGAGCTCTACACTGGACGAAACTGCGTGCGCTGGACGTACAGCGGAGGAAGAAGTAATTCGAACAGAACGTGGCATGCTATACAGTCTTGTGTTGGCCACTTGACGCCGACACTTATGCGGAGAGCAATAAATCTTGATTTCGCAGCCGCCGCACGAGATTATTCTTTGCCACTTTCTCGGGGCTGATGGAAAGCTCGAGCGAAAATAACAAAAAAGAAAGGATCTACGAAATCTGGGGCTAGATTAACCACACGGCAGCTTTCGCAAATAGAAAAGTGAATGGCAGCAATAAGCAAACTAGGGAGAAAGTGTGTGTGTGGGGGGGGGGGGGGGGAGCAGTACGCGTCACGCATTGCGCGCGGTGCTCTAACGATGAACGATGCGTTGCCCCTCGTTGCGAGTCATCCGAGCAGGTGGAGAACAAATTGCCGGAGAGAACGAAAGGACCGAAAAGAAAGGGGCTGGGAGATATAGCCAGAAAAAAAAAAAAGAGGTCCGCGAGTACGGGACAGCCGTACGAGGAGCAGGTACGGGAGGGCTGGGTGGTGTGGCAGCCGGGGTGGTGTGGAATAGAAAGGCGTAGCTGCGTAAATGAACCTGCGCGGCTCCGCAGCAGGGCCCCGTGAAAGAGAAACGCCGCCGGTGTCGGTCCGCTCATTAGCGGCTCTTTACTTCCTGCCGCTGTTCTGTCGAGACGACGCGGAAAATTACGATTCGCCCACACGGCACGCGGTACGGGACGGAGGGTCGAACCGCCGGGTGCGCGCGTTCCCCTTTGGCGCGGCCGGCGGCCTCATTTGTCTCAGTCCTTTCCCTTTTCGACCGACCCTCTATACTGCCTTGTGGAGGTTCTCCGCGACTCTTTCCCTGTTTGCTTTCAATTGAGCTGCGCGCTTCCAGGTTGCCAAGATGTCTGTGGGTTGTGCATGTACTACCTATAGTATACATATCGTGGAGCTGTTTAAGTGGTAATATGCGCCACTTGGTTCTATTGAGCAGTGTTGAACACTGTGCAGTTCTGTCTCTTATTTAGGGTCGCTGGCATCGATATTGTTTGTCGCCGCGATCCGCCGGCATAGACACCCTTATTGCGAAAACGGCGTTGAATACTTCACAACTGCCGATAAAGCGAGTGTATTGCTATTATCGCTTCTCCGGGATGTGCAGTCTCAATCCACAGGGGCGTTTTCGTGATTTCCTTAATTACCTTGGTGGCAAGCGCCCCAAGATGAGCAACCAACTCGCCGAAGAGCGAGCGAATGCAAAAAGAAAAGAAAAATGTAGTTAATCTGTGCCCTAAACGAAGGGACAACGCTGACGATAAAATGCCGCACGAAAAGGAGACAAGTAAAAAAAGGACGGGAATGAGGGTGATTACGTGCTCGAAATTAAAACCATCAGAGAAGGGTATGCGGCGCTGGCGTTTTTTTTCTTGGAGCCTCCTCTGAGCCTCTCGCTCTCGGGCTCCCTCTGGCGAATGCTAACACGTGTTCTCGGCGGCGCGAAAACTAATTTCGCTTCTCATTTCGCGGGGGGCGAACGAGCCGAGTAAGCGCGCCGCTCCTGCGGAAATGTCTCGAACACACAGACACACAAAATAGAACAAAAAGAGCAAAGAAAGAAAAACAGCACGAAGAGGACGTCCGTGTAGCTTAATGGAATTTTTCTTCCTGTCTTAGCGCGGGCGGTGGTTTAGAAAAGATATATTAATTGCCGTGCGTACTAAGACCACGAACTGAATGCAACTTATGAGCGAGTGCTATCTATGTTCTTTTTCTTCGTGCCTCCGTCTACGTTTCTTGTTTCTTTCCTTTTTCCTTTTTTTGCAAGATGTTATCTTCTATGTGCTGTTATGAGCGAGCGAGCGAGCCTACGTGCTCACGTGACATCGGTTTTTCGTGGGAGCCGAAAGTGTAGCGTGAGTGTTCCCACGTCAACGCAGTCATTTACTTTTCTTTTTTTTTTTGCTCCACGTGTATGAACTAAAGCACAAAAAAAAAAGAGCTCGCGATATTTAGCAACGTTAAGTCATTAATTTTTTGCCCTGGCAATATACTCGGTGCGAAGAACTCTCGCGTCGTTAACGGGCACGACAGATGAAGGGTCAAGATTAAAGCTGATCGTCCGTTTGGAAGTTACAAGAACGGTCCTCGAAGTCCTTCTCTTCTCGGGTATGCAATTAGGTTAAGGGGCCACGTGACTGTTTATGCACGTTATTCATGATAACTCATTGAGTGTTGTTCCCGTGCTTCTGCGGTTCTAGTTAGGGCGGTAATTATGTTAGATAACGCTAAAAAAGATGACCGAGTTTGAGCCATCAGTTTTTAAAGAAGTCCTATGCTCAAGAAGGTAGAGGACACCCACTGGTTTTTTCTTTTTGTTTGTTGGCTTGTTTGTTGGATTTCACTTGATTTGTAAGAACTTGTGGTTAGTAGCACGAAGAGAACGGGAATTGTCTTCCTTCCTCTCTCGCCCGATTCGTGATCGAGAAACGCAGTCACCTGTAAAAGAGTGCATTGCTTTATGAAGGAACAATAGAGGAAGTGGCCGCTTATTCCGCAACTGGACGTAGGCATAAGAGTGAAATTATCTATCCGGCACTGTAGCTTAAGGGCTACGGCGTTGCGCTGCTAAGCTCGAGAGGTCGCGGGCTCGATTCCGGCCACGGCGGCCGCATTTAAAAGACGGGGCTCTAAACTCAAAAACGCTCGTGCGCTTACTTTTAGGTGTGCACGTTAAAGAACTCCAGGTGGTAAAAAATGAGTCCGGAGTCCCTCGCCGCGGCGTTCTTCATGGTCGGGTCGTGGACTCTGGCACGCAAAACTTCGGAAATTAATTTTCGAAACGAAATAACGATACCAACAACGCGAGCTTCTGATCGCCATTCCACGCAGACATAGCCGCCTGCGAGGAAGTTTCCGGCGTAGGACTGGCGGGTACAAAGGAGGCCGCCGATGCCGGACCTTCACACGCTGAGATGGGCGCGTGATCTTTAAAATCCGAGCTGCCGTAAGCGCAAGTTTGCGGGTCTCTTGCTCGTCCCGTTCCTCCTTGTTCGCTAGGTGGATTTCTGCGTTCCTTCTCCTCGTTTTATCATTATCGTTATCGTCGTATTGTCGCGTTGCAGTGACGGTGAACAATCAAACACTGCCGAGAGCGTCAGTTAAGAACTTGACTCCTTATTCGGCCGATCTTGTGCCTGCCCTGAAAAATAACTAACGCTCAATAAAGCGCTACGATAGCGGCGAGCACAATGTTCGGTCGTCGAATCCAGTCTCACCAGTCAAGTCTGTTTTCTTTTTCTTCTTTTGATGCATGTATTATATAGTACGTTCCACAACAGTCGCTGTTGTGTAGCGCATATATATATATATATATATATATATATATATATATATATATATATATATATATATATATATATATATATATATATATATATATATATATATATATATATATATATATATATATATATATATATATATATATATATGGATATATACATTTGAGACTGAGACTCTACAACACTATTCGCGTAGCGTGCGCAATCTCAACATTAAAAGAAGTTTCTAATACAGTGTGTGCGCCTTGCACTGAACGACAAATTGATGACAGTGACAATCCGGTGAAGAAGAAGAGAAAACGAGGAAAACATAGGGTTGCCGTCAAAAAAGCAAAAAAAGAAATGTACACATGATGATATCCTTGCAGCCATGGTGCGCCTGTATCCATAGGTCTTATTCGCAAGTCACACAACTTCAACGTCTCGGTTCTCCTGACCCGTCTCACCATGCGAAGTTCTTTGTAGAAAACAATTCGCACCAATCCTATAGCCCACGCTGAATAAAGGAAGCATGTCGTAGTTTAAATTATGCTTACGCACTGTTTGTATAGCTGCGTCACTTTAAGGCGCGTTCCTGTTCTTGCATTGAAGGAACGAACAGTTTTGAGGCAGCTGCTGCTCGATTTCTTGTTTCCAGCTCAACGTGTTGGCTGGGCCGACGTCGTGAGAGAACGCAGACGCGTCATGGGTTGAAAAAAAGAAAAGATTATAAATGAAAGCGCTAAGAACCTGGCATACCTTCTGCAATAAATTAGCAAAGAAGAGCGAGGAGCAGAAGAGGAAACGCGGAGAAGGGAACGCGATAGCGAAAGGGGTAAAGACGAGAACATGCAAAAAAAAAAAAACTATACACCGGATAGGCGCTCGCCGCTCGGTGCCCCAGTCGGCCGTATAAAGCGCGTACAGAGCGGGAAAGGGTCAGAAAGATAGAAAGAAAAAAAAAGGAAGGAAAGATGAGGGCGGACTGCAACGTCGGGAGACAAGGGACCGCGCTGAGGCGTTAAATCGAATTATCGCCCATTGGCGGCGGGCCCGGACCGCGGGCGCACGACGCAGCTCCTCTGCAAACGGCGACCGAACAAGGCCGCGAAAGACCAAGGAGTGCGAACGCTGATAGTGGAACCATGCCTTCGAGAGGACGGGGAGGGAGGGGGGGGGGGGAGGGCAAATTGGCCGATTGAGCGCAGTTGTTGCGGTGGCGGCCATGTAAGTACGTCGTCGTGGCTGTGAATAGAGAGCTCCTGGCGTGTCCTCCTACCCTCCGTCCTCTTTGCGACCCCCCCCCCCCCTCCCGCCCTTCAAAAAGATATAAGAGAGAAAAGAAAATGGTGAGAAAAATCAAGCAACCGAAGCAAGCAAGCGCGCTGGAGTGCCGGCACCGAGCCAGAGGAGTGAACTGCCGAGGAAGTCGTTTTTCACTGTTTAGCCGCTTTCAAACGCCCCGATTCATTTGAGCCGAGGCGGCGAGTGTTGGGCGAAATTTTTAAAAGGCGTTGTGTTGGGTCGCTGCCCGGCGGTCTGCCGGTTCGCATCTTGGTGTCGCTCTTCGTCCTCTCCGGGCAACGCTTACACCGCGCGCGGGAGTCCGTGCCCATCTATAACCGCGTTAGTGTCTTCGCGCTTGTCCCGTCGCTGACCGCCGCTTGTTTTTCATCGGTGTCCCCTTCGCGGCTCGAGTGGATCGCCGTTTAGTCTCTTGAGGCGCGTTTTCTAACAAAGCTGGCGGCGGCTCATTGAGCGCTAATTCGTCGTTCAATATGCCTCCGCCGCCGCTCGGTTTTTCCATTCCTTAAGAGGGACAGGCAGTTGGAGGAGCTGGAACGTCTTTATTTATTTTTCGGCGATGAAAGGAGGAAGTGGCAGTCGGAAGAGGAAAAACTGCGGTAACTGCCCCGTACCACAGCCGCAGCGTCCAAATTTCTTGGGTTGGCAGTGCCGGAAGAAAGCCGCGAGGAAGACGGCAGGGAGACAACAAAGAAAACGCGAACGTGAGAGCTTGAAGTTCGGAGCTGTCGCGTATTGCTCACATTTTGTCTTCGGCGTCTTCGTTGTTTATCTTGGGCATTTCATAGAAATAAATGGTTTCCATGGCGACTGCCTTTAGCGATGTGAATATCAAACTGAAGTTCTGCCTTTAGGCGAGACGGGCCACTTCTGGTCGCAGAGGGAAACAGAAAGAAGTAAGAAAACAAAAAAAGAGAGGTCGTGAACACACGCATGTATAGTTTCGAAAATGAGTCCAAGCAGGCACAAATGGTTGTACGAGAACACTGTACCTAACATTCAACACGCATGGAAGTCCAGTTTCGATGACGATTGGGCTGACGCAGTTGTAAAAAACGACATAGCATAACGCGCAACGACATCTATGTTAACGAACAGCAACACGTATTACGCATATTTAATTTTTATTTGTCCCCGCATCTAGACGTTCGTCATGTCGCCTTCTTTCCACTTACATCAGGGGACTTTCACTTTTTTTTTTTTTAGTTCGCTCACGTTTTTTGGGCGTGCACATAGATAAGCCACAAATCACATTTTGTACTGTGTGTTCGTGATTCTTGGGCTGGGAATGTGATCTCAGCAGCTTCTGTTGCTTCTTTCCTACTTCTACTTTTGCTTTTGAATATATGCTCGTTTGTGCTCGTCTATTATATATATATATATATATATATATATATATATATATATATATATATATATATATATATATATATATATATATATATATATATATATATATATATATATATATACGTACACACACACACACACACACACACACACACACACACACACAACTGATTTTCGCGTTAGTATTCAGGAAGTAATGTGTAGAAAGGAGTTCCTTTTGTTTATTATTATTATTATTATTATTATTATTATTATTATTATTATCTTTACAGTAGTGGTAAACCTCATTTCGTACTTTCACCTTTATTTCTGTTGCTTTGGATGGGTAGACATTGATAAAGAGGCCCATTGCTTGAATTTTGAGACAGTAGCCCGTTTGCAGTAAACATTTCGAGAAGTATCTATGCTTTGCAGTACGCCACGTTTCGATTACGAGGAAGCTAACCTCGAAAGTGATGAGCCATAACTTTATCAGCTGGCTGAGTCAGCGTAATTCAATACCTTAACGAATAAATAGCCCACTTATTTGAAAGTCCCGCTTTTCAGCGCATTACTTAGCTACGAAAGTAACTCGTAATACTACTTGTCGCCCCAATATTCGCTCACGCGGAGCAATTCGCCGGCGCAGACTGCCAGACTCGACACCGCCTGTGAGACCGCCACCAGAATAAAGAATTAATTGACTTACTATAACTTCACTAGAGGAACGTCCTTACGCGTCTCCTAAAATTTACCAGCGAGGCCTGACAGCAGCGCTCCTGCAGTCGCTGCGTTCCCGGGCTCGGCCACAACGGCGAGAACGCGTGTTTCGGTTGTTTTTCCCAATTTTTTGTTGGTATATTTAATGGTACGTTCTGACGCGCGGCTGGTGTGCCTGAAGACACGGCGTCCCTAATTAGGCAGGCGTTTCCTCCGCCGCTCCCTAACAAGGCGGCGAAGAGAGAGGGAAGGAGAGGCTGCGAGCCAGGAGAGTGGCTCGAGGAGCACACAGTGAAGGCACAGCACTTTGCGAGGCTGTGCGGCGGTGCCAATCACCCGAAGAGCTTGGCTGCTGCATTTCGTCTGCAGTTACGTGCATTCCTGACCAAGTCTGACTTTGGCGCGGATATTCGCCCCTTTTCCAAGAAAGTTAGCTTTCCCCCCCGGTACTTCGTGGCAGCTCAAAAAAGTGACAACAGCGTACGGCTTCTTTCTTTTTCTTTTTTGCAGAAGGTGAATCGTATGCCGTTATTTTAACTTCAAGTTCGCTCTCGTAAGGAACTGCGTTTGTCTTCAGTCGCTGCATGTGCAGATTCGATAGCTCCTGAGCTGAACGCTTCACTGGTGTTCGAATACTCAAAGCCGTTTTAATTTGAAAGGAAGCCATGCGGGATTCTTTTTCATTAGCAGCTACTTGCGATTGCCGTCATTACGGCTGCTGCTTGCCACTAATATAGAGAAAATCTTGAAGTTGTGTTGTATTGAATAATAGTGGAGATGTTTAGGTTAAGAGAGAGCAGTCCTGTACGTGCATGCTACATTGCGCATCATAAGTGGTTGCAATTGCCCACCTAGCGATGCGGGGGTTGATTTTTCTGCAAGTTGCGTGACCTGGAAATGTTTCACTATTATTTGTATCTTTCCGAGCACGTTAAGGTACTCGAATGATTGGGTTTCCAAAGTTCGGGGTGTGCGTGATTTGTGTGATTTCTTAGAATATTCACCGTCCCGTAACTACTATATATTCTATAACTAAGAAGCTACTTTTCTTTTTGGAGCAATGAGAAATTTCGTTAACTACTTTAATGATTCCGTGCACTTTAATAATCCATCGAATTACTACAGGCAGTGAATCTGCGACGCAGTAACTTGTTGCTCTTGTCGTCCCGTACCTCAGTGTCCAGCGGGCGAACATTTGGCACTTTGCGAAACGTCTTGAAAGGCGGTTACTCTGCAAGGCTGAATTACAAAGCGCCTCAATCATGCACTGCGGCACTCCAGAGACGGTTCGATTGTAAAGCCGCACTGAAAACTCACCACATTCCGTATATACCGAAACTTCCAGAAGAACTGACAGTGTAATTTAACAACATTTCATCGCAATTTCGCCAACCATGATCGCGGCACCCCGCGCTGCACGCAACTTACACGTTTCCGTGGAATGAGCCAGTGGCGGTCTTTTGCAAAGACTGCGATAATAAGGGTGGAACGCGGATTCACGGCTTGTTACGATACGGTACTTGCCTGTTTCCTACCGTGCGGCTGCGGTAGGTGACGTCATGATGAAGAATGCTGAGCCGCTACACGCCTTCAGTTGTTACCATTTTGCTCGCTATTTTTTTCTGTCGACCTCCCCTGTCTTTCTCTCCTCACTCGCCGCGAAGGCTCGCTAGATTCTAACGTTGTGAGAACAAAAGATATAGCAAGTGAAACTAGGTGGCTTCCTCCACCCGAAAGACTTCGCTTGCTTCACCGCACTGTGGTCAGCAGCTTCGAAGAACGCAGCAGCAAAGGCAATAAAGGCGAGCATTGCTGCAGGTAATTAGGAAAAGTCTAACGGATTCGCTGGTTTGCTGACGCTTCCAGTCGCCTAACAATAGAGGTATGACGAAGGACCAAGAGAAACAAAATACGCCAGCAAGCTCTTTTTTCCTTTTTTTATTTTTTTTGTGCGTGACTGTAAATGAGCTGAGCTGCTCACGCTGGGAAGGAGCATCCGCTCCATTTTTGTTTCGTGCTACCGAAATTAGTGACGGTGGGCGGAAAGGATTGCATGGTAAAGAAAAGAAAAATTACGCAGAAATAATTGGAAGTTGATTCTCAAAATATAGGCGAATGACTTTGGTAATCTACGCAATTATCTCTGAACGTCCTTCGCGCCACGTTTCTTCTCCCTTCTCGGTGGTCATGGGGGTCTCGTGATCACTAAGTTTGCGTCACTCTTCCAACTTCTGTCCCTTTCTGCCCCTGTCATAGTAACAGCGTCCTGGGCCACTGCCTTCATCGACCCAGAAGGTTCACCAACCTCTGGTGTGATGACAGTGCCTCTCACCTGTCACGCACTCTCTCTCTTAACACGGTGAAGCACCCGAAATATAAGACGTACCATGTTACGTGAACTGAACTCTTCGCTCCAGCTCCGACTACCACCCGGGCTTCATCGACGACAGGCATCGCTTCTGTACCGGCTGGGTTTGAGAAAGGCTTTTACCAAAGCTACATTGATTGGAATGACTGACCGTGCGCTGTTTGCAACGTCTGCGGCATGCGAAGAGAACACCGAGCATTTATTGTGCCACTGTCGTCGACTTCACTCGCAAAGACAAACGCGGTCTATCCCGTTGCGACGACGGTCCTTGTCCGTGCAGACGCTACTCGAAGACCGCACTTATCGCTGGTCGGCCCACAAGGCTATAAAGGCATTTTGGCCTTTCTTGAGCGCGAATGGCCTGTGTTAACGCCTTTGACTTCGTGGGGCCCTACGCGCGCGCTCGCGAACTCACCGCGACTTTCATTCGTCCCCCCTCTCTCTCAGATATTTATAATCCCCTTTCCAGACCTCAAGCGCAGGGTAGCGAACCAGACGCATTTCCGTTTAACACATCTGCCTTCTCCCTTTCTTTCTTCGTCCTTCCTGCTCTTCGAGCAGTAGGTCCTCGCAACCTGGCTGCCCTATGGGACCTAACAGTGCGGGGTCCGATGACAAACTCTCATGAGGGAGTCACTCCACAAGAGAACTATGGATAATGCTGATCTTGGGGCTCTGTTTACTCTATGGACTCTTGTTTAGTTCATCCTCTCTCCCGGTCCTTTAACTTATTTACTTATTCACTAAGCAAATAACCATTTACTACTATTATTACCGTCGTGGCAGCCTCTCGTCCTCCCTACGATGCTACTCTCTTATGATTCCATCAGTGGAGAAAAATTGCTGCTGTTGACCACTACAATGGGGGAAAGAAGAATTAAAGCTCGGTCAAAATAGAGCAAGGTGCATTCAGGTGGATTCAGGTTGGTACAAATGAGAGCAAGGTGGATTAAGGTTGATACAAATTAGACCAAGGTGGATTAAAGTAGAGTTCTGAAGGACACGTAGTAATGCATGACGTCACGTATCAATGACGCAACGGAATAATTAAAGAAGTTGCAATGGTCTCGTATTCAAGTAACGTAAGGATACCTAAGTGACTGTCAATTCTTTTTTTCTTTTTTTGCTCCTTTTCACTTAAGGAGCCACTTTAAGGTGTGGAAGGCGCCATCAACAACCACGTCATACTGGGATTCCAGAAAGAATGTGGTCTCAATGCGAGCCAGTTTCTATAACTTTTAATGTTTTACCTTTTGTCGACGTTCGCCACAAGGGATGACAAAGGGTTTACAAGGAACAGGCGTTTGTTTGTAATAATTCCTGCCCCCGCCCTCGTTTTTTTTCTTAGCTCAATTTTGATATCGGGTACCTTTCACGCAGTGAGACCGGGTTAACCAAGAAATATGTCATAGTACCTGTCACTGTAATGAAGCGCTAATTGGCAGTAAATGTAAGCGCTCTGTCTCGTTGTAATTCTATTTTTCTAGCGTTCCAAATATTCCTGTTTTGATGTTGCGTTTTCTTACCATACTCTCGTGCCTCTTGTGATTGAGGGTTCGCGAGTGTCGCGTGTGGAAAGGGGCATGAATGGTGAACTTCTGGGTTTTGTGAACTGCTCCTGAAGTTCATTTTATGTATATCTATGTTGTGTGTACATATATTGGGAACTTTAAAATTGGTTTCACAGTGTTCTTTTCTTTATTGCTTACTGAAAACTTATACATCGTTTTGTGCGCATCTGTCTCTAATGAGAGAAGCAGCAGGCGCCGTCAAGAGGCGTTGACGTTTCATTGAACAGTGAGATTTTTGCAGCAAAGTTGTATACCTATACCCCCCAATGCAACTGTCGTGTCCGTGGGCAAAAATTCTACCAATAAGAACGGGAGGCGCGCGCCTACGTGCATCCGCGGCAGCGGTGGCGCCAGCTGTGCAGGGGAAAGCGAAAAAGAAAGAGAACCAGAAAGTTCGCCTTCGCGCATAGCTTTAGCCGCAAGCGTTTGCCAGTAAACATTATGCTTGCAGAAGCTGCAGTTGCCGGGAAGCGGCAACTGCAGCATACGAAGCAGGGAGTTACGTAAATGTGCTTTCGTACGTAAAAGAAGAACCCGCCTAGCAACTGGTTTTATTTGTGTTCTGATAGCGCAATGGAAAAACCACGCATATAACTTAGGACGCGTGAAGAGCAGCGCGAATACGCTGAGCGACGAAAGGAACAGCAACGTCAATATGCGCAACGGCGTCATGCTCGGGTTCGGCAGGACCCAGTTCAAGTCTACGCCACGTTGGTCTATCGGATCAGGTCATGCCATAACTTAGCTGGCTAAGCATTTTCACAGCGTAGATTGGAGCCCATTTTCAAAAATTATTAGACACACCTAAACTTCGACCGACGATAAAACATGGCACTTCGTATGCTATCTCTGCAGAAGAAGCAAACAGTGCCGGCCTTTATTACATCGCAAAACTTCCGCAACATTCCGTTAATGAGACCGATCGCGCAGTCACGGACGCCGCCTGTTGCAAAAAAAAAGGAAAACCTGCTTTACTTAGCACTGTGTTTTGCGGTAAGGAGAAGCCGATGCAAGGCAGAAGATGCGTCGCCTCGAGCGATCGGCGTCTCCGTTTTACTGGCATTCCATTACTCGCGTGCCGCACACCGGAAACCTAGGCAGTAAACTTTATGAGCGCTGCTATCTCGAGCCCGCGGCCATCCTTCTTTGCGCCTCTCCTCGTTTCCCGAAAAGACGCGATGATGGCCGCGCAATCAATCACGCGGCACTGGTTCCCAAGCTTCGGATAGTTGCGCCGAAGGATGTGATGCATGGCGCAAGATGGCTTGCCAGCTCTCACACATTTACGGTGAGACAGCCGAGGCCACGTGTCCGCAGCCGGAGCGGCAGTTAACTCAGTAGCGCGGCTTACGCCCTCTGCGAGGTCTCCTTTTGTTTCAGTTAACGCAGATGAATTTCTATGTTCCCTTTTTTTGCCAGAACGGGGTTAATAAGGTGAATGCTGATCAAATAATTCAGTCAGTAATCAATGAATAATTTATTTAATGTGCTCTGAGAGAGCGAGATATAAGGAAAGCAGCGATGTTAACCAGTCAAGAGTCCGGTTGGGCTACCCTACGCTGGGAAGAGAGGAGGGGAAGAGACTGAAGGGAGAGAGGGGTAACCTAACAAATCAATTAAATTAGAAGTAAAAATAGTATTGAATCAAACATTTATTCACCGTGCCCAGGAGCAACCAGGTCTCAGTACAGGTGCACACATGCATTTAAGAAGAACGACGCAGTTTCGCCCGGAAGGCGAAGCATCGATTGCGATAGAAAATTAGTAGACAGTTATGCGAAGTAAGGATACTGCACCATCTTGAGGTGTTATACGGAACTGGGCGCGCCGTTCCGTGGCATCTGAGATTTGCGCGCGCCGGCGCGCACAAATGTCGGTCGCCGTGACCGGTCTATGTATGGTAGAAACGCTGGAAAAGGGCTCGTGTTTAGTTTCCGCGTAACAGAATTATGTTTTCTTGTATATTCGAATTACCATCCGACGCTATTATGTCTGTAGGGTGTGTGCAAGTGGTACTCTACGATTTTTCTGAAGTACCTTAATTTGAGAAATTCAATTGGTTCAAGTAACTTTGCGTTATTCGGAGGGTCTGCGTGGTTGGGTATGTGTGGTTGGGTTTGCATGGTTCACACTAATCTTTGCCGAAACGGTGGTCGATGGTGGACGCGGGACGCCGACGCCTGATTTTCTGTGACACGGGGCCGTTAACGCTATCTCCTTAAAACAGCACGCACAAAGTTATGAGCCGTGTGCAGATCGCTTTCAAGGCGCGGTCGCCGCCTCGTAATGTAGGCAGTTGGTGCTAGAGTAGAGGCCGCCCCCCCCCCTTCCCTCCTGCACTGCCTCCCCACTTCCCTCCTTTTCGCGCGCGAGATTGAGCCGCGAGCGTCAGTTCCCCTTGCGCCGGGTCGCGAAATACGCAGCTGCTGCCGGAGCCCGACGCCCCGCTCCCATTCGGCCTCTCGCGCGACGGCCTTTCGCGCGACGGAAGACGGCGACAATGGCCGTCTTCCAAAAGAGACAGAAAAGTGCGTACCCGCATTGCATCGAGTTTAGTGTGAGCTGAAAAGTGTACGGTAGTATCAAAAAGTACACCAAAATCATTGATCTCACGGACCTTACACAATGGTACAGATTCGACGGGCAAAAATATTCTACAAAGACCATACAAAAAAAGATTGCTTGCTGTTTTGCGTGTGAAAGTCGTGACGTTGTTCTTAGCAGCATTTAAGGTAAGGTTATTATATTTGTAACATTATGAAACAGAAAACAGGTAAGATTGCAGGATGCGACACTGATTAACGGAATGAATTTTCTTTAAAATTGTGATGTCATCGCCATATAGAAGGAATGAAGAATTCCGAATAGTGGAAAGAACGCCATTAATAAAGAAAAATGTAAAAACGAGCGGTCATAATACAGATCCTTGAGGAACGCCGCTGGTTGCATAGATGGGTCGAGAGAATCCAGTCAATGGTGAGTAAATTCAGGTCTGGACAAATTCTCCAATGTCATACGGTACGCTAGTTTGCTTAAGCGTTGGACTGCGTCAGTCTTCGATAAAGGCACAGAAACAAGGATTGCTCCTTCGTGCGCTTTGCTAGCAGGTTCGTCGGCGACGTCATGGCTGCAGATAGGCAATGACCCGGCAGCCACTGAAACACGACGTCGTGTCCTTTCGCGATCACATGATTGTGCGTGTGTCGTGTCTCCGACACGTGTTGTTCACAGGACCCGCGACGAAGAGCTGAAAAAAGACATTCTAGGGCCGCCTTTCAGTCAAAGAATATTGCCCACCGATTGATTAGCCGGTTGGTTATTAATATTATCAACGGCGCTTCAGAGGGCAACAAGCTCCGTATAGATTTTAGAATTGCGGAAGGGACGCCATCAGGGCCGCGGGATAGGGAAGGCTTCAAGCGCTTTAGGTGTTCGCTGATGAGCTTTTCATCAAACAGCACAGCACTAGGTGTAGGAGCCGTTATGTGCTGCTCACTGATACCAGCGTTGAATCTTGAAACTTTATATAAGGATGAGAAATGGGTGGCAAAACATTCCGCCACTGCTTCGACTTCTACTCCGTTGGAGTCAAGCAGGCAAGACACTTGCCACCTTTGCTATCGTGCTTGTGGATATACATCAGAAATTCCGCCGGCCGGCCAGCGGCGCTCTTTTCCAAGAATGCAATATATGACTCGTGATCCCGCTTATAGGAGCGTTCGCAGAGAACCCGAAAAAAAGCGGTTCTTCTCTCCGCTCATTAGGCACAGGACATCCAGACTTTCGGCGCGTGCAATATTTATACTCTAGGGCAGTTATACGTTCAGATGAGAACTATAGTGGAGATAATTAGAGCGAACTGGGGAATGTATTTGCTCATACTGCTCACAGCAATGTTCGTAAGTTGATCTACTTCGTCATCAACATTGGTTTTGTCTGTAAACAGTGACCATTCGGTGGTGCACAAGAAATCAAATCAGCCAACGTAATCACCACGTTTGAAAGCAAAGCGAGAGGATACGTTTGTGCCATTGGACGCGCTGCATAATGGAAACGCGGAAATACACATTATTATTATTATTATTATTATTATTATTATTATTATTATTATTATTATTATTATTATTATTATTATTATTATTATTATTGTTGTTGTTGTTGTTGTTGTTGTTGTTGTTGTTGTTGCTGCTGCTGCTGTTGTTTGTTTGTTTGTTGTGTGTTGTTTGTTGGACGCGGAAGTTCACTAGCCTCAGTCTGATGTTGCCACACACTGTTACGTCACAGGCAGCTTAAGCAAGTTACGAACGTTGGGGTCGAGAACCGTCGTTTGCTGTAAGTTGGCATCTTGCATACCTCGCTGAAACATTGTGTATATTTCCTACTCCAGAAGACTAGACCGCCAGCTTATGTCAACTCAACATTTTGTCGGAGCGTTTGTTGGAAATTTGATTCTTTTTTTTAGTATTCATATATTGTAGGAGAAAAGTCACGACTTCACTTTTTTTCAAGATAAAGAAACGTGGCTACCGTCTACGGCTGAGCAATAACGAAAGGATAGTGTTGGACGCGCGTCTATTCAGTGTAGTCGCGCATATCGGAGTTCCTTGACAACCTTATCAGAAAACTCTGCGCATATGTTCTGCAACGTGCCCAAATGTGAAACCAGGAACTCTAATGATCCACTTTTGCCGAGCGCTGCCGGATTAGAAACACCTAGCTGTAGCGTCACCGCGCAAAGTGCAATGGGAGGAATCTTTTTCCTCGCATGAGATGCATTCTGCGCACTAACACTACGTTTTATTAAAGAAAATTATTTAGCTTATTTTTATAGCCACCACGAACCAATAGTCTATTATTAAAAAGCTAGCCGAGTGTTTCGCCAAGGTTACAACACCTTTTTCTCCGCGTATTCCTTCGAATGGGCGCGCGTGTTACAAAAAGCTGCAACAGCACACAGAACTTGGAGAAGCGACGTGGAACGCCAAGAACAATGAAATGAACGAAAGGAGAGTTTAATCAGGATGGATGAGAGAGGAATAAAAGAAACTCTTCGGTCTCTGAGGACGATTCCTCGGAATCTGGAGGGAACCGTAATTACCGATCGCGGTCTGCCGAGCAGCCGCTCTCTCGTGGTGTTTTCCCGATTCAATCGACGCACTTCTTTCGATGCGAATAAAGGCGGCACTAAACTGCAGTCTCCAATGCCACAGGTAATTGGACTCGGGCTTGCAGACGAGATAAAGTGTTGCTGCGTGAACAGTTCGGCGTCATGTAAGAAACAAAGGTGGCGGAATACGCCGACTCTGTTCACCGGGACGACTGCCGACAAAACCTAACCATGTGTTGCAGAAGGGCTCTGTTGCATGATTGCTTCATACTGAACATTTTTCCTAACGTACTGCGCACGATGCAATAATAAGGAAAGAAACCGAGATTTGAGAGAGCTAAGGCCACCAGATTTTATTGTAGAAAACATTGGGGGCTCAGTGTGCAGGTGCTGCATGTTTACTTTCTCTCTCTCTTTTTTTTTTTGCGCATACACTACCTGCATGAAGTGTGAGAAACCATATGACTATTCTGCCGCCATGGAAAAATGAGATGCGCACGCATTTCTTGCATTTTCGGAAGATAGGTAGGACAAGGGTAAACGCACTTAAACGCATTATACGACAATAAAGCGCGTAACAGAAAAAAGAACACATCGCAGAAACGCGCAATAGAAACAAAAGAAAGAAACATAACTAGTGCGGACACTAGTTCAACACCATGTTACATGCTGTGTTTAAGAAAAATATTGGGCAGCCCTTTCGCCAATAAAATCAATGAATCTTCACAATCGTCAGAAATGTTGGGCTGAAAAGCTTTGGATACACGTTTGCCGACCAAACTCCAATATTCAATACATTTACTGGATTGCAGAAAGCTTAGAAAGCCCTAATATCTCAGTAATTGACATTTGAACTCGTGCTCCGAATGAAGTCGTACATCAGCTGTTCGTCGTTGCTTTCTCAAGCTACTAGCTTCGGTCTAGTTCGGCTCAATTACGCAGTACGATGCATAGCTGTGGCACGACCTAGCTTCTCTTCTTCCTGTCACGACGAACATCGTTCACAAGTACAGGCCTATAAGGAAGCGCAAACGTGAAGTGCACCGGTTTAAGAGACCGTTTATAGTGTCCTTGTGTATGGTGTCCCTTCTACACGTACTCAGTGCTTACTCTCTCCCTTTCTTCCTCTTTCTATTCCCTTTTCCCCCACCCCCAGTGTAGGGTAGCAAACCGGATGCTGTTCTGGTTGACCTCCCTGCCTTTCCTATCCTTGTTTTCTCTCTCTCTCTTCACACCTGCTTGCTTACAGGGGTACTAGCGAAACAACGTAAGTTAGTGGAGGATGGGATCGATAGCGAAGAGGGCACCGCGAAAGCGTATTAACGAATAAACGTTGGCAATTGTGACGGGTCGTAGTTCGAAAAGCTCTCGCCACGCTGAGCATCAGCAGCAAAAGGACGCGCGCTTTCCGCATCGCTGTCCCTCGGGGCGTGGCTGATTTATGGACAACCCTTAGCTAAAAGGGACTCCGCTGGGCTGTTGAGATACGACGAACCAGGAAACTGCGTGCGACCCCGTGTCGCGCCGCTGCGCGTGGATCGCTCGCTCGCTCGAACGCGTGTCTGTCGCTGTTGACAACTTTCCGGTTAGCCAAGCGTTGAGCAACAGCGGGAGTGAATTCCCAACAAAGCGATAGATGAACCGGAGGTGAGAGAGAGATAGAGGGGGAGAGAGAGGGAGAGAGGGAGATAAGTGGCGGTGGACGCTGGCAACGGACGGCGTATGATTATCGTTAGTACTTAGGCAAGGTCGTGCTATGGTATGCTATGTTAAAACTTTATTCTGGTCCTTCGGAGAAGAGAGAAAGAGAGAGATAAATAGAAGACAGGAAAGGCAGGGAGGTTAACCGGACGCACGTCCGGTTAGCTACCCTGCCAAGCCTCTCTGCTGCGCTTGTCTGTCATATCGAGGCCGGCGAAGTGAAAATGAGAAAAAAAGGTAGTACTAAAAAAGAAAGGTGAGCTAGGTGCTCGGTGAAATACTTAGATTGTGGGTTGCACAAAAAATGCTGCGAATAATTGCCTCGCAGTTAACGGATGAGTGGATAAGGATAACGAGAACGGGGTAAACATCGCTGGTCGTCAGGGTCGTTATAAGAGCGCAGCTAACTTTGCATGCAAATTCGTATGATGCAGTGGGGAGAAACAAACTCTCGCTTTCTTGGCACGTTTCCGCCTTCTCAAATCTTTTTGATTTCGTTGTGCGTTTGATGCCTTTGTGCGTAGGATCACTCCCAACGAGAATTTGCCCGACGAATTTGGTTGGCTCTAGTTACGTCTTTCGTGCTTTTTGTTTTATTTCCGTATACATGGCCTGCCTTTCATTGCCATTGATTTATTAGTCGTGTATACCAAGCTCTCCAGATATAATAGGAAACGATAGCTCCGCGTTAACTCCGATTTCCTTAAACTAGTGCACTTGAAGATATTGCATTTCAATTTTCCGCAAGAATTGGTGACAGCGTCACATTCCCAACAACCATATTGAAGCGCCACGTTAAAAACTGCCTCTGTTAACAATCAGAAGTGTTGCTTTTCAGAGCTTTTCATAAGAGCTCTTGCATTGTTGTATCCACAAATATTGGTTTATATCGGATGTGTATGTGAATTCTCGTCCGCCTAAGATAGACCTAATACGTGCTCTGTAAAAAAATTCACAGTTTTTACTGCATGCTTGCGGAGTTATCAACTGTCAATTTCATGATTTTTTCCATTTTTGTAAAATATATTCAATGTCTTTATATAACGTATATTCTGAACAGCTAGAATTACACTGTTCGTCCCGATTCATAGAGAATATTTTAAAACTGGTTGATAACTTGCGTAACGTGACAGCATTTGTACTTTTAATATGCACTTGTATAGCGAAATCGTAGTTGGCTTCGTGCTTAGGTTCCCCCTTAGTAAGGCAGAGGTTGTGATGTTTACAGGTTGTTGTGTTTTAGAGTACATTCTGTTCAAATGCTGCAACCCCGCAGAAACGCTTTTGTCCACATCTCTCTGTTTAGATTTCAAAGGCTGGGCTTCTCCGCACTAACACGACGTAACAGGAAAAGCACGCTTTACAGGTGACGTTTACGCGCATTGGGTGAATCGGTCGGTCTTGTGGAAAGAAGCGTTGATAACCTCTTTTCGGACAACGTCGCCAAGTCGCGGTTCAGAGAAATTCATATTGAGTGAAAATCGCGAATTAGGAGTGGTGGTCATTTTGACTTGCTCGAAGTTTTGAATTTATTATGTTTTAATCGCTACATCTAGCTAATGATCGCTAGCCCCCTACACGTCTTCGTTATTATTTTTTAAGCTGCACCGTTAAATAAAGCTATAAAATTATTATTTAATAAAAATGTCAATATTAGTAATGGAGAAGTTTTTAAAAGTAAAGAAGCGTGAGTATGGACTCAAAGCTTCAAAGGGCCGGATAATTTGAACTCGCAGAAGCTGAGAAAACTTCCTGTAGTACATGTTTCTCCTTTCAAATCACATAGACGGTATTTATTGGTGCTAATTATTACTTCTAATATTGTTGTTTCAGGCTTAGAACTTTTATATAATTGGGAACGGGTTGCGGCTGTCCATATCCTCAGAGACAGTTCCACGTTTTCCGTTGTGTATGCTTGATTTCCCCAATACTGGCTTGTCTGGGGTTATGTTCGTTCCCTTTGCTTCGTGTATAAGTTAATCTAGCTAGCGTAGAAATAGCTAGAAAGTGAAGGAAACAATTAATTATGGACTTACGCCTGCCGAAACTGGAGAATGAGGGGCACCGTAAATGAACGGGTTGCAGTTTAATCTTGACCACGTGGCGTTCTTCAGCGTGCACCGTGCGCACGTTACGCGGGCGTCTTGGCCCCTATACACCGCATTCCGCTCACATCGGAATGCAGCAGTTGCGGCCGGGAGTTGAACCCTCGACCTCGCGCTCAGCAGCGGTACGCCGTAGCCATTGATTCACCACGGCAGGAAAATAGTGAAGGAAACCTGGTTTCCAGTGACGGCTCGCGTTCCTCCAGGGCGTCCTTCCTCCTTTGTTTATGCGCGCAGCGTGATAAAACTCGAAGGCTGTTTAGAATTCGAAAGTAAGCCAGGCATTTTCATGCTGCTGCGGCGCAGCGAAGATATTCCTCTGAAGGCTCACTGGCTGTCTAACGTACGTATGCAGCATAAGCGCTGGCCGCGCAAGCGTTTGGGAAGAGGAAGATGAAGGCCACGACGACGGGAAACGAATCGCTCTCTCCTGTCAGAGCTATCGCTCGAGCGAAGCGACTCGCGGCACGCTATCTGCCCGGCCGCCGTCAAGGCGTCCGGTGCCAAACCGCTATCTACGCCCATCCACCAGGAGAGCGATAGGCGCCTGACTGCGTGCCCCAGTTGGCGTTGGTGATAAATAGCTGCCACCGAGATAGATTTGCTTTGACTTAACCTGCCTTTGCAGTGACAATGTTTTGTTTCTCTCGCCTATCTAAAGCAGAAGCCGCAGGTGAGTGATCGCCCCTGCTGCATCCGCACTTTCCTTCTGCCGTTGAGCCGTACTTTCTTTATTAGGCGAGAAAAAGAAGGGAATAGGACAAAAACAAAATAAGTTAGACGTAACGTACCGGCAGATGTGTGGAAGCCCGGAAGAATTTGACTACGAAGATGCCGTGCTGGGGTTTGCTTTGGAGTATGCGTGATGTGAGCTCGCGGTCGTTTATTTGGCAGCAAGCAGCACAAGCAGTGAAAGTGTGTGTGTGTGTGGGGGGGGGGGGGGGGGATGATAAAGAAGATTTAAAGGTCAAGATTGTACGCTCGTTATTGGAACTTTAAAAGCGGTGGTGTCCACTGTCTGCCCCGGGGAGATTTGGTTGACGTTTGCGACTTTATCTCTTCTCTCTTTTGCCGTACCGAGCCGGTGAATACGTCGCAGTGTATACCCACGATTTGAAAGGTGTTCTCCAGTGCGATCTAGTGGATGTCTCGAGGCCTTTTCCTCGAAGCGTCAGGGTAAGGATAAAGATCTTGGCAGCCTGCGGAATAGCTTCAAGTGACCTTGTTTGTAGCGTGCATTTGCATGGTAATTTCTTTTTCCTTTCTTTTTTTGCTGTTGGTTTTTCTGGCGCGTATGAATCTAAGCTTTTGAAGCAGGGTAGTAGGGCTCCGCAGTCTAATGCTTGTATTTTTGTGAGTTGTATCTGTACTGCGTTGTACTTGCGTTGTACTTGCGTTGTAGGTTTTCGTGTCAGAGTAGTACGGAAGTGTTTCATTGCCGACGAACTACCGCGACAGGTTTCAATTAATTGCAAAGAGTGGCGGGTCATAGCCAAAGCAACGATGAGAATAAGTAATATTGCTCTAATTATCACACGTTGCTCTCCTAGATAGCTTTATATTGTCCTGTCATTGCTTATATTTAGGAGGAATTTGAAATTCTTTTGCATCAACTAAGTGTAAAAATGTCTCTTCATATACTTCTTTATGGAGTATTCAAGCTCGCTTACGTCGGTAAGAATGATCGCATCGCGACGAACAATTTTCTCTCTCGATTCGCCACCCACACGGCGTTGCTAGTTTTCCCACTTTTGTTTTCTGCGGCGCGTCCGTATTTTTTTCATTCTTTTTCAAAACATTACGAAGTAGCCACCTCTCTGTTCTAAAAGCTGGACTAGCCCTTCTAAATATAATTTTTATATGTATCGAGTTTTTTTAGGTATACTAATTTTTCCTAGAGCAATCTCGCATCCATTTTCCGTCACCTTTGTTACGTTATGAGTAGTTATGTATTGTTTTTCCGAATTAACTACAAAACGCATTTGCTTCGGCTAGTTGCTGTACATACTCCATAATCCGCAATTTCTACTTTTATGCAATGTCATCATAATTTCGTATTTTTTCTCATCAAGACTTTCCTCTCTTCTTTTTATCTCTCTCTCTTCTAATCAAGAGCTTTCATTTCGAGGCATACAGCCCATCGTCATCAAATAAAATACTGCTCCAATTAGTTTGATGCGCCACGGCTTAGTGCTGAACGCATCGCTTAGTTCAACGCCGACAAACTACTAGGCCTAAGCTTTGAGCGCCGTTGCCGTGGAAACGCTAAGTGACGGAACCTAAGGCCTCATCTTACGAAAGTGTGATTCCGGTGAAAGCAGTCACGGTAAATTAGTCAGTAAGCCGGTCGATCCACATTTTCGGCGGAACTACTGATAGTATATCTGACGGGATGTTCGTGCCCAAAATAGCGGAGATAAAAAAAAAGAGAAACTAATCGCAAATACGATAACCGTTAGCAACGAGCATACGGTTACGAAACTGGCAGCGGGTAACTTGCACGTTTGCTGAGCGGTCCTGCGCGCTCAGCACAACTCAAGACCTTTCGCTTCTTCGCAGCTTCTGGCGATCGCGACTCACAGTGCCGCATAAAACATGTAATGACTTGGCGAATCGCGTCCGAGCGTAGATGGGCGCTCGCTCAAGCGCAGACGCATTTGTCTTCACTCAATTTGATTGGTTTCAGAGGCGATGGGTAAGGTTGCAAGGGTATCTTTTTCTCTCCTTCTTCTTTATGTTTTTATCGAAACGTAATTTAAGTACGCGTTCTGACGAAAGATGAAGAAAATATTATCCCAGTGAGGAGGGACGAACGAAAGATCAGCAGGGCAGTGGCACGGGGCGCGGATAATTAAGGCTGGCACAGGCGCGGCGGCCGAAGCGAGAGAAGGCAGACTGGAGGAAGGCTATACGGCAACGGGAAAGGCGAGGCATTCCGTATAAGTGTGTGATCATTTGGACTGCGGCGCAGGAAATTGCCAAAATGCCTCGTCCGCTTGGAAATGGCGCGCATCAGGAATAAGGAAAAGGTTGTGAGGAAGAGGGAAGGGGGAGGGTGAGGGGAGGGGAGCAAGCGATGGCGGGTATCAAGCAGGCACAGCGAGTCGTATTTGCGAAGGATGGCCGTGGCATTGCAGAACTCCGTGGATGAATGGCTATGAGGAACTCGCGCGAAGTTAGAAGGTGTGGGAAGGAAGGCGAAGTTCGTTTGGAAATGTGGGCCCGGGGTTGTGGCCGGCGGTGACGGGATGGAGCTAAGGTACGGACTAGGCGAGGAAGGCCGGAAGGAAGGGGTTTGATGACGAGCACCAGCCGCCTGAATAATGGATCCCAACGCGGGTAGGAAATCACGGAATGGTTGGTACGTGCAACTTGCGCGGTCTGTGTTCAGGGATAGAATCGACGCCAGGTGGGATTAAGAACGCACGAAGAGGAGGAAAAGGAAGAGGAGGAGGAGGATGGAAGAAGAGAAGTAAGGTGTGCGAGCCTAGCAAACAGTTCTGCCCATAGTGGATGCAGGAGCAACAGGATACCGTTCGTAGAAAGCAGCCTGTTCGTTATGACGGCTTGACCCTCCTTCTAGTGGCAGAGCATTCTTCTCGCCGTATCGTTTTACGATTTTGGACGTGACGTTTCGCAAATTCGTAATGTAATTACACTTGAAGCAAGGTGGAAAGCTGGGCGAGTTGGAATTTATGCATTTTTTGAATCAGCGCGGATAATGACGGCAACACAAAAAGGAAGGACACAGGATCGACGAGCGCTGTCTAACAACTGACAGCGTTAGACAACAGTTGTTAGACAGCGCTCGTCCTGTCTCCTTCCTTTTTTTTTTTTGTTGCCGTCAGTTACCGCGCTCATTCAAAAAATACATTTGGAGCCATAACTTCGAGGGTATTCTTTCAATGAGCGCAGAAAATTTCCTTCCATTCTTTCTATTTAACATTTTTTAGTAGCGTGATGTGCAGTGACCGGCCCTGTACTGTGTGTTCTACTTTATTGTTTTAGATGTGTCATTTTTTCTCTTTCTTTCATCTTGCTTCCCCTTCTTCCTATGTTCCGTTTCTGTGTTTCTGCCCCTGTTTTCTAAAGAGTAGGCAGTCGTTGTACCCCTTACGGTGGCAGTTGCCAGCCTTCTCCTCGCTTTCCCTTTCCTGTCAAATGTATATCTGTTTTCAAAACAATTATTAATACATAATAATAATAAGCTATGACAAGACAGAAGGGGAAGAAAGTGAAAGAGAAAGAGAGAGAGAAGGGAAGACGGAAAGGCAGAGAGGTTAACCAGACTGAGTCCAGTTTGCTACCCGACAAGTGGGGAGGGGAATGGGGAGTGAAAGAGGGAGAGAGAAAACTTATAAGGATGCATAAAAAGACAAGGACGTTAATCAGAGGTAGCGCCGGATGGCACGAGGGGTACGGCTAAGGGGGCATAAAAAGAAGAGAGAGAGGGGCACAAACCAAGTAAGCCGCGTACACAATGGAGCGATTGCTGCCAGTGTTCTCGAAGGCTGTTATTTAGGTCAATAGATGTTAATAGCGCCAATATAGCCTCCGGCATGGAGTTCAGTTGGGAGCTCTGACCTAGAACTTTCTGTTATCAAAGTGGGCGATTCTCCAGTCGCTCAGACAGTGTGGATATCACTTGGCTTTCCGAGAAAGAGGTGGCACTTTTGAAAAGGGGCACAATGGCAGAAGGTTATGTTAGCCGAGGCCATGCGGATTTCTCAGTGTAATTACGGCGCGCCAGGTTGTACATTCTAAATTTAATATATTTTTGTTTCAGTTCATTAACTTTCATTTTCTTTTCTTGGTCGCGTGCGTGATTATTAGAATGCCATCGTGGTTAGAAAAAAAGTATACAGCATCAACAAAGATGTGAGAATCTCCTAAACATGCGTTGAATAAAAGGCATGTTACAGGAAGACAGACTCACGCCAATGCTGTATCCGTTGAAAAATAAATCAGTTTGACAGATTGTATATAAACGCTAATATATGGGAAGGCGGGGATTTGGAGCTTGTGCGTGACCTGCCATACTTTAACCTGCCCAAATGTCGTAACATTTATGGGGAAAGATTAATAGGGTTTAATGAAAGTAATATTTGGAACATGATCCCTCATGAAATAAGAACCGCGCGTAATTTGGACCTAGCATGTAAGTGATTTTTTCTGTCTATGCAAGACCTGTGAACTTCCGCGTCTGTTTAGTGGCATGGCTATACATTTTTATGTATTGTAAGTGTACTTACGTGCGCGTACAAACACACACACACACACACACACACACACACACACACACACACACACACACACACACACACACACACACACGCGCGCGCGCGCGCGCGCGCACGCACGCACGCACACACACACACACACACGCACACACATGCATATATATATATATATATATATATATATATATATATATATATATATATATATATATATATATATATTGCATGCTTTTTATCCTCTAGCTGACCTGTGCATATTTGTTGTATATTGCACTGGACCAGTCACTGGCCATTTTAGGCTATCGGTCCAAATATTCTTTGTACATATATTTTCTGATGTTCTTGAAAAATAAAGCTTCAGTTTCAAAATGAATGTAAGTAGCGAGAAATCAATGGAGAAAAGGCCTCATTATTGATCGGTTTCGGAGAAGTAGAGAACACGTCCTGTAAAAATGCCACCGATCACGTGCCGTGCGATCACTGCATTTTCGCATTCCTTTTTACCTTATCTTGTCTGGGCCGGTGATGAGCAGTAATGACAGGGACCTTTACAGTGACTTCTTGATTGTCGGCGATGGTTCAGAAGCAGTGCTCAA
The DNA here is from genome assembly GCF_038994185.2 of Dermacentor albipictus. Lineage (NCBI taxonomy): Eukaryota > Metazoa > Arthropoda > Arachnida > Ixodida > Ixodidae > Dermacentor > Dermacentor albipictus. The sequence goes on from NC_091821.1 coordinate 437,233,262, forward strand.
GGAATGGTGGGAAATATAGAAAGAAACGCGCGATAGGAGCCTCCTTGAGGTGCGGAACGAAGACACTATTCATTTGATTTTCCTTCAGCTGGACATTTCCCGCCAAGGTCTCTCTCTCCCTCTCTCTCTCTCTCTCTCTCTCTCTCTATATATATATATATATATATATATATATATATATATATATATATATATATATATATATACACACACACACACTTTTGTCCTGCTTGTATCGATTCTATTTTCATGCGCAGTTTATATGGTTAATGTATGATGCTGGTTTCAGTATCGGGCAGAACGTTCTTTATGGTTAACCTTACGGACAACTTTATTCATTCATGAATTTGTAGCCATTTGTAACACTATATTCCGCTACATTTTGCTGCTCGATGCAACCGTGCATCTTGGTTTCTGCGTAAAATGCGCTTACTTACATTCTCGATCTGGCTGACCTGAATCCCCTTTCTTATACCGGAATAAGAGAGGCAACGGTAGAAGACTGAAACCACCGCGTAAGCCGGGCTGAATTTTGAGCGCCACGTTCGCAAAACTTTCCCCACTCGCCTTCCCCAGCCCTCCACTACCGCCGCCTATTGGATTTCCTTTCTTGAAAGCTCGAAGTTCTGAAAAAGGAGTTACGCCCCCTCCCAAGAACTTTGCACTCTTCTGATTTATTCTTGCGTAAGTATTTTGGCCTTTACAGCGAGCTGTAGGATGCTCGAAGGCCAGATCAAGGAGGGTGTCAGTCGGCCTGGTCCTGCTAAGGAAAAAAAAAGTGCAAGGGGCAATTTGCAGCAAGCTGAATGACACCTTCAGTGTTTCGATTTGAACTTTTAGTTTCTCCGCGCGGCTTTTGCCTCCGTGTCATCGCACCAACGTGGCGATGACACGGGATGTGTGCAGTAGCAGTGTGGGTCAGCTCGTATAAACGTAAGTGTGGAAAAAGGGTTGACCTTTGACGATCGTTTGTTCTATTTACTGCATACTGCCAACAAGCGGGATCACTTTGACTGCCACCGTGCCATATTGTCGCAGCTTATAGTTTCTGGCCCCGATGTTGGTCCGTCTCCGGCAACAGACAGGGCTGGAAGTTGACAGGTCATTGTTACGGCACGCCGAAGCTCCTGCTTCGAAGTCTGCGTAGGCATCCGTAAAGGCCATCACAAAGAGAGCGGGAACTTCTGGAAGATGGTGCGTGTTCATTGTTTTGTGTCGTTTCATTGATGGCTGTCCTGTTTGTCCTACAGCTTTAACTTGTGTGTGTGTGTTCGTGTGTGTGTGTACGTATGTGTGTATGTGTGTGTGTGTGCGTGCGTGTGTGTGTGTGTGTGTGCAATTCAGTCTTCAACATTTTAGTATCTTCTTACACCAATGTTGTGGCATTTTCTTTCGGTTAATCAAGCGAAACGCTTTAATTACAAGTGCAGCATAAGCTCCGGATCAAAGGCATGGTCCGGCTTGACTTCTGTAGCACCCGCATAAGTTTAACATCGAGGGTAGGCCCATCCCCCCCCCCCACTTTTTTTTGTTATTTTTCTGCACTATCAAGTAAGTTCAGAGCCCTATCCCCTGAGCCGTCTCGCAATTAAACTGCTATAAACAAAGCGAGCTCTCTGCTTACAGAAATTAGAATTATTCTGTAACGATTGCGTTAGGACGTGTAACGCAGTGCCTACTGGGCGACTTTCGATGAACAAGTGCTAACCGATCTCCGGGGCGGCCCAGAGTCTAAAATAGCGCAACAGTGCCAAGCTCGAAACAAATTGCTCCGCAAGGGCATTTAAACGCGCGTTGAACTGTTGTTTCCAGTGACGTCACATAAAGATACTACTTGCATTTACATCATGTGGGACCATTCAGTGGGAGTGTGACAGCATCTTTTATTTTGCCCCTCAATTTTGTTCTTGTTAGAGTTAGAATTTAGTTAGAGTTCCTAACATTTTAGTTAAACTTGCTTTAGCATATGGCGGCTACGTTTTGTTAACTCGCGTATTTTTGTTTTTGTCGCTGCGTCGACGTTATAGTACTACGTGAAATAAAGCGAAATAGCCCATGAGAATTTCACTTTCAGCCCATTTTTGTTTCGCGCTTGGAGTTGGCTTTTACCGTTTTAATCTAAAGTGTATCCGAAGCAGGATGTCGTTGCCATTTCGTTGCACTTCCTAAGCAGCAGTTCCGATCGAGCTCGTTTGTCAGCCGTGGCTCTTATAATATTGCACATCCCGCTTATTTCGGTCTTCACTATGTATGACTCGATTTCGAGAATGCATCTTTCTGACTGTGCGAGGGCAATTTATTTGTGCCTCCCTCCTGGTTTTCGCTGGAAAAAGTGAAAACGTTTTCATTATCGTCACCGTTGTCGTTGACTCTGCCTTACTTTTTTTTTTTACTGGCGTTTCTTGAGCATTCATCTAGCAGGCGACGTTTCCCGCTCTTTCGCTGTTTGCTCATCTGCGCCTTCCTTTTATCGGTGCCTGCGCATCCGTTAACGCGACTGCCGCCGCCTCTATTCTGGACCACGTGTATGTACTTTTCACTTTTATCACCCTCTCTTATTGCTCGCTTCGGCGCTCGGTCAAAAAGCCAGCTCGCTGTTTTCGCATTCCGCTGCTCGACCGCCCCAGAACGGAACCGGAAAGAGGTAGGGAACGCGCTCCAGAGATCAACATAAAAGGAAAAGAAAAAAAAGAAAGAATAAGAATAGGAAAAAGACCCAACAAATTGCTCTCACTTTCAGCAGCGTTGGGGGCCTTGTAATCGCGGGAACAATATTTCTGTTTTTCATCTTCTTTTTATCTCCTCCCAAGTCTATACAGTTATCTCGGTTGCTGCCTGGCTTTTATTTTTTCACTCCTTTTTTTTTGTTGTCGTAGGCTTCGCCTTCGTGCACGCTTTCGTATTCTTACAAGTTTTCGTTGTGCTGCGGAAACTGCCTACATTCCGCGCGTTCTCCCGCCGCAGGACGTGGCATTCGTTTCGCTTTTCGAATCCGTATACGGCGTTTTGGTCCTGCGAACGTCGCGAGTCGGCCAGCTTTTATTGCTCGGAAAACGAAGCAAGGAAGGGCAATAAATATGGAATGCAAACCGAGTAGGAAGGCGAGAGGAAGAATGTAATAGCGGTACAAAAAAAAAAGAAACACCCTGAAGAGAGAAGAAGAAACAAGTACGGAAGTAGACCATAAGGATGGAAGAGCCAGCGTTGTTGCATGACGCGTCGAGCAAAAAAAAAAAAGAAAAAAAACACCATGTACGCGATGGCATCAGAGAGTGAGAGAAGCGTGAGGCGACAAATAGCCGTGGATGAAAGAAATAAGGACGGCACAAAACACGGGCCCCCTACGCCAAGAAATCGCGCAGTGTAGGGGCTTGAGGAGAGAGGGGGTGCGCAAAGAGTCATAAATATAAGGCTAAAAAAGAAATGTGTTGACAGAAAGAGAATCCAAAACACCCGAGCGTGAGTCGACTTCCTCGCGGGGCGAGAGATCCAACTGTACCGGCGCCGCAGAAAAAAAAAAAAGGAAGCTAGGAATGTAAGCAACGGGATAACGCGGATAAGGCGTGCGCTGGGTTCGGAGGGGAGGCAAAGTTGCGAGCGCGTGTATTTCCTTCTTCTTATTATTTTCCTTTTTGAAAATGAACAAAACGGTGATGCACCAAACAAGAGAGAGTCGTCGTCGCGACGAACCACGCCGAAGATTGTTTCGCGCGCCGTCGGGTTTCTGCTCTCACGCCGGCGACGTCCCTTCACGCTTTATTATTTTTTTTTCATTCCCGCTTGATTTCTAATCGAATCGACAACCCTTTTAAAGCACCGCGCCGTCTGTCGCACTGCAGGCTTGGAAGCGAAATCGTCGAGTGAACAAGTGAAAGCGCAACGAAAACAGTGAACGATCAAAGGATTACAAATCGGTTTGTCGTAGCAGTTCTACGGAATCGACCCGGTCGGAAACTGGTTCGCGTACGCCACAGCATTGAAAGAGAGAGATGACATTATATCGACAGTTGTATACAAGCGGCGTGCTGCAAGCGAGAATGGCAGCAGGAGGCTGCGAGGGCAAATGACCTGAATCGTGCGGACGAAGGACAAACGTGAGGAAGGAAAAAAAAAGTAACGAACAAAAAGCGATGTTAACGTACGCGGAGATGCACTGATGTGTCCGAGCGAGCGACATCCGTGGCCCGCTGAGGGGGAGACGAATGAAAGGAAAAGAAGGAGAGAAAGGCAAGTAGAGGCGCACAAAGAGCGTGTTTTGCTGCGGTCGTTTCTATTACAGCGCGCCTGTACCTCGAACATCTACCTGCACGCTCCTCGTTTAATTTGTATGGTTCGTGACTGTGAGCTGCAGGCGCATCGCACCGTGGGTAGACGCAGTAGCCCGTCCGGGCCCGAGGAATTTACGGGGATGCAGCGAATGCGATGAACGCGCTGGGAGGCGCGGATGGGGGAGAAAGTTAAAGCGGCGCGGAGAATGCGAAACCTTCGCCGCCCACTCAACTCGCTCTTCTACACTGTGTGAGGTAAGGCACGAGAAAAAAAAAAGAAAGGAGAACCGAAAAAAAAAACGGAACCAGGAAAATAATCACAGGAATATGCGCACGGCGCGGGAGCTCGTGCTCATCAAGCGAGAAAGTTAGGCGCGCAGAAAAACTCGGCGCGCGTTGGGAAGGAGATGTCGTTTCGTCGGGGCATTCCGGCCGGCAGCGTCGTTAAACTCAACTACACTGCTCTGTACCTACACGGCTGTACCTACACTGCTCTGTACTGAATGAAAGACGGGAGAGCGGGCGCGCGATGACATGCGTGCGTCTGCGTAGAAATTAGAGCTGCGAGTACATGTGAAAAGAGTGCAGTATGCGCGAAGCTTGTATCAGAATAACGTCACCAACTGTGAAGAACTTAGGAGAATCTATTATTTCTGGTACTTCGCGTTGCATGAGGAACGCCGCTAAGAGGGACTTGATGACCTAAGTGTGTTTATTGCTCCTAAAATGAAAACACGATAAAATTCTCCTCGATCGCTATGTGACCGTTTAAAGGTCCCTGCTTGTCGATACGCTCAGCCGTTGCGCACTTCAATTACAGGCGGGGTGTCGGAAATGCGAAAAAAAGCAAGATTAATCGTGATTTTGGTCCTAGGGAAAGTTTCGGGGATAGGATATGTGAACGTCACGTCCCTTCCGTGTTGGTGCATTGCTCAGCAGAGCTACTCGTGCGCGTGTGCTCTTCGACTATATTTTCTGTGCGTTTGATGCGCGCGACACTCAATAAATTGAGCCACTGAGTCTTGAGCTCTTGATAGCCACTTCTTGAGAGCTCATATTTGTAACCTGTATGTGTGCTGTCAGGAACCGCCCCAGCCTCATTCCCCTACTCCTCTCGGAAATGTTTACTCAACGTTTTCTTCTGAATATATAGACTTGTTTGTGCTTTCTCATCATCTTTCCTCCTCCTATAATGTTTCCTATTAGCTTACAGCCGTATTTCCTCAGTCATCACTTTTAGAATTCAGCTTTATTTTTTAAAAAAACGTCGCATGCTATTCCAGCCCTTACGATAACTATAACTTAGTTTTTGGCGGTCGCTGTCATGTTGAACTATTTCGAGAGAGCACCAGCGTTGTTTATTCTGTATCTATCCGCTCCCACTTCTTATGCGTCCACTCCGGTCATTCTGGCTTCGGACGCATCCACAAAACACCGTGTTGCGAACAACGCCGCCGGTTAAGTTTCGAGTGACCGTGCGTGCCGGCCGCGGAAGCGAAAGGAAGGAAAAATTTACGGGACGCTCCCTGTCAGTATGCTCGATGCCGGCCGCAGAAATTAGGCCTAGCGGCCACCAGATGGATGTTCGCGCTAACCCCAACCGCGCGCGCCATTAATTTTCCTTCATTCGTTCGCTGTTTAACGTAGTTGCGCATACAGTGTAACTCGTTCGTCTCTCTGGTTGCGTAGCGCGCGACGCTGTTTTTTCGTGTCTAAATGGGCTTGCGCCCGTCGTCCGCTGCGGATGGACCTCGTATCGCCCTAAACTGCTGGTCGTGCTTACCCCGCCGCACAGCCACTGCGAGCCCCCCCCCCCCCCCCTCGCACACACACACACACACCCCCTCCACCCCGAGTCCGGTGTTTATTTTGGTTCAGGGGGTGCAATTTGTTGTGCCTAAAACGCGGTGGCCCACTGCAAGTTTCTGACCCTGGTAGCCATTGCGACGCGTGGTCAAGCGAACATGTAATGTTTGAACACGCAACTTTTTGCGTGTTCAGAAATATATGGCCTGCGGCAACTTCTGTTTCTCCTTCCAAAAAGGAAAAAGAAAGAAAAGTGACCGAAGTGATAAAGCGTATTTTCTATAACTCATCGGGGTGTTCCGGTAATTGTGTTTCTGGTCAGCGTCTGCGCCCAAGACTTTTCCTACTCTGCTTATCAGCTTGAACAAAATTGCTACGAGGTTCATACCGGTTAAAGTGGATTCGTATAAAGCATTCATATCCGAGAGGAACTTCAAGCCCATAGCACTGATACCGGTAATTTAAAAGGTTTGAATCAGGTTCGAAATGTGACCACATAGAAGGAAGTATTCGTAAAATTGTTCTCTCCTACAATCCTCATTCGTTATTTAAAGAAAGAAAATTGAGGGGCATTAAAACGCGGCATTTACCAGTCTGCTATTTTCGCTTTGAGCAAAAAGTGGTAGAAACGCATTTCCGTCTTTGCTTTGTTCGAGTGCGCTTGCGCGTGCATGCCCTAAAAGAGATCCTTCTGCATCTGCAGGCGGTGCTTCTGGCTGTCTGCACCTGCTTCATTCTTTTTTTTTCACTCTCAAATAGCACATTTACGCGCCACTTACGCTCCTATTATGTTTACAAAAGGCCCGAACAAAGAACGCGTTGAAACAGCGTCGTTAACACCCCGGCAGACTAATTCGCCTCCCGTCACATTCTTGTTAGGTTACGTTATATAGGGGCGCATTATCCGTGGCACGCACTGGCTCAGCCGCCAACAGCGGCTTTTTTGATCCTTTATCCGTACGCTCAGCACACGGTGCTTTTAATCTGATTTGGCCCGACACAGCGCGCTCATCCAGCCGTGAGCTCGAACGCGATGGGACGAAACAGAGAATACAAGAAGCAGAACAATTCAGCAAGCAGCGTCGGAGCAGACGACATGCGCAAGGATACGAAACGATCCAGTAAACAGACCGGAGCAGACGACCGATGCAAAAGGTGCGACGCATAGGCCGTTTCCATGCTTCGCTGACAACAATGCGGCAGTGGAGACGACGACGACGACGACTAAGGACCGAGTAAAAGAAAATAAATACGAAATAAGGAAAGAGAAACATGAAGATTACTAGCAGAAGGCACGTTTGTGAAGGATACAAAGAAGGGAAGAGGAGAGCTGGCACACGGTTCTCTCCGGTCGGGTTCTTCCATTCGGCGTGGCGTAATGAAATCAGACCTGGCTTGGCCTCGTATGGCGCGGGAACGGTATACGACCAGGAAAACTACGGAATGGAGGGGACTCCCTCGGATGAGGAAGAGGCTGGATGGAGAGGGATGATTGCGTGGAGGAACCGGAAGTAAAGGTAAGGCGTACACAATTCTTTCCACACGTGCGTGTGCATTGTAGCGAACTAGACAGTCGTGCAGATAAAGAAACGCGTGGTCTTCTAAAGGAATTTCTTTTTCTGCTATTGAGCGACTAGAAAGGCTGAAGGAAGAAAGAAGAAAAAAACACTGACAAACCACCGGTAGAATTTCGAAAGGAGGTATGGGAGGACGCGAGGAATAAACGAACGTGGTACAATGGGGCGGGACGCAAGAAATAAATTGCTTCTTCGCATCTCCGAGGCATTTGCTCTAGAAACTCAGTCTTCTTGCAAGTTATGTGCGGCCGAAACAATCGCTGCGAAGACGAGCAAAATCCACAGAGTCGCGGCTGTGAGTTTACCCTAATGTAGAGTACAATGCACATGAACCTTCTTGTGTGCATTTATGCATCTGTATTTATGACGTGTATATTCAGATAAATATGAACTTGAATGTACAACGCGCATGTACGAGCAAAGTAATCGCATGCCGGAGGTCTGCCTGAAGTAGGCTACTATATAGCCTCAAGTAAAACTGCGCCCCCAATGCAATGTCCTTGTCGTTTCTCTGTTTCACTTTGTTTGCATTGCGCTTGAAGCTACCAACTCGCGCCAAACAATGTTTTGCTATTCCAGCTTGATGGTCCGTTCTGAGTGAAGACGCTCTCAGACACACAAAATGTAACACGGCCACTTGGGACACCAAAACAACTGAAGAGAAAACAGAGGAAAAGCTTCGTCCCAGGTCGCGCAGTTGCATGTTACATCGTGCAAAACCAACTGTGGCATGTCTCTGACAATAAGAAACGAGAATTACGTTGGGTCGTGACGAGGGCAGTTGGCATTAGGTTCGAAAAAAAACGCATGCGCGGTACAGACGCCCCCTTTAACGGTGTCGTATCACAACATGCCTCATTCAGAAGCGCATAAATGTACCGATGGCCCTACAGCTCGAATCAGGGCTCCGCCAAAGTTCTAGTAGGCCGCCTGCCACGTTTCGCCAAGGAATCTGCGTAACACCCGCCGTTTGCGCTCGTGCTGTTGAACACGAAGTGCGCGGTGCACATTTTCTACTGCGTCGCACGGAATGACAGTCATATATACGTGCACCCGTATTCTCAAGTCACTGTCGAGCTCAGTGTAAGGCTTCTCAATGCACTCAAACTGGTGTGAGGGCAGCCAGCCCTATTGTCAATGTCTAGCGACGCAGCATTGTATATAGCCTCCCGCACCTCTCTGTAATAGCCGTCTACTATAGCTGTCCATTCTCAAGCCTAACTGCGTCCTCTCCGCCTCGCGCCGAACGACGTGGCGCACCGCCTCCGCTTTCTATGGAGGCTGTTTTTTCGGGTATGACTCCTTGTATCGGGCCTTGCGGGCAAGCGACCGCAGCCAGTGGGTGAGAAAGCGGAGGCAAATGGCGGCGGCTCCCCGAGCGGGGCGAGGGGCCAAGGGTATCAAAAGGTCCGCTCGAGCCGTCGTCGCGGATTGCCCGCGGCATGAAAGGGCTTTCGCTTGCGTCACTCTCTGCGCCCACGTTTTGTCTTCTCCCCTCGCTCCGCTGCTCGATTGTGATGGCACGAACAGCCCGCTCACCATCGCGCCGCTTTATCGAAGGACCACGAGTCGTCAGTGTCTCGGTGGTACGCAGCTATATGACTGTGATAAACACGCGCGCCGTGAGTTTGATTCGATTATGATTTTGTTTTTCTCATTTTTCTTTCCCTCTCTTCTACAGCTGACGTATTAGTTTAATTGCCATTGTTTTAGATCCCTTCTGTGAGCGCCTACGCACGAAAACTTCTGTTACCGCATGTAAGAGAGATGGCAGATAGTCGCTACGCGTAATATTATTTCACAGCTTCACTCTGTTAGTCACTCGTTCTTTCCTGATTGATATACGCGATATTTTCGTCAAATGCGTTCTGCGACATTCAGGCGAGGTATTCTTTGCCTCATACCAGGCACTTAACGGTAGGTAGATAGGCTTCTGTAAGGCAACGTCTCGTGCCTCCCCAACAATGAAATAACAGTGACGGTGGGACCGAACCTTGGCTCCTCAGCACAAGGGGCCGGTGCTTTAACTACGCAAGCCACAACAGTGCACTCTCTCCACTTGTGCCAAAGTGAGCTAGCCTTCTTGAGACGATTGGCTTGTGTAGCGAGTTGCATAGCAGGTGCGAGAAAATGTGCACACGAAGGCACATACTCACGAGTTCACGTGCTCGAGCGACATCCTTTTATTATTCTTATTTATTTTTTGGGAGGGGGGGATTAATGCGAAAACGTCAAGTGGCCCATTGAGCAAAAAAACCGGCCGCGTCTCCAGCAGCGAGAGTTACCCTTGGCTGCGACGCCACGTCATGAGCGCCCGAGGCGCGCTCGTGACGAGAGAGGAGAGGGCATCACCGCGACGCCACGTCACCCTGCTCTCGTTCTCGGAGGCCTGTGTTATCCGCGCGTTCCTTGTTCGGGCAAGCAATATGAAATGATTGAACTGAAGTGAACGACTCTTGCCGATTGCCTGTTTCCGAGACGGAGTGCTGCTCAACGCGACCAGCCCCATAGAGCCTCGCTAACTTTCATACAGAAAACTGATTTGGCTTCCCGTTTATAGGCGGTTTTTCCGTGTTCCTACTTTCTTTTGTCTGTGTTTATGTCATTTGTTTCTTTCCTATTTTCTTTCCTATATTTTCGTTTCCTATCTTCTCCTCTTTTCATTCCCTCCTCCCGAAAGATTAGGCAGGCGTTGTGCCCCTCTGGGTGGCAGTTGCCAGCTTGCTCCCTCCCTGTTTCCTTTATGTTTACATAATAATAATAATAATAATAATAATAATAATAATAATAATAATAATAATAATAATAATAATAATAATAATAATAATGTCCGTGCAAGCTCTCGCCCGCGTTCTAACTTCTCGGTAAGGCCACATTAAAACGCACCAAGCGTCTCAACGCGCTCGCTTGCAAGCGAGGAGTTCATAACTCGAAGCACCCCTCAGCGGCCTTCAAATGGACACTAATGCTTTCGCATTCACCACTCATGAGTGCTTGGGTGTCCTCGGATTTCTTTATTCCAAGAAACGTAGGCATGAAAGCCGCGAATAAGTGTCATCCTTACCACTGTCTTTCTAGTACGTCACGTCTTATGGCAACAAGTTGCTTATAAAAGTGGGCGCGTGCTAGTCCTCATTCTTCGAAGCTAGCGTTTAGAGGCGATAGACTCCACCGCCTTCGCGATTGGTCGGTATTCCCAGGTCCTTTACTTGTGTCAACTAGCGCTATGTGCACGCAGTGTACGGCGTCGTACTGCTTTTGGTATTCACCCGAGCAGGTTCTAGTGCTTATTTGCCCGGGTAAAAAAATATATCGTCATACTATCATCGCCGCCATCTACGTTGCATGCCGCTGTCGACAAACACATGCTCGCGTCAAACGTCCGATTGCTTGCCTTGCGGAAACACAGTGGCCCACCTGGCAACGTCTTGGAGAATCCCAAACGAAACCGGATAGCCATGCAGCTGCTTGCACGTATGCTTCGAGCAACATCGATTTTGTTAGTTCGTGGTAACTGCCTAATAATTTCTTGTTTGGCAAGGCTCGCACACTGTAAAACTAATTTGTACACATAAATAGTTACTGAAACTATGTTTCGACAGAATCCATCTCACAGTGAATGCAAACGTTAATTCTATTAGCAATCATGCAATGCAGTTACCCCCTGTGTGATGATGACAGATCTTGGTGGTGGCACTCTGACGACTTTATTGACTTGCCAAGAGTACCGGTACCGAGAGTACCGGCGTCTTAGCGTCTATGGTGCATGCGCTGGTAAGCACGAGGTCCCGGGATCAAATCCCGGCCGCGGCGGCCGCGTTTCGATGGGACCGTAATGCCTCCGTAATAACCTCTGTGTGCCATGGATTGGGTGCGAGTTTAAGAGTTCCAGGCAGTTAAAATTCGCCGCATATTCAGGTCGCGGTTATGGGAAGTAAAATCCCCAGAATGGATTTTTTGAATATTTTTTACTTGCCTATCTTCTCCCCATTGTTTCGGTACCGTCCCATATAGCGCATATTACGGGAATGAAAGGTCGAGAAGTAGGACACGTATTTGAAAACTCTGAAGTTGTTGAAGTTCCTGACGAAGACGTGGTCAGGTATATCACAGGCACTCGATGCGGGTGCGCAATCGCAGAGCGCTCGTTCCACGCCAAACGCCATTTCATGAACTTCAGCAAGCTTCTTCAAGAACTCTCTGCACGAGGTGCATTGAGGACGCCTCAAGTTCACATTGAAGTCTGCTGCTATAATCGCCGGCATGGTCTTTATCTTTCGTGTTACCGTAGCACGACAAGTTTGGCGAGTTCCACTCGGTCAGTGTGAGACTGCGTGCCAGGTGTCGAAGCTGCCTTGCGGCGTCTGTCCTCGAAAGCGGAATTCGAACGCTGTGCTCTTCTTGGTGTGCTGTGCGAGCAGCGTTATCGGCGGAATCATTGTCACTGATTCCACAATGGACAGGTATCCATTGAAAGACGACCTCGTGACCTTTTTGTTGGATGTGATGGTAATGTTTCGCGATTTCATATATGTCAAACTTGCGAGTTACACGACTGCATCGACTAAACCCCTCCCTGCAACTCCGACCTCCACTCGGACTTCCTCGACGTGAAGCTACGCTTCTCTGTCGCCTTTGGTTAGGAGTTGCCTTCACAAAGGCATACTCTGCATTAATTGGAGTGACTGACAGTGCAGCATGCGAGGTCTGTGACACCGAAGAAAACATCGACCACCTGCTGTGCCACTGTCCACCATGCACCCCAGAGAGACAAGAATTTGCCAAAGCTTTCCAAAAACTGGACAATCGGCCGCTTTCTGTGCAGGTGCTGCTGGAACACCCATCGCCCGTCGGCCCATAAAGCGGTGAAGGCGCTTTTGTGCTTCTTAAGGACGATGGGCTTGTGCGACCATCTGTGACTATTAATGCAATTTCTGTAAGACCACACACGTCAGCGAACTCACCGCAATTTCCTTCTTTCCTTCCCTCCTATCTCTCCCTGTTAGCTTTGTTCTCCCCCTTTCCCATTCCCCCGGTGTAGGGTAGCCAACCGGACGGTATTCTGGTTAACCTCCATGCTTTCTACTTATCTCTTTCCCTCCGTACCACGACAAGACGGCGTTTAGGACTTGTGCAACTAGACTAACCGAAAGGAACTAGTGTATCGAGTGTACCGTTCTCATTACAATTATTGCATACTTTCGCAAACTCATCTTGCAAACTCATAATTGCAAACTCATCGTCGAGGAAGAGCTCCTCAGAGTATACGTGTTCGCCGGTGCGAAGCGTTGTGATAGCTGGGTTGCGAGCCGTCATTGATTCTGAGCTTGGCGCCTCGGTTTGCAGTAGGCCTGGGCTTCACGGCTTTTGCGTCTACGCGTTGATGCTCAGCCTGTTCCATTTGGTGCAATCGCATCTCCGCCAATTCCCCCTTGTTGAGCGGTGCATTGAAAGCGAGCTGCATTGGCACGCTCCCTTCGACCATTACATAGGCGTTAAGATTTTCTTATAGTTGGACCATGCCAGTACTGAAAGGAAGGCATGGTAAGAGGTTTTATATATATAATCGTCAGCGACATCATTTAGTAAGAAGTCTTCGGCACTGCAGTTTCAGTTCAGTTCAATTTCTGCACTTCTTACACGAGAGATGCAGAGAACAGGGACAGAATATTTTGTCAGTCGACAGCATCCCTGTACGGTGTCGTTAAACACATGCGCATGTAGTGAGGTTCAGCATATCTGATTTCAAATGAGCTGTATAGCAGCATACAAAGTGAGGTTAAATAAATGTGGAAAGTCGGGCCTGTAAGCATGTTAAGAATGATAACCGAATAAAAATAACACATCGCGCGCAGATAAGGAACATGACTGCCACGCTGACGGCTCTGGAGCAAAAGGCATCATGTGTTGTATACTTTAGCAGTAAAAAAAAAAATTCGCCAACGATTACGATACGCCCTAAAGCGAAGCTCGGGCGCAGCTGTATACGCGTTTTCACTTCTAGTTATGTTGGCTGGCGAGGACTATTTGTCTGGTGCGGCACGTTGCAATTGGAGCGAAGTGTGGCGCGACTGCCTCGCTAATCTGCAGTTGGCGAGAGCCAGCGCATGGGCGACGCGTGTGCGCCACTCACAGCAGCGCCCGCCGGCAGACTTCCCAGACGAAGCACGCTACTTTGGCGACATGTCGCTGCCACCGTCGCCGCACTACGCTTGTCTTATCACGTTATCGCCATACCCAGTGGCGTAGCCAGAAATTTTGTTCGGGGGGGGCTACGCCACTGGCCCAATATATATATATATATATATATATATATATATATATATATATATATATATATATATATATATATATATATATATATATATATACATATACATATATATATAGCTGCACCTTGCAGCTCAGCCTCCTCCTCAACAGGAAGCTTTAGCTCGGGTGCTACTATTTAAGTACATGTAGAAGGGGAATTCGCTTTTCCCTGCAACCACTTCACCAAATTTGAGGAGGTTTATTGCATTTAAAAGCAAATGTTTAAGTCTCGTGACTACTGGCTTGGAATTTTTCATTTAGGTGGTCAATTATTTATTAAAAATTGGCCAAAATTAAAAATTTTCAGAAAACGAAACTATCAAGTTTAAAACTCCGTGACTCAACAATGAAAAATATTATCACAATTCCGTGAATTGCACCTAATAGTAGATCTACAGCGGACAAAATAGATATGTTACACATGAATCTAAAAAAATTTAGTATTGTGGAAATACGGCTTTTGCAGAACCCTTGTACACAACGTAACCAATTCACGTAAGATACAAATTGACACAGCAAACTTGTCCGCTTTGACTGTCATAATAAATGCCGTTTACAGAACCACAATATCTGTTCTTCATGCATAGCTATTAGTTTGTAAACGCCGTGCTTCTATTTTTTCAAACTTTCGAATTTTCCAAAATATTTTAAACAAAATTCAGGCCCTAAATCGAAGTTCTGTTTCCAACAGACACTAGGATTTAAACGTTCTCTCTCAAATGCAACCAATTTCAATTGAAGTGATTAGCAGGATTATCTCAGAAAAGCATTTCTGCGTTTTACAAGTATTTGAATAGGCCGCGTCGGATTGGGCCCAAGCTAAAGCTTCCTCTTACACAATTTATCGAGGGATCAAATACATGAATAATAACTGCATTGTCATTGCCAAAGATGCTGCAAACGAATTCTTGAAAGCTACGCACTGTAAATACAAATAAAATATGTATTTTTTCATTAAATATTGTACTCGTATGTGCCAAATATTGTGCCCAACATAACTGACGTCAATGCTTCCATGTTTTTGTCTATTTATTAAGTAAAGAAAATATCACACGAACTTTAGAACTACGTCAGTTCGAAACCAGGAAAGCAGTGCATGCCGCTGATATGAAAAATTAAAAGGCAACGAACTAAACAAGTTGAGGACAAATATGTTAATGAAACTTTGTCATTCAAGAACCGTGCTTACATTCTTGTATATGTGCAATGGCCAGTGAAAAATCTCAATGACGCTGTCGTTTGTTCCAATGTATTACGCAGGAGTAGCTGTTCCTTGTCGTGTATCGTGAGTAATTGCACCGAAGTTATAGTTGCGACAGAGAGCACGTATAAAAAGCAGGAGTTCTTCAAGATATATGAGGGCAAGTCACTTGAATGAGCCAACAACGGGGTACATTATTTAAAAGTAGTCTTCATGAGAATTTAGACATTTGTCCTATTGACTAACGAGTTGCGTGATTCCCGTCTTATAAAATTTCTTGGGTTGCTGCTTCAAAAAGTCTGTATCTGGTTCCCTTGAGCTGTTTTTTCGGTTGCCCCAAAATGTAGAAGTCGCAAGGTGACAGGTCTGAGCTGTATGGCGGGATTTTGAACCACTTGAACTTGGCCAGTTTTGTATTAACCGCATAAGCGACGTGGGGACAGGCATTGTCGTGGAACAAGATGACCCCATTCGTCAATTTTCCACGTTGTTCGTTCTTGATTGCGACACGCTGCCGTTCTGGCGTTTTACAATATCGGAAACAATTGATAGCCTCTCAAGATTTAGCAAATTCTATCAGTAATGGACCCTGTTGGCCTTTACGTTCTTTGGGCGTGGTAAATTCGAATGTTTCCACTGTAAGCTTTGCCGTCGTGTTTCAGGCTCGTAGTAGTGGCACCAATGTTCGTCCCCGATCACAGTTGCAAACAAGAAGTCGTCATGCTCATTGTGATACCCGATCAGATGAGTCAAGGCAGCGCGAAACTGCTCCGTCTTCTCGCGATGGATAAAAATCTTGGGGATCCATTGCGTACCAAAGAGCCGATAACCGAGAAGCTCATGAATTATGGCGTGAACGGAACCGTGACTGATGTTCAGACGGTCTGCCAGTTCATCGACGCTTATCCTCCGTTCTTGTTGCAGCAGCTCATGAACCTTTGAAATTGTGTGGGGGGTGATTGCACGATGGTTTTGGCCCGGCCTTGGAATGTCTTTGCAACGTCCTTTGAACCGTTTGCTCCAACGCTTCACAGTGGTCAATGAAATGCAGTGTTCAACGTACACGGCAGTCATATGGTGATTAATTTCTGTTTTGGAAACACCATCAGCTGTCAAAAACTTCGCGACACCGAGCTGTTCAACTTTTGAAGTGTCCATTATGTGACGCAATTATATTCAACTCAGTGTATGAGAGCATTAAAGAACATTTATCTTCACACCTGCGTGTCACTTTTGTAAATGAGACATACCGTTCTCCTACGCGCATGCCTCGCAGATAATGAACCGAAGCATTATTGCGCGGTTAGGGTAGGCTCACTTTCATTTGACTCGCCCTCGTACATTAGAAATGCAAAGATACAATGGGATATGCAAATGCGAAAATACGGCTTGATAAAGGACAAAAAAGTGTCACTGGAAACAAAGTTCACTGCATGTATACACAAAACTTCGCAACAAGATATTCAAGTATACGTATAAGTCTCCAATGAGTCTATGTATGTAAGAAGAAGTAACTGTATATAATGCGTCAAACAAGGCAAATAAACATGTTGCACAATCATAGATTCACAGAATCCTAGATTCCACCCCCATTCTATCCACTCCCCCCGATGTATTGCGCGCGACGGAAGGCAGCGCGCTTGCTCCCCGCTTTTCTCCTTTGCGCACACAAGACTGAGCCACCATCGTCGGTTCAACCATTCCACCTCCCCTCCTACGCTTTCGCTCGCACATACAGCATGCAGCGCGTGGTCACGATGGTATCGCCCTTGGACTGGACTCCGAAACATGAGGGCGATGGCAGGAATGCGCCTGGAGTGTCCATATAATTGCTTTCGCAATAATATAATAAACGTATCCGGCAACTGAAGCGTCCCGTCGCCCATTACTTTCCGCAAAATAAGTATCAAAATCGAACTTTCACCATGCGACAATTCCCTGCGCCGCAACAATGTACTTTTTTTTTCTGTGAGGCGGAGGCACCGAAATGAAAAAAACAAAAAACAGGAAAGTATGTTGGCCAGAATCTAATGCCTACTTCGGGCACCTAATGGGGCTACGGAAGGAATACCGAAGAAAACATGAGACGCTTGGTCCACTGAGAACCATACGCATACTGCTCAGTATCCTACAGCGGCGAAACAAGACTTTCCGGAAAGGTTCCGCTCAAGGAATGCGGTGCAATCCTTCGAGTCCCCACAGTAATGCGGCGAGCGACCATTGTTTTTTTTTTCTCGTCTGCTAGCCAGAAAGCGTCCAAAACTCTGTCCGGTGAAAATCCACTCGGCCAGAGCAAACCGAACGCACACCGAAGTGTACCGCATGGTGGTCGGGGCCATGCGAGAAAAACGTATGCGCTCTGGCTGGCTCTGGCAGCCCGCGGGTAGGGTAGCCAGAACAAAAAAAAAATTGAAGAGGCGTAATGTGTCTTCGCGAATAAAAGTCAAAGTAGAAAAATACATAAGAACGTTGTTACTTTGGCTGGCTTTAGTGTCTTGACATGGATCTTCTGGCGTAGGTAAAAAAAAATGTTGATATTTTTTTATGTGACATGACGGCACAAATGAACCACCCCAACGCTTCGTCTCATTAGACCTCGCTGCCTGCTTTGTCAACTCGTCTGCTAGTGTGTTGATTTGGCTTGTCTCGTCGTATGTTCCGGTGTAGACTTTAGAAAAGTCAATAGACTTTGGCGTCAAATGTTTATAACAATATTAAACCCACAAATTTCCGCAATTGAAAATCTAAAGCACAACTTTGGAAATGTCAATGCACCTTTCACATCAAGAGCTTATGAGATTTATACCAATAAAGTTTCGCAATTTATATCCATGCGCTCCATAGATTCCGTGGCCTCAGGGAGATGCCGCGGCGAGCCCGCTCACCATCAAAGCGCCCCTGAAACTTTGTGCTCGGATGAGACTGCTTGGCGTTATGTGACTCCTGGTGTATGGGCGTTGCCATGAAATCCAGCCTGAGTTTGCAACCTTCGCGGTTAAATGCCTTTTCGAGCGCCAAAAAGACATTCTAGACAAAATCCGGAGTGATTTCCGGCGCCGGGGACCGCTTTGGTCGGCGGTGCATGGACAGCACGAAAAAATTTCGGGGGGGGGCTGAAGCCCCATAAGCCCCCCCCCTGGCTACGCCCCTGGCCATACCCTCCTCTGCTTTCCGCCTCATGATTCCGCTGCGCCCTCCTCTCCGCTTTCCTCCTCGCGTCTTTCATTCCGCGCTGCGTCCGCGTTCGCTTTCATCTATGTCTGTGGCGGATAAGGCGTAGAGAAAAAAACCTGTCAATTTTTCACCCTGTATCACGTTGCACAAACGCGTACACACAGTGTGGTAGGCGGGCGATGATGTGTAGCGATGAAATAATTGACGGCGTCTTTAGAATTTCCACCTGTAACACGTAGCGCACGTTTACATTTCTTGTTTACTAATGGGGTGGGCGGATATGTGGTAACTGAACCTCGTGAGCACACATCGTCAAGCTTTCCAATTTCAATCGAAGGAATGGACGAGTCCTGAAAGAAATTGTGATCAAAAAACTTTTCGCTGGCTTCCCCGCTAGAATACACATATAACAGCGAAGCATCATCTACAGGCATAGGTCTTTTGGGAATCTTTCATTGTACACGACCGTATTGCTTATTTGTTTAATGTCTCGCTTGTGCGAACGATCGAAGTGATCGGTAGATCGATGAATTGATTGACATTTATGAAATAGAACACATTTTAAGCCTCTACCTCTCGCCTCTGTTTCGTGTCGTCTCCAGATGAATATATGATACTGAGAAACACGGCGACATACATGCACCAAATGGTTGGAGGTAGACTCTAATAGCTATTTTCCAAAACACGTCTGATTCTGATATGGCATTTATTATCTCGCCACTTCTTCTTTCCACGATTTTCGAAATATTCATTGTATCGCGTTTAATAGCTGGGACAAAGCAATGTCCTGATGCGCAGCGTAACCTTGACGCTTCTCATATTGAACGCCCCCCATAGGAAACGGAGTTATCTAGTGACCACTGGAATACCACAATTATTTTTAATTTTTAAATATGTATGGATGCGTATACGTTACCTCATTTTGCCTCAGTCAACGGCCGTTGACAGAACATAAGGCATTACTGGCACCTCGATTTCGAACGTCATTTGTGAGCAAAGTGACAACAGCGCTGCTGCTGCAGTTACTGAAAGAGAGTTGATATGCATTTGTGAGAGCTATGGAAAGAAGAATGATAGGTGTAACGTTAAGGGATAATAAAAGAGCAGATTGGGTGAGGGAACAAACGCGAGTTAATGACATCTTATTTGAAATCAAGAAAAGGAAATGGGCATGGGCAGGACATGTAATGATGAGGGAAGATAACCGATGGTCATTAAGGGTTACGGACAGGATTCCAGGGGAAGGGAAGCATAGCAGGGGGCGGCAGAAAGTTAAGTGGGTGGATGAGATTAAGAAGTTTGCATGGCCACAATTAGTACATGACCGGGGTAGTTGGAGAAGTATAGGAGAGGCCTTTGCCCTGCAGTGGGCGTAACTAGGATGATGATGATGATGATGATGATGATGATAGAAAAACAAAATAACAAAGTGAAGCATGAGCGAGTGATCACCGGAGCGGAGAACTTCCGCTGCTTGGCGTTGCGGTTCACAAACACAGTGGCAGAGCTAGTGCCAGACCGTTTCCACTTTTCGATCTATTGGAAGAAACCGGCAGATGTAATCGATCACGCTAAGACCTCGAAAGCTCGCAGGAGCACAGTTACGCGGAACATGCCGACACATGGCGGAAACGATAGTGTTTCAAGCACGCGTTTCAGAAACATTTGTGAGGAGAGAGAGAGAGAGATAGGAGAAGTGGGGAAGAGGGGCAAGGCTCTTCAATGTTCCGGTCGCATGCCTAGCATGCTAGCTACACATTTGTACGATGAAAAATGAAGTAATGCGCACAGTGCACGACAGGTACACAATCACACACACAACGCACCAGCTGTCGGCGTCCCCGAAGCTGCGTAATGGGAAAGGCCTTGAACGCTTCCCTGTCTGTGCGCTGATGAGTGGTAGCGCCGTGCAGGGTGATTTTGTTGCTGCCATCGGCACTCGCTTGTGCTAAGCGCTTCTGAAAATGCGACAAATGCTCACTTGTGTGTGTGCGTTCTACTTAAACGTAGCGTCCCACTTTCATAATCCTTACGTCCTGTCTTGCCGCCTAAACGGAGTTGTAATACCGTTCGACCATCGCTTGCATTCGTAAACAACATGGTGCTTGATTGGCGGCTGGGAAAGGGCCATCTGACAAGACTATTTATACACGCCTTCAGTACACATCGTAGACGCCTATAACCCGCTCTCCTTTTCCCTCTTTCCAGGCGCTGGGTAACAGGCTAGAAGAACCGACCTCAGGACGACGCTTTTCTCAAATTGATCTATCTCGCTCTCTCAACAGTGTAGGGTAGCAAACCGGACGTGATATTAGTTACCCTTCGTTCCTTTCCCATTATCTCTCGTCCTCTTTACTAGCCCTTTCACCCTGCCCACTGCCCTATGTTCTCTGAGAGTCATTTTTTTCTTCCCCGCCCATACTTTTCTCCATTAACGCAGGTGTTTTTTTTCTTCTTGCCCGGCGACTATGTGCTTGGAATTCGCACGGCGCCTCATCGTGTACTCGGAAGGGTCCTTCGCTCTGTCGCGGGTTTCAATGCTCGTTATCGAGGTCTCCCTCCTAACTGCAGTCGTAAACTGCAGCTGTCACGCGGTGGGGGCGACTTTGCCGACTACGTCGATTGACACTAACGGTGACTTTTTTTTACTATTATGTTCTGTTTTGTGCCACGAATAGAGGGGGACTTGAGAAGCGCAGGAACGAACAAAGATCGTTTGCTCCATGAACGGCGCGGAATGAAAGAGCCGTTTGGACAAACAGGGCGTCTATGGGTCGCCTACGGCCGCAAGCAGCCGCTTTAGTGGGAACCGTCTGGCAAGAGCACGCTCTTCGTCATATGGAAACTAGGCCAAGAACATGTTTAGCGCCGAAAAGATGAGCACGAAGGCGAGAATACGCGAGACAAGAAGCACGCTCTTAGCTTACAGAGGAAGGACTTCGCGTGCTTCCCGATTTGTTTCAGTTTTTCTGTGATCTGTCATACTGTTCTTTCTTCGCTCGTTCCTCCTCTTCTCCCTATCTTTGTTTTGCTCTCTCCTAATTATAAACAACAACAATGACAATAGCAATAATGCTGCTGCTGATGATGATGCCACACAGCAAGGCCAGCTTCTTGATTGGCAATTCCAGGAGTTCCAGGATTCTGGGCAAAATCACAAATCAAGTTGCACGCTAGCTAAGTGAATGAACATATCGTTTAACGCAGTAAAAGATGTCCTGAATGTTTCAGTGAATTTAGCGAATTTCAGCGAATCATGCGTAGTGCTGTATAATTCATAGTTCAGGCGTTTAGTGATGTCATCTAAATTCCACTTCTACGGACACACGCACACAAACACAGATTGATTGATTGATTGATTGATTGATTGATTGATTGAGTTATTGATTGATTGATTGATTGATTGATTGATTGAGTTATTGATTGATTGATTTATGGTTCGGTTGGTGGGTTGATTGATTGGATTGTAATGTAATGTAATGTATACCTGCGTTTGAATGAAATTGTACAGGGAGCAATATTTTTGTTTCTGGAACCACTGAAAGCGTTGACAGTTTAAAAAAAGAGAAACTTTGGCCTAGTTCATAAAGCTTTCGCTCGTGAGAGTTGTTTGTTTTTCATTTGCCTGCTGCCTTCGCCAATGACATGTCGAACATCATGATAGGCTTGCACCTCTAGTATGAATTTTTCTAATGTGAGAAAGTTTCTGTAAATAGAAGCCCAGAAATGTGTAGGTTAATGTCACATAAGCGTTCGTTTGTTACATTTTTAATGAAACAGCTGACAGGTTTGTGAGGGAAGCACGAACGCGAGTCTTTAAACGCTCCAGACGCCACACAGGTGCCCTGACTGCGACATGGCTACGCGGCCATCCGCAGCCCATCTGTTTTGGGAGTGCCAGCGACACGCTCAACAGCGGGACCACCACCTGAGGGCGGTGCGAGTGTCGTCCTACGAGGAGTGGATTAGACCGGCAACTGGATCGATGGATTCTGACAGGGCCATTCTGGACTCGCTCTTGGCTTTCGCCAAGGACGCGCAGCTTCTAGGACGGCTCTGAATACTCCTCCCCCACCCTCTTCCTATTCCCCATTATAGGCCTTCGCGCCATCCTTTAATAAATACATTTTGTCATCATCATTATTAGCTGCCGGCTCAGTGGGGTCACCGGCTCACCGGCTCACCGGCTCCGTGGGCTCACTTTACGCGCGACAGTGGCATATATCTGGCCACTTCACTCGCAAGAATAGACACATCAGCTACGTTTCCCTTCATGGCACGCGATAGCACAATGGCCTGGTGTAAATCAACTAGTCTCACGAACAGTCGCCCACATTCCCTGGCTCCTGACTTCAAGATATGCATTCCGCCTGGGCTACCGAGGTATTAGGAAACTCTGTCGTGCCGGCTATAGCAGCATCGTGTTGCCTCTTTTGCCGAGCCATACTGATTCGTAATTCGACGGGCCGACAGCCCTACCTACGACACTGGCGGTTGTGACGAAGCAGTCGCTCATCTTCTGTGCATCTGCTCACAAGTGTAGTACTGAGAGGCAAGTGTTGTTTACCACGCTAGAGATACGTCAAAGCAAAAAAAAAAAAAGAAATACTTGGACAGTGGGCACAACGCACGTGTACGCTACTAGGGCCTTACGTTATAGCCCCTATTTGCGTACTACTATCGCCCGAAAACGAAAGCAAATCGCAATGAAAAGCCTTAAGGTCATAACAAACTCTTCATTATATCTCACTTTTATGAAGCAAGAGGAAATAGAGGCGCAATATTGAGGATATTGAAGGCAGCGGGGGATGATCAGGTAACAGTAGATTTGTTGAAGGATGGTGGGCACATTGTTCTAGAAAAACTGGCCACCCTGTATACGCAATGCCTCATGACCTCGAGCGTACCTGAATCTTGGAAGAACGCTAACATAATCCTAATCCATAAGAAAGAGGACGCCGAAGACATGAAAAATTAAAGACCGATCAGCTTACTGTCCGTTGCCTACAAAGTATTTACTAAGGTAATCGCAAATAGAATCAGGAAAACCTTAGACTTCTGTTAACCAAAGGACCAGGCAGGATTCCGTAAAGGCTACTCAACAATAGACCATATTCCCACTATCAATCAGGTGATAGAGAAATGTGCTGAATATAACCAACCCTTATATATAGCTTTCATTGATTACGAAAAAGCGTTTGATTCGGTCGAAACCTCAGCAGTCATGGAGGCATTACGGAATTAGGGTGTAGATGAGCCATATGTAAAAATACTGGAAGATATCTATAAGGCTATAAGATATCTATAAGGCCCTAGTAGTACGCGTCTGCTTCATCTGGTTTTGATAAACACATGGAGAGGCCTGTTTACTTGAAGTACTATAACAATGCGCCTTCACGTAAGCGCTCCTTCTTTCCCATTCTTCCTCTCATGGTATGACTTGAGGTGGGCAACGTGGACGACATCGGATGAGGAGAACGATGTGGTAGCAGCGAATGGGGCTATTTCGTAAGTGACGTGGCTTACTTGCCGGGGACGCGGTAGGGGCCGGAGTATCGAGAAAGCAGTTTTCTGATAGGCCCACACGCCGCGAAGAAGTCCATGAAAGAACGAAGTCGCCTGCACTAATGTCGACGTCTCCATGCCGATGGCGGTTGTCAGCGAAACCGAGTTTTGCCGTGCCTGCGGGGCAGCGAGGCGAAGGAGGGCAACTTGGCGTGCTTTTGCCACTGTGACTATGGCGTCGCAAGCGTACTGCTACGATCGGCCAGCGGGGGCAGTGACCTTCGAGCCTGTTCTGCTTTCCTGAGACAAATAAGCTTTTTGAAGCTCACAATACGTCCGCTTCCAGCAGACCAGCGGCGACACCAAGGCGAGACACATTTGATGGCTACGGGGTTGGTGGATGGTCCTTGATCGCCGATCTAAAGGCTTAGACCGAGTGAAAGTGTGTGAAAGTTTCTGAAACTCCAGTGAAAGTACGTTCTATGCTGCTTCGTTATTGTCGCTGCTGGCCGCCAAAGCCGATCTACAGACGTCCCGGGAGCCAAGACGGGCCAATTAAGTCAAGCGTGACACCCCTGTGTACGAGCGCCCCCTCCTTTCTCTGGGGCAATGAGCCGGGAGCGCCTGGGGGCATTTATCCGATTGTGTTCCGGGAACAAAAGTGCCGGAGTGATTGTGCGCACCCTCGCCCTCAAAGCGGAGCTTTAGGCGACCACGTGATGGGTGGATCACGTGACCGCATTTCCCTGGCCTAGGTATCTAGGGGGGACAAAGAGCATTTAAGCAGACTTTTTCGGCTGCTCTAGTATGCTGAAGTGCACTGACATGTCCTGTCGTGCTCTCCGAAAGTGCAGTCTGCTCTGACCTGTAGCTCATACTAGAAGAACGATGTAATGGGCTCCGTGCTCCGGCCAGTACGAGTATCCCTTGTTCTGTGAATCAGTTTGCCTCTCCTGTGTAAATAAACTCCCTGTTCTCTTTTTCCTACCTCTAGAGCTCGTACTCATCACTAAAGAAGCAACGCTGGACAAGAAATCTCGGATGACGGCGTGGGTCCGCTTATCCTCCGTGTGACGCCCCGGTAGCGTAAGCTATGGCTATCCGCTACGAGACGCATCGGCCGCATAGGCTAGAGAGCGACCCTCTGTGTGACGCCTGAGATCGAGGCGATGACCCCTGCATCCTACAGTACTCAGACGGGGACTCGACAGGGTTTGGAAAAAGCGCGTCGAAAGGCAATGTTGGTTCACGTCTTAATAGGAGATAGAAAGGGGAGTAGCTAGCGATGTCATTGTGTGAGGAGTTGTACGCGAACGTCACGAAAGGAAGGGCGGTTTCCCAGTGACAATGATCTGAGAAACGTACACCGCAAGCATATCGGTGATTGTTCGACTCAAGCGCTCAGGAAGGCCGTTCGTTTGGGGATAGTCCGCTGTTGTAAGTTTGTGTTTAGTGGCGCAAGGGCGGAGCAAATCTTCGATAACCCTAAATAAAAAAAGTTGCAGTTTCGCCCGAAAGGCGAAGCACCAATTGTGATAGCAAATTAGTAGACAATCGCATGAAGGTAAGGATAGTAGTTTTATCGGCCGTATAAACATGTAAACATTCGCGTACTAATTTAACGAGAATGGTGTCACGCGCGCACAAGCAAACGTGAACACATCTCACTCGATGACCGCGGAAACTCGCTGTCGGAACACTGGAGTGAGGAAGCGCGGCAGCAGCAGCGAGCGAATGTACTTCGTACTGCCTCTCGCTTCAATGCGAACTAAGCTTCAAAAACACTGCGCACACGCAGCTACCAGCACTCTGCGCACTCTCCCCACCGCAGATCGCTTTCAAGGTAAGGCTCGTCGCGGCCGCGCCATACGCACAAGTCGCCGGAGTAGAACCCCCTCATCACGACTCTTCCTCCGCTGCCTTGCGCGCGACGCACTTCCTCCCCACTTTCCTCCCTTGCGCGCGCAAGATTGAGCCGCCATCATCGGTTAACCCTCGCACGCTATCACTCGGACACACAGCATACGGCGTGCGACGACGATGCTATCGCCCTTGGACTTTATACAGAAGGTCACGGTGACGCCGGCGGTGACGGCAGAAGTGTGCCTGGGGTGTTATTCGAATTGATGTAGCAATAAATGTTGGGACTCCGGTCGGTGAGAAGTTGTCGAGAAGCTCCGTGGCGTGAAATGAAGTCTTGCAGCAGGAAGTCAGCAAAGCCTGTGGCGTAACTGGCAGGGACAGCTCGTGTCATGGTGCAACGTGTAAAATTTTCCGTAGCAACGGCAACCCACTTATTTCCCGCACCTGACATGGGGGAAGGGCCGAGGAGGTCGAGTCCAATGGGATAAAATGGTTCAGCAGGTATATTGACTTGAAGAATCTAGCAGGAAATAAAGCCGGCTTTTTACGACGTTGGCAACACTTTCAGGCAGCGACATAACGTCCTACGGAACATTAGAGCTAAGGCCAGAAAAATCGTCGCCGAGCATGGTCGTACATCCTGGAAACACCATGGCGGCCAGCAGTTGGGACATCGTGGAGTTGCGCTAACACATTCGCCCGGAGATGAAAGGGAACGCCAATCAGCAGTTCGTTCCCCTCGAGATGCATGTTTTGGCGGTCTGAAGTTCCGTCCAGGAGGACGAACATGCGAAGTGATGGGTCGGACGCATCAGAACGTAGGTGGCTGATGAGGTCTCGTAAGGATGTATCGCGCTGTTGTTCGTCGCCGATGTAACGAAAGGCGGATAGCATGGAAGTGCCGGCAGGTGCGTCATCCATGTCTGGGGTGTCAAGGAGGTGCCGTGACAAGAAGTCAGCGTCCTGATGGAATAAACCGAACTTGTACAGGACATTGCGTGCGATTTCTTGAAGACAAAGGGCCCAGCGACCTCGGCGATCCGTGGAGTCTGTGAGGATTGATGGCCAACAGAGAGCGTGGTGATTCATGCTACCGTGCTATCACAGACTGAAAGCGATGTGCCTCAGAATATGTACGATAGACGCCTTGCACGTCAGTGACAGCTGTGCAGTGTCCCTGCTTTTGACAGTGGACGATGCATGTGTGGCACAGAAAACAGCCATGTGGAAACATGGGAAAGAAGCGGCTGTTAGAAGTAATTGAGGGGCGAACCCTCCTTACCGCAGACACCTTATCTGTGTGCTCTAGGTGCGCAGGGAAGTGAAGGTTGACTGATGCGGTGCAAGAGTGAAGAAGGCTGTAGACAGAGGAATGTACGCCGACGCGCACATCAGACGGTCGCACGTAGGCCCTGTCAACGCGCTAACCGCACGCATATGCGCTTCCTGTTCGTCACCGCAGAACTTTGTTTGTGTGAAGCCTCACTTACCAAGTGAACAATATGCCTCGGGTCGCAGTCGGTGTGCTTAAACGCGTAACGACGTTCTCTCCTGCTGGCCTCTTCGTCAGTGCGCTGTGGCTCGTCACATCTCCGCGGTGCGCGGCCGCCCGAAATTTGTTCCACAAAGCAAAACGAATCCGATAAAGACACGGCCAGCGTACGCGTTCGTGCTCATAAATTGCAGATGGCTAGCCAAAAGCCGTGATGTGCGTAAAGGGTGCTGCCGGTCGTCGCCCGTGCATTCTTGCAGTGCAGTGAGTATTATTGGATCTTGCCGTTGAGTGCGGGAGTTGGCCGACGTTGAGGAGGATATTGAGATGAACCTGGAGGTTTATTTACATTATTTACATCAATAACACACAGTAACTAACAGTCATAATTTCATTGACGGCCGGCAGCAAATCGGACGCTGCGCCCCGTGGCAAGACGAACGAAAAAAATGAGTGAATGAAGGAATGCTTGTCTCTGCTCCCTGACTCTCGCTTTTAACCCGTTCGGTGTCTCGGGGGTCACGCCATTTTCGGCAAATTGTCGAGCCGACTCAGGTGTCGTCATTTTCCTCCAATGGTAGGCGCCCGTGCAAGTGCAGTCACATTCGGCAGATGAGGTCGCTCCTAGGGCTCCACTGTGACTTACAGATGATTTACGTATGACTTACAGATGACTTGCAACCGGCGTTGCCTTAGTGTTGCCTCGCCGTCTGGAAGCGCTCAGCTGGAGGAGACGGGTTGTTCTTCGAAAGACCTTTCAGAGCTGCAAAACAGCTTTGCCTGGGACCAAGATCAACTACCGGGAACTG
This sequence comes from Dermacentor albipictus, assembly GCF_038994185.2. Taxonomy (NCBI): domain Eukaryota; kingdom Metazoa; phylum Arthropoda; class Arachnida; order Ixodida; family Ixodidae; genus Dermacentor; species Dermacentor albipictus. The sequence continues at coordinate 437,261,269 of NC_091821.1, forward strand.
CGCCAGGACGCTCCCGTTGCAATTTCGGGAGGAGTCAAGCAGGGGTGGAGACAATAACTCGACGTGCGGCGCAGGAGGTGGGGGTCGCCAACTCGTCTGACAGGTCCGGGATCGTGTTAGACGCGCTCCTGCGCACCTTAATTGGAATGCGACGGGGATGGTATGTGGTCGGGGAACTCGAGCGATGCCAGGGAAGGGGTCTGTATCTAACAGTATGCACATATTCATTTTCAGTAAAGCCGGCAAAAGTAGCGGGGGACCGGACTCGCAGTCTAACTTGTGGAATTTATTATGAACTCCTTTCAACGCTGTAGCACAATGCTCGGACAAAATAGACTTAGGCAACGGTATCACGATCGTATAAACCGCGATTGGATCCTTTGGCCGGATAACTAAAGCGCGCTCAGGTCCGCGCAGCCCAGCGTGGTTGCGCACTGAAGGCGGGAAATATAAATAAGAGAGGAGAATCTGCCCCGACCAGATGGCGCAGTAACGACAACTTTCGGCGTCGCTGAGCTTAAGAAAGAGTAACGAGAGCCTCTCTGAGTTTTTCTACCCTCCGTGGTGGGGCCCCAGGAAAAAGGGAATCCATTTCTTAAGGAGGTCACTTATTAAGCGAACAATGTACGCGAAATTATTCACAAATCAGGAGAAGTTGGAGCACAGGTCCACACTGCTTTGGACGTCTTTAGCACAGGTTGGTACAGGAAAATCGACGACTGCGCGAACTTTGGTGGGATCGTCAGAGTACTTTGAAAAAGGCTGTGCCACGGCCGTCCGAAACGTAAGCAGCTTAACATGAATTTTCCGTATATGTGCTCTTCCCTTCTACGTGCATACAAGACCTACAGAACATTGTCTCGTATATATATATATATATATATATATATATATATATATATATATATATATATATATATATATATATATATATATATATATATATATATAATGACATGCTCGATGGTTGGTTAACAACCCGTTTCTTCCAGCACAGAAGGCCGATGAACCATTGCCCCATGGAACGATGTCTAAAAGGCGGAATAAAATACCCTTCAGAATTTATCTCATGTGAGCCAGCGCTTTGAGACACTTGGTGCATTATTCTTCTCGCACAGCAACAATTCGCTTGTAAAAAGTGAGCGCGTGCATCTTCTAGCTTACGATGAAGAGAGATGTTATGGGACGCACTCGTCGACGAAATTTGCTGCGTGTCTCTTATCGTACTGTGGCGCATCTCTACAAGGTCGAGCACATCGGCTTTTGTGATTCGACACACTTCAATACTGAGTGAAACGTCCACTTGTTCTGCAAGGTCCACCCTGTTGGCTGGAAAACGCGTTTGTCATTGAAAAATGCAGCGCGTTCAAGGACCTACATCTTTCGTCGTAATACGCCATTTTGCATCGCTGGCTCTTCAAACCTTCGCTTTCAGGTATTCTCACAGTTCGTCGCCTCTGTAAGGTTTCTGTTTTTCATTTTTAGAGCGGAGTTCTTAGGAACCCGTTCCTGCGGCGAGCGTCGGCGTTGTCCGGCGGCGTCGGACAAGCGAACGCAGGGCGCAGCGGGAGATGAAAGAAATGCGATAGTGCTGGAGGAGGGTGCAGCGGAAGCATGTGGCTGAAGGCGGAGCAGGAGAGGAGAGGAGGAGGCGTGCGCATGCGCTGAGTTGTCGGTGGCCTAGACATCCACAGCTTCGTGGGCGATCTCATCTGCGCTTCCGAGGGGGGGGGGGGGCGGAGTCAGGGTGCCGTGAGGTAGGGGGGACTGCGCTCTTCCGCGACATCAGCTGATGAGATCAGTTCGCAGTACTAGCGTTCGCAGTACTGCTTTAGGAAAAGGCGATGGAGGGCAGCTACGAGTAAGCTTCGACGTGACACTCCCTTGGGTGTTCTCGCCGCTGATACTGGAGGCACGACTTCCTTGCGATGAAGGGCCGCTGTCATCGTTGGTGCAAGGAATGCGTGAGAAGGAAAGCGTAGTTCCACGCAAGGCGGACTGTGCGGCAACGATGGCTATGATACTTATCCCGCATTGTCTCTATGAAAACAAAGCGCTGCATAAGCTGAGGGTTCTCTTCGGTGGCTGCTGTGAATCGCACCCACGTTTCACCCACGAGCTGCCTCTCGCAATATCCCAATTAGCGAGGCAGACGCGCCGCACTTCTCTCCGTTTGGAACGTGCCGCACGAGACAGATCGTCCACGGCAGCCAGTATACCGCGAAATGAAAACACATATAGAGCTGCGCTCAGATTTTGCATCAGGGTGTATCAGAATTGTCGATTATTTTAGTTATTGCGATAGCAATCATATAGACACTCAAGGCGCATTTTTGCCGTCGCCGTCGCCGCGATGTTTCGTCTGAAGTCCAAGGGCGATAACAACATCGCCGCGCGCCGTATGCTGTATATGCGAGTGAAAGCACGCGAGGGAGCCGACGATTGCGGTTCAATTTGGCGCACGCGAGGGTGGAAAGCGGAGGGCAAACGCGCCGTCTTCCGCCACGCGATAAGTCGTGGTGGGAGGGGAGGGCGAGCGGCGTTGAGCTTCAGCAGCAACTGCGTCTTTCGCGTCTGGGAGCAAGGGGAACTGACGATGGCGGCTCAATCTCGAGCGCGAATGGGGGGGGGGGGGGGCAGCGCGGGAGGGAGGGAGGAGCGGCTTCTACTCCGCTTGCAAATGCGTATTTTGCGCGGCGGCGTGCGGTCGCGCGCGCTGTATCTTGAAAGCGATCTGCAGACTGCTCATACCTTTGTGCCTGCTATGTACTCGCCACTGTGCGTTGAAGCGATAAACAGCACGAAGGTCGCTTCGCTGGCTGTTGCTGCCGCGCTGGCTCACGCCAGCGTTTTCAAAGTTAGTGTGGTCATCGAACGTGATGTGTTTATGTTTGACTGTACGCGCTGCCACCGTGCTTGTTAAGTTAGTAAACAGATGTTTGCAAGTTTATACAGTCGATAAAACTACTATCCTTACTTTGTATAGCTGTCTACTACTTTGCCATCGCAATCGATGCTTCGCCTTTCTGGCGAAACTGAGTCTTTCTCTTTCCGTTTTCACCATTCGTGACCGAGTGACGTCGGCTTCAGTCGCGCCTCGCCAATCACTGCATGACGTTTAAAAAAATAAAATTGACCATTCGAGACTTTACGTATGGAAGTTCCACAGCTATGAGAAACGTCGCAGTCGAACGCCCCAGGTTACTTTTGCCCAAGGCGGATATGCGGCCAGTGAGGACCTCTTATTGATGTTTGTGGGTTGGATTTCGTTGCTTGAAGTGGCGGTATATATTTCCCGCCATCATCGCTTGACACGTAACCTTCTTGCCCGCTCAGCTGCAACATTAAATAAACATTAATTGGGACTGCTGACAGTGTTGCACGCGATGTCTGCCGCTGCGAAGAGAACGTGGTCCGCCTATAGTGCAATTTTTCGCGATTAGGCTTACAAAGACAATCATATTCCGATTCATTGGGACAATCGAACGGTTTATTTCAACACTGTACCTTGTACATGTTGTAAATAAACTTGACTTGACTTGACTTGACTTTTCCACTATCTATCTATCTATCTATCTATCTATCTATCTATCTATCTATCTATCTATCTATCTATCTATCTATCTATCTATCTATCTATCTATCTATCTATCTATCTATCTATCTATCTATCTATCTATCTATCTATCTATCTATCTATCTATCCTCGTTTTTTTTATTTTTCCCTTTCACCTGCCTCACTGTAAGAAAGACAACCGCACATCTTTCTAATTAGTGTCTCTACCCTATACCTTTCCTCCCTCATTTGCTCTCACGAGGACAATGGCATAGCCACCGAACGACCTCGCAAATTAGCCCGCCCAATGTCACTCGCAAGAGTAAAATAGAAAGAAATGCTTGGGGACAGGGAGCATGTCGTTTGCCTCTGTTCGCGGGAAGGCGGCACAGCGTGACGTCACAATGCACTGCGTTCGAATAATTTAGCCGGAATGGCCTACCCATTTTCCCGGACACGGTGCGCAGTGCGCCAGGAACGAGACTGCGCCTTTCTCGCGATGGTAGAGAGTCGCAGTCACGTCTCAGCGAACGCGAGCGGCTCGGAGAGGTGCGATCAGGCTCTTATCAGCACTAATTTGAGGGAGTTGCGACCTAATTTCGCATTCATTGTGCCTGACATGCGCAGCAGGGCCATTGAAAGGCAAAACGCCTCTGACCTTGAAAGTCCGCAGCGTCTTGTCGACCCTCGCGACTGAAGGCTGTGTGTCAGCGCGTACGGTGGACATCCATGCGAATGCACTGCTTCATTTCTTGAATTTTACGTACATGCGTGGTGAACTTCGAATGCGTTACGTCCTAATTCTAGGGTGTGGTGTGCCCTACACGATTTCTTTGTAGTAACGGTTTTTTTTATTGCGATAGCAATTAAATGGACACTCCAGGCTCATTACCGTCGCCGGCGTCGCCATCTCGATGATGTGTCGTATAAAGACTAAGTGCGATAACATCGCGGCCGTGTGAGTGAAAGCGTGCAGAGGTGAGCCAAGTAGGATAGTGGATCGATCTCGCGTGCTGCAGGGTGGAAAGCGGGGAGCAAGCGTACCGTCTTTTTTAGCGCGCTAGGCAGCAGTGGGTGAGGGAGAGGGGCGTTGTACTCTGACGGTGGCTGCGTGTGACGCGTCAGAGTGCGGCCGTGTGGGCCCTATTACGAAACCAATCTGCGGTGGATACAGAGTCTAGACGCACCGAGGGCTGATTGCTTCGTGCGCTTTGTGTTCACGCCGCTTAGTTCGCACTGAAGCGAGAGTCAGCACTATGGTCAATTCGCTCGCTGCTTCTGCAGCTCTTCCTCACGCCAGCGTTTTCACGTCGAGTGTCTGCGGTCATCGAGTGAGATGCGTTCATGTTTGCTTATACGCGAGTGGCGCCATGCTTGTTAACTTAGTTAGTAAGCTAATGTTTACAAGCTTATACGGCCGATAAAACTACTATCCTCACATCGTATAGCTATCTATTAATTTGCTATCGCAATCGATGCTTCGGTTTTCGGGCGAAACTGCGTCATTTTAGAGCGCAGCTCTTTGGCGTCCGTTCCTGGGTTTCGCGTCGTCGTCGGCGTTGTCGTCGGCCTCGTAACCAGCTCCGCCCCCCTTTCATCCCCCCAGCGCTAGCAGCGACCGACTGATACCGCTGGATGCCGCTGACGCCGCTAGAGAGTCAAGATAACGTGACTGCATAGAACACCGTCGCCGCCATGCAGAAAGAGGAGGAAAGGGTCCCCCCCCCCCCCCCCTGTTCTTGTGTGGCGGATAGGGTGCTCTTCAGTTGCCGACGCGCCGGTTATTTCACGTAGGCCCCGGCACGTCGACGAATACGTGACCACCTTCCCACGGCTAGACCTGGTTCTTAGCGCTGCGGAAGCGAGGGTATCATATTGTTTGTGTCGGAATCGGCGGCGTTGTCCCTGAAACCAACTCCGCCGCTGGGGTTGACTCACTATCGGCGTCAGCGGCATCAGTCAGTCGCTGCTATCTCTTCCCTCCTCCTTTTATCGTGTTGTCCGCTTGCTGCGCGCGCTTCTGCCCCCATCGTTTGCCGCTGGGTGTACACGCCGCCCCCCTCCCCCCTCTTCCTGCGAGTCTCCGGTTGTCAAAGCGCCGGCTCGAACTTTATTCCTTTCTTCGCTCCTCCTCCAATGCAACCCCTGTGCGGTGGCAATCAGAGAGCCAGATCGGTGGCGGCGGATCTGTATATGTGCACCGCCCGAGCCGAAATTGCCGCTGCCGTTCGCCCTGTGCGGTGGCAATCAGAGAGCCAGATCGGTGGCGGCGGATCTGTATATGTGCACCGCCCGAGCCGAAATTGCCGCTGCCGTTCGCCACTGCGAAATTATCTGCCAGTTCTTTCTGAGCCATGAGCGAGACGACCGATGGAAGTCCTCCGTCTGCTGCTGCTGCTGCTGCTGCTGCTGCTAAACGAGCTGCCAGAGCAGAGGCCCAGCGCCGTCGCCGTCAGAATCCAGAGGTGCGTGCCGCCGAAGCAGAAGCTTACCGTCGCCGCCGTCGAGATGATCCAGGAGTACGCGTCGGCGAAGCAGAGGCTAAGCGCCGCCGCCGAGAAGACCCTGCCGTTCGCGCCGCCGAAGCGGAGGCTCATCGCCGCCGTCGAGAGCAACCAGCAGTAGGCGAGGCTGAAGCAGAAGCTCATCGCCGCCGCCGAGAAGACCCTGCAGTTCGCGCCGCCGAAGCGGAGGCTCATCGCCGCCGTCGAGAGCAACCAGCAGTAGGCGAGGCTGAAGCAGAAGCTCATCGCCGCCGCCGAGAAGACCCTGCAGTTCGCGCCGCCGAAGCGGAGGCTCATCGCCGCCGTCGAGAGCAACCAGCAGTAAGCGAGGCTGAAGCAGAAGCTCATCGCCGCCGCCGAGAAGACCCTGCCGTTCGCACCGCCGAAGCGGAGGCTCATCGCCGCCGTCGAGAGCAACCAGCAGTAAGCGAGGCTGAAGCAGAAGCTCATCGCCGTCGCAGAGAAGACTCTACCGTTCGCGCGGCCGAGGCCGAGGCCAAACGCAAACAAAGGCTCGCATTTGCTGCGCTCAAATTTCGCATTAGGAAGTAATGTAATCGTCGGTAATTTTTTTTCTTTTAATTTTAATTTTTTTTTTCATTCTTTACTTGCTTTCACCGCGCGGAGTAGTTGACTGTAGCTTTCCTTTTTTAATCATCTTGCGTTTTTTTCCTCACTGGGTCTTCATCGCCGAGAGGGCGATGGTAGACAGCATTGAACGGGCGTCCTATAGAAGAGCTGATGTTCCATTACCCAAACGTTTTATTCATTCAACGTTCCCCTGCTATGTACATCTAAAGAGCAACTATCGGACACTATTAGCATAATAATTAAATAAACATCAGGGGGTTAAGAGAGAACGAGGGGGAAATAAGATAGCTGCGCGCAAGCACGAATGCTCGCACTCGCGTTCTGCCCTTTCGTGTCCTCACAAGTGAGGGGAAAATAAAGTAGTGCACGCTCGCACGCACGCACGCGCACACACACACACACACACACACACACACACACGGAGAGAGAGAGAGAGAGCTGCAAATGAGAGAAAGGCAGGGATAGGTTAAACAGAGGTAAAGCCTCCGATTTGTTACCCTGCACTAGGGGAAGGTAAAGGGGAAGTAAAGACGGAGAGGAGAGCGGGGACGAAGAGAAAGGCATGACAAAATGAAATGGACAAACAATGGACATTGCGGTGCAGTAAACTATCGCTCAAGTGCTACAATGTCCCACCTCTCTATCTCGTTCTTTCACTTTCTGTCTCTCTCTCTGCATGCATGTTATGGGAGTGAAAATAGTAGAAGACTGTCACCTTACAGTGACGACGGCAACTACATTTTTTCCCACTGAAGTGCGAAATGGTATATATTTGCTTCTAAGAATTTGCTTAGTACAGTTCAGCAGGCCAGCGTCGGCGCAATGAAGCCGACATCAAAAGAAAAGAAAAAGCATCTCACCTTGGAACTTGATATGAAATGCAAATTCTATATATAGCATATCCGTCTCAACGAAAACACGCACCGTCGCAGCTACTTTCCTGTTCGGAGCAACGAGTTGAAATCTATTCTTTTTATCTGGCCTGTGGCTGAAAATTTTCCTTCTATTCCAGGAGCTCTCGCACGTATCGCAAGGGACTGACCAAGCACTAGCCGCGCCGTCGGAACTTGCAGCCTGCCGGGTGTAACAAAATTGTCCGGAGAACTCGCAGTGGGCCCGTAAACGAACACATTTATTTCTCAAAAAAAAAAAAACTGCGTTGCACGGGTCTCAATTTTTTTATCTCGCTCGAGTCGCCTACGAACGACAACATGTACACGGCCACCGTTTTCGGGCAACTGACCTTGGCTTCGGAAGATTATATTGCTTTTTCGAGGGCGTGGTGTTCGAGTACATTGCACAGCGCTCTGGCAACGATCTGAACGTCGCTGGACGGCGAATAAGACTGAGTGAACGGAAAGAGTGAAACGACGAAACGACGTCGAAATATAGCGTAAATATTGACGGACACGCTCGTCGCTGCGTGCGCTCACGCGTGCGTCGCATGGAAGCGAAACAAGCGCGCGCGTCTGGCGTTATGGACGCGTGCGACATCACGGGATTGCTTTCGGCGTCGCGGGACTAAAGCGGTTGCGGCCCTTGGGGACAGTGACTTTGCGCCGGCCTCGAGGTCGTTTAGAGCATCGGTCGCCTATTGTCTCGTTGCCGTCGAGGGATATATACGTTGTCCACTTAAAGCTGTATGTGTTTCGCGCGTCGCGGACCTCTTTCGATGATTCGATGTGGAGGTGGAGGCATTCGCTGGCGCTTTCGGAACGTTACTGCTCGTGTTGCATGCTTCTTCCTCGCCTATAAGGCTATCTTCTTTGTTAATTTTTCTTCGTTTCCTCTGGGAGCCCTTGAAGAAGGAGCCCGCGTCGAGAACACACAGAAGGACGCGGTTGCAGAAGCAATGTCTCTTGCGTTCAACGCCGCTGGCAAAGTTGCTGCTTTTACCACGAGGCAACGTGTGTCGCGCGCGAGAAACAGTAGGTTCTGTGTGGATTGTGTCGGAGCGCCTTCTACGCTTTTCTCCCGTCGATAGCGTTCGCTTGCTTTCATTTTACCTACAACAATAGTCCCGTTTCTGCTGACGCAACGGACTGCCAGGCACCGGCTGCGCCGAGGTCTGGTGGCTGCCTTTCTTTCTTTCTTTCTTTCTTTCTTTCTTTCTTTCTTTCTTTCTTTCTTTCTTTCTTTCTTTCTTTCTTTCTTTCTTTCTTTCTTTCTCTTCTTTCTTTCTTTCTTTCTTTCTTTCATTCATTCTTCCTTTCTTTCTTTCTTTCTTGATGGGGAACCGATGACGTTAAGCTTTCTTTTCAGTAAAATAACGCGTACTAACGTCGTTATTTGATCAGCCTGTCCTGAGGCTATGCCTTCTAATTGCGCCTTAAAAATGTCGTTCAGTATATGTCGCAGACCTACACTGAACGTATAGGAGTGACAATGACGAATGTGCGCAGCCTTTTGTACCAGAGGCGGCGCTGCGTGCACTGTCTTTTATAGTTCTTTATGTGACACAGAAAACAACTATGTCCTTGACTAAGGAATGGCTTTCTTCTTTCTGTTTCTTTTTTTTTGAATGCCACGGAGCAGCAGCTCTACACTTCCATTTAGCCATATCTCGTCCTGAAAATGACGGCGCAAGAATACGGGGTTATTAAAATGAAAATATTCTGGCAACCGTAGCTGTTGTAAACGGAAGTATTGCGAGCGATTGCCTCGCGCTTATGCTTTTCTTTGTCGTGTTGTACCTTTACCTATTCACTTTGTGCAGCGTTTGCTTTGTAATCAAGGTAAATTTAAGAAAGAAAAAAAGCAGGCAGAGACCACACCCTGTGAGAACCGACGATATGTGTAGCAGTGTGCGGGGAGACTATCAATTTAACTAAACGACCATGAGAGCACCAAGACGTAGGCGGCCAGATAGATATATTTTATTCATTTACAGCATACTGCAGGCCCTAACTGAATCCTAGCAGGAGAGGCAACACAAAAAGAACGACAATAATAACTGCAAGAAGCACAGCAAATTACATTGCGGTAATGAGAATATATAAACAATGACATATTATCCGTATCTATCTATCCCATATCTATCTCGTATCTATCTAGCCCGTATCTATCTATCTATAGATAGATAGATAGATAGATAGATAGATAGATAGATAGATAGATAGATAGATAGATAGATAGATAGATAGATAGATAGATAGATAGATAGATAGATAGATAGATAGATAGATAGATAGATAGATAGATAGATAGATAGATAGATAGATAGATAGATAGATAGATAGATAGATAGATAGATAGATAGATAGATAGATAGATAGATACGGTCAAAGGGGCAAATGTTCGCCAAGAAATGCTTCACATTTAAAAGGCTGCTTTCACGTACAATTCGCAGGCAGTTCAAAACATCAACCAGTAGCTACAGAAGGACTACTCTGCTTCCTGTAGTGTTTCTTGGAGATTCGACCTCTGGTTTTCTAGCAGCCAGTAGTCATGAAAATGTCACCCCTCCTTTTTTCCGAAGTAGATACCTATGATTTAAAGCTGGAGGGGACTGGGCAGACATGCGCTTTAATTCCTCTTAAGAAATGAACATGTAAAAGGCAGACATATGAGATGCAGCTACACACTGTGCTTGGCCCCCGGCAGACGGTCTGCAGCTACGAAACAGCGATGCCAGAGTGTACTAGCAATACGACATATCCATTTAGAGGGAGGAAGTGAGGCACAAGGCGGCGACCACGCTAGAGCGAGAAAAGACGTGGCTCAGGCAACACGGTGGCACCCACCGTGTTACCTGAGTCACCAAAGCCACCACACCGTGGCTGTGGCTTGTTCTCGGAAGCTGAGAGAGGGAGAGAGAGAGAGAGAGAGAGAGAGAGAGAGAGAGAGAGAGAGAGATTTAATGGATCCTGAAGAGGTTTGCCTGGCGGCATGCCTAGCCTGCTACCCCAGATGGATGGGGCGAAGTGTGAAATGGCGTGCACAATCCACAACGAAGGTACGTACACAACATACACAAAACAGAGCTAACACTCATCTAAAGGGTTTCATTGAGACTAATATTTCTAAGAAACACACAACAGTGCCTTCGTTGTGCGAGATGCTAGTCGATGGGCCAAGGACGTGTCTTCGGTTCATAAGGTGGCAGTTGGTGATTGTCGAGCGTGGACATTAAGGCCGTTCTTTCCAGTGTTTACATAGTCTTCCCGCACTTTGCACGCAGGGCACAGTGGGGACGTAATCCGTTTGGTATTAAATAGGATTTACTTCGTTTTTGGTTATGCACAATAAAGTATGTATTTCATTGTATTTGTGTTTTGCCATGTTCAGTCGAGTATGAGGCAGACAGGCCGTGTGGCGCCTGTTAAGGTCGCATGGGAGGCGAAACTCAACACACAGGATCACGTGCGATCATGTGCGCATCAGTCCAGACCGCGCGCACCATGACTCGTAGAGAAATGTATCGGCAGCATATCTGTAGCGTTGTGTGCTGAAGAAACAGCGCCGTCCGTGTGTGTGTGCATTGCCCACTACATAGCAGTGAGAAGGCAGGCACATAAGTTTTTGTCGTAGATGATGTTACGGAAGTTGATGCTTTCTTTTAGGGAAACGACTCATCTTTAGCGACGCCTTTCGTTCCCGTACTCTGCGAGTAAGAAACGACAAGATGAAATGAAAAACGCGTGGTGACGCATAGATAACCAGACACTATGACACTGGTAATCTGCAAAACTTGATGCGCTGTCTTGAACGAGGTTAGGGCTTGACATAAACCGTGCGGTAACCTTTACTCGGCCTACCAGGCCAGCCGTAAACGGGACAAGCGAGAAAACACGCTAGGCGCTCTGCTATATACAGGCTCTCATAGAATATTGAGTTACTGATACGAGGCTTAGGACAGAGCGACGTTGTTTTCATTTTTTCGAGACAGTCGCATAATCTGCAGTAACGGGCTCCAGATGGGTGGATAGCTTCGGTGTTCCCGTGTCTGAGCTTTCTCATCCTATATCGGGCATCCAGGCCCGCTGCATTGTAATCGAGAGTCGGAAGAGTCTCCTTTCGCTCTCCTCCTTATTTTATGTGCTTTCTTTCGTCTCCTTTAGCGCGTGTATACGCGACGTCATGTTTGTGTGTGTGCACCTACGTGGTCACATTACCTGCAGTCGACGCGATGTTTCGCGTACGTCGCATAGTCAGGACATCGTACGTCCCCCAACGGCGAACCAGATCCTCTTTCTTTCTTTTTTATGTTTTCTCATGTTCGCTTCTCCTGCTGTGCCTTCTAGTGCACCTTCTTTCTTTTGCACTTTCTCAGACACACAGGGGAACGCAGGCTCTGCTACTTCACAGTCCTCATGCGCAGCCTGCTGCATGCACGCAGTCTTCTCTCTCTCTCTCTCTACGCCCCTTACCTCCAGTGGGAAGCAGCAAACCGGGTGCTGGTCTGGTTAACCTATTTACGTATCTATTCTTGTTTTCTTTTGTTTTTGGCTCATTGAAAGAGAGAAAGAGAGAGAGAAAGAAAAAGAACATCTATTCAGCTTTGGCAGCGTGTCAGGGGCAACAACATGTGCAGGTGGTGGTAATGTGCGACGGAAGACAAACGGGATGGTGCGACTCTGTTGGCGTCGTCTCTTAATGCGCGCCCTCTCTCGCGCGGCGACTCCAAGTGACAAGCTTCGTTACGTGCTGTGCGCCTTGGAAGGCGTCTGTGGGAAATCGATATCAAGACATCGTATGTATCTACAGGATCCCCTGCAAGGCCGTACTTCGAAGTAGCACTGTACATAAAAGTACAATACCCTGTATGGGCGGCCGAGGGCTGTGCCGAGCTTGCGACGTAAAAATTATAGAAAATGAGAACACTCATATGGACCCTCGTGTAACTGAATGCTTGTACATGCACAGGGGGGTATAGCGTCGCCTAGTACTCCATCTTTGTGTATATGAAGCTATCTATTTATATTTCTCATGTTTATCTCTTGCACATGCTCCTTGCACCAGTTTAGGGCAGCGAACTTACAACTGCCGAATGGCCTGCGTCCTGATAAAGCGTAAACAAAGTTATCCAAGCTTATCTTTCTCAGCACAGCTAAAGCGTCGCATGTCAATCTGCCCTGATGTAGCGCAAACCTGCGGGAATGTGTAAAAGCGAACTCATAGTCTAGTCGACAACGGAGGCAAAATAGCAGCGGGGACCTACGCGTTGGTGGCGATAATGAGAAGGGAAGGAAGGAAGGAAAAAGTGGAGAAGGAAAGGTAGGGAGGTTAACCAGTATGGCTTAACCGGTTTGCTACCCTACACATGGGAGAGGGATGGGGGAGATTAAAGATGGGGAAGGGGGAGAGGGAGAGAGAGCACATATCACAGCACACACACATCGTCCGTTGGAGTCCATCATTCTGGCATGGTACGCGACGTCACTCTCACAGCCGCTTGTCCAATCCCGTCTCTTTCAAAAACCGAAGGAGTCCCTTTGTCGCCTTCACCTGCGATATCTTCTGTCGGCGGCATGTGAAAATCGTGTCGAGCGACAATGGTCTACTGTCAAGGCGCGCTAGAACAGATGCCAGGGACTGTCGCTGAACGTTATAGTCAGGACAGTCGCACAGAACATGTTCCAGCGTCTCCTCGCAAAGACAGGCATTACAGAGATCGTTGTCGGCCATTCCAATGCGGAAGGAGTAAGATTTGGTGAAAGCCACCCCCAGCCATAAGCGATAAAGCAGAGTCGCCTCTCTTCGACGCAGTCCAGTTGGCATATAGAGATGCATCAAAGAGGGCAGGTGGTATTGACGGTTGCTCTGGGTGGTCTGGCTGTTTGGTGTGCACCATAGAGATAGCGTGATCTCATGTGCAAGCACTCGAAGTCTGCTAGCTGCGTCGGATCGTGAAAGCGGTATGGCCTCTTCTTGTGCGTCTTCAAGAGCTGCCCGAGCGGCATTATCGGCGTCTTCATTTCCAGTGACGCCGCAGTGACTTGGCAGCCACTGAAACGTCACATGGTGTCCTTTCTCCTGTGATGTGTGGAGTAGGCATCTAATATCGAATACGAGCTGTTCGAATGGCCCGCGATGCAGAGCTGATAGTACAGATTGTAGGGCTGCCTTTGAATCGCTGAAGATTGACCATTGCCGAGGTGGCTCCCGATTGACGACACGAAGTGCAGCGCGAAGAGCAGCTAGTTCAGCAGATGTCGATGTTGTTGGGTGGTCAGTCCTAAAGCTGATGGTAATAGCTTTTGCTGGGACAACCACAGCACCGGACGAACACTGGATGTTTGTGGAACCATCGGTATAAATGTGTTCCCTGTCCGCGTACCTCTCGTGCAGAAGAAGCAGAGACAGTTGTTTGAGCACAGGCGACGACAGTTCAGACTTTTTTCCGATTCCTGGTACACTGAGATGGACTGTGGGGCTGATAAGACACCAAGGGGGTATCGATGGTTTAGATGCAGCGGTGAAGCCCGATGGCAGTTTGTCGTTGTATTTGATTATAGTTTTAGCGAATGATGATTGGTGCCTGTCCGAAGGTAGTGCTGCAAGGTGGTGATAGGTGGCACGTGCAAAATGTCTGATGTGCGTTCTCAGGGCTTCCACCGTAATGTGAGTTCGCATTGGATGGTCCCGAGCAATCGCAATAGTTGCCTCTGTTGAGGTGCATCTGGGCAAACCAAGGCAGACTCTGAGTGCTTGAGCTTGTGCTGCCTGCAGAACACGAATATTTGTCTTGCAGGTGTTGGTCAGTACAGGTAGACTATATCTTAGAAAACCGAGAAAGAGAGCTCTGTAGAGTTTAAGCATTGCGTCTACTGACATCCCCCACGTCTTTCCTGCCAAGTATTGAAACAACTGGGAAGTCGCTGTCAGGCGCCGTTTCATGTAGGCCACGTGCGGGCTCCAACAGAGGTCTCGGTCAATTATTACGCCGAGGAATCTGTGGGTTCGGACATAGGATATAGTCCGCCCATTGATTGAGATGATATAAGGCGTCATCGGTTTGCGAGTAAATGCTACTAGTGCGCATTTTTCTGGTGATATGCTGAGACCCTGTTTACACAAGTAGTTCGCTGTCAAAGTGGCCGCTCTTTGAAGTCGCGCACGTATCTGAGGACGTGTGACTGCCGAAGTCCAGACACAGATGTCGCCAGCGTATATTGAAATTTTGATGGTAGTTGGCAAGTACTCAGCAAGTCCAACAAGAGCGAGGTTGAATAGCGTCGGGCTGAGAGCACCGCCTTGAGGAACGCCCCTGCTGGTATAGCGTCGCGTAGTTGGGCCATCGTCAGTTAACACAAAGAATGATCTTGCAGATAGGTAGCTTGCAATCCACAAAAAAACTCGACCACCTAGGCCAACCGTCGCAAGGGCGTCGAGAATGGCCTCATGTAATACGTTATCGTATGCCCCTTTCACATCTAGGAATAAAGCTGCAGATGAACGCTTACGGGACTTTTCGTGCTGGACATAGGAAACGAGATCAACTACATTGTCGATAGAAGAGCGGTCACGTCGGAAACCAGCCATGGAAATCGGATAAATCTTGTAGTATTCAAGGTACCATTCCAGGCGGCCAAGGATCATCCGTTCCATTATCTTTCCTACACAGCTGGCCAGCGCTATTGGGCGGTAAGAGGTGAGTTCTAATGGGGATTTGCCCTGCTTTAAGAGTGGCACCAGGCGGCTTACTTTCCATTCGTCAGGAACATTTCCCTCCTGCCATGAGGAGTTGTAAAGGCTCAACAACTCTATCCGTGCGGACTCTCCGAGATACCACAAGGCCCGGTATGATATACCATCCGGACCCGGAGATGATGAGCGCCTGCAGAGAGCTAGAGCCGCTTCGAGCTCCTCCATTGTAAAAGGAAGGTCCATGCGGCCATCACGTGAATTGGGGACGTCAGCTCGGGCTGGAGGATCTGGACGAGTAGCTTGGTCTGCGATCCGCGCACAAAAGTCTTCTGCGACATCGATGTCTTGCCGCCCTTGGAAAAGCGCTAGCGCCTTGAATGGGAAACGCCGTTCCGGAAGGCAACGCAGACCTTGCACCGTTTTCCATATGTGAGACAGTGGCTTGCGGGGGTCGAGTTTCTGGCAAAACGTTGCCCAACGTTCCGACGCTAATCTATCCATACGACGCTGAATCTTCTTTTGCATCCTCCTGGCTGCCCTAAGGTCATGAATTGATTTTGTACGCCGATATCGACGTTCCGCCCGGCGACGAAGCGCTCGAAGGCGCTCTAATTCTATGTCGAAGTCATTCCGCGTGGAAGAGGTCGTCATCATGCGAGTGGCGTTTTGCATCGTCATTTTAATCGTTTGCTCTAACCCTGATGGTAGGCCCTCGCGGCAGGCATCTTCCATCTCAGATTTGAAGTTAGCCCATTGAATCGTCCGAATGGTATTCCGTAAGCCTGATCTAGACGACAAGCCTTTGATGTTCAGATAGGTGGGAATGTGGTCACTCCCATGTGTCTCAATGTCTGGAAACCACTTCACACATCTGGCGAGAGAGTTGGAGACGAAAGCAAGGTCGAGGCAGCTGCCGTATGTCACGCCGCGAAGAAAGGTGGGGCTACCATCGTTCAGGAGAGTAAGGCCATAGTTGTGGGCGATGCTTGCTAATCTTCGTCCTCTTGCATTTGTCCGTGTACTTCCCCATGCTGGATGGTGTGCATTGAAATCACCTATGATGACCCATGGGGCGGGACAAACACTCAAGATATCCGCAAATCTTTTGGTATCGAAATTGCAGGACGGCGATATATACACGCCTATGAGAGTAAACAAGAGTTTGTTCCTTTTAACTGTGATGCATATATATTGATTGTCGTCGTGGGGAGCAATTGGTTGCAAAACATAGGTGAGTTCACGACGAACAAAAATGACGATTTTGCTGCATGCACCATTTGTTGATGACATGATAAATTCGTATCCTGACAGTCTTATTGATTTCGACAAGTTGGGCTCACAAATGACGATGAGGGGAAACAGATTGGTGTACACAAACTGCCGAAAATCTGAAATTCGTGATTTTAGCCCTCTGGCGTTCCATTGGATGATGGACGCAGCCTTGACTTCTTTCCGGAAGGATGGGGTATGGGTAGCCATCTTTCTAGTTGAGGGATGCAAGCACTGGGCCTAAGGCGTCCAGCACTTTAAGTGCGTTTTGAGCACAGGGTGTCCCGATGTCCACTAAAATTGCTCGAATGGCCTCCATGAGAGAACGTAGCACGGAGATGACTTGGCGGTCTGTTTTAGGTGAATCGTACATGGCCGGAGAAGGATCAGGTGGGACCCCGACCTTCTGAGGTTCCTTCGCAAGGGAGCGGCTTGGTAGCGTAGGCCATTCCTCTAAAGATAGAGTCTTTTCTGCTTCCTTCGTGGAAGTCGTGGGCCTTGTCGCGGCGTGACTAACTGGCACCGCAGTGGAGTGGGTACTGTCACTTCGCGCATGCGCCTTCATCGAAGACGTACGATGGCGCCTACGTCGTCGCCGACGCCGGACTACTTCGGCTGCCTCCCTGTGGGCAGAATTGTCTCTGGCCATTTGCTTAAGAACCGCGCGCTCCCTCTTGATGCGGGGACAGTCCTTCGAGGAGGCCGCGTGAGGGCCGCTACAGTTGACGCACTTCAGGACCATGGCACCGCAGGTCTGTTCTGCATGAGGTTCAGCGCAACGGGGACACAGTAGCGAGTTGGGACACACGCCTTTGACGTGTCCTAGCCTGAAACACTGATGGCATTGAAGCGGCTTCTGGATGAATGGTCGAACCGGATGACGGAAATGTCCGACTTTAACGTGGGATGGGATACAATCCCCCTTGAATATTACTTTTACGCAGCGCGTATTCCCAAGACGGCGCACTTGCGTAATGATCGTGCCGTCGTATGCCGGCTTGATGAGGCTAGGTAAGTCATCATTGGGAATGGCAATGTCAATGTCGTAAATCACACCGGCTATGGATGTGTCGTCGATCGGGATAAAGGGGCGCATTTTGATTCCGTCTAGCTCTGTGATTTCTTGGAGTTTTCCAAGCGCACTCGCGTTGTACACGTCTATGGCGAGTATATTCTTGCGTGGATTTATTCTTATGTCTTTAATTTGATCCGGCACCGCACATTCCAGAAAAATGGATAGGGCTTGCCTGTTCAGCAATCGTAGGTTGCTTGACGGTTCTGTCGGCATAAAGATGATGACGTGTGGCCAGCGCGCAGGCCTTGTCTTCACAGTCGTTGTGCTCGCAGGAGTTGACGGCGCTGTGTTGGCGATTTTTCTCCTCGCCCTCTTACTCCGGACGGGTATAAAGCCGTCGTCGGATGAGTCGTCTTCCGACATAGAGTACAGCTCGGTGTCTTCGGTGCCACTGGGGGAGCCAACTCGCTTCCTTGCGGTTGACGGCCGTGATGACTTCTGGCCAGGCGGGTCTCTGGCATGCTCCGCGTCCATGGCCGCAAGACGGGGAGGCGAGGCACCTCGAATAGCGAAGATTTCACCCAAAAATTTACAGAGCACAGAAACAAGCGTTCTGCCAAGAAGACACTTCGTCGTCTTCTAATGAGAAGGGCGCTGCGGCATGAGTGCTGGCGATGACTGCTTGCCCGCGGCTACGGCGGTGTTCACGCGCTTAACCCAGGTTCGGCTCGCCGATCACCGAGGCAATCGTGCTTGTCAATCCAAGGCAGCCAATTAAAGTGCGACCCGGCGAACTGAGCGCACGACGAAAGTGGGAAATGCGCCCAACCGGGCGAGTCTGCGTACCTGCAAAGGGCCGCAGGATATATGGCCAAATTAACCAGTAGCACTGAAAACGTGGGGCGCTGATAGATGACGCAGAAATGAAACAGTGCTGATGCGTTTGTAGTTATCAACACGTAATTGTGTGAAGTGATAAGTGATATGGGTTGATCCGGGATAAGTAACTTTTGCTTTCTAAACCGAAACAAGTTATGCGTATGTTCTGTCAATGGAGCACCTCATATGACTCTGATGCACGCACGTACCCAGGACTTCTTTTGCGGGGGGGAGGGGGGGAACTCAAACTAACATTTTTATGCAATTGAGAGGGAAGGTACCTTTACTCGTACAAATTT
This sequence comes from Dermacentor albipictus, assembly GCF_038994185.2. Classification (NCBI taxonomy): domain Eukaryota; kingdom Metazoa; phylum Arthropoda; class Arachnida; order Ixodida; family Ixodidae; genus Dermacentor; species Dermacentor albipictus. Next base: position 437,279,971 of record NC_091821.1, read on the forward strand.
GAATAATGCCCACCGTTCGCCATAAAGAGGCGCAAACCCGCAAAAGAGAAATGAAATAACGTGTATCTTACAGGTATACGCCTGTGAAATACACCTCCCCTTTAACTTAACTGACAAACAACGAACCACGTCAAATAGACTCGCGCAGAAAAGACGCGCAGGAATAACACTTAATTTGTTAAATTAAATTTGTTAATTTTCGTGTTTCTTTCCGGTTTGGCTGTTGCCTAGGCTCTCTGCCTTAGTAGATCGCTTAATTTCTCAACTCCTAGCTACTCTTGTTTCCAGTTGCCAATATAGCACAAAAAGTGCTATACATTTAGGGGAAAAAAAAACCAGACGAGTTAACGGGTGACATTCATATTGCTTGCATGTTTAACGGTTATTGCAGGGTTTGATCATGGACGCTGTTTCGCAAGATTTTATTTTCCACCTTATCTAAGTTATATCGCGAGTATATGGTTCCGAGGATCTGCCAGTGTCGCAGCGAGCCGTTACTGGAGGAAATAATGAAGCAAAAGGAAAAGTTAAACGCAACTGGCGCTTTCTCCGGCCGCATACAGACAGCTCACTACGAACTGAATCTGTTTCCTGGTCCCTGAATCAGTCTCAACAAAGAAAGTTGAACTAATGAAACTAGAGTGGAGCGCATGACCGTTGGTGGTGGCAACTGAACACACCTCGAGTTAATGGCGCGGGCACCGAATCGATGAGAAAACTGGACTTCACATCCCAGGAGATGCCGATTACTACCGCCATCCAAAAGGAGTGAAGAAGGCCGCAATATTTTAACCGCCGAATAGCTCATAAGTCTCACGATTGATTTGGCGGCGCTTTAGAAATGTTTGTGAGGAGTGGTCGTGTATGGGACGGGGAAAAGGGGGGGGGGGGAGGGATGTCGCTTAATTTCGGGTGACACCCTCCCCTGGGTACGTGTGCCTGCTCTGGTGTAGTAAGTTGAACTGGTCGACTATAGCTACAGTATTCTGCTGCTAAATTATGCAGACGACACACACTGTGGAAATCGATGCTGAGAGGAGCATCTTGCAGTCAGCCGGCTATTCGGCATTGTTCGGGGTTCTTCAAAGTGTTACCAGACGGGCGAACGTGCCTGTATGAGGCAAAGAATGGACCTTTCCAGAAACGCGCGTGGCGCCCGCAAGGCAGTATGGGAAGTCGGAGTGACATGCCACCGCGTGCTCTCTTATCTCACAGTGCCCTGCAACCAACCAACGTCTCGCACGCTGCAGGCAAAGCGAACAGGCGAGACTCCAGGGGCGGCCCGCGCTCCGACTTCCCATACTGCCTTGCCTGCGCCGCTGACAGTGCCGCGCGCATTTCTGGAAATTTCCATTGTGCGGGTTAGCCTCTGTGTGACGACCGAAGCAAGGCGACGGCGGTATAGCATGACGGCGACGGCGCGATAATAAGCTCATTTCTATTCCGGTTACGAAACCTCACAACCTGTTCTAATACGATTCAGCCAAAATTTTAAACTGCGCGAGAAAAACAGGACGTGAACAGAAACATAGACGCACACACACTGTGCTTTGTGTACGCGTCTCTGTTTCTGTTCATGTCCTGTCTTGCTCGCGCAGTTTAAAATTTTGGATAAATCTATGAACCGACTAGCCCAACAAGAGGCCTTACTTCTGTTACGACCTGGGCCGATGCCTAAGACGATACAAAGTGGCCCAGCATCTTTGTAGCGTTATCGGCGACGAACAAAGGACTGGGGAATGTGGGCCGAAGGTGGGTGCAGCTGTCTGACGCAGGGTCTGAAAGCGTGAGCTGCCAGGAGGCAAGAATGGGAGAGGCGGGCGCGCCTCCCACTCAAGCCGCACGAGAAATGGAGTAGTAAGACTGTGACCTAAGCTATTTATTTTATCGTTAGCCTAAAGGCCGATACAGGGTGGAATAATAATAAAATAAGCTTGAAAGATATCTACAGACACGAGCGCTAAGCAAATCAAACAATACAATACCTCTGATAAGGTAACGCCAATCTAACACAAGAACGTCCGCTGATGTATTAACATGAGCGTTGCACTACAGCCTCCGAACACCACGAGAAACAACGGCTGTGCCATACAAAATCACATTTTCAACATCATACACAGGAACTTCGTCAGCATCCGGTGGAATCATTTGGAACCGTGTCTTACTACACATGCCGCCTGCATCACTGCACAAAGAAGCTAATAATGTTAAACACGGCTGTACAGAATAATAGACCAGTAGTGTAGCATCAGGTGTCCTTCAAGGGTCTTTGTTTAGAGCTATATTATTCTCATGTTATATTATTGGCATTTCAAACGGCCTTAACTGCTAAATAATGGTTCATTTATTTGCAAATGATTGCTTGATATACTCTAAAATCTCATATTATGCGGACCAATTAAAATTAAGTTCAGCGCTAGAAGCAATTACCGATTGATGCGCGGTATGGAAAATGAAAATAAATTACGAGAAAAATATCTACGCGCGAATAACTAGAAAAACAAGAACCGTGCTGCTTTTCAATTACAAGCTAGGCGGCAAACCAATAAAACAAGTGAGCCACTTCAGATATTTAGGCGTTACGATATGAGATGACTTATCGTGGAAAAAACGCATCATTAATTTATGTAGCGCAGCCTAGTGCAAACTAGCGTGGTCACACGATGATCTCGCTTGTGCTACGGCACATGGCATACGTGCCAGTCGTCTGAAAAGAGTTAATTGGCATTGGCACAAAATGAATGTGCGAGCGATTGGTTATAGCATCGGGCTGTGGAGCTGGGCAGGGAGGTTCAGTTCCACAACTAGACACTTCAATGTTCATTTTATTGACGCCCGAAACGACGCTAAACACTAACCTACCTACCGACTTATCGCAAAGTGCCTGGGTTGAGCCAAAGAATGCCTCGCGTTAGTACAATAGTTAGCGTGTGCGCTGCCTAGTTGGCTGCGGGGAATGAAACGACCACTGGGCTAGATGAAATTGGGAGATTAGGTACGCGCTAAATGACATTTCGTACTTACGCAACAAGGATGTACAGACGCTTAAAAAGAAAAAAGAATACTCACATCTGTAATACAGTGTAGTGTCAGCTGGAAACCTTTACACTCTTTCATGCTGCAGCTATTTCGAGGACGTTTGCTGACGCACAGCTCTCAACACATCTCTGCACAGCTCTCAACAAGTTAGATAGCAAACCGTTCACCTTGAACAAGATCTTGGGACCATGGCCTCGTATATCGCAGCTACAAAAGGCCACAAAAGCGCTGCTGCGATATTTGAAAGATACAGGATTGAGTGAGCGTCTGTAATCCGGACTGAGCGACTGGACGATATCCCCGGTGGACTTTCTCTTCTTTCTTTAATCTTTCCGTCCCCATTTCCCTTTCCCCAGTGTAGGGTAGCCAACCGGGCTCAGTCCTGGTTAACCTCCCTACCTTTCATTTATCATTTGCTCTCTCTCTCTCTTTGCTGACGCACTCCGCACGAGGTGGTGATAATGGAGCGACAGAGGTTTGAAGGTTAGCTAGGTTAGCATCTGGTTTCCAACTCGACGCCGTCGCGACTAAGTATTGAATTCCTGCCCCTTGGGAAAAGTGCGGTTACGAGCCGGTCGCCATAACCACTGCGCAGCACTCGCGCTTGATAATTTGTGCGTGTGTGGAGGAGCAGGAGAGTGAGGGGGGGGGGGGGGGGGGGGGGGGGGAGGGAGGAGTTCCACGTCGCGCAGACTCTGAGAATGACGGCGTCTGTGCACATATGTTTCGTACGTGCACAGAGCACAACAGTACATGTAGCCGGTGACGGTGTTACTGGATGAACACGACGATGGAACGGGTGGGGAAACGGGTGGCACGTGAACGAACTTTTGCTGTTGTTGTTGTTGTTGTTGTTGTTGTTGTTGTTGTTGTTGTTGTTGTTCGTATTATACATGGCCCACGACTCGGATAATTCGCCATTGGTGTGAATGGAATCCTCGGCTTTCACACGTCGCGTGCTGTGCGCTGTCATTACAACTATAGCGTTCACTGCGCTGTCATCGAAATTTTCATTTTATTACTGGCATGTATTCGCATAATAGCCATCGAAGTGTTGAAACGTGACGCTCCTTTGGCGAGGTTGTTGGAAATCTTACCGCAGGACAGGCCCTCTCTAGAGCGTCATCGGAGTTTGGAGCAGGTATGGAGATGAGGTAGCACATATTTCTGTGGTTGTCCCTCGCCTCGGCAAGAGCACGCCGTATTAACATTTACGTCTAACGGCGGCTGAGCGCATCGCGGTAGGTCGTAGGCACAATTATCCGAAAACATCACACCTTTCCATCACAGAAATATTACTGCGCCGCGACTGGCTGGGGCGGTACTTGCGAAATACAATTTTTTTTCTTCACTGGAATTGAGTACACGGCCGCATGCAACTCACGCTGTAAAGAAACAGTTGAACGCATGTTGTGTTTCTGTAGTTTGACCTTGAATGGGACATTCTTCGGGCTCCTAAGCCTGTTAGACTAAACGACTACAGAGACTGAATGATTATGGGAACATATCCTCACGAATCGCAGGCTCACGAATCATGCGCAGACATTGGCGCAGTTTTTGAAATTGACTGGCCTCGCTGACAGATTGTGCAGATGTGACGGGCAGCCCCACGTGTATGCACTGCTAGTAATTTCCTTCCTCTCTCTTTATATCTCTTATTTCTTTTACTTTTCTAATTTTAACTTATTGCCCCCCAATGTAGCGTAGCAAACCGAACGTGTTTGCCTGCTCGGCTTTCCGGCTTTCTCTCTCTCTCTGCTACTCTGTCTCGCGTTCATTCGCTTCCTTCATATTAAATAGCCGAATATTTAGCAATGACGACTCCTTTCGTCAAGTAACGAGTTTTGCATATCCAGATATGTCATGTGAAAAAAAGAAAGGTGGAAATTAAGCGCACCAAGGCCTCGTGCCTCACCCTGCCCGCTGTCAGAGCAAGCCTTCGCCGACTGCTCGATGCATTATTAATTAAGCCCTTCTGCGCTGCTGTTTTGCTTTATGCATCATTCGTTCTTACCGTACGACGAAGGCACGCATAACACGGGGGCAACGAAGCGACGAGCAACATACGCGATTCACTGGTGAAGGAAACAACAACAGCAAAAAAATGTAGTTATATAGGCGCCAGGTATACGCGAAGCCGTCGCCGTAGGGAGGATTCACGCCCGACTAGCGTAATTACTCGAGACGTATGCAAACCCACACGTCGTGCGACGTAAGCCTGCGGTAATGAGACTGCACAGGCACGTACGGGGTGGCTCGGACGCCGAAAACACGCGTAGCTCCGGTGGGTAGGAAAAAAAAAAGAAGAGAAAGGACGGAGCTAAAGAAATCGAGTCTCTGCTAATAACGACGCACACGGCATGTCGCTGCAGTCTTCGCGGTGGAAGGCTTCACGTACGTTTACCGCATCCGCTCCTCGTTTTTTTTTTCTTTTTTTGCTTTGGTGGCACCTTCGTTTCTTTTTAACTTGGTAGCACTGAATAGTCATGGCCGAGGACTATGTTCTTCAAGTAATCCGCTCTCTTTCCCTCTGTCTTTCTATCCCGTAGCTTGTGCAGCGGTTGGTTCCTTTTCTTCTTTCTTTCTCTCAAGTCGTCGCGCAGAATTTCTTTCTCAGTTCAATAGCTAACTCAGCCGGGGAACTAACGCTCTGTGTATCACCATTAGATTTATTCGGGCCCTGAGAGGGGGCATCACTTTTTAAAACAATATTTTAGTTAGAATAGATGGCATCTCACATCTTCAAAAAGTGGCACTTGGTCCCTTTATGGTCCTAATGAAAAGACTTTTTTTTTTAAATAAATAATTGAATGAACTATGAGAATTTCTGGGGAATGTCGGGAAGGCGGTCCTAATATCCATGCACGTTGTAGTCGACAAATAAATACTACTAAATCATTTACGTAACTCCGCTGCCAGAGGCGTAGCGCCCGATGTTGTAGGTTTATAGTTAGTGAATTTCAAATGGTTACGAGTAAGCCCACTCACGCAAAATGACAACTAGTGTTCTCTCTCTCTTTCTCTCTGTGTGTGCGTGTGTGTGTTTGTGTGAGAGAGAGATAGAAAAAATGGCTGTGGCTTAGCTAAGGTTAAGCCCAGGATGCGAAGCATACTAGCCTTTATTTTAGTTGTTGAACCACTGTTTAGCCTGGTGAACTGCTGTTGCTTGGCTATATTTGGTTCGGCTAGACGAAGAAACAACTCATGCGTTACTCTGCTTCGCCTTCAAGAGTGGAACGCGACAGCGTTCCCGTCGACCCGCCAAAGGGTATAAGACAATGGGCTACGGCCAGTGGCGTAGCTAGGTCGTCTGGCACCCGGGGCCCATAGGTCTTCTGTCACCCCCCCCCCCTCAGGATGTAGTCGAGGAAGGCGAGGTTATCAACAAGTTCCGGGTGTCTTTAGACGTATATGACACCCCCCCCCCCCATCCCCTTGCACCCGGGGCCCACGGCCCCCCGGCCCCCCCTATTGTTACGCCACTGGCTACGGCGCAGCGACTACGCGACCCGCATTGGACGCGGTGAGCGTCGAGCAACGCAGCGTTCGGCGCGGCAACGAAGTGTGCGCCTGAGCAAGCGACGCACGCCTGAGCCTTAGAAACAGCTCGTTTCTAAGGCAACACCGCATTCACTAGAGGCGCTTTTGTACCGCTTTGAAGCATCGTACTCGTGGCTCAGTGGTAGCGTCTCCGTCTCACACTCCGGAGACCCTGGTTCGATTCCCACCCAGCCCATCTTGCAAGAGTTGAGCCAAAGCCACCTAGAAACAAGCGCAGCTGCTTATATATATATATATATATATATACCGCCGCGGCGTCGCGGCTTATATACCTCCGCGACGCCGCGAGTGACGGCGCGAGTTGGAGCCCCGTTTCTCCTCTGTCGTGACGTCATGGTGTCACGTGGTATGGCATGGGGTCAAAGGTCATTGAAGGCGACACCGCCGCGCCTGAGGGAGCTGGGTTGAGCTCTCGTAATATGCTTCACATAAAGAGAGATAGAGAGCGATAACCTCAGGGAAGGAAAAGAAGGCTAGCCTGCGTCTAAACTGACCGACTACCCTGTGTTAGGGAAACGGGAAAGTGAATAACAGGTGCGCGCAATCCGCACATTCCCCAGTGCCAGAGCAATTCAGTGCGATGTATGGATTTTTTTTGATGTGAGAACCAGGTTGAGTCTGTGGAAGGAAAGAAAAATTAATCGCGCTGCTTGTGACAGGTAACGCGGTAACTAAACCGAGCCGAAGAAAAATCCAAGTGAGCGAATTCTTTGTAACGAGATTGAAAAGCCCTTGCCATTTCACTGTGTAAGGGCAAATGCTCTAAAAAGGATTGCGCTTCGGGTGCTGAGTGCCAGGTGGGAACTAAAAGCAATACATCCGTCTCGCACATGGCATGTCCGTACGTTCTGCGAACGAAAAGCTTTGCTCGGTGCGACTTGCTTCGAGTGGAGAAAGGCGAAGTTGTCAGGTCGTCTGTCTCCTTTCCGACACGGTTTGGCTTCATCCAATATCGCCCGCGTACTTTCGACGACCTTGTCTTCATGTCCCCTTTCTTTGATTTTAACACGGAGAACTCTAAGCGACAGCGAACATGACAGCGTCGTTAACTGTCATTCTGTCCCTTGTGTCGAGGAGACTCCTATAAACTATTACTAAACGTTAGACGCTTTAAGTTAAAAAAAAAAGCACTAGCACAACGACGACGGCACTCATGTTGCTTGGCATGGGTCGTGGTTTGGAGTGGGCTGCGTTTGGCTAACAATTTCAAGAAGAGAAGAAAGGCTGAACGAGGTGCAATCTGAAGAGACGTCTGTGTGAAGCAGTGACGCGGAAAGGGCTACACAAAGAAACCCCTCGCCGAACCGTTCAACAACCGCGTCCTGCTGGTTTCAAAAGCGTCATCGCGACAAAAAGTGCGAGGCCATACGAGCGCAATGTTGGGACGTCAAATCTACCGCGATCGAGTCTCGGACCAGAGCGCACGCGGAAGGCAGTCCATGTTGTACGTGTCTTGCGAGACCCGGCGGGCAACGGCTGGCGCGCGCGGCTCGTTTTTCCAAGCACCGTAACGATCTCTACGCGTCAAATCTGGCGCAGTCAGACAGTGTTGCAAGCAGCGTGCCGGAGATGAGGAAATGAGGGATCGCGAAGGGAGCGTGCGGGCCTTCAAACGGCGCCACCGCCAACGCGCCTACTTTTTTTTTTCTTTTTGACGTTGCCGCCACCGTTCGATGTTTCCATGACTTTTTGCCTGTCTGGGCTGTTGCCTATTTTTACTAGGGGAGCTACACGTTTCGAAACGGTGGCTGGTTGCAGTCTATACGCCTGGACATTGACGTTGTTGCACATACGGTCTTCGAAGGCGGGTATGTCGGGACCTTACATTTCGTCAGTTATGCTTCGCATTCATCGTTTTTGGAGGAGCAATTGTGCGACGAACTTTGCAGTCGGAAGTGGGCGCACTGCTGCAGGGCGTCGTCGAGCCGCTGTACATAGATACGGCTAATGTTGAACTTGATGCGTTCGAACTTTGGTGGTGTTCTTGCCGAAACGTTTTGGACAGCCACTTAACCGCACTGAAACTTCTCGGTTTATTATCCTTTTTTCTCTTTTATTTTTATACAAAGGGATGCGTCACTATAAAGAACACAGCTAAGATTAGCTGTTATTGTAATCAAATGCCACGGAGGAGGCTGAGGAGAAAAGGAAGGGAAAAGAAGGGAATGTTAAGAAAGTAGTGATGAAGGGAACAAAAAGAAAAGAGAAAGGAAAAATTGCCTGAGAGTCTTCCGTAGAAATCCATATGTGAGGGCATTTTATTCGCATTTTGCAGCGCGCTAAGCAAGCGCTTTCGGAGATTAGTGCCTTCGACATCGCGTTAAAGGGCTCCTGAACCGCCCCTCGGGCTTGGTGAAAAAACGCAGTCCGCGGATAGCATACGCTGCTGTGAGCATATCGCGTGGAGTTCGCCGACGGAGTGCGAAGTCGCCTTTCTCTCAAAACTCCCTCTCTTCAACACAAGCCTGCTCCTCACTTTTTTCTGGACCCTTTGTTTCGTAATGTAGAGGATTCCCATACGCGGCTGCTATTAGCCAATAATGAATCAAGAAGGCTGTTTGAATCAGTGCGCTTCTTCCTACTGTTACTTTGTATATTTATAGACGAAGTTTAATAAACAGGCTGAAGTAAACGAAAATCTGCTTTCGAATTCCGATAATTATTACGTACTTCCGGAAGAAGCCGACTATCGTCTGTTTCCGCTTGGCCGCGGCCGCCCGCGTAGGAGTTAAACTTTGGCCACCGTGCTTATCGGTGTAGCAGCCGTCGGGTCTCGCTAATTTCGACGACTTTTGAGCTCTCAATTAGCCTCGAACCACGAAAACTTAAGGACAGATTATACGTACGTTTGCCAGCGCGCGCTCACTCCTGGCCGCTCCTGGTGAGAGACGCCTTGGCAGACTAATTGATAGCGCTTCAAAAATGCGCAACTTGGATGTGGCTACTATCGGCTGGTCAAGCTTGTAAAGGACGAAACCAATCCGCGCCACGTAGCATGGTCAGGCTGGAGCATATGAGGGCGAGCAAGCACTCAAGCCCGGTCGTGTACGAAGAAAACGCTTCGCATACGCACTACAGTTGCATGTAGCTGTGGTCTGCTACGTAGCTATGTGCTAGTCAGATACGGCGGCCACCCCGAGGTGCCGCGACGAGTCCGCTGGCTGAGCACACTGCGGCTCGCTGTGTACAACCGCGTTTGGCTTACGTTTGGCTAAAGCTTGGCTAATGTTCGGCTTACGTTTGGCGCGTCGTAGGCGCCAAATTCGGAAGTAGGGGCGTCCACGTTAACACCCAAAGTCAAATTGGTACTGCGAATCACAGTGACGTTGAGCAGGTGGAACGTCGCGGGCACGACTCGCTCCGTCGCAGCCTTCGCAGTGCAAGGCATTGAAGAAGGAGCGGAAACACCGCGAAGCGCGTGTTTGATTGCCAATAATTCCGCTTCTGGTGAACGCAGTGAAGTATTCTTTTTTCTTTTACGGCAGGGTATTTCTGAAATATCCCGTTTTAACTTCGAATGCATTTCTACACTCTCAAAGTAGTGCTTCAGGGCCTCTTTAAACCTTTCTGCTACCTATTTCATTGAAGTAGCAATGCATAGTACTGCTTACAAGGCATCATATATGGGTACATTCCTTGCCGTAGTTACGAGTGTAATCTTTTCTTGCTATTATACCTCATCTTTCTGGATGGCGATGAGGCTTTCTTCAGATTTCTGTTTCTGTTGGCTCCCTTTGCATTTCTGTTAAACGTTTATGAAATTTTCTAAACTACTGATGCTCTTCCTATAATTTGTCGCTCTTAACAAGACTTTAGTAATCGGCGTTCATCTTCTTTGATATTTGCGGAGCTCTGGACTCATAAGCCGAATTTCCTGTTCCGCTTTCACTGACGGTAGCTGAAATTAACACAATTGTGCCGGTAAGATGGTCTCAAAACTACTTCCCGCCTGAATCGCTGATTATATTCAGCAAGGGCAGGTTTCCTAAACCAATTATATATATATATATATATATATATATATATATATATATATATATATATATATATATATATAATATAGGTGTAAGTTCCTTGTGCTTACGAAGATCTTTCACCGCATTCACGTATTCCTTCGGTGATGTGCTGTTTTGCACACGTTTCGGTTTCGCATTCTCTCGTTGCTAAAGTGACGTAGAGTTAGGAGCCTTTGGAATATGGCGTTATTGGGTTTAAATATGGCCGTACCGAAGTTAGGAATGTTGGAAGAGAACACGTGACGTACGTAACAAATCATCCTCCTATTATTGCAATAGCAATTAAATGGACACCCCAGGCGCATTTCTGCCGTCCCCGGGAGGTTGCGTATGAAGTCCAAGGGCGATAATATCGTCGCCGCGCGCCGTGTGCTGTATGTGCGAATGAAAGCGTGCGAGGATGTGCCGGCGATCGCCGCTCAACCTCGAGCACGCAAGCGAGGAAAGCGGGGCGGAAGCGCGCCGTCTTGCGTCGCGTGTAAGGGTCCGGAGGGAGGATAGAGAGGGGCCGGGCGGCGCGTTCTACTCCGTGTGGCGCAGGCGGCCGCGCGCGCGTCGGCCCGTTCCGCTGTATCTTGAAAGGCATCTGCGACAGAGACAGAGTTCGCCGCACGCTGTTTTCGAGGCTTAGTTCGCGTTGGTGGAAGACGCAGCACGAAGGTCAATTCGCTGGCTGCTGCTGCCGCGCTTCTTCACTTTAGCGTTTTGACAGCGAGTTTCCGTGGTCATCGAGTGAGATGTGTTCGTGTTTGCTTTTGTGACACCATGCTTGCTAATTTAGTTAGTATGCCTAGGTTCACAAGTTTATACGGCCGATAAAACTAGTATCCTTACTTCGTATAGGTAGCTGTCCACTATTATGCTATCGCAGTCGATGCTTTGTCTTTCGGGCGAAACTGCGACTTTTTTTTCTGTTCGTCTTTCTGCGCTATTCAATGTTCCTGCATTTATGGTGATTCGCTGCGAGACAAGCGCTGTAGTTGTAGGCGGCAGAAGTATCGACACCGACAGCCTTGGTCGTTTCGTCGACTCATCCTCCGTGTCACCACGGCGTGACATCTCCTGAGAAGAACCAAAGCGCGCTAGCACGACGGTGATTTGCGCTCTGCGTAGCGGTGGCAGTGGAAAGGGCCTGTCATGAAGCGCGGTCGACCGCCTCCAAGTTCACTTCACTTGCGGCGAATTTGCTCCGCTGCTCGATTTTCGAATGGCGCTGTGGTGCGGTCGAGTGCACAGGCGACCCAGCGTGACCTCAGCGTGACGGGAGGCGTATGAAAAAGCGAAACAAAATTGCACAGATTCAGCGTCACCCACAAAAATTTTAACGAAACGGCGGAATGTCCGTGGGGAAGTTTATTGCTCTCCGCATAGCGTTTTTTTGTCTGTCTGGGCTTGTACCCCTTACTTTGAATATTTGCTTTTTACGGCGCCCCTTTTCCAAGAGATGTTGCGAGATCCCCCACCATCAGTTTAGGGGGATTGGGCTGTAAAGCTTCTTGGATAGTGCATACCGCGCAAAAAAAGGCTCTTCCTCCCCAAGCTAAATTTTTTTGTACATATTTGCTTTCTTGTAATTTATTTTTTTTTCTGAGAATTCTGGCAGTGAATGTGTTATATATTTACATCTTGCAAGTCAGCGTTAGGTCAATACGGTACGGGAAAGTTTATAACCATTAGGCGAGTAAGTGGGGAACGTGAAGTCAGTGGCTCTTCTGACAGAGCTGACTTTTTACTCCACGAGCAATGTGTTTTTACAGAGTAAGGCGTGCTTTGATCGGTTCTTGATGTCAATCAATTAAGGTGTGGGCGTCGATGTCGAGAATTAATGGTCTCGGTGCTAGCACGTCGATAACGGTGTAAGAAACGAGCAAAATTAACTTTATTTGCCATATCTTTTCTCGGAAAAAGTAAAACGCCGGTGACTTAGTGTTATGAAGATTCTTTTTATTTTTGTTTACTTTCTTTTCGGACAGATGCAAAGTGGGCATGCGTGTATGGTACACATGTAGGGCATTTTCGATGAAGCTATAAGCGGCGTGTTAGTTTAGCTCAGTCATACATTTCGATTGTGGTCAGCCTTGCAGTTGTCACTACAGTTCTCTAATTCTTGTGACACAAATCGTCATGCACCAGTATTATTGCAGCATTAAACTGTATCAGCGCGCTTAAACAAGGTCGCAGAAGCAAAGGCGCACCACATGCAGGACAAGCGCTCTGATTCTTGTTCTGAAGTGGTCGCCCTTTGCGTTGTTGCCAACGGAGAGTTGCTGTTAGATCTCACTTGCAGTGCACGAACAGCGTAGTGAATCTAGCAGAATAGAAAGTTAACCGAAGCTGGTAAGATTGAATGAGGTGTATTGGCGTGTGATCTGCTCAGTCAGATCTCGAAGTGGGCGTAGTTCGTAGTTCCTTTGAACCCTGTTACGAAGATTTCCTTTGTACACTGCGACCTCTGTTGCGGGAAAATTTTTTTATCGTACTTTTCCATGTCTCGCTTGACACTAGTTGTGCTGCTTCTTTTAAAAAAATTGGTGGCGGATCCCAAGCTTACATGGAACTCCATGTTAAGCGAAGATTTTGGTGATGTCTGCGCTAGTGGTAAATTAACTGTTACACAAATGTAACGTTAATGACCGAAATTCTTGCAGAAAATTACGTAAACAGAGTGATACCTTACGTGAGCGAAATGTCAATGACGCAAAGGCTATGCTATGTTCGACCAAACGCAATGCGGTCAGGCAAGTGTACCACAATGACGCAAGTGTTCCGATACAATATGGCGTCCGTTTAAGGGCGACATAAATGCCCGGTAAACGAACACATCCACGACGAGGATAGCATACGTTACGAGCTTCTTGTGTATACTTCTCTGTTTCCGACTTTTTCTTTACTCCTGGCCTCTGGCAGTGGGTTTGGACGGAAACGGGGTGGCAACGCTACAAGGACGATAGAATGATCACGATGGAACAACGACGGCCAGACAACCGTGGCATGACGACTGCGGAGAGACCACAGCTGCATGACGATGACTGCGTGTCGACGACTGCATGATTGCAAAGGCGTCACGACTGTATGTGAAGAATGAATGATGGCGGAAAAGGTGACGAGACAATAGAATGACGACATTTGATGGACGACGATGAAATAACAACGACAGAGTCAATGACGACGACTGGTTGACGACGGCGGGTCGATGACGATGGATCTACGACTACATAATTATGATAGCTGAACGAGGGGGACTGCATGCCGACGACTGCCTGATTACGAAAGCGTCACAACGGCATTTGAGGGAAGGATGACGACGAAGGAGTGGCGAGACGATGGAATGACGACGACAGAGTGATGGATGATGGCAGATTAGCGGCAGGGTAACGAGGCAATGGAATGACGGCACTTGAGCGACTACGGCAAAGGGAATAGCAATGACAGACTGACGACAGCGGAAGGAGGACGCTGGAACCACGACTACTGAGTTTCCACAGCTGCGTGACGATCATTTCATGACGACGACTGCTTCACGAAGGCGTCACGACGGCATGTGAAGGGATGAATACGAAGGTAGAACAACAATGGAATGGCGGCGATGGAATGACGAAGACGACAACAGATTGTGACGGCAGAACGATGATGAAATAACCGCGACGCGAATGACAAGGACAGAGTGACGACGGCGGAATGTTAACCATGTGATCAGGAAGGCCTGATGACCGCGGCTTGATCACGACGAAGTGATGATGGAATGACGACTACCGAGTGACGACGATAGAGTGATTAACGACGACATATTGACGACGGCGGAACGATGGCGATAAAAGTGCAAAGACTTGAGGACCACGGCATGACCACGACCGAAGAACGACAAGAGCACGACCTTGACTGCATGCCGACGAATCCTCGGCACGCCTCCGCAACCGCCTGTCCCAATAATTCGTTCATTGTTGAAAGTCACAGAGATAATCCGAGGTGCGTTTGATCACAGGGACCGCGCGAATTTTCCCCGAACGTTCCGCGCAACCTTTACACGGCAATTCCAGACGGACAGCCGTGTGAACACTTTCGAACCTGCTTCTTTTTTTCTGTTAGCACCAAAAATTTAGGCGCATTCATATCTTATAGCTGGAACACATTTCTCACCTTCAGACCTTCGTCCACTACCCACAGCACTGTTTGTATACATACCGCGCTCAGAGTTTTAATCGCCCTCGATCTACATTCGCCGAACGGGCTGCCGCCACGCGCACTACTCTGTTAATTTTCGCGGAATTCTAGCAAGTTTACGGCGGCGTTCGTCCAAGTGGTGCGGGCCGCCGCGGTCATTAGGGGCTTGTACGTGCGGCGATTGTGCGGGCTCATTAAAATAGGCGGCCATGCCGGTGGCGGCATTTGGGATCTCGCACTGCGTTTCGAGGAAATGGCGTGTGTAGGTGGCTCGGGCTGGGGTCCCGGAAGCAAAGCGCTCTCGAATTCGGGATCAAGCCGGGGCGCACTCGCCGCACTGGAACGCACGGCGAAACAGAGATTAGCTGGAAGGTCCGAGACTTCCTCGCATTCTGCTCACGGGTGGCGGCGCCGGTGGCCTCGAAGGACACGTGTTCGGTAATGGCACACGTTCAAGGCCACGGTGAGGAAATAATTAGCCGTTTGCTTGGTCTAATTACTACAGCGGAGGCCGGACACTTTGCGTGCTCTTGGCGCTGGATCGATAGAGGCGACAGTATTAGCGAACAGTTTTATAACTCCGCGAACGAACGACCACAGAGAGAGCACACAAGGACTGCGTCTGTCCTTGTGTGCTGTCTCTGTGGTCGTTTGTGCGCGCAGTTATAGAACTGTTTACTAGTATGCACCAACTCGAGCAACAACAAGTTCTTCTAAGGCGATAGTATACCGCGGGCATGGCGCTGGAGCCACCGCCTGTTACGGTAGAGCAGGGCGGGAGGGGGGGAGGGAACGGGGAGAGGGGGCAGTTAGTTTCTAGCGATGACCTTAGGTGGCTGTCGCCGAAAGGGAAGATACCTAATAAGTTTATTTTCGCTTCATTAGTGCAAAGCCGACGCAGGTGTGTGCTGTAAACGAAAACTAGGTAGTATCAGAGAGCAAGGAGAGAGAGAAAGAAAAGGGGAAAGGGCAGCGAGGTTAGCAAACGCCCATCCAGTTTTCTACCCCGCTCTACGGTAAGGGGATAAAACGGTAAGTGGAGAGAAAGAAGGGACAGGAAAGAAAGGCATTAGCTGCGCGTACGCATGAATGCGTACACAGGGTTGCGAGAACTTTCCCCTTTCCGCCTTTTTCATGGCGCGACGGCAGGTGCGTCCTAATCTAGCGGATTAGTGGCGAAACGTTTTGGAAGGGTGGCGCGACTGTGCGCGCGCCCGAAAGTCCCCTGAAAAAAAAAAAAGAAGCGCTCGGACGCGTGCTGCTGCAAACACTTGTGTGCACATGGTGTGCGGCGTTTAAAGTCCACTGGTAGCTCGACTTCGGTGTGGCGCCGAAAACGTGCGTGACGTAAGACCGCAAATCCACTTTACCATAGAAAGCAGTCGGGACCTCGTCCGAGTAGTCCGGGCTGCACCGTGAGCCAGGTGGTTGCCGCCTTGCATCGATGACTAGCAGATTTAACGAAAAACCCATGCATCACACTTGCGTGACGATTAAAAAAAACCATCACGTTGCTGACGAGGTCTTCTTGCAGCGTCAGCCCTCTGTTGCTGGTGGTACGTGGCAGCGCGTGCGCATACTCGTTTAAGGCGCGGCAACACTGGATCGATACGAGACCGACAAGACGCTCACGCTTACGACTGACCGACTGTCGCGCTTCACCGAAACCATTTTGTCACACCAGGCCGACAAGGACGCAGCCGACGAGTGCGAGTTGTCGCACTGCGACGGGCTTTCTTGGCGACGGCACCGACAAAATCAGCGTGCCGACCGTCGTCCGACCGAACCCCGCGCGATCGGCCGTCGAAGCGACAACGCAATAGCGATAGTGCCTTCGCTTGTATAGTTAATCGCGCTCAAAATGAGTCAAACATGCCTGCCAAGTTAAAATGCTCTAGCTTCAACCCTCTCAAGACGTGCACATGAAGTTTGAGTCGACGTTGATCCTGTTCAGCGAAAGTTAAGCCTGGCGCTGTCGAGTTCGTGCGCCCTCTACCGGAGGACCTGAACTGGAAAGTAGGCAGTTAGGATGAAGGAAACTGCTGTTATAGTCCAGTTCTGGCGTTAGCCATTTTACATCAACTACACTTCACTTTGCACGGCGAGTGCACTGTGTAGGCGGCAAGCGGCGACACAGCGCTGTGCCAACATGTGTACCTCACCGTACCCGTATAGGCTGCCGGTCGTATTTGCTACGGATGGGTGTGTACATGTTATGCCGATGAATTTCTCAATTCCGGAGATATACTGTTTAATTCTGCATCAATCGGCGAACAAGAGCCGGCGCGTTCGGTATACAGCAGCATAAACAACCGTCTCGCTCAGTTATACCAACCGAGTCGGCGATGGCATCCGCGTTTTCGCGGGAGAACACGGCCTATAAGTGAGCTCTTATGCGAGCACAGTGTTCTCTAATAAGGCTTTATGGCACGCGCAAACTGTAAGTATGGGGGAGTTACAGAAAAGCGAGTGTCAGTATTTAACGGGCCGTAAAGTATGTATATGGGTAACAGTGGCCGTTGTTTAAGTGATTCGGCCGCTTATAGTGACTCGTCTCAGGGTGGAACGACGCGGCACATTTGCGCAGATATGTATGTTTTGCTACGTTTTGACATCATTTCATATCAGCGATGCACCTTTTGCACAATATTTGACGCTAACAACGATCCGCGGCAGTAGATGTCGATGTAAACAAGTGCACCAGTTTGGTAAATCCGACGCGAGAGGCTGCGCTCGAAGACTTCTCGAATATGCGAAATGTC
Organism: Dermacentor albipictus; assembly: GCF_038994185.2. NCBI lineage: Eukaryota > Metazoa > Arthropoda > Arachnida > Ixodida > Ixodidae > Dermacentor > Dermacentor albipictus. Next base: position 437,297,510 of record NC_091821.1, read on the forward strand.
TAAATAATGTGTAAAAGGCACACAAAATGCGAGCTCCAAGTGCAGAAGTGAGGGACAACAAACTCCAAGGCAGCCGCGTTGGCAGACGGAACTCTGCGTGCGTTTATCGGCCCCACTGTTAGCACATAATCGCACTCATAGTTGCTCAACTAGTAGACTGTGAGTCCTACATCGCTTCCAGGAGCGACATGCTGCCCCAAAGAAGCCATTAATGATGATTAACTTTCTACGAAACGTGCAATCGACGCGCACTCAGCGTGGGCGCAGCTACACAAATCAACCGGCGAAAGCACCGGCACCCCTTCCAAAAGGTTTTCAGCGGCGTACGGCAGAGGGCAGCACAGAAAAACGAAAAAGGCTGATCGTAGCAACGCTGTAATTGCTTTGTTCGCTACAACGTTGCACAAGACCACGGGCACTGTAACGGGTCGGTGTAACGCTATTTTTAGAAGCAGGGAGTGATGGAAAGAGACAAATAAGCAAAATATGCGTGTAGGTTAACCAGGCGCACTGCGGTTTGCCACCCAGCACTTTGTGTGTGTTCTCTACTATGACAGAGCGAGTTTAGGTCAGTATGAGCGTTACGTTTTGGTCGTTTAAGGCAAATAAACGACGCAGTTGACGCGAAACTGTCAATCCCTCCTTCGTTGTACCGTCCCTCGTTGACAAATTGCTGCGTCACGCTTCGTGAATTTACTCAGATATACTCATAGCGTAGAGGAGGGAGAAAACCTCCTATTTATGTGTTTTGCATTTCTCGCTAGCTCCTTTTTTTCTCGCAATTAAGAAGCATTATTCACGTCGTAGCTATTTGCCTGTATGCGCTTCCAGCTGATTCGTGCGCTGCATAACTCGTGCACTAAATTATTGGCAAATTCGTGGCGCCAAATAAGCGGGCCGAGGAAATGGTTGGGTCAGTGCTTGTGTTATATCTGATCGCGATCGGGGCTGATTCGGATTGCATTTTTCGATCGCGATCGACATCGCTGCTACACGGTCCAACAATCCGCATTGAGTTAATATCGTCTGCTGATCGTCAAGAACTCTCAGAACTGCATGATCTATTAGCTACAAATTCAGATGTGCAAACATCGTTAAATTTGGACGATAGTTCAATTTTACAGCTTATTATTGCTGGTAAAAGATTTTTAAACGTTTTTTATTGAGCTGGCTTCACTTCTTGCTTTTAGCCTTTTCAGAATAGTGCTCTAGAGGGCGCAGACGTCAGCCTGCGATAGCGATTGAGAGGCTGATCGCGATTCTCGGATCGCGATCGCAAATGACCGTGCAGCAACACCCGATCCGGATCAAGCTCGATCGGGATCAGTCCCGATCGCGATCAGAAGTGTACGTGTGACACCAGTATTATTCCTTGACCCCAAAGCAACAGCGCGTGAGCGCACATTGCGGCCACGTTTCGGCTTTCTGCGTGCGCGCTACAATCGCAGGAATTAGTGTGTGTTTTCATGCTGACGGTTACTCCTCGAAGTTTCCACAGCTCTTGAAATCAATACCATGTCGTTCAAGGCACGTCGTTGTGGCATTACCAAAGGTTGTCTCGAACTGATTTGTGATTTGTATCCACAAGAAGCGCACTTTGTGAAAAACAACGACAGCAACAGCAAAAAAGAGAAGCATAGAAACGTGACCTACGCTTTGACCTACCTGGTCCGCGAAGACTATTCATTCCTGCCATACGCATCCAGTTTATCGTGCGTAATTATTCTTGCTTAGACAGGGCGTGTTTCCGCGGCGCCGACAGTTAATGCGGAACGCGACGAAAGGCATAAAACACCGCGAAAGCGGACTACACATTGGGATTGCGCTTTGCGAAGCCTGCCGTACTCGATCTAATAATCTCCTCTAATTATGAGCCGTTCCGCGTATTAATGAGATACGTCTATTAGCGGCCAAACGAGCGTGTACGGCAGCCTCTGGCTCGGAATCAATAAGTTGCGGCGGACGGACGATTCGAGCAGTGGCGGCCCTGGCTTTTTCTTTTTTTTCCCCCAAGGCCACCCTCTCTCTCGCCGCTCCAGCCGTCGTTCGCTCGTTCATTCATTAGTTGCTGCAGCGCATTCTTATTTATATGGCTCTTTCTTTTTCGTTCTTTCTTTTCGTATGTATATATTTCTTTCATTCATCCTTGCATCGCCTGCGAGCGCTTCATTGGGGGGAGAAAGCGATTGCGGCGCAATTAACCCGGGTGTCCCGACCGACCGCGTCTCTCGCGACAATTCCCTGCTGTATCGCTGCAGCTCTGCAGGCCCGGCTCGTGCTTAATTCTCCGCATTCTTCGTGCTCTTTCTTTCTATTTCTCTCTCTCTCTCTTGCTTTTTTTTCTATCTCTAATTCTGCTGTCCAGACAGAGAGGTTCCCTGTCGCGAATAGAAACGAAACGCGCGTCCCTGGCAAGTTGCGAAGAGCTAATGGGAACGAAAGAAAGGGCTCCTTCCACTCGGCGCCATGTGCCCTCTCCAGACGAGCTGCTCGCTCGCAGCCTGGCAGAAGCAGATGCTCGAGGGCATAGTCCGAGCCACTTCCTGTTTCTAACCAAGAAGGCATAGCGGACTGCGCGACTAATTTCTGCCCCACCTTATAAGTATGAAAACAAAAAAAAACAAAAAAAAAACAAGAAGATAACGTGTCCAGATGTTCCCAAGCAGAGAGAAAATTAACTTAAAGCAACAAAAAAAAATAGTGGGGTGTGTCGGGTTGCGTCCACGAGTACAGAGAGATGGCGAGGTGCCATTTCTGCTCAAGTTGCAGCGTGATCCGTGAAGGATGAGCGGGGTTTGTCTTCTGCGTCGCACACACATTGGAATCACATTGTGCGAAACAGTGCTGCATTACTGGCAGGGGGTGTGTGTGTGGGGGGGGGGGGGGGGCGCGGTGTAGGACGCGAATTCAATCGCTTCGCGGTAGGGTGCCTTAGGGTTTTCTCGAGGCACCCTACTTCGAGGCAGAAATACTCTCTCTCTTGCGCAAATTGTGGGTCTGCCCTTGGCATTGGTGCAGTGCGCGAGTTTCTGTCGTGTTGACCTAGACTTTCAAATTATTCGGAATGTTTAACTGAGTTTTCGCCAGGCGACGATATTTATGAGTGATCATTGTGCTTAGAGAGGGAGAGAGAGAGATGCAAATGAGAGAAAGGCAGGGAGGTTAATCAGAGTTAAAACCTCCGCTTTGCTACCCTGCACTAGGGGAAGGGAAAGGGGATCATTGTGCTTAGCGTTTAGTGCAAGGTGCGTGAATTTGAAGCTATTGCGAATAAGCAGCATAGAAGGCGACCTGCGTCTAAACGCTCGGTTCCCTTTATCCCCTTTCTTTTTCTTTTGTAGATCCTGGCTCGAAAATGCCATCGCTGAATGAGTGGGGCCTTTTAACGCGTGGCATGACGTAAGAAAGTACACAGAAGGTTAGAAGCTCGGGAACGAATTTGTGGGCGAAGCAGTGGGGAATTCGAGAATGGAAGCGCGCGCAACAATAAGTCTGCGTCACTGGCCGAAGGCAGAACGTTGGTATAGAAAAGGATTTAGGTTCGCGAATGCTCCGCTATGCAGCCGCACGAGCCTTGACCGAAACTCCTTCGTCTTCAGTAATCTTAGCATTCTCTCTCGCTCTCACCCCCCTTCCCTTTGCCCTCAGTGTGCGCGAATCTTTCACGCAGGATTTAATGCTCATTTTTATTCATGTCTCTCCGGTTTCGCGCTACACCATAAAGTTTCCTGCTCTACACGACCGGCCGACCGACCGAAGATATATATGACAGCGTATGTAGCATTCTGACTATATCTTGTTAAAACTGCCTGTGACTTGACGACCACATTTGTTCCATACCATTTTTTTCATCAATATTCTTATCGTCTCTTGCTGATTGCCACCGCTTACCATGTAGCACCTCAATAAGCTTTGAAACACAGCTGTCGGTAGTGCGAATGGCTAATTGGAACCCTCCGCTTCTGGCTGGATCTCCGCGTTTTACTGCGAAGTGCTGATTCGTCTCCAGTTTCCTTCTGCAGCAGCCTGCACAGGTCTCCTCTTGTTGCGGGTGTGTGCCCCCTCCAAGTCCTCGTCCTCGGGAATCGCCGATGTGCCATCGATATCTGATCGGAAGGGTGAACCAGCCGCAGCCGCCACACGAAGATGCTGCGTTGACTGCGATACCAAACTGGTCACTTGATGTTCCGCGCGTCTCGCATTGAGCGTGGGCCGGCTTCGTAAGTGAACGCCAACAAGTAACGCAGGAGGAAACTGCGTCGAGTAACAGCGGCAAGCGCGCGGGCGCGAGACGTCCGCCCTCCCCGCAGGGACCAAGGTTGATCGGACAGCGGTCAGGGACGATCACAGAGAGGCTGGTCGAGTTTGTTTAGGTCACCTTTAATTCGTGCCAGCCGCAACCACAATCAGTCAATTAAGTATGTTTATTAAATAGTGCTTGTTCGTGTCAACCGCTGCTGGCCTCTCCTTGGTGAGGGCTATAACTCGGAACCCGCAGAGAAGCCAAGCCGCTTCGAGCCTCACAGTCGGATTGATGAGCGGGTGTCGAAGAGGGACCGTCGCTGCTAAACACTTCAGGGCTCCATCTTCTCGTGAATTTCCGTCTTGTTCGTAGTCTGATGGAGTAGCATAGCGTCAGCGCCATCGCACGGCCGAAGGATTTACAGAATTTTTGTTAGGCTCTCCAGCAATTCTCGCAAGGAGTAGTTTCGTGAGAAGCATTTCTGCCATTTAGTGCCTTCTATGACTGTGGACATTTAGGTTCAGAAATCCCACATGGAAGCGTTTTTTGCCATTCTGAGCACTCTTTTGTACCTTTTTTTTAAATTGAAGTGAAAATAAGAGACACACTTAGTCACTGTATAATAGCGACGGCTGCTCCTTACATAATAGTCGGTATGATAAAACGTAAGTTGTAAAATCAGAAGAAACAACGTCATAGGTTCGAGAAATTTAGAGCAGAGATTGCTATCTTTCCACCATTCTCCTTTCCCTTGTGTATACAGGGTAGCTAACCGAGCACGTCTTTATTTAACCTACCCGCTTTTACCTGTTCCTCTCTCTCTCCTTCTCTCTGAGCGCTTCAGCCTAGTTACCACACTGCGCTCCAGTTTACCAAGTTCAAGTGTCAAGCAATATTTGCGATGAGAGAATCGCTAAACTACAGACGAGGTGTAATTTTCTCACTATTTTATTCCGTTCGGTTGGGCTTTTATTAACTGTGACTTCATAAACTGATGCATAAATTGCAGATTGCACAAGCTGCAGATTGCACATAGGACGCAAGGTAAATCTGTATCCTGTTTGCGGTCGTTGCTACAAGAAGCTGACTAAAGTTGCACGTTGGGCTATAGTTGGTATATCATGATGGAGGCGCTACAAATAAATGGCGCTGCAAGAAGCGCCATTTATTTTCCAGGCGCCACTTATTTATGCTTCGAAATTGCGTGAGCCAGCCGCCTTATGCTTTCTCGGCGTTTGTCGCACTGTACAGAGTCCTCTACTTATTTCTTTTTACAATAAAGAACGTACAAAATGAACGCGTGCTTTTTCAGTTGTCGTTTACGAGAGGAGTTTCGCAATGTGTGAAATACCGTAACAGCATTCTGCCGTTACCATCGCACTCAGTGCCACTTCTCAGATTGTTTATGGAAATGTTTGGTCTTATTTCGCGGAAGCTGCAAGCTATTTGTTGAAAAAGGTTTTTGTTAACTTTCATGAAAGAACCATTATTCAGTGGGACGCCTTCCGCGGCTTCGTAGCCAAATAAGGGTCAGAGTTTGAGCATTTGAAGAGAGCATACATACCGCTGGCTTAGGAAATGCGAAGAAAAGCAGGAAAACATCATGATTCCGTTGAATATTTGATGATGCTTCGTTTTATTATTACTTTCTTTATTTCTTTTTCTAGTACGTAGCATTGTGCTTGGTCAGCTTCGCACCCCATTTGCAATTTATCGCTAATATTCTTCAGCTGACATTTATACGTCCTGAGAAATTCTCGTTGCTGTCTTAGCCAGGTTATGTGGGGTTAAGGACGATTTATTGCTTCACACTGCTGACGCTCGCCTGGTTGGGAAACTCGAGGGCTTAGGAGAGATGGAAATAAAGAAGGCAGCAACAAACAGAACGACTCGTCGAATACACGCACACCCACAATAACTATAACTGCCGGTACGTAAGGGTTCAGTGGCGCCGTAAATTTTTGCTCGTTTCTTGAGATAAGCGCGTTTACGATCGCCCAGTTTGATGGGTGGCGACCAAGTTGCCTTTGGAAGCCACCGAAAGTGCAGCCGCGTGACCATCATTATAAAACAGCCCTCTAGAGCGCCGTATAAACGCGTCAAGCACCAGTAGTAGCTGACTTCTGCTGTTTTGAGCTAGCGTTTTCTTTGTTACTGTGCATTCCAAGAGTGCTTACAGCCAGCTTCGAGCATGAGGTGCGCGCCCCTGCTGCACATTTTGCTGCTGGCTTCAGTCAGTCAGTTCGGTCGGTCGGTCGGTAGGTCGGTCGGTCGGTCGGTCGGTTACAGTCAGTTAGTCAGTCGGTCACAATCAGTCAGTTACAGTCAGTCTGTCACAATTAGTCACAATCAGTCAGTTACAGTCAGTCACAATCAGTCAGTTACAGTCAGTCAGTTACAGTCAGTCACAACAAGCCAGTTACCGTCAGTCACAACAAGCCAGTTACCGTCAGCCACAATAAGCCTGTTACCGTCAGCCACAATAAGCATGTTACAGTCACTCAGTTACAGTCAGTCACAATAAGCCAGTCACAGTCAGACAGTCATGGTCAGTCAGAATAATCCCGTCACAGTCAGTCAGTCAGTCAGTCACAATAAGCCCGTCACAGTCGGTCGGTCGGTCGGTCGGTCGGTCGGTCGGTCGGTCGGTCGGTCGGTCGGTCGGTCGGTCGGTCGGTCGGTCGGTCGGTCGGTCGGTCGGTCGGTCGGTCGGACGGACGGACGGACGGACGGACGGATGGACGGACGGACGGACGGACGGACGGACTGATCGCGTTACTTTATCGCTACGGCAGGAAAGCGCCAGCATCGCTTACTTACGAATATTCAAAATCATAAAATTAGTTTTGTCAATGTCTCGTACGTGCTTCGGCATACGTTTATTAGGCCAGGCAAAAACACGAATTACTCACACGCACACAAAAGGAAAACGAATGCGTGCGCCCGCAGGCCTACTCATACACACGCGCGTCTGGAGAACTTTGCTTTAAATAAGTTCTCACAGTTGCTGAAGGTGCAGGCAAGAACAACACTTTCTCTTTTTTCATTGCTGCTCTCTCGAGTGCTCTTTGGAAAGCGCAATATTTCTCTTTCTCTTTTGTGTACACTTTTTTAAAATCCAAATGGCTGCTCCGCGCGGGGAAGTGAATTGCGTAATGACTACAAGTACTCGCTTTACATCGTGTCATGCTTTCATTTATGCAGCACTTCGACTTCCTCTGGAAAGGCTGATGGTACATGTCTATTGCCAACATTTCCTGTATGTTACTCAATAAACTGATAAATGAGTATCGTAAAACAGAAACAAAAAAATGAAGGAAGCTCTCGTAGCAGGTGTCCCTGCAAGACCTACATGCGCGATCGTATGTCAAACACGGAGCGACGTCAGATCCCGCCCGTTTCTCATGTTGACGTGGCTGCCCAGACGTCACAACCAGCCCCGCCGTGTTCATCCCCGCAGCCTTCCTTCAGCGAGTGCCGACACCAATATGCAGGGCACGCGTGTGACGGCTCACGATCTGTTTGCTTTTGCGGCGCCCTGCTGTGCACACCAACCGTCGGCGACCACGTGATCCGCTGGCGGGTTTCGCGGCGGAGAAGCGAGTCGACGGTGGCCGTGGTTCAATATCCCTGCTTCTTCGTCGCTCCCGTCTGTTTTTGACCTGCTCCAGCCGTCAGGGGCAACCAAGCGTTACCGCTCCTGGACGTCCACTCAATTACGATCCAAGTCCCGAATAATATTTGCTATGGTGGTCGCGGCGGCGTCGATCAGAGCGCTTTCGGGCAATGCGGAAGATATATTGTGAAAGACGTGAGCTCCTTGAAGTTGAAGGCTTACCCCCGTGTTAAGAAATGTATCTTAACTTTAAGGCCGTGCTTGACGTAATATACATGACGCCTTGTGCGAACGCGCCCAAGACGTTCATTGTGTTTCGCTCGGTGCGTTCACGACAGACGTCATTTCAATCAAGTCAAGCGTGTGCTTCAAGTTACTACGCATTTCTGAGTACGGGGGTTAAGCTGTGTTACTTGTGTTTCAGTGCACTTTGAGCAATAATAAGAAGCCTTGTAACTGTCACCTTTTTCGCTGTACCGAACAAAGAAAAAAAAGTAAGGCGTAGCACGACGCATTGAATTTACCTCTTATTACTACATTGCTATTCAACTCAAGGCGAGGCACACGCACGCATTCACGTACGCGCGGACTAAGGGCCGGCTGACCGGACGGACGGACGGACGGACGATGGGACTGGCTATAGCTACTTCTTGGTGAAGGGAGGACAGGGCTGACGAGTGGTCTACAGTTTGCAATAGCTTAACTGTCTCTCACGGCCGAGCTTGTTGAGCCGGCGACCAACAGCGGTTTTCGGGTCGATGGTTGTGGAACCTGCAAATTACGTTCTTGGAGGCTCGATTGAGAACTTGGACACATCCCAACACAAATTGGAAATATGCGAATGGAAGTTTTGATAGCATTTTAAGATTTTATGGGCGATTTACGCTTCCGTAGTCCTTCACCAATTGAAAGATGTTTTAACGTCCTCATATGCTCTTCAAGAACCCCATGCGAAGGACAGCTCTTTTCAGTTCTCAACATGCTAATCATGTTAACACCTTTATGGCTGTATAAAGGGTGCTTGGTTGCCTCCTGGCTAACACTCTCACGCTTAAGGGCTATGGTAGAAATGTTGGTGGGGACCAGTGGAGGTTTTTGTTTGCCAACTTTTTTGTGGAAAGTAAAAAATGATGATAGCTGCCGCAGACGACACGAAAAGCGCAATAAATAAACTTTCGTCGCTAATCGCTGTCACATTCTCGTATCACATAATTTTGTGTGCTTAAGGGGGTCAGAATTATTGCACAATTTTCAACTGCGCCTTTCTTCATCGCAAGTGTAGTTAGAGCTCGCTGTCATGTGCAATAGTTTTTTTATATATATAGCTCCAACGTTAGGTGTTTTGCCCATGGGACAAGGCAGCACCCTCAAAAGTGTAATGTGTATGCTGTGTAAGGAAATGTGAAAGCGCGGAAGTGTGAAAAACAGGTATAGGCACACTGCTGAGTGAAGTCGACACTGGAAGGGTCTGCCTCTTTCACGCCACTGCATTTTGTTTAAAAGATTGTAGTGCACCCTTACATTCACGTATTCCGCCGTCATTCCCGTATCCATAACTGTGCCCCGCCATTCATGTCTAAATTCTAAACCAGTGTATCGTATTATACTCACACGCTTTCTGAAGTCGTTCGAAATATTCGCGACTTCCAGGGTTTGCGACTTCCGGGACCCTTGCGCTAGTGTCTACGTGGGCTGCGAGTACGGCAGTTCAGCCAGCATAGGAATGATGGTTAGTTCATTGATTTGCATTAACTTCGTCCTTCTGGCTCCGAACGCTGTTGTAAACTTGCGAATCGATCATTTTCGACAAAGTGCTGCGTTTTTAATGCAACAATGCGCAGTGGTTGTGCATCTGTAATAAATCCTATTTTCTTCATGCGTTTAGAAAACTATAATTTCTTAGGCATTTAGAAAGATTAAGCGTAACAATGACGCTGCAAGAACGTATGTATATTATTATTATTATTATTATTATTATTATTATTATTATTATTATTATTATTATTATTATTATTATTATTTGTTTTCAAGACGTATATACGCTACACAGGAAAGGGAAAGCGAGGAGCAGTCTGGCAATTGCTACCGGAAGGGGGCACAACGCCTGCCTACTCTTCAGAATGGAGGTGACAGAAACATAGGAATGGGAGATAAGAAGAAGGGGAGGGAAGAGGAAACAAATGTCAAGATGACGAATCTCAAGCAATTAAGCAACAAGTTCGAAGACCATACATCGCCATGTACGAGTGTCATTCCCAGGGGGTAGCTGACCTATGCTAGAGCCAGATTTCCCTCAAGTTACGGTGGCCGCCATACTCTAGTGATTCAGGAAGGAAATAAACTAGGAAGAAAGGGAAAAGGAAAGCCATTCCCTTTTTTTCCCTAGAAGTGTCTGCCCAACATGTAACCTCTGAGACTCGGCGTATTCGCCGAGAATGATTGGCTCGCGGTAGTATTTAGCGCATGCGTACTTGTTCGGCTGCCCTGCCGTAGCTTTCCATTTCTTTGACTTTATTTCTAAATTTACGTTTGGGTCACCATGCCCCTTATTTTATTTGAACTGACTTGACGCCCGCTATGTTTTAGTGGTGCAGGCTTTCACTCTCCTTTATTTCGCGCTTCTTTCCACGCACTACAGACCCCAAGAATGCGCGGCCGTAGCTAGCACCATAGCTCTCTCTGCCTGCAGAGCGAGAGCGACAAGACAAGCCGCGCGTGCGCAGGGTTGATTATCACGTGTTAGGCCGACTCGTTTGGGCCACAGTCGTGTTGCGCAATACTGCCTGTTTCCTGCAATCACGCCTGTTGTGATTTTTCTAAAAAAAATGTTTGCTTTTCTCTATTCTCCCGCTATTGAACAGTTCCTATTTCCTCTTTTTATTTCACGTCCAGAGAAAAAGTTGGCGCCGACTGCGTGCCGATTGCGCTATACTGAACTCTCTTTGATTGGTATATATAACGGGAAAAGGGTGCCTCCTTGATAAGTACCTCTCTCTCTCTCTCTTCGCGGCTATCGCCGCGCTGTGTCGAGAGCCCACTATAGGCCGCCGGGGCGCGCACCTGCTGAATGTAGCGCCGGTCGTCGAAGAAACACTTTCGCCTCGACAGCGCTCTTTGTGAGCAGTTCGCTGACGAGAAGTGGGCGGGGACGGAGTGGCCCACCTTTGGCCGTACCGCCGCCGCTACCGCGGCCTTTACGGTTATGGGCGTCCGCAGGGAGGTGCAGGGGGGGTTACGAACGGCAGCCAAAAGACCACGGCGGCGGTTCCCTTTCACGTCGTTCTCGTCCTTCTCGGCCTGCTTCTTAATGGCCGATGGACGTCCCGGCCCCGCACGGAAGCTGCTCTCTTCGTATACGGTCGATGAGCGCGACATGACCCAGTCTTCGAGGATCTCCCTCCCTCCCTCCCTCCCTCCCTCCCTCCCTCCCTCTCTCTCTCTCTCTCTCTCTCTCTCTCTCTACCCCGCATTGAAGCCGCCCACTCTTTCTTGGGCTCTTGGGCTCAGGCTGCCTTTTGCTGTCGTTCGCTACATGGAGTTTTTCCCCATCGGCTCATTCGCTCGCACCGTATGTGTGCATTAGTCGTACTTCTTTTGTTCTCTCATTTTTTTTTCGTTCATAAACTGCAGTCGGCGGCTGTGCGCCAACATTTCCGCTTCGAGATCTCCTCGCAGCAATCCGGACAACTTTGCTTTGCGTCGTCAGATATAGGTGTCTTCTGGGCGCAGGTTCTTCGAGAATTGCAATCGATGGCTGGGAGCAGTTGTCTGGAGTGCGTGAACGAAAATTCCAGGTTATTGTCAAGGTTATTCTGTGCTTAATCTAAAGAAGTAAACTCGGTGGACAGCTTGTTATGATGGTAGACGATATGCTGTGATAACTATGATCGGATACAACTGAAGTCAGCAGTGAAGCCCCGCCCACGCCCTCATAACCGCCAGCCACTGTTCCTCTGCGAGGCTGCAAATAGTTCGCACTTCAATCTTTCGCTGTTACCTAAATAAGGCGGTAGCAACAAGAATAAAATTATAAGCACGTAATTTCATACATTTTTACTTATCCATTATAGCGGAACGGTGAAAGCCTAATTGTTTATTGAACTGAAATAAAGCGCCTGCTTCACTGCAACTTATTGTCAAGTTTCACTTTAGTTGGCAGTGAAGTTTCACGAGTAAAGCGTATTCAGCGGTGAAATGAACTGTACCGCGGACTTTTGAAGAGTGAAATTCTCAGACTCCATAGACTTCGGCCACGTCTGTTGCACACATTATTGCTTCCGCCGATGAAAGTAAAAAAGAACAGCAGACGCTCCGGAGGTATCAAGTACGACGCCATATTGAAGAGGTCACATGACGTCGATTTTGTTTGCTACTGTGATTGGGTGGTGGATTAATACAATCCCGTGCGGTCCGTATGCCTTAGTTACCAACTGCTGTGTTTTTAGAGTTGTATCCTACTGTAGCCACGCCGAAAGATTTTGAGTAACAACCATCCAACTACTGAAGGCCACTTCAGAGCGAAGCCGTTACCGTTAAAAAAAAGTGATCACGAAACTATGTGACATTATGCCGCGTTGCGCATTTTCTTTCCTTTTTATTCCTCAGTCCTTGCTCATCAGAGCAGCTCTAAAGCATTGGAAGTCTATTAATTATGAAACGATATATAGAAAACCGATCTCTTTTCTCGAATCTGTGCATCTGATCCCAATACCGCTCCTTCTTTATTACATTATTCTCATCACAACGCCTTCATCCCTCGGTTTAACCTAGCAGCCACAATTGGAAAACGCCTTCATTTATAATCATCCTAGTTTATGTCCACTGCATGCATGACGGAGGCCTCTCAGTGAGCTCCAATTACCGCTGTCTTGCGTGAGCTGACTCCATGGGATGCCTGCTAATTTCCCCATTAAATCACGCCAACTTGTTCTCCATGCCATCCCTTACTGCGTTTCCGTTTCCTTAGCACCCATTTGTTACTGTAATGGACCATCGATTATGAGCACTATAAATTATATAACACGCCAAAATCCATTCGCCCCTCTTAACCTCCTCTGATCATTTCTCACAGTTTCGCGACGCATCAAATATGAGAAAGATACCTTTCACGTCGCATTTACTCACCCCTAATAAATATATGAGCGTGTCACCCATGTTCTAAAACAATGCTTTGTACATGGTATCTCCAACCATGGTGAACACTCCGAGAAAGTGACGCAAATGCAATCGTTCAGGTGGACGTATTGCGGTCGTTGTCTCTGCATTACTGACTGTTCTACAGGCTGCCATAACATGCGAGATGGTTCACCCACCGAGTAAGACACTGTGCAGTGCGATGAGTTGCTAATATCGAAACATTCTTTCATGTTAAATACACAGTTCAGTTTCGTTTTCTTCACTCGCCCACAAACTTCACTCAAGGACGCACCAAATGTTGTGGATATAACCTGGGGATGTTCTAACCTCGCACACAAGTATTTTGATCTGTATGTCAAATATCTTTTTCTTCAGGCCAGAAATTCCTGCTACAAGAGCTTGATGACAGCTAGAGTATCGGCTTCCACTGTACGCTCTCAAAGCCTAACCGATGTCTTCCCGTATCTTTAACGCTACGCCTGTCATTTTTCCTTCCATCGATCATTGTGCGCTGTCCTCATCCTCTTCGCTAGGTTTTTCGCGCCTCAGTTACAAAGCACTCACTCACCCACTTCTGGGCATACCAAGGTCGTCGTGGACACCCCCGCAGCTTCCCGGTAAGATCGCGTGTGCGTCTTGAGTCGTGAAAGTTCTAAGTTTCTTGCGTGTTACTTTTTTTTCCTCCCGTTGTACTGTAACGGCTTGTCTTGCTGGCTCAGCGCACGCTTCGCTTGCATCCATACAAATGGCCGCATTGTCTTGAGTCGTATGCGTAATCCGTCGTGCGTAAGAATGACTTCTAGCAACTTCTATTTATTTATATAAATAATATTTGCAAGATGACTTTAGCTTTCGTGAGCCCTCTGCATAGAAGGAAGTGCCTTTCCACGCACGTCTGTTACGTAGATTCGTTGTTTTTAGCTTGGTTGCTAGCGCGTTGCAGTAGAAAAATCATATGCAGCCAAGCCGTGCAGGTGCTCTGAGCACCGTGGTGTTTAAGCCGAAAGTCAGCGCGTATAGTTTTGACTGATGACCTCTTTCCTTTACTCCAAGCGACGTGACAGCATTTCCATTCTCCTACCCGGTATGCAGAAGTCGACAATGGTGTTTTGAGGTGTGCTACCAATTTTCGGATATATCTGACCTGCAGTGTCCTTTTACCTCTCTGTAGGCTACACAGGCAAATCTCTAGAAAAGAGCGCAGTCATCGCCGTGGAATTTGGTGCGTGACTTGCTGCGCGGCTAGTCCCAGTGACACTTGTGTTCGCCAAGTGGCGAGAGCAGCTGTCGCTCTCGGCCGTTTTGTTTTCCCTGATTCTTTCGAAGAGATAGATCTATCCGTGCGTGCTGAAGGACCAAGTTGGAGAGGTCGGCTGTGTGCTCAAAAGGTGGCGCAGTATAGACCAAGATGGAATCTTTATGTATGTGTTGGGGCATTACGTCCCGTGAATCACCCCTAGAACCACTGACAAAACGCAACATTCGTGCGTGTGTTTTTTTTATTGTGCATTTATGTTCCTAAGTTTTCCCCTCTGTGTTGCCGTTTTTCGCATTGCTTGAGCTAAAGCACTGTGTGCCTTTCTCTCTACTGCGCGACAGACTTCACCCGTTCACCGTGCAGTGGACAGAAGCTGTACGCAATCAGCTTGACTTGTCTCTGGTATTCTCAGTACATTGTGGGTATAAATCCTGTGCCAGCGAGATGACGCCGTGACTATTTCCTTTAGTAAACCAACACTGCCGAAACGAGGTGCTATAGGGCTGGAAAAGGAACTACATTCACAACTGCTACTGCTCCATCGTTCATCTCAGTCTTACCCCCCAGAGCTCTACCCAGTCCAAAGCATTATCTTCAGAATGTAAGCATTAGCATTCTAGACACAACAGATCACAGTCATCGCAACTTCATTAGCGTATATTCGAATACTTGCAGATCCCGGGCGATCTCTCCTCGGAATAAGCAATGGGAACAGTTATCGCTAATGTGCAACACGTCCTTCCCATTCAGCCTATAGCGAACCGACGTTGCAACGTGTTCTGGCGTTTCTGTCACACGTGGAAAGCTTAAGCCTAGTGAACATTCTTCACGAGTGAACACACATGTACGCGAGTTAAATTTCACCTGCGAGTGCGTGCACACTGACTCACCTACTTATTCCTGCAAGTCTGTTTCTTTACCTGGCCCACGTAGCCAGACCTTGGTTAACCTTCCGCCCTTTCCTTCTTTACTCTCTCCAGTGTAGGTTGTAGGTTGCCTACAGCAATTCTCTCCAGTAGCATACTTACAACAGTCCCCCTTACTGATCGAGACTTATGTGATGCAGCACTGCTTAGACTATAGCAATACCTCAGCAGCGTCGCTTTCGTCACGCGCGCTTGGGACAGGCGGGCCTTGTATGCTATGAGCGAACTTGCCCATCCACCTTCCGCACGCGCCGTGGCTCGCTTCGTCTCGGCTGAGGTAATTGAATTGCCAGGCAAAGGCACTTCGCCCTTCCCCGGCTTTCCAACGCTGCTTGCGCCCGTTGCCGAGCTACATCTTGCTGGTGCCCACGGAACGCATACGCGGCTACTCGTTCGCCACGCTGCCCTTCTGCGTTCCGGCTTTGCGCCGCTCCCCCTCTTCTTCATCGCGCGCCCCCTTTAGCCTCCCCGATGCGCGCTCTTGATCGAGAGAATGGTCTCGCCCCTCAGGAGAGACGCTCTTAGCAGCGCGCGTGTGACGCCATGCCGTTCTGGACTAACATTCGCGGCACTCGACCGCTGCTGCGCAGGACCCGAGACACCGGCACCGAGACGTACTGGAGTGCTGCTGCAGTCCTCCTTAAGGTCGCCGCCACGAGAGAAACAAAGCCGGCACACATTTTTTTTTTACTATTATTCTAAGCCTCGGGACATATGTCTCCGCCTTGTTTCCTTTCTCCGCCCCCACTTCTAAGCGTGGTCGCCGCCTACATTCTCTTTCTCTCTTCTGTACTTCTCCCACTCTCGCAGGGCGAACGACGGCCCGGAGTACGGTACGGCATTAGCTTGAAATGTGTGGGCAGCCATGGGAACAGCCTTGAGTGGCTTTCCGCCCTAGCGCGAGACCCCCGAGTTAAAAAAAAGCCGCGTGTCGGCATAAAGCTGTCAGGCGGAGAGAGATATGAGAAAGCCCGAACTGCCGGCGATGCAGCGACCTGCTCCGCGGTAAAGCTCGGGGTGTATTTTCCTCGGAGGTTAAGCGGCAGCTTTGGTGATGGCGCGCCTGCTAGCCTGGGTTGAAGAAAAAAAAAACAACATAGAAGGAACGCACTTAATGGGATGAAAAGAGACACGGGGAAGTAAATTGGGTAACCGGAGAAAACCAGTTACTCCGGATCACGCTCTTGTTTTCTTTACCCCTAGAAATTTCCAGCTTCTACATATATGGCGGTCGCCTGTGCACTAAATTGCTCTCTGGTTAACTTAAACGTCAAAATATGCGCTGCGCACGCGTGGAATCTAGCGCATACTTTTTTCTTGTACTGGGGTATTATCTCATCGGGATTATGGTGGAGCTAGGTATGACGAGCTGTGTCGCAGTTACCGCAAGCACGACTGCGAAAAAATTGAATCCGTCTTTTTTATCAGTACGGCTTCACTGCGTACCCGTATATGGACTTATAGGCTGCACCAGAAGTCCTGTCGTGTCTTGTCAACGGAATTCTTGATTGTCGCGTGATTAAGACAATTGTGAACCCAGGTGCCTTGTGCTGGACTATCCACAGTCATCTTCAGACAGATTGTGGTGCGCAGGCTACTCACCCGTCGCTGTAAACGTTGGCGGTGATTGCATGGCATCGCGCGAATCACTTAGTCTTAAAACACATTACATTACGCTGGCTGTCGCAACCAGTGTTTCGCACACTGATAGAAATCGCGAATATATCTCAATATAAATCGCAATAACTAATACAACGAAACTGTTCGCAATAAAGGGAGCAATATACCAGAAAGACCGAGCAGCACTCCACATATAGGAAAATTAGAACAGCTTGATTTCTGGGCATGGGGAGTACATTCATACAAACAACAACAACGACTACAACTACTACTACTACTACTACTACTACTACTACTACTACTACTACTACTACTACTACTACTACCACTAACTGCTACTAAGTTGTTGTTTGAGTTAAAAATAAATAGTGTGCTAATTGATTCCTAATTGCATTGCTGAGCTATCCACAGCTAAAGCTTGAGTCAAGCGTGTAAGAAACGCTACCACTACTGTGAGTTCTCCGTTAAGTTTAGCACGCCTATATCACCATTTCGAGGTATCAAACACGGCGTATCTAATGTGATACATTGAGCTTTGCGTGCTAAACTGAGCGTCCGTGCAAGCTTAGCGTGTGGGTCCCGCCAGAAGCACACAGTTCCAAGAGAATAAACACCGCGGCCGGCCGTGGCTTCGCACGCTTTATGCGCACCCAGGGGCCTTGGTCCGTCGCTCGCCCGGCTGTGTGTGAGCGTCGTAATAAAATTCTAGCCATGCTAATTAATTGCGAGCGCATACCCGTGATCCCGACCTATTTCAATCGCGTTCTTCTTTCCTCTTACCTCTATTTGCCACCGGCGTGTGATGTTTATGCATAGACGGGAAGGGAGCCAGCTGCGGCCGCCAGCGCGCGCGCATGCAGTTTCGGTCGTAATTAAGCCGACGCGTCGAATTCTGCAATCAATTAAAAGGCCGTTTGTTTTCAAGCCGTCGTCATTAGCAGGCAAGCGGAGGCCGGCCTGTGAAAGCGGAACAATGTTCTCAAAAAGTGCCGAGCTAAGCGGAGAAGGGACACAGCCGAGAGCGGCAGGGGAAAGGGGCTGAAAAACGCGCAGAGAGGTGTCTAATGGCCGGAATGCTGCCGCGACGTAGCTGAAAGGGTCGATAGAATGAAGCTTATCATTTTTCTATGCGTGCTCCTCCGAAGCCAGTCTTCCCCACGCTCTCTCTCTCATCAGAAAGGCAGTGCTTAAGCTAACATATTTCCCTAGCTCACGTTTTAAGTGGGCCGTGAGCCGTAAGCTGAACTAGGCATGGGCGCCGATGAAGTGAAAGCTGCGTACGGGAGAAGCGCGGGTAAATTGAGGTAGCCGCCCAGACGAGGGTGCGAGTGTTCGACGGGAATTATTTGCGTCGGTTTCTCCTCGATGACTTAGCTGAAAGGTAAGCTTATGTGGAATGCGGTTTGCTTAGTTGTTGGATCTTAATGTGGGTCTGCTGTGCGTGCACGTTCTATCTGTACTGAAGTAAAGCGTTATGGCGCTGCACTTAACATCCCTATCCTGCATGGAAAGGACAAGCGCCTCGGCGTGCGCAATACTTTTCCAACACAAATATTTGGCTTTTCCTTTCGACAGCACATCGCTGTTATAGGTGCTGACATGGCTGTCAAAGGATGTCGTTTTCTTTAGACTGTCTCCTAGTCTATCTATCTAGTCTATCCAGTCTATCTCTAGTCTGTTTCTCAATTCGTTTCCGTCTTCCTGAGGCCTTTTTGTGTAAAATTGCTTGGATCACGTTTATTTCGCAGTCGAAGTGCTTCTCATCAAAAGCGGCAAGCTCACCAGTGCGCCTCGACGGAGCAGGTACGAGGCCGCGGGGTGAGAGTAGTTGTCGTGGGTGAGGCGGTCACGTGACACGCGCGCGAGGGTGCCGCCGCCTCGCTCTCTTGGAAGCCGGCGGCCAGTCCGTATCTCTCTCCCTTCCTCACCCCCATTGGGCTCAGCTGCTATGCGCGCCGGCCAGCCGTGGTGGCCGCTGCCGCTTCCTCGTTCTCTCTATTTTTCCCCTCCCCAAGTGTAGGGTAGCCAACCGGGCACGTCCTTGATTGACCTTCCTACCTTTTCCTCTTCGTTTCTCTCTTTTTCTCTCGGTCTTTCCTTGCGCAGTACGTCGGCGGCATGCGGCATCCTTGATTTCTCAGCAATACCGTGCAAATGATTCCGCTCTACAGCCAACATGCTAACGTAAGAAATGTACAAAACGAATAAATAAACAATACCCAGCACCAATTTGATCGCAAAGCTCGATAACAAACCTCGCAGCAAAACTCTAAAACATTACTCGGAGCGCAAAACTCGAAGGACCGCTCAGCAGCATTCAAAAGGACACTAATGCGCTCGCATTCACAACTCTTAAGAAGTGCGTGGGGGTCTGCGAGTTAATATTATTTTTTCAGTGGTTTGTGAAGGCTCGTCAAAGTTGCTTCAGCGGTAATAGTAACAGAATGCTGTCATCCGCTTGTCACGACTCTTCGAAAGGTCATTAAAACTCCGAAATTAAAATAATGTCTACCTAAAGTTGCAAAGGGGAGAAGACTTAATGATGCGGAAAGTCTTGCATCCGCCTCTAAGCAATAGCGCCAAGTTAGAAAGGAAGCCATGCGGCCGCCGTCTGAAGCTCTGTTATGCACGATATTACGTGAGATCAGTGTTTTCTCTCTCCTCTTTTCCATCGTCTTGTTCTTTTCCCTCTCCTTCTACTTCCGGGTGCCAAACGATGTGTTTGACCTTGGCATTTCCTCGTTTGCCTTTCTCTCTCACACTGTCGCGCTGGTTCCTACATGCAAAACATGTGCTGTTTCCTCTGAAACCGAGATTTCCTTGTGAGAAACCCGCACTCGTTTCATTTGTATACCGGCGTAGAGCCCCCCTCCCCCAGCTTGGCCTCTCGTGAAGATCCAGCAAAACCTCAGTCGCAGTTAGCACGTCTATAGTCGCGGCAAGTGCGCACACTCTCGTTGGCTCACTTTCTCTATCGGGCGCGCTCAAACTTTCTTTCCTTCTTTCCGGCGAACAGCTGCACGTAACCGAGCAACGACAGAGCGTAGCGCTAATTAACCTGCGGCGCACCGCGAGACGCCGAAAGTGCCCCCCCCCAAAAATAACGCTTGCGCCGCACGCACGCTCCGACGACCGGGCGCACGACGGTTGTTTAATGAAATTGCATCAGCGCCGCACAGTGGCCAGAACGAGTTAGACGCGGCAAGCTCCCTGGAGGAACGCTGCGGCAGGGGAAAGTCGGCGACTGCAGAACGCGACGCACTCCACCAGCACAACGCGCATGCGCGTGATTTTATTTGGCGGCTCCGCTCGCGATGTTCCGGCTGGTTTCGTCAGTCCTTATGAACAGGACAGAGAAAGAGAAAGAGAGGGTGTATAGTAAGGCACGGTAGTTTCGGTTGACTAAACCTTGCACGAGGGAAGGAGGGGCGTAAAAACAATGAACCGCATTGCGCTGGGTTGCTACAGTGAACTCTGTTCCATTCTTGTAGGCACCCTCTAGAGGGCGCTACGACGCCTTCATTTATCACCCCGGTGTTGCCGGCAACAACAGCTAGGGATGCGAAGAAAATTAAACGACATTCCAATCTACAAATAGCCCATTCGTCATGGCTTACCGTGCTTTGCCAAGCTCCATCTCGGATATGTTCGCCCTTCTGACCGCGATCGCAAACATGCGTTGCGGACGCAAGGCTGTGCTCGTACCTCGGCAATTGCAGTCAACCGCAAAAGTTTACGGACCACGGGATCTCGGGAAAACGTTCAATTTCCGAGCAGCATGCAACGGCAGTCAGTAAACCGAACGTCGCAATGTTGTTCACATGTACTGGTAGATGGTGTAAATGCGAATACTAGGCTGTGTTGTGAGGCTGCGCAGATATTCGGCTCTTTCTCAGACCTCGCGTGCCGTAAAATTTTGCGGTTGACTGTAAGCGTGCCGTAGCGGTACAGCTAGTAACTATAGGAGCGCCGCTGAAGAGCGCGTTGTGCCCCACTTTTCTGGCGGCGTCTCATAATGAAAGGGTGGCGTGTGCCGCGTCGGCACTTGGCGCGCTGCTCGCAACTGGCGACTTGGCTCTCTGGACCGGAGTAGCGACATTAGGACCTGCACACCTTCTCGCGTTCCTCCTGCTCATTGCTTTCGTGCGCTCGCTGATTGGTCGGGGGAAAGATAAGTAGCAACGACGCTACAGACAACGACGACGCAGATTTAATTTCCCGGTTCGCGCACAGGGCCGAACAGTCGGGAACAGGTTTGGGCAGTGTCCCGTCGCTGTTTTGTGGGCTGTTTTCGCTCTAGCTCCGGGAATTGCTTCTCGTGGGGCTGCGATTGTCGTTCTCCGGATCCGGTGTTTCTGATGGATGGTAGTGCCTTGGATAGAAAGCATCTGCCGTCTCGGTGAAGTAGCGCAGCTTTTGCCGGGTGGGATGAACAGTTTGATGTGCACGTTATCTCAACGTGTACGTGGCTGTTTGAAACTGAATTTTGCATATATGGGAATGTAATTGTAAGTTTTGGCCTATAGTCAGAAGGTAGCGTCTATAATAACAACTGCCCCTTTAGTTGCCGCTTGCCGCTCTTTAATCGCATCCTAGATACTAAAGTTGACGCCGAGCTTGAGCGTCAACTTTGTACTGCTTTGTACTCCATGTGCTCTGGGCTGTACTGCAACCTTTGTACTGCATGTGCTCCAAACCCTATCTCAAAACGAGCTTATAACATCACTGTTTACGTAGTGCCCGGACAACATTGTATCAGAGTTGGAACCCAGAGCTCCGGAGTGCATACACAGGCACACGGCGTCAGCATATGCGTTGGTGATTGCTGCAAGAATGTTAATGACTTCGTGTCATCCCACGTGCAGTCAGTGCTCACTCACTCCCTCTTTTCCTCTTTCTATTCCCCTTTCCCTTAGGGCCCGTACATGGTCGCTCCGCCCGTCCGTTCCGCCCTCGTCCGGTCGCGAGCGGAAGCCCGAAAGGCGGAAGGTGTCGCAAAATTCGATGCACGCTCAATCCGCACGAGCGGAACGCACGCGCACTCCTATTGGGCGACGCGGCCTGTTGACAGCTGGCAACCGTTCGGCGGAGCAAAGGTGTTCAAGGTTGGCAACGACCTTTGACAGCAGACGACACTGGCATATTTTTGCAGATGTGATTTCAATTTTCCGCGTTCCGGCGAAAATACGATTCTAGGCTGCCACATTCTGTTCTGCAGCCGTATGTGTTGCATTGGCACCGTCATCCTTCTTCGAAACATTGCACAGTCGTCTTATCTGCGCCACCTTTTACAGATGTATTGCAATCGCATCACGTCGCAGCACGCGACGTATTCTCGGATGATTACTTTCAGTGCACGCTGCCTTGGCTGGTTGAACAACACCTCTCTAATTATCCAACGTGATCCGTTCTGCGACACGCGAAACTGATATTGTCGCCGGAAGCGCGGTGGAGCGGTTTCTGTAGTGTTAGTGACAGCTTGCAAGAATACAGAACACACGCACATCTGTCGCGGAATGCATTTGCGTAGGTCGCCAAGAGGCACATTTCTACCACTGAGCACGCGTGTGAGGCCCCGAGTACAGCTTGCTGATACGCTTGCTCGTGCTTTTTTTTTTCACTCTGCCAATTTTAAGAGGGTGCTTAAAGCAGTTGGATGCATGGAATGCCTTTTTCTTAAATGATATGCTCAGCGATGTCTGAAGTTCTCACCGTGTGCAGAAAAAGTTGTGCATGAGTGGTTAACTTCATGCAGCAAGGAATTGAAGGTTAAGCAGTGAGTGTACAATTCATTATGACTGGCTTAAAGCAATGTGTATGTATTGCGGTGACCTTATGCAGATATATGCATACTCATGAGATATGTTTCCAAGGGGAGTACTTATTTGAAAGCATATAATTTACATTGCTGATAAGAAAACTTATTTTGAGTGAAATCAAACAATTGCATTCTTTCTTGCCAGCCTGGCTACCCAATATGTTGCCACCTTACTACGCCTGAACTATACGGTGCCATTGGACAATGCTGTATCCCTGCAGGCACGCTAGAACAGCTTGGATATGCACAAACAATCCTTTACATCGCACTTAAATTAAGGTGGTGTAGATTTGCTGTCACAATGTGCTTGTAAGCATAACTGCCGAGCATTCAAAAAAGTGTTTGAAATGTAAGGGTGGATGCTCAGGTTTGCAGGTGTGACATTTTACATTTATAGTGCAAGGACACACCGATGAACAGGAAGGATACCACACAAATCCTCGTGTTGTGACCTTGCAGTCACAATGCAAGTAGTTTTCTGTGATGTTTAGCTATAAACATGTGAAGCAATCTGTAAATTCAAAACTGTATTAAGTAAACTGAGACACCATGAAAAGCAACATAACACTACGGTGTACACATTTTTTGTCACATAAGCTCTTTGTGGTGCAGGTCAAATATGTATACAAGCTATTTGTAGGAAGTAGGAAGCCTATTAGCCTAGTAGGAAACGAGAAACTTGCAGGCAAGGTAATCACAACAAACCAGCTGAGACGTTGGTACTATTCTACTTGTGCTTGTACTTCTACTATGCGCTGCTGGATGGTTGCGACTGATATGCTCGCGAAGGTTTGGGTCATTCACATTTCAAGGGATGAGTAACTGTTACATATGTAAATCATCCTCCTCTGCATGCAGCCGCTGTGGCTGGCAGTCAATGCCGTAGCCTCATGCTTAGCAGCCCAACACCACAACCACTAAGCAATCACGGCGGGTAACTGCTCCTCAGGTTGTGCAATCTGTGTGGCTGTATCAAAGCACTGATGTAACACGTGTTTCAGTGGGGTCTAACTACCGCACAGAAGTTGTGGTGCAGCACTTCCTAATGACATGTGTTGCAGCTGGGATACAAAGAGTTGAGCCTTTGTATCCGATGAGCATACGGTAACTGGAAACTTTGTTTCCACTTCTAAAAATTTTTGAGTATGTTCTAAATGACATGAGCCCATGTTGTAATGATATTTTAATTTTTAAAATAGCTGTACACGTTTGTGTACATCAAGTACACCATGAAATAACAGTCATCGGGGTATGCTTGAAAGGCACCTTCAGCATCTGCACTTCAAACCGCAGCCATGTCATAGCCATTGTAGGTGAAACAGCAGTAGTCAACGCGAAATTGACCGCCACTTTAGCAGTTTGCATGCAAACACACATTCATGTGGTGGCATTGTTTATTTTGGTTACCTGGCCCAGGCAAGTAATGTGAATAGGAGAACAATTATCAAACATCATTAGCTTAGTTAGGCGCAAAATACTCAGTCGGGCAGCTATTAATAGCAGTAGTCGAGGGCACGCTTGAAATGCACCATTAGCAGTCTGCACGTCAAATCACAGTCATGTCGCAGCCATTGTTGTATTTGTTTATCTCACGGCAAGTAACGCCAATGTAAGCACAATTATTCACCCTGAATAGCTTTGCTAGCATTGTTTGTACTAAAAAATTCTGAGTGAAGTTGAATGTGTTTTATTGAGGCAATTATTTAATTGACAAGCCATCGGCATAGTGATCGACGGCCAGGTTCAAACAATGACATTTGTGAAGTAATAAATGGTGAAAGTTGCAAAAGCTATCAGTGCACTGCTTTGCTGGGCTCCATTTACTGAAAAATTTCTTTGCAACGACAAAAGCATCAGACAGGAAATGACACCCCACTGCACAGTGTTATTCGTGTTGAACTTTTTTGCCATCATATGTGATGGGCAGCGAAACCATCTGTTTACTAAGACTGATTGCATGAAAAATGCAACAGCATAGCAAGGTGTAGTTTCACAATATGGCACCCTTTCATGTGCACTTCTGACGAGCTGCCACATGCACTGATGCATAAACATGAACTGAGGTAAGAGGCTAAGTTGCTGTGCAACCCCCATGACGCTTTTAAGAAAATCTATCTCTAAACCTTTCTGTTTTCATAGGCGATGAAAATCTGTTTTGAGCAAGTTGGTTAATCGCACTGCAGCAACAACACAAGAAGCAAGGACAGAAAACACAGCGAGTAGGCAGACTGAGAAGACGAGGTAGACCAGTGAGAAAGGTTTTAATGAGATGGAAGAGGCCTGCCCTGCCGTGTACATGAGTTAGTGCTTTGAATGAGATTGGTTTATGAAAATGTGTAATGACTTTCCTGAAAGAAAACTAGCAAAAGCAAATGCTAATATAATATAAAAGGACAGAAATAATGGTAAGCGCAAGCACGCATGGAAACAGGCACGTATTCACACACAAATGCGAGAACTAAGAAGAACTCCAACGTAAAGAAATCTGGGAAATAGAAAAAAAATTGACAAACGCAAGAAAACATACATTTACAAACAGACGCGGGTCGAGGTATTATAGGAGCGGGTTCACAAGCTGCTGTGCTTACCTTCTCATATGTTTTCTTTTTTAACCGTTCTGTTAATACTGTCTCGGGAAATTTTAATTGCATTCATGACATTAGTGCTCTCAGGCGCGTCCACATTTCACGACAGCGCTGAACGTCTTGACGTATGCAATTATAATGTTGTTCCCTAATTTCCCCCCACCGATAGAAGCATCTTTAACCGTGCAGTAACAACTTTTGAAACAAACGATAGATGTACGAAGCAGAAAAGGCCGGTGTGATAGGGCTTCTCTATCGGGCTACTACATAAGAAAACGCAATCGGCAACACTTATGTTCAGCTCAGTTCTGAGCACACGAACATCGCGTAGTACGACCACTTCTACACCCAGTAACGCTGCAACACATCGCACATATATATCACGATTTGTAGCTCGCAAACGCACTTCATAACGGCAAGAGCACAGCTCGAACGTCGCGATCACCACGGCGCATCGCAGCCGGCAAAACGGCTCATACGCAGTATAGCACACACAGAATGGCAGCGATAACTAGGCGATAAAAACTTATCGCTACTGATCGTATCGTTACTTTTGGTAAGTTGCGAAGGGCTGGCGTTCACCACACCGCGGCAACGATCGGCATACACAGAGCAGAAACCAAACGTGTACGCTGGGTGCGCCAATCGGACGCTACTTATTTCGACACGCCTTGAACAGGTGTGCTGCTCAGAATGCACGTGTATGTGATGGAGTTCTCGTCTGCGACGCACACGCGAAGCATGGCACAAGAAATCACGAAGTCGACGGCTTGAAATATTTCCTCCGACGCTCTCGTAAACACAACACACACTTCCTGCGCTCCGTCTGTTTCTGTTGGCGATCGCACGCACTGATGGGGTCTGGAAGCGTACACCGGCTTGCTTCTTCCGATGACTATCTCCGTGGGTGCCACATATCTCTGGTAAAAATCACAAACAGGAGAAAAAAATAGACTGTTTCTGACGCGGCTGTAGCCTAGGCCTTGCGTCCCTGCTTCGCTTCGCTTCGAGCACGCGCCATGTTTGCTGTGACGACAGCCAAACCGTCCGCCTCGGACCAGCCAATGAGAGACGAGCAGGCGGCCGGACGGGAAACTTGCGTCCGCTCCTCGCTCACCAGTAGAGAGCTATCCGCACGCGACCGGGCGAGGGCGGAACGGACGTGCGGAGCGACCATGTACCCCCTGTGTAGGGCATCAAACCGGGCGCTCGTCGGGTTGACCTCCCTGCCTTAAAGCCCCTCAATCTCCCAAAGTAGCGCCATTCACTTCCCTCCTCCTCCGCTCGGCGCGGCCTCGACGGTGGCGCCGCTGGTGGTGGGCCTGCCGTAGCAGACGACGGCTAACACGCTACGGGAGGAAATCCGCGGAAAAGTTCGTTCGAGTCCTGCGGAGCAGTTTTTTCAATCTAGATCTTGCTTTGTCAGTCGGTAACTGGCCTTAAGAATGTCGTGTCGGATTTGCGGAAGAAATAGAGAAAAGCACCATTATTCAAGGCGTATTTGGGGCGTAAAGCGCGCGCACGTTGAAAGTTCGTGTTGCTGAAACACGACACAAGCACGCGGTGTGCTCAGACACGCGAGTAATTACCAGAGTTTCAGGTTTTGACAGCGCGAAAGTATGTGCACGTGGTTTCGTAGGTTAATTTACGTACCTGCAGGATGCTTTTGTTCGGCCGGCGCGTGAGAGATTCCGACTGTCTGCGGTCAGCAATGCCTGGCAGCAGGGCCGTTTCTGTTCCGCGCCTTTTACAGATGTACGTAGCTCATGCACAGGTTGTGGTGGCCATGAGCAACGTTTTCACACATAGCCGGCATAGATAATTTTAACAACGTACCAGCGTATGAAATCGTTATTTATTTATTACAGTGCAAATGGTTAGAATTTGATAGAAAAGAAAGAAGGAACTTGATGGGACAACTGGAAAGAGGTTCAGAAAATAATTATCCCCCTCCCTCATTGGCACCAGCAACACTTTTGTTGAAGTGCTAATTTTATCTCTGTGTACTACGTGCGTCTGTATTCTTTTGCGTTGTAAGTTTTCACAAGGAAGCAGTATTGCGTTAACTGGAACAGTCAAGGCACACAAGACAGAAGAAAAGTTGATTCTTGGGTTTTACATCCCAACACCACGATCTCATAAGGCACGCCATAATGGGGGCTCTGGATTAATTGTTTTTGCAGCTGGGGTTCTTTAACGCGTCCCCAATGCACTGGACACGGGCCCGTTTTGACACGGGCGTCAAAAGAAGAGGTTGGAGGAGCCGTGTCACTTCACAAAGCCGCGCGTTCTTTGCCACTTGCTCGAAGTCAGCCCGCCCGATCTTGTGAATCCACACTTTTCTTCGTTTTGCGTTGCGCCCGGCGGATGGTAAAACAAAAAGCTTTTTGCCGTCACTGGGTCTGTTGTGGCAACCGTAGGCGCAGCAGCACGGCATCGCAATTAAGCACTCGGCCCTAACACATTGTATAAAACTACCGCGCTCCTTCAAACCGCCTGCCGTACTTCGTCGCGGAGGCCCAAGAATGGGGGTCGCAGGCCCAAGATTGGGGGTCGCAGCGCGCTGGAAAGAAAAGATATACAAAAGCGCGGCGCCTGCTCTGCGCCAGAAAGAAAAAAATATACAAAAGCGCGGGGCCCGCTTTCACGTGACACAGATTGGCCAATGGGGGAGCGGAGGAGGCTGGGGCGACAGGAGGAGTGGAGGAGGAAGCGCCTGGGTGAGCGGGGTGGCGGAAAGATCTAAGAATGGCGCTACTTTTGGAAAATTGAGGGGCTTTACCCTGCCTTTCCTCTCTTTGCCATCTCTCTCTCTCTTTCTCTCTCTCTCTCTCTTTTCACGCAACATCAGTTTATGCACCAACATATGCTGGTGCACCAAGGAAGGTCGTCGGTGTTCGTTAACCACGGACGCGGTATCCTCTTGGCGTGACCTTGCTGTCCGGCAAACTTGAGAGACGCCAGAAACCGTAATAAAAACAATCTAATAACTTGGTGCAATCAGATACCAAACCATGGCCACGTATTAAGTAAAGTAGTTCCGCGACACAAAAGCGTTACGGGCCTTAGAGCTTTACTATGGCGTCACTCATCCTTGACTTCTTTAAGTACTTTATTAAACTAGCTTGCAAAAAATAATAATAAAAGGTGCCACCGCGACCGGCCCAACGCATTCATTTAATATGAAGAGCGTCTACGTGTCCTCGTTTCGGCAAAATGCCTTTGCTTACTCTCGCTAGTTTTCTTTCTGCGCAGTTCGCGGAGTGAGTAACAGCAGTGAACTAAACTCGTTTTCTAGGTCGGTAATATCGGTTTGTAGTTTTGCTTTTGAGCAGCGACCCAAGCGCCCTAGAAATTCTTGGTTCCTCGCAGGCTGCGCAGAAGTGGGCTTCTGCGCAGCCTACTTGATCGCTTTTCTTTAATAAACGTACCGGACCTTTAACAAGCTTTCGCCGTTAAGCTGTGCCTTGGGGAGCACTCAGACTGAGGGGCGCTGAACAAAGGAATGAAGATCCAGAAAGAAACCGACGACTCAAAAGGGCAGTGCGATCATTTGGCCCTTAGGCCATTGAGGAAGAAAAACGGAAGGACATCCGTGTCCGGAACGGAAAAAAAAAAGAAAAGCAGCAGAAAGGAAAGCAGAACGATGAATGCAGCTCCCGGCTGAGAACCGTCTTCCGTAAATTGGGAAAATACTGCTCCGCACGCAGGCAGGCTAGCAGGTTCGGGCCAAGGGCAACAGCCGCAGGTTTGATCAGCGCTTTGACATTTGTCGGTTTTTTGCAAGCTTCGAAGTATGTAGGTCACAAACGGCGTCTTCGTATTATGAAGAAGTTATACTGAGAGCTTCGTGCTCGCTGTAGACTTCATGTTTCGCAAATGGGACTTTCTTTCTTTCTTTCTTTCTTTCTTTCTTTCTTTCTTTCTTTCTTTCTTTCTTTCTTTCTTTCTTTCTTGTGCGTGTAATAAAAATCTATAATCATTGCAGTTCTGAAAATTAACTCGAGGAGTCACATTTCAACGGCTGAAAGGCCTCTTAGTTCAAGATTTAAAAATCTACGATCCCTTCCGTATTTTATATGTCGTCAAACAAGCTATGATGTCCAAGACATCATCTACTGACGCCAAAGTGACATTTTCGTGATTCTGGTTCTTTTTTGTTTCTCACTGGGATCAGGTATGGGTCAAGATAATTAGCGGCGTTTTCGATTCGTAAATGAATTGTGCAGCAGCAACTATCAGACTTTGTCACGAGGCCAAAGCGGCTGCAATGTAATTATCACTGCTACGACAAATTCGTCGTGTTAATGCATTTTAAACGCTATCCTGCCAGAACATGTGGCGATCAAGCGAAGGTTTCTAAAACAAGTAGGAGATGCCGAAAGATCGGTCAAAGGACAGGGTCGCATTTCGACGGGATGCTTCCCAAGCAGCTCGATTTCAAACGATGAGCCACTGTTTTGGAATAACGGTGACGGGGTTGAATCCATCAGAGTCGTGAGTGTATTAGCGAGACAAGGACAATCGCGAGCAGTGAGCGTGTCGAATACTGAGAGTGGACACTTCAAAAAGTGGAGGCATGTCACTGCCCTTCCTTCCCTCTGCACGGGAAACGGAAGCGCTGCGAAAGAAATAAGACGGGAGGAAACGGGCTTCTGGGCCGGTTTCGCACAAAGCGAGGGCAACTCGTTGGGCGGTGTGTTACGTACTCTAAGTTAGAGCCATACCGAAGGCACGTTCGAGCCCACTAAACGGCTGCATGATTCTCGGATGGATCCCCTCGTGACGTCGCCTGGTCGCGACAAAGCTGGCCGCCGTTTTTCGTGCACCTTTCGCCTGCGTAGCGGTCCACTCCTTGAGCCAGCCAGAGCGATGCCGTGCCTCCGTCCACCTCATTTTCGCGCGGAATTCATTGTGAAAGCGACACAGTATGTTTTCCTCGACTCTTTGAAGATTGACACTTTATTTAAGGAGTAGAAAAGACAGCATCCTCAGCCGATATTGCGGAATCAGTAGGGAAGAGGTAGGGAGGTTCGAGGTATAATAAGTTACATAAGATGAAAGTCACGGAAGTCTACAGACGACTCGGAATATTTTCTTGGCAGCTATAAAGATGGGGAGAAAGGGAAAGTGGGGCGGGAAGGCAGGTAATGAAAGGAAAAAGGGGAACCGATTAGGCAGTGCCCGAACAGTTATCCTGCACTTGAAGAAAGTGAAAAGGGAAAGATAAAAAAGAAGTAACGTCCGAGGGCAGCTAAACACTTCTTGTGAATTGTGAATGCGAAAGCACTAATGTCCAATTCAACGTCGCTGAGCGGTCCTTCTAGTTATGAACTCCTCGCGGGCAAACGAGCGCGTTGAGACGCTTGGCCCGTTTTGACTTGTCCTTAGCGAGGCGCAGTTAGAACGCACGCGAGGGGTAGCGCGGCAAGGGGCGCTTGGATAACAGAGGCCTCCGAGAGCGAGGGGGGCGTGGCATCGCAGCCAATGGGAATTTAGGTGCCGTTTGGCTGCTACAGACGCCGACTTTTTTTAAACATTTGACATTTTCGCATCAAAACGAAAGGGGAGAAAGCATAAAGAGGCAGTCAGTGTGAACGCACTCACACGTGGTATGTTCACTGGCAGTCGGTCGTACATCGCCAAGGTGGGATAACTCGCTAAGCTAAAAAGAATTAAAAAAATGAAGAAGGGTGCGCTAGTTTTTAATTCCTTACACCGGCTATTGTGTTTTCTGTGTAGAGTAAAAAAAAGTGTGTTGAATTAGAACGTTCGATGTAGCTATCATGTGCTAAAATACTGCCAAATAAGAGAGAGAGAGAGAGAGAGAGAGAAAGAAACACAAGGAAAGGCAAGGAGACTAACGATTGCCAAAAAGTGTTCCTTCATCACGTGTTGTGAGCATGGCATATAGATGGCGCTGGTGTTGCAGCAGGCGGGGTTAGCCTGCCATGCTTGACCGGCAAATGCTCCGCCTGAGCAATCGTTCCACCAGACGCTTATCAGCTCCGTGTCTCGAAGACAGGAAATCGGCAGTCGTGGAACTATCCTCCTGATTATTACGAGCCCTCCAGCGAGGACGAAATCTTCGAAGCTGGCTTGCGGAGCTTGTGAAGCAGCGCCTTCCTTTCCAAGCGTCAAACTGCGGGCATAACCAGATGAAGTGTACTACATCATTGATGTCACCACGTAAGGCACAAGGATGTAGAGATAAGAGATGATATATTTGAGCATTGGCTCAAATAGCAGTGAGCTCCCAAGTTATTTATTTATTAAAATACTGACAATCTGAAGGCCGGATTTTAGGCAGGAGTGGGTGATACATGAAAGGTATCACAATACAGAATATTTAAACGATATCATATCCCCCTAAAGTCGAAGTACTGAAAAAAAAAACCAATCAATTCACGAAATCGGACTTTTGCTCTCACATTGTATCGCTCTAAATTCCGCCACTTGCGCTCTGCGCGACCAGTTGGTTTCGTCCGGAAGAAGCCTCGCTACTGCATTGAATAAGAACAGGTTCTGCATGTAGTCCTGCATGGCTATTCAATACGGGACGTGCCGATCCTTCACGCTGTACTTCGTGCAATGAGACAGGAGACATCGAACATTTTCTGTGGTCGTGCCCAAGCTACCGTGGTGAAAGGGACGCGCTACTTGAGAACTTACAAAAGAACGGCCTCCCACATGCATGTATTCAACAACTTGTGTTTTCGGAAGGACTGCTATAACATGCAAGGAAGCTTCACGCCTTCTTACTACATTTATAAGAAAGTATGGACTGTTTTACTGGTGGTAAATAGCCAAGTGATTATGGAAGAGTCACTCAGGCGGAGCGATTGCCACCCTCGATCACCAGGTTAGACCCGCCGGTAGCTACAAGACACCACCACCACCACGACCACTACCACCACAAGTGACATAAAAGAAACAATATGAAATGTTCTCCTTACAAAATGCATGTGGAATAAAAGATAAGTGGTTCATTTCGAGGCCCCGAATAACACACAGAGTAAAACGAAGTTACATAGTACCACAACAATAGCAAATACCGGTTATATAATATATTGAGTAGTGCCGAAACAGATATATGTACCGTACCGAAACATAATGTCGAATGCCAATTAGAACAAGTACGTAATTATGCTGAGGTGCAAAAGCGGCGACTAAGACCACCTAAAACAATAACTATGCCGAATACAGTATAGTACACAAGAGCATGCCCAGTCACAAAAGCGGCGACAAATCCAGCCGCGAATGAAATAATAACCTTGCACGCGGTATAACAAAGCGCAATATAGACTAAAACTGGATAGAAATACCAGTGAGAAAGTGCTAGGAAAGCACGAGCAAATAAATTTACATCAGCGTTCTCTAGATCTCTGGGTGGCAGGTTATTTCATTTGCTGCTTGTACCAGGGAAGAACCTGCGTATATAAATATGGCAAAGGTTAACACCTTTGCCATAAAAGAAGCTTACGTTAACACGTAAGCTTTTTTTTAGGATGAAAGGAACGAGTATCTTAGTTGTTGACAGGCTTAACGTACTTACTTTTGTCTATTGTTAACTTACCATGGTACATCAGATAGAATGGCTTAATTCCCTCAAGATGCCTTCTAGCTTCTAAGGTTTCCAAGTTTGCGCTGTGCAAAAGAGCCGACGGAGATATGTTGCCGTCGATAGACGTTAAATACAAATATCATAACTTTTTCTCTGTGTTGATTATAGTTTAGCTATGTTCACTTGTGCGCGCGGACCTCAAACAGCTGACGCATGTTCTCGTATCGGAATTACGTTCTTCTTATATGCCTGCAGTTCCCATCCTGCGTATATGTGACGTAGGACACTTCCTTTACTCGGTACTTTTCCGTTGCGTTTGTGTTCTTCCCTCCAGAAAAGAACGCTACAGACGATGCGCTAACGCTCACGGTTGTGACGTAGCTGAATTTGGCAATGAAAAACGCATTTGTTTCACCTTGTAAGTTTGATGCCCGAACGTTTCTGACTGTGGAAATCTTGCCTGTACATCTAATCCTGTACTCGTGTTGCCTTTAATTTATTTTTGCAAGATAAGCGTGTAGAAGAAAAAAAGAAGGGGGAGGGGGGAGAGGGCGCAGCAGAAGACTGTGACAGTGTACGTTATGTCCATTTGCATGGCTGTTTATTTTCCCTTCCACTCGTTCTTTCTTTTATCTCCCAGACGGATCGTGTGTCCTCTGCGGCAGCATTTGCTTCCTGTCACTATATTAATTATTGTTGTTAATACTCTTGCACCTCTAATACAATTAGCGACATGTTGAAAAAAAAAGAAAACAAGATATAATGCCGAGAGTAACGATTTGTCTAAGTTCACCGTGGCAAGCTGTCCGCCACAGTGGTTGAGTAGCTATGGTGTTCCGCTTCGGAGCACGAGGTAGCGAGTTCGATGATGAGCACGAGGTAGCGAGAATGCATTTCGATGATGGGAGCGGGTACGAAGGACACCGCCACTATGGCGTCCATAATAGCCCACTTGATGCTTTAGGACGTTGAGTCCCGTAATTTTATTGGACAATAGCACGTTTTCTCGTTACGCGCCATACCTCAGCTCCTTTCATCTCGCTTCCATACCATCAACGACGTGCGCGAAATTGCCTATCTAAAATTTCTGCTAAGCTTGCTCGATAACGCATTTATTGAACCCAGCCGGCCCCGCCGTGGTTGCTCAGTGGCTGTGGTGTTGGTCTGCTGAGCACGAGGTCGCGGGATCGAATCCCGGCCTCGGCGGCCGCATTTCGATGGGGGCGAAATGCGAAAACACCCGTGTATTTAGGTTTAGGTGCACCTTAAAGAACCCCAAGTGGTCGAAATTTCCGGAGCCCTTCACTACGGCGTGCCTCATAATCAGAAAGTGGTTTTGGTACGTAAAACCCCGAATTTAAATTGAACCCAGCCGAAATTTGGTGCTTGGCGAGAAAGAACGACGCGAGCGCTGCTGCTGAAATTACGGATGGGTTTGTCAGTCGCGACTAAGAGCAGTCTAGTACTGACGTAGAAGAAAAAGCCTCTTGGATCGCCCTATAAGTTTCGGCTTTAACTATAATCGAATAAGAGTTTCACGAAGACGCCCTAACAGGCGAATGGTAACAGCTTTTAGAGTGCACCGAAACTCGCACACCTCAGCCAACGTTTACGCATTTCCCCAGTTTTACTGCGAAAGCATCGATTCGTTTGTCCGTGGAGGGCAACAATATGTAAACGGTAGCTGAGGCCCCCGCTTTGCCGCTCGCCAGAGCTCCACGCAATGTGTCTTATACGGGAGAAAGAATTTTTTGCCCATTCTGCGGCTCCCGGAGAGCGAACCAAAAAACGTCGGCGTGCAAAGCGTTCCTTTTCCTCGCATTCCGTGGCTCGCAGCTCTCGCCGCCATTCAGCGAGCGAAAGCGTGAATCAAAATGAAACATGAAGAATCGCGGTGCCAGGGACAGTGAATGAACGGGACGGGAGCTGTAAGAAAATGATTGCGGCCGGCCATGCGTCACTGCGGCAACGCGATTTAGTTTTTGCTTCGATAATTCTTTTGCCGCGCCGAGGCAGCGCTCGGGCCTTTTCTTCGTTTGTCCTTAAGGAAAAGCGAGTGAAGTGTCCCTAATGGGCACCGCTATCTTTTTCGCCTTCCCCCGTGGCTGGGGCCCCCTCCATTACCCACCGCTGGATGCCGTGCTCCGGTACCTCCGGAAGCGCGCCTGTAATGGACCTCTTCACTTAACCTTTCGGTGGCCGCCATTTTTCGTCCCCCCCCCCACCCTTTGAGGGCTTGTACTGTTCGCTCTATGCTCTAACACCGACAAGCGCGAGCAAGTGATACACGCGTTCTGCGCCCTTTTCAGGAATGCGCGCAAACAGTGCTCAACGAAGCGCTCACGCACGTGTGCTTTATTTTGTATTGTTTACGCAGTGCGTACTACACCCGCGCGCACATGGGCACAAGCGCAAACACACAGGCACGCACACACACGAGCGTGTGCGCACGGACGGCCTGACGGACGGACGGCCTGACGGACGGACGGACGGACGGACGGACGGACGGACGGACGGACGGACGGACGGACGGACAGACGGACAGACGGACAGACAGACAGACAGACAGACAGACAGACAGACAGACGCGCTTGTTCGCTCGCACACGTACGACACAACATACGCATCCCGAAAGAGAGAGAGAAAGAGAGATACATGCATGCACGTCTAAGAAAGTCGCAGTTTTGCCCGAAAGGCGAAGAAAATTGGTAGACAGCCATACGAGGAAAGGATAGTAGATTTATTGGCCGTATAGTATAAATTTGCAAACATACCTTTATAACGAAATTAACAAGCATGTTGTCATGCGCGAACAAGCGAACATGGACACATATCACTCAGTGTGTCGAGAACCCAGCGCACACGAAGCTTTGAGTTCTCCGCGCACCTGCAGTCTGTACGGATCGCAGTCCACTTTAAAGATAGGGCGCGTTCGGCCGCGGCGTACGTAGCAGCCGCCGGAGTAGAATGCCCCCTTTTTTCCTCCCCCTCCCCCCCCCCGCGTCTCGCGCGCGACTGAAGATAGCTTTTAAGCTAGACCCGCGCGGCCGCGCCATACGCAGTAGCCGCCGGGGTAGACCGCCTCCTTCCTCCGCCCCTCCGATGCCTTGCGCGTATCGGAAGACAGCGTGTTTCCGCCCCGCTTCCCTGCCTAGCGCGCGCGAAATTGAGCCGCCAACGCCGGCTCCCCCCTCGCACGCTTTCACTCGCAAATACAGCATAAGGCGCGCGGCGATGATGGTATCGCCCTTGGACTTTATGCGGAACATCAAGGCGCCGGCGACGGCAGAAATTCGTCTGGAGCGTCCACCTGTAATTTATATCGCAATAAAATGGTCGCCGAAATCTTCAAGGAGCAAAGGAACGACACGGGCTTGGTCAGCTGACACAATAAGACAGGCTATAGCTAGTTCGAGAGAGAGTAAGTGCTGCTGAGGGCGTCGGACGAAGGATCAGCGGGTCGCCCGTAACAGCGGCGACAAGTCTGGTTCCCATCGGCCGCCTTCCGAAGCAGCCGTAACACAGGGAAGCACAATAACAATGCGGAGAGGCATAAGCAAGCAAAATAGTCTAAAACAAGATTGTGCGAGCGCTCGATCCTAAGGCAAGGGAAGACTAATACACGAACATTACTACGAAACGCACAAACCACACGCGCGCACGTAATATGTGCTCACACAACGCTCGCGAGATCAAACACACGCATGCAGGCACAGAGAAACGCGCACATACACGCACGGACGCTCTCAAAGGTACATCTGCTTTGGCACAGACATACCTATGCATACACAAACACACGGGAACTCAGATGCACGCAAGGACGTACTCACCCACGCCCGCCCATTCGGCACGTTTATACACTCGCACACGAGCGCACGCAGACAAACGCTTCCATACCGCGGCAAAGGCTGCTCGCTACATGCGTTTCCGCTAGGCGCAGCCTGGCACTTGTTGGTACCGTCGTCTCGCTCGCGATATGCGTTTAGCTCGAGATTTCCCCGACTTCCGCTGCGACTGCTGCGCGCCGTCATTACGCTCTCGCCGTCTCGTTCCCCGTTTTTGCGGTCGCAGTTGTTCGAAGGAAGCTCCCCCTCTTTTTTTCGCGTGCTGTTCCCCTCGTACTTCATTTTTCTTTGTCTTTAAACGCGTCGTGACTTCTCGACACATCTTCTCTTTCTCTTTTCCTTTCTTTTTTCATCCTGCTTCGCAAGCGCGCGGCTATTCTCCCGGTCTTGCCGGAGCGCGAAAGATAACCGCGTCGCAACGGTGACGTCGACAGACGCGCGGGAGAACCTTTGTGTCCGCGCTCTGGCACTCGGTTCGCCGGCTCCTGCGGCTCCTTCTTTGTTTCGGTGCTCGAACCTTTTGTCCGTTCGCGGTTCTGTCGCCAGAAGGCTATAGACTAGCGGTGCGGAAGTCCCGCTCCCTCCGTCTTTCTTTCTTTTTCTTTTTTATTCTCTCGCTCTGTCTCGACAAAAAAAAAAAAAGAAAGTGTGTGCGCCAAGCAGACATTCTGGAGAAAAGTAAGATAACTACTGCTTCTTTACCGGAAGGGTTGGGTTGTGCTTCCGCAGAATACCTTGCGAGTAGTTAGGGGTCTTCTCGTGAAGTTCAAACTTGTTTTCGCATTTTCCTTTATTTCAGTTTTCGCGCATGCATTTGTTCCTTTGTAAACGCTTTCACAGCACAACCGGTGGACGTTTTTTTTTTTTTATTGTACATCACCCAGAAGAAGAAAATAAACTTTATTAAAAAGAATGGTCCGGCAGTTTTGGTTGTGGTCGCCTCAGCTGGCGGCTCGAAGTCCTGGGGACATTTTGTTTTTTCTACGGCGCTCACTCTGCTGCACTTCGAAGTTACGATGTTTGTTCACCGTCTGCTGTCAGGTAGGCCGCGCTCAGGAAAAACAATTGCCTACCACCACGCCCGTCATTTCTTTCTTTTTTTTGCGTTCTGGACAAGTTAGGTAGTAGAGAAACAGTTCTTTGCGGGAGTTAGACAGTTCAGATGGCTTCCTTAATTTTTGTTTCGTTCACTTCATTCTTTCGTTCTTCTCCTAAAGTTGCTTCAAACCAAAACTTGAGCGCGCTAAGCTAGATGTTTTTAAGCATCTGTGTTACTTCCGTGGTTCTCGCGAACGAATTGCCTCTGGCCAAGAAAAAGTGGTAAAGCAACGTGACTTCTCTACCAACGGGGCGGTTAACAGCGTCATTAAAACTGGAGGTGTAGATCCTTTTTATTCCAGAAAGAATAACTGCCTGGTTCCTGCCTGTGAAACTCGGCGAACCTTTATTTTGTGACGTCGTTTAAGGGCATTCGGTAACGTCGTAAAAAGCGACGTTACCTCTAAACTGCAAGACCTGCATTTGGCTCATGTGGAATGTTTGTTTCGAACTTTACATAATCATCTTATATGGGAACGCATCTTATGCTCGTAATGAACGCGGATTGTACGCTCTGCGAAGTAAATGACGCGAATCCTTTCCATTCGCGTTTGCGCTTCTCGTCAGTGTACGCCTTCTGTTGTTTTGGACGTTACCATAATGATGTCATTAGGGACGTTATTTCTTTGCTGTCAAATGGGGGGCGGAGCGAAGAGAGAAGGCGAAAAATACTTTCATCGTGCTTATTCCAACAAAATGATTCAGACAAAGCAAAGTGTGTGCGAATTAAAAAAACAATCATTTTTTTTTTCAACAGAAAACGAAAGAAAAAGGTTGAAATGCGCAGACTTCAAGCACAGCCGGCGGTCGTTAAATTTGATGTTGCAGGTCAAGTCTGTTTGCTACGTATACATGTACCACCGTACGTTACAGAGCAATCGATAGCGCTCGCGTACACGTGACTCCACAACCGTAATCGCCGCGCGCGTGCAATCCGATTGTACGAAACTCTCGCTGCAGAATCGGCGACACCACAGAAAATTTTTTTTGGGATAGAGTACTCCCGTCTTGAGCCGAGATAGAACTTGATAACTCCGATAGTACAGTGAAGTGCAGTCGCTGCCAAAAACTAGAACGATGTAAGCGTGACAGTAGTTATTTCTCATTCTTGTAGCAGAGTGGAGAAGCGCAATACCCTCCACGATTGCGAGAAAAAAAGAAAGTATGTAAGCTCCGTAAATTGTCCATTAAACGTTCTTCGTTGCTCTACATTTCTGTTTCACGACATCATGGTATACATAGTAATTATTTTCAATGTGACTGCCGTTATCGCTCCTGCCAGATCCTGTCGAAGGCCTCGACGAGAGGAAATAAAATTTATCAGCCTGTTGTGCTCTAAACCCAACAGCATATCGAGCGCGCTGCAGGTTGGCTTTTTTTTTTCTCTCGAAAAACGCTTCAAACCGACCGAGAAGGGCACGGCGACACGCTTCACAGTCGGTTTTGTGGCTCAGAATCACGTAACATTGCGGAGCTACTCTTCACTCTATTTGCACACTCTTGCAGACCAAGGATGTAGAGAAAGGATGTCAAGTAGTATTTATTTATTTCCAACTTGTCTTTTAGCTTTTATGTTCTACTTGTACGAAACCGAATCGAGATGTGGCGGAGGAAGAACGCGAGACCTTATTGGATGGTCTGTAATCTAATTCCGCACGGATGAAAGGCAAATATGCTCCGTGTTTGTACGCTGCTGCCGCCGCTCACTTCTCTGCAGTCTCAAAGTAGCCCAAAATTTTGTTCTCGTGTTTCTGCTTACCCTTCCGCAATCGCCCCGCGCCGGATGACTGTAGGGCGCCGTCGTTCCTTTCGCTCCCCTTCCCTATCTCCCTCTCCCTCCCGTCACCCCCCATCGCATGAATAGACACGTTATTACTCCATCCAGGCCACCTGCTTTCGGATCGTTCTTTCTTTTTTCTTTTCGGCCGCCATTTCGGCGAGGCTGCTGTACACGTTTTGAGATCGGTCCTTTAATCATTTGCCTATGCTCGCTCGTGACGTCATGCCTTCGTCGACGACGAAGGCATTCGGTGTCCTTCCTATTTATTAGCCCAGCTTCTTTCTTTCTTCGTTTTTTTGTGCGTATTTGTCTACGCGGGAACGTCTTTGTCGTTCCCTCCTCTGTCGGCTCCGAGAGGCGGCGGGGGTAATTAAAATAAGAGCTTCTGGTCCCCCTTTTCTCGCTTCCCCAGTATACACAGCCCTGTTTTGATAAAGTCACTCGGGGTGCTGCAAAGAAGAGAATGGAGAAAGAAAAAAAATGAAAGAAGGGAGAACTACGCTGCTTTGTTCAAATGTTCTAGGAGTTTGTTCTTTGATTTTTTTTCGTGTTCGTTTCTTATATCATGGATGCATTGCTCGGCTCTTTTCGTCGAAGTTCGAACTTCTTTCTTCTCCTCCTCGTGTTCCTGCCTCAAGCCGTGAAGACCGGAGACCGGAGAGAGAATCAGGTAGGCCTTTGAAAGGGGCCACGCCGGCGCCGTCGATAGTGTCGTAAAAAGGGTTGGTTCGCCAGTGGAAGCTGGCACTACTCTAGTATTATACTACGCGCTGTTTGAGTAGGCGGGCGTTGCTCCGGCCCTTCAGTTACGAGTTCTGTCTCCAGTTTCGTTTATGTTCGCTTGTTTTGCTTCTTACTCTACGTTTAACAACGCTAAAGCATTCTCGCTGTTTGCTTCGAATCGGGTTCTTTCGCGAAGCAGACATTCAGCTGCGAACCCATATACAGGCGACTTGTGTTAGTGCGCGCTCAACTCGGTTCAGCCGCGTTCAGTCGCGGTGCACTCGCCATCTCTCTCTCTCTCTCTCTCTCTCTCTCTCTCTCGCTCTCCACACTTTGAAGTTCGCATTTCATTTCGGTCCGCATTCTTTCCTGCCTGTGCATATGCGAACACACGTGCGTGTCTGGGCGGTCAGCATTTCCTTTTCAATTCAATGTGCATGAGCACCTACGTCCGGTATCTTCTATTTCTTTTCCTTTGTCGTTTTCGTTTTCCTACGTTATATTTCTTTGATTCTGTAGTTTCCTTCCTGAAGTGCTGGCAGGTGTTGTGTCCCTTCCGTTGGCAGTTGCAATAATAATAATAATAATAATAATAATAATAATAATAATAATAATAATAATAATAATAATAATAATAATAATAATAATAATAATAATACAACGTATTGTTTTTGGCTTTTTCCCCAACTTTATTTGTTCCTTGTTAAGGCCCCGCGCCTCTGCGTTCTTTCCTTTTGTTATTTTTTAAATCATGGCGAGCTGACAGCTCGCCAGGCCGAAGGATGCAGGCCTCAGGCCGAAGGATGCAGCAATTCCTGCACATCGGCTCGAAACGCCAAGAAAAAAAAATGAGTCCAGAAATCGACAAAAGCATAACGCGGAGCGTTGCTGCAACGATGTCAAGGAAACGTTAGAAGCCTGGTAGAAGCAGGTCTCTGAAACGCTTATATAAGTGTTCCTTCTACCGTAGAGCGCTTCCATTCGAGCTTTACCCTCCGTCGTTCCTGCCCCTTAAAGCCTGTCAATATTCATGCGAAATGTGACACTCGATGCGCTCGTTGCTGCGCTCATACGTTTCGATGGCATTAGCACTACCACGCGTCGTCGTCGAAAGAAAACAAAGTAAAAAGGCAATTCTATATGAAAGGAAAAAAAGAAAGCTAGCGTTTTCCAAGAGTGCCTGGTAACTTTCTTTTCACGTGCCAATGCAAATGCTAATGCGGAGCTTAGCAAGCGTGCAAGAAAAAGAGCGCTGGAAAACTCTTCCACCATGTGGGACGAAGACTCAAGTGCGAGTGCTGAAGCTCTCTTCGCGGTAACAGTGTACGAAAACAGTGTAGGAACGACGCGTACGAAAGCTC
Organism: Dermacentor albipictus; assembly: GCF_038994185.2. NCBI lineage: Eukaryota > Metazoa > Arthropoda > Arachnida > Ixodida > Ixodidae > Dermacentor > Dermacentor albipictus. The sequence continues at coordinate 437,339,083 of NC_091821.1, forward strand.
TTGGCATGGTCTACTAATCGCTCTGCGTTGCGAAAAAGAAAAAGGATCGTCTTACGTTTTCTGCATACCGTTAGGCAAGAAAAATTAGAAGTCCTTGTCTGGCGTCAAACGTGCACTTAACTTAGCGAGGCACCTTTTATGAAATGTCATTGTTTCTTATACTTATATTTATTTCCTTCATTGGTAGATTATTTCTTTCCTTATTTCTACATTTCTTATCTTTTGTCACGATCGTTTAGTCTTTAAATCCGCTCATTATTGCCATCAAATACACCCTACATATATTTGACCAACACAGTCCTTCCTGTGTTGCCAGGTAGGTCTTTTTCTGTGTGTGTGTTCGTAGCCACTAGGCAATTTTTCTTAACCAGTGTACTTATATTTGGGAGCACATTAAAGAACCTCAGGTGGTCCACATTTCGGGAGTCCCCCACTACGGCATGCCTCATAGTCAGATCGTGGTTACGGCACGTAAAACATCATAATTTAATTTAATTTAATTTAATTTAATTTAATTTAATTTAATTTAATTAATTTAATGTTTCCTAAGTGCTGCAAGACCAGGACTAAATGATGTGCTAATTTATAATTTTAGCTGTTCTGGAGTTCCGTTTTATTTCTCAACATATTGCCGGTACCGTGAATGAATAGAATCGATAGAGAAACAAGAAGTGCTTGTTCCATCTAAGAACACTGCTTACTGCAACACTACCTCATTTGTTTAACACCTCATTTCTTTATGCGCATTATACTCATTGACTTAGTACTGATGTTTAAACGTATCGAAGCAACAGCTGCGTTGTGCGATATATTAGATAAACTTATGACCACTTGAGTTTTCTAAGCTTGTCCTCAATATAAATTTACATATGGCGGCTTGGCATCGAACACGTGACATCGTGCTGAACAGCGTAACGCTTTCACCACTGAGACACTGCTGATAGTGATCCTTGGTACTGTAGGTGAAGTTGGCAAATGATATGAGTTAACAAATGGTGATAGGGTAAACGCTAGAAAAAGAAAACGAAACATTGCGTGGTTGCGACAGAAATGCGCAAAATGTGTTTCTTAATTTTATCATGCCGAATGAGTTTGCTAAGCGTGTGTACGTTTGTAAATATGCCAACGCTGGAGCGTTCAAAAAAAAGTTCACGTCTCAAGACACAGTACGCACTCGATAAAGCTAACGATGAACTAGGGTCGAGTGTATAAGATTCCTTTGTTGGGAAAGCAGCGTTGTCCACACTACAAAAGAACACGAAAATACTAGTAAAAAAAAAGAAAGTCGAGACGAGAGTGAACTTGTTTGAGTAGCGGCTCGATAAAAAGGCTGCCAAAATTTGCATAAGAGAGCGCCGACCTGTACTGCTCAAAGGATGGGTGCGGGCCTAAAAATACGGCGGCAGAACCTCTGTACTCTTAGAACAGAAGCTGGCTACGGCGGGTCGAATATGGTAATCGTCGCTTAACCTTACTCTTCGGAGATTCTCCCTGCTGACCTCGGCACAGGCTTCGTCGCTTAAGCCCCTCGTTAGAGCATACTCGTCGGAGTTGCTTGGAAGAGTAGAAGAGGGAGCTTAGCTGTGGGAGGCAATTAATAATTGCTAAGCATATCGTGTCTCTTGGTTTTATCTCTTGCTCGACTTCGGTCTGTTTTCGTCGTCTAAGCTGCGTTCGCCAATTTTGTCTGAGGTGGTCGCGGCAGAAGCAAGCACTCACGTGACACGTGTTTGCCGACTGCGTCAACCAGCGCCTTGATGCAGTTCGAGAGCATTAATTTGCTCATATTGCGGACACTTAGCGTCATTGAATCGACTGCCAGGTTTCTGCGAGATTCGAGCGACATGGCGGCTTGAGATGTGCTTAGGTCTGCAATGAAAGTGTCTTGGTTTGCATTCGAACCACTGACTATACGTTGAACTGTGCTGAACGCGTCTACAGAGAGTTCGCACTGTGCGATAGCAAGAAGTCACCGGCTTGCGTTTTTTTTTTCGTTTCTTTTTTTGAGGCGAAAGCCTTAAGTGGCTCGCTGCAATGACTCATACCTAAAAAACGCGGCTTCTAGTCGAGTGGCACAAAAATATCATCGTCAGCAATGGCTCATATCGCCGTAAGGAAGCAAAGGTGAGAGAGAGAGAGAGAGAGAAAAAAAAAGTAAGGCAGGGATGTTAACCTGTCAAGAGTCCGGTCGGCTACCTTGCACTGCGGGAAGGGAGAAGGGGAATAGAAAGAGAGAAATGGGGGTAGTGAGACGTGCAAAGCTGCAATGGCTCATACCCACGTGAGCAAGCAAAAAATGCAATGTCTCATACCCCATTAAGGCAGAGACTACAAGCGCTCAGTAAAGTTAAGCGAGCAGGGCATACATTCAATGAAATCACTCACACAACACACAAAAGAGCACGCGTTTCAATAAAGAACAAGGTCGAAACAAGCATCCGAACCATCAATAAAGCGTCGCATACCCCCTGGGAAGTACGCTGCGGCCGAGGATGCTTGCTGAGCGAGAAACGAGGCGCGACTTGCGAAGCTGTGGCAGCAGGCCGTTCGGCCATGATTGCTGCTTTCCCTTGCTGAGAGTATGCAACGTTTGGTCGGAAGGTAAACGTCGTCGGCGCGAGTTTGACCCCCCTACACGAGTGCTCGAAGCCGCAGCTAAGTGGCGAAAACGAGCGGAAGAAGCCGAACTGCGAAAGCAGTAACGCGACAATGCGAGACGGCAACGTAGAGAGGAGGCCGAAGCTCGCAGACAACAGCTTGCCGCACGTTTACGTCGGCTTGCCACACGTTTGCTTCACACTGCGGCTCGTTATGTCTTGCAAGAAGTCTGAACCCTCCGACCCTATCAGTTAATGCATTACCAAGTGTGCAGCAGGCTTTCGCCTTCACGTGTTGCAGGAGTGTAACTTGCTGCCGAACGCCCGATATCGCAGCGCGTTTTTTTTTTGTTCTTGGTGCCGCTTCCGAAAGCAGCGGCAGCCTGTGGTCAAATCTTTTTGTGTTAACGCTTACATTTGTTAATAATAATAATAATAATAATAATAATAATAATAATAATAATAATAATAATAATAATAATAATAATAATAATAATAATATCATTGGAACATTGCTGTACAAGACAAGAAATGACTTGGCCAGGAGCGTCTAACATGCGTGTTCATTAAAACATTTTTGCTTCCGAGTTCTGTTTTCTTTTATATTTCATTTTAGCATATCTGGATATCACGCTGCCTTCGTCGCTGTCATATGACGCCCATTAAAGTGCTTCCTGCAGTGCCCTCTTAGACATCTGTTCTCTCTTCTTTTGCCTCTAGTTGTTGCGTCAAGCTCTTTAGCTTCATTTTTTTCTTCATGCCATTACTTGATCAGCTGCGTTTGCCGCTGTTGGAGATTTGTTCATGGGGAGCACTGTTATCATCCCTTGGGACTTTAGGGACCTGTTATCCACCTGTGCCGTATTCACTGTGCAGGGTAGAAAACGTGTTGTTCGTCTTGACCTACCTACATTTCCTGTTTTTTGCCTTATTTAATTCTACTTTTCCATGACGGATGTGTAATGTTTTATTTCTGGTTTTTCAGCAAATTTTGGGGCACGTCGTTTTCTGTTCTCTATTTTTCCTTTTAAGCATTCTCTTTTCATAAACATGATATTTCTTTGCGTGGCTAGTCACATCTGTTTCTGTAGTGACAGTGATTGAGCCTTTACTTCTAGGTTTTACGTTTCTGTATTGCTAGCATGTTTCCATTATGGCAGGAAACATGGAATCAATTCCTTTTCAAAAAAATTGGGAGGACGCTTAAGCTTCGCCTCTAAGAGTGGAAAGCCAGAGCATTCCAAAATCTCTGATTACTTCTCATGCTTCCCGGCAACTGCAGCTTTTGTAACCGCAATGTTTACTGGGAAACGCTGGCGGCGAACGCTTTGCACGAAGGCGAGCTTTCTAGTAAAAACGCTGCCTCTTGCATGAGCCCCGATGCGGCGGAGGCGACCGCCATCTACAGGTGTTTGCAGGAAACCGGGCGCGCCGCTTTATGGCCTCCAAGATTTGCGCGCGCCGACGCGCGCACATCTCGGTATACATAGCTACTCTATGATTGGTAGAAATGCTGGAAAGGGGATTCTCGTTTGAGCTTTTGCGTAACGGAATTATGTTTCCTGGCATTTTCAAATTACAATCCGATGCTATCCTGTCTGTAGGTTGTGTTTAGGTTGTATTTTACGATTTTTCCGACGCATGCTCCTTTGAGGAATTCAATTATTTCAGTAACGTCTCTGGGCCACGCGGAGATTCTGGGTTCAGAATCATTTTTCGCCAAGTGCCGTCCGAATCCGACATCGTATTTCTTTTTTTTTTTTTGCCACATGGGCCGTTAACGCTGTCGGGTTAAAAACCCCTGCGCACAACCTTTTTGCTTTCCCTCAAGGAGCATTGTGTAGTAACGGTGCACGCTTTACAGGAGAAGAAAAATTGCGGCGCGCGTTTGACATTTCTGAGCCATAGGGTTACACGGCTTAAATGATTAGTCACTTCAACATCACGATAGCAGTTATGTGGACACTCAAAGCACACTTCATCCGTCACCGTTGGGGCCGCCGTCGTCGTCGCGCAGTCGTAGTATCGACAGCGACGGAAGGTTACAACGCTTCTAGAAAGTTCCGTGCGTTTGGCTGCAAAAAAAATATCACCGTTTTATGACCATAAGGGTGAAGCAATCAACGTGATAGCAACGGGAATATTACATGAAATCTCAGAATCGTAGCTGTAGTGGCAGTATTAATTGAATTAAACGCAAACTAAGCGAAAATAAATTGTGCTAGGGGCCCTCTGTTTCGATCTTGCCGTGGGACTATTTCATTTATGTTTATTAATTAAAACCAACGTCTTTTTAGCGACTTTATCACCGCTTTTCCGTATCAGGTATGTTTCGAACCTTTTCCCCTCGCCGATCCTGCAGGGTTGACGCAGGCGCGTCAATAAAACTACACCATTTTCAGCTTTGAACTCTGTTATTGTTTCGCACTTTTGACATTTGAGTCTGAGAAAATTTAAGATAAAAGGCATGCGCTTTCAGTGATCTGCTTCATTACATTTTTTTGCAGTTTGCCATTCTGGAACTTCTAAGAAATAATTTTGCCAAGAGTTTAAGACCTGGTATGAGCAACTTTAGTGACATAATGGTGTGGCAATATAACCTGCATCTACCGCAAGTCACATAGCATGGCGTAGCATATAGCATAAATATACATAAATATATAGGGAACCTCATGGTGATGGCGACGACGACGGTAAAATTAGCTTGGATTGTCCATATAATTGCCATCGGAATAAAAAAATTCACCGACGATTACAATACTCCCTAATGCGAAATTTGAGCGCAGCTCTATACGTGTTTTCATTTCCCATGCCAATGTCTTATATAATGATTCTATAGGTAAGCAGCTTATAATAGGAAGAGAACGCTGCGTGTAGCGCGCTTCGTTTCCATAGAGGCGATGCGCGTTTCTCTGGCGCCATATCGTAGCCGTCGTCGCCGGTCTTGCGCGGCACTACGCTCTTCTTCTCACGCTGTCGTACCACCAACGACGAGAGCGGCCTTTCGTCGCGGGGAAATCATGCCACCAGTGTCAGCGGCGACAGCACCGAAGGGTGCGTCACATCGTCCCTCACTCGTAGTCGCTTGCCATCGCCCCTTGCGGTAGCAGGGATCCCCGTCAAACACGCTGATACCGGATATTGACGACGCCGCGCACGAGAGTAGCACTCCCCACCTCACGCTACGCTGGCACCTCCCTTGGAGCGCAGAGGAGGTCGCCAACGCGGCTGCGGCGGCAGTGGCCGCCAGCAACTTGGCGCATGCGCATGCCGTCTCCGCTCAGCTCCTTCTCCGCCTCATGCTCTCACTGTAGCGTCCTCCTCCACCTTCCCCCTCGCGCGCTCTTCTTTCCCGCTGCGCTCCGCGTTCCCTTTCATCGTTTGCTGTTCTCGTTCGCTCGGTTACGCCGCCGAGGCATGAGGCCGACGCTAAACGCAGGAACGGCCGCCTAAAAGAACTGCGCTCTAAAGCGTTGAAACCGAGTGGGTGGCACTGTCGACGCTGCCCTCAATTGGCTCTGCTGCGGAGCCAGGGCGCCTTCCGCTGCTCACGCGGGCGATGTCCGCACAACGACTAGCGTTCCTACCGAGCAGTTGTGTGCGCTCGCGACAGGTACTACAGTTTGATATCCGCTACGAGGCTCATAAAGCTTGTGGCAACCAGCTAACGCAAATTATTCCGCATCGGTCGCGGTGAGGGGCCTCCGCATAATATGGTTTAGTTGTGTAGTAAACAGAGGCAATGTTCAACGACTGTCAAATGATCGGTTTGTTCCCTTATATCCCTTATAGCGTGTGCGCCTCTTCGCTTCTACTGCCTTCGAGTAAAATTGCAGACAGCGCATCATTACGCTTGGTGAGAACGCTCACAATAGGGATGTATGCGGGCGTCTTGTCAACAACTATATCTACCTTGTGGTTAAGGTAATGGGCCTGTGTCTGGTGAAAAGAGGTTCTCTGGTGCGACATGACAACGATTGACGGCTGCACACCTCGTTATACTTTTGCAACTTACCAGTCTTTTCGGCAACTTTCCCAACCACTGATTGGGGAGAAATCATGCCCCGTGATTTTCGTTTGTTCGGACCGGTCAAGGAGGGCATTGCTTTTGGTTTTTGACAAAGAGGTGGAGGAGGCACTGCAGACATGGAAAAAATTTGAGGTACTAATTGAGGCCCAGAGAGTAGCGCAGTATGAAAGGCTTACACAGAGTTTGACGGGGAGGCACATCTTAGGTGACATCAGAATCACCTACGAAGCACAGCACGGATTGTGGAGAGACATCCGAGGGAATATCTATCGATACCCCCAATCCCCAGAAACACGCACCCGGAGTTTCACCAAAATCGAAGAAACACAAGTGCAAGAGCTCTCCACAAAAGATTCCGTGATGCCAGGGAAGGGGTCTATGTGGACGTGCCGAAGTACGCAAATAGACAGAGTATGTCGATAGTTGGTGTGAGTCTAGAGGGTGACTGCAGAGCTAGTGGCACAGTAAAAACAGGGAAGGTGGAGGTGGCGGAGGAGGCTGCCTTACCACTGGCAATAGCCTCCACGGAAGCGAGCATCGTAGTAAGCAACTCCAATACAGCCGTCAAGAACTATGCAAAAGGAAGAATCTCGCCTGAAGCGCTGAGAATTTTGAACAACTTCCGCGAAGATCGTGACATTCACATTATATGGGCACCTGCACACGCCTCTCTTCCCGGGAACGAAATAGCTCACAACCTGGCTCGAGAACTGATGGGCTGAGCAGGTGACATGCAACAAATACCGGGAACGGAGAGAGACCGGATGACCAGCTTTAACGAGATCACCAAACATTATAAATTGGGAACGGCCCATTTCCCCGCGGCACACTCCTCGCTGAGTAGACGGCAAGCGACGGCATGGCGCCTCTTACAAACAGATAAATATCCAAACCCGAACCACCGCTACTACCCGGACCTTTAAATGGATAGGTGTAGATTCTGTCAAGAAAGGGCGGACCTACAACACATGGTTTTGGCTTGTCCTCGGACACCCACACAGAAAAAACTAAACAAGACCAGAGAGCAGTGGGAGACCGCGTTGCTCAGCTGCGCACCGAACGACCAACTCAACGCAATCCAGCAGGCCGAAGATGCCGCCAGGGCCCAAGGGCTCGAGGCCGTCATCTAGGCAGACAGACCTAGGTCTCAAATCTGCTGCGCACACATAAATTTTATTCCTTCTCTCCCTTTTGTAATATTGTGTACTTCTCGCTTGAATCACCCTTGTTCGGGCTGTATGTTCCTGTTGAAATGTTCGTTTCAAACGCTGAGTTTTTCAGGCCCCATTGAATCAAACACTTGGATATTATTTTTGAAAAGAAGAAAACAATGCGGGTGGGAAAAACAACAACAACAACAACAACAAGGTTTTGTGTTGCAGAGTGGTCTCATTTTTCCTCTTTAAATACATATTTTTTCCATTTTATTTAAAAAATCCGCGTTTTCATCCGAATGCCATTCGAAGTCCGTATGCACTGTCGCCTGAAAAGGCCGCAGCGTAAAGCTCAGTTCTCCTTTCTTGCGCAAAATGGGCGATGAGGCAGTGGCACGTAGGGGATTCGGCGCCTACCGTTAAGGGTAGGACGGTGGCCGCGCGACGAACCGATGAAGCGACAGCCCAAGAAGGACCTTCTCTCAAGAAGGGGTGCATACAGCCCCGGTACTTCTCACGAATGTCCCAGAACCGGGTACTCAGAATGTGGTCGCCGTGTGGGAGCGCGTTCGCGCGAGCGAGATTCGGCAAGCCCAATAGAGTTAAGCAGTGCGATGTCTGAGTGGTTCTCCTCTTCGCGAGAAGCACGTCGCCGCTTGCTCTCCGTAGCTGGCCGTGGTTCAGCGATTTGCGACAGAGTACTCGGTGCAAACAGTGAGCTCGGAGGGAGTGGGTTTCTTTCGCTCTCTCATCGCCTCTGGTGCCGCCTTCGAATTGGGGCCGGGCAAACATGTCGTCTTGCCAAGTGGCTCTCCTACCCGGTTTCTTCCTTCTTTTTTTTTTTTTTACGACCGGCAAATAACTGAGTGCGTGCGAGGAAGTACACGTGGGTGTCTGCTGTAGCGAATGTGTGTGCCATCCACTAATCCGAGCCTACTGGCGAACGGCACGTATTTCTTGCCCTGCTTTTCGCCATGCGGCTAGAGTGCAGCACTGCCGGTGTGCAGAGGCCGAAAGAAGCCTATGATTTTTTGTCCGTGGCTAAAGGCGTCCCACGCGGTGCACAGCCATATCACAGCCATACGTGCAGTAGTGTGCAATCCGCCGCTCATGTACTCCGAAGGACGAAGAGACAAAAAGAACCAAGGGGGAACGTGTCCCGAACCGCCTCCTTACACCAAAGCAGACTGTATAATTCGTGCTTTATAAGTAGAACTTGTTACGGTTCAGTATCGCATCGCACTGCGGGTAGCCGTTTCAGAGGTGCACCGTCACGTCTAAAATAGTTCCTCTCCAGCGCCAACGATCGCTTATTCTTAATAAAGCACTTAGTTTTTTTTTCCAGAACCTTGTCAGTAAAGTTATTTGTCTGTTTGTCTGTCTACGAAGCCCTTTTCTACCTAACTTCAATCTCTGAAAGTTCATCAAGCGTAGGAGGTGCTGCGGATTCAACGGCTCCATGTCGTCAGCCTCCCGTCGCGTACCATGTGAAAAACCCCCTCTTAGCCGTGGTGAAAGGCGCCTTTGTGTGCACTACACCGTGTTTTCTGCTGTGTATCGGAAAAATCAGAACGACAAGCTTATGGCTGTTGCACTAGCTCTAAATAGTCAGACACAATTGAACGTTGCCTGATGTTTTATTTTTAGATTGTTTGCTTTTTAGCAAGCCTTATTTTTCGTTGGGTGCAGTTTTCATTGCTACCAGTGTGGTGAATTATCCTCGTGCGTACGAGGTTAATGTTTTGAGGCAAGAACAATAACAACATATGGGTGTAGCTTATGTAGGTTGTGTACTGGCATGGAGGAAGCATATAGCTAGAAGGCAGTATCATAGGATACAAGTGAAGTAAAAAAAAAACGTCGGCCCAACGCGTTATCATATCACGACAACTTTTGCTGTCTCCCACCACCGCGCTGCCCGAGCTCAGCGCATGAACTATCATGAAGAGAACATGTGCGAAAGCAACGTACGGCTGCCGCGCTCACAGGATACATTGCAATGAAGACAGTAAATGCATGCATTGCAATTAGAGACCGAAGTTGCAAAAGTATATCGGGGAAAAATTGTGCACAGAGCTGTTAGCAAAGCACCCGTACAAAGCACCCCTACAAGCACCCATACTGGGCCCACTACGCCGAGAGCGGAGTCACGCTTTGGGCAGTCTTTATTGCGCATTTCTGCTGTTGTCGTCGTCGCCGTGATGTCCCGTAAAGTTCAAGGGCGCTAAGGTCGTCGCCGTATGCTGTGTGTGCGAGTGCAAGCGTGCGAGGCTGAGCCCACAATGGTGGCTCGATCTCGCGCAAGCAAGGAAGCAAAGCGGGTAGGAGGCGTGCCGCCTTCCGTCGCGCACGAGGCACCGGGAGGCAGCGAGAGAGGGAGGAGGGAGGGCGTTCTACTCCGGCGGCGGCTGCGTATTGCGCGGCCGCGCGGGCCCTCTCTTGAAAGCTATCGGCGATAGGGACAGAGTGCGCCCAGTGCTGATAGCTTCGTGTGCACAGTGCTCTCACTGCTTAGTTCGCCTTGAAACGAGAGGCAGAACGAAGGTGAATTCGCTCGCTGCTGCTGCCGCGCTTACTCACTCCAGCGTTTTCACAGCGGGTGTGCGCGTTCATCGAGTGAAATGTGTTCATGTCTGCTTGCGCGCGAGTGACACTATGCTTGTCAGTTTAGTTAGTAAGCGAATGTTTACAAGTTTATACGGCCGATAAAAATACTAGCCTTACTTTGTAGAGCTGTCTACGAATGTGCTATCGCAATCGATGCTCGCGACGTTTTTAGGAAAGAAAAAGCGAAGGGAAGGCTGACGGCGTGACGCAACGCGTCCTCCTAGTTTCTTTCCTACCTCCATGTGTACCGGGCGTCCTACTGGAACGGCTGATGCATGCATTCGTAAAATATTTTTTTTTCTTCTCCGGACTGTCATGCTTCTTTAATTTTATTGGGGCTTTGTTGACACCGCTGTAGTTGTTCAACTTGTTCAGCTCTGTCTTTCTTTCTTTCCTTCTTTCTGTCTTTCTCTGTATGCAGTAGCACGATATTGCTGCTGCGTAGAGCAACACTCACTCACTCACTCACTCACTCACTCACTCACTCACTCACTCACTCACTCACTCACTCACTCACTCACTCACTCACTCACTCACTCACTCACTCACTCACTCACTCACTCACTCACTCACTCACTCACTCACTCACTCACTCACTCACTCACTCACTCACTCACTCACTCACTCACTCACTCACTCACTCACTCACTCTGAGAGAAAGAAACAATCATGTCAATTCTGTCACGACAAATCACTGTCCAAAATCTGCACTTCTTGATTACTTATCTTCGCCTGTAACCGTAGCATCGAAACAGCTCGGGTGCATATTCCATGCAACATTAGTAGAAACAGCGACGAATTACTTATTATGCCCGCCTACTTCCTGAGGCGTCGCCGACCGCAGTGGTGGTAGAAATCTGTGCGACGTTGTATTGTCACAATGCCAGAACGTAAGAAGACGACACGCCTTGCTGCTGAGAGAAGTCGAGATGCTCAGTACTTTTTGCTTTTTTTTTTAAAGCGAAGCTGTTAGCCTCTCGATGGTCGGCATTTTTCGTGTCCGCGTCCGCTAGCAAAATGTGAGCCGATCCCAGCAACAGTGTAGGCCAGGCGCAGTGGCTCGTACTCCCGTAACGCAAGAATCTTCAAGCACTCAGCAAAGTGAAGCCAACAGTGCATACACCTTTTGGGATCACGCATACAACCGATACAGGACAACAAATGTTTCAATAAAGAAGAAGCACAAAACAGGCATCCTAACCACATAATTGATGATAAGGCTCTCCCGATAACAGTGCGAATCACGTTGGGCTCTCCGCATGCGTTTCTTTTCCCGGTAAAGATTACAGTTGCGCAAGCTGCCGTGGTGACGGTAGCTTGGGGGAGTGATGTCCTTAGCCTTTCGTGTATAAAAGCACCAGCCTAGCAACCGATGTCATTGTGGTTGCAGCACCCTTATAGGCGGCGGCGTGCTGTCAAAGTTACCGTTCTCCCATTACTACCGTTATTATATATTACCATTACTACCATTACTCTAAAGCAGTAAAGCATTACACCCCCCCCCCCCCCCCCCCCACCCCCGCTCAGCAGTTGTAGTAGTGGTATTCAACAGCTTCGCTGGACATCCAAATACGCAGGGGCGAGTCATTTTTTTTTTCTCATGATGGCTTGTGCAGGCGAACGGCAGAATATAACTAGCCAATGTTCAAAGCCGCTTTAGCCCCGCGTTCTTGTTTTCCACCATTTCAAAAGCCTGCATCACTTATCGACGAGTTTCTCCTTCCTGTGGGAGACCAGCATATGGGCCGAGAAGAGAAGTTCGTGGCACTGTGGTAGCGTTCTTTGTACCGCGGAGAGAGGCTGATTTCTGCCGAGGAGGAGAGTGGGAAAAAGAGGGGGAGGGGGCGTTCACTCCGCAAAGTCACATTTCACCAATGGCGACCCACTATAATACATAACCTACGCCAATTTTCCGAACACCAGTTGTCTGCTTTCGCCTTAGTACATTTAAAACTAAACATTTAAAAGCACACGAAGGAGCAACCCTTGTTTCAATACCTTTATCGCGAACCGATGCAGCCCAACACTTAGGCAAGCTAGCGCACTCTTTGACATTGGAGAAGTGGCACACATCTGAATTCACTCACCACCGCTTGCATTCCCTCGATCCCTCTATGCAACTGCGGCTGTTACCAGGTCTTCCGCGAAATGAGGAAACAGTGCTGTGCCGCTTACGTTTGGGAGTCGCATTCACAAATGCTTATGCATTTCTGATTGGAATGGCTGATAGCGCCGAGTGCAATGCCTGCGGTGTCGAGGAAACCATAGAACACCTACTGTGCTACTGCCCATCTTATGAAAACGAAAGGCAAGACCTCTGCACAGCTCTCAATCAGCTAGATGGGAAGCCGTTCACCTTGAAGAAGATCTTGGGACCATGGCCTCGCATATCGCAGCTACAAAAGGCCACAAAAGCGCTGCTGCGATATTTGAAAGCGACCGGATTGAGTGAACGCCTGTGATTCGGACTGAGTGACCGACTGATATCTCCTGTGGACTTTCTCTTCTTTTCATCTTTCCGTCCCCCTTTCCCTTTCCCCAGTGTAGGGTAGCCAACCGGGCTCAGTCCTGGTTAACCTCCCTGCCTTTCTTTTATCATTTTCTCTCTCTCTCTCTCTTGCCTTTAGCTGAAACACATGCAGGAATGAAACGCACTTTTTTTTCGTAATGTGGGCTTTCGGGATATAATCTGTATTGTGAGCAAAAAAACTGTTACTGTGAAAAATGTTTGTGATCAATACTGCAGAATTATGAGCATTGTCTTACTGTAACAGCACTATGATTGCACTGAGCGCCTTTACTATCATCATCGTATATGGAAGTATTAAAGTTCTCTGCTCTTATGCATGAAATAGAAGGTCGTCGTATTCCATACGCCCGCGTCTGCCGACTGAAGCAAATGCTCCTAGCAACCGCGACATCCCCACAAAGAAACGAGGAACACAATAAAGCAGAGACAATTAATGTTCCTCTTTTGCGCAGTGTGATCCGTCTGCTCCCGAGACAGATATCCTGTTACCTCAGCAAAACTACCCGGTTTGACTAGCAATCTAAGAACACTGAATTATACTTTATTGACCCATGTATAAACCGTGAAACCCATATATAAATCCATGAAATTCCGTCAAATCCGAGAGGAAACATAAAATTCGAGACATCGGTGTACCGCCTGCAGCTGGGTACTGCATTTACGCTACGCATTTTTAGAGCGGATAAAACGTGCCTCCAGTCCGCGGTGTTCTTGTGACTATGCAGACCAAGATGTGCAACATCTCCGCGAGTGCACCAAATATGATTCACCACGAAATGTATTGCAAGCAAATTTGTTACCTTTATATACAAGACCGTTCAGTCTAAAAAAATATACTTCTTCCATAACCAACTGTGGGCCTTCAGAAAAGAGCTTTTCTTGACCACGAAGGGTATTGCAAGCGAATTTCTTACCTTTAGACAAACGACCATTCACTCCAAAAAAATTACTTGGTCGATGGCCAACAGAGGGCGTTCAGAAAAGAGCACGCCTTGCTATGAAAATGTTTTTCGAAGAGGCAAACGTTTTTGGGAAGTATTAAATTTCAGTTCATTCTAATAAGCTAAATGAGTCATATAAATGTGCTCAAAATTGATTTATGTGGCAATCGTCTTTTTTTTTTTTTGCGCGATGTGTAATTTACTTGTGTTCGGTGTTTCGGCTATTCCAAATATTTGACTTTATACATGCGTATGTGCGCTGAACTCGTGCACAAAATTTTGCCATTTATTTGCTGTTGTACTGTATAGTTTTCATTCATCTGGTGTTCTACCCAGTGTCATATTTTGTGACTATTCTCCCTTTTCCGCACATTTGTTTATTTTGCTAAGTGAAAAACAGTAGCCAATGCTGCCATAAAGGCGCCAACCTCTCCTCTTATTCATTTCGATAAGAAACAAAAAGGAGCAACGCTTTGAACGACCATGAATGGAAAGAAAATGGCGTGTGCGCTAGGGAAACGGGGCTGCGTGAGTGGGAAGCTGTTCCTTCATTTTCGTTTCCTAGCTTCTTTTGGAGTGTTCAAGGTCGCAGCCAAAATCGATGTCAGCGCGCTGGTCGCGCCGTCTAGTGGGCGGATGGGGAGGTTTAAGCGGTCGATGGTTCCGTTCCATCGGCAGACGGCGCGGCAGACGTCCGAGCCTTGAAGCGCGGACTTTTCAAACTTGGCTGTCGCGGAGGGGCACTTCGACGCTTTCAATAAATGCGGCCTTCGCTCTTTTCCGTCTCAAGACAGGTCCCTACAAATGATATAGTAACGCGTTGACAACCCCGTTGCATCATCTGAATGCGCAACGCCACAGCTGCTGTGTAGCGTTCTAAACATCGTGCGACTTGGTCGTCACCATCTGCTCCCCTCTGTTGCGCCATTTTGTTTTTACGTGTTGGTCTCGAATCAGCCCACTTGATGTGGATTCGACGCGCTGTTGTGGCATACAGGTAAACGCAGCTTGTTGGGCCCCATTAAGTCAAAAAAATTAATAAGTTCTGGAATTTTAAGTGCAAATACTACGATACGATTACGAGGCGTGCAGTAGTGGGAAACTCGGGATTAATTTGGCCATCTGGGACTTCTTGGACGCGCACTTAATGCACGGCCCACGAGCGTCTTGGCATTCCGCTCTCGTTGGAACGCAGCCGCTGCGACCGGGCTTAGAACCCTAGACGACCTTAAGCTTAGCAGCGCAACGTGGTAGCCCCTAAACGACCATGGCGTACCCCAGTTACGTACAGAGGCGGATACCGCGAATGTAGCTTTGGGCTCGCGTTATTAAGCTGTACGCAAAGCAGACGAATATTGTGGTGCGCTTTGAACGTGTCAACCCTGCTTACGGCGGCTCTTCCAATACGGGGCCAGGCAAGACTTCCTATACTGAGGTAAAGGGCATTTCTACAGGCGCCCACAGCATGCGATGGGACCCGCATTAATTGCGTAATCTTGAGAGCCCGCCCCTCTTTCCTCTGATCCGAATCCAGCGTCCTTTTGAATTAAATATTTCTTCGTTATTCTCAATTATGAGAGTCCGACCCGTCAAAAACCACCTTAAATCCTTGCTATTGTTCTCAACTGGAGGCAACCCAGGACAAACCTTGCTCGGCCTGCCGCTGTTGCGCAGCGGTTATGGCGGCATGCTGATGAGCACGAGGTCGTGGATTCGATTCCTGGTTGCGGTAGCCGCATTTAGCTCGGTGAGAAATGCCAGAACGCTCGCGTACGTAGATTTCCTTGCGGGCAAAGAAACCTTATGAAGTCAAAATCAATCCAGAGCACTTCAAGCTATGCTGTGTCCCATAGCAGCAATCTTGTGCTTGCACGTCAAACCTCGCGAATAAGTCAATCGATCTTGCTTGGCATGTCCGACATCGCATCCACATTTTACGCATGTTTGTCGGTTCCATTCTTTTTCTACACGGGCGCTCGTCACCACTTTGCTAGTGTATGCGTTTTGTTTGTTTCAACGAGTCCTCATTGTTAATAGGTTACGAATCGCGTTTCCTGTGCGTTTCATTGTGTTACATCGGACCCTTACATAACGCATGGTTGACAAAACTATGTTTTGTACGTAAGCTGGACGGTAGAACTGTTGCTTAATGGATCTGTGACTGAAAAATGCGAGAATGGAGGCGAAGCCTTTCTGCTGTCACGTATAATCTGCGCACTCCTAAGGCGTTTGCGCCACCGATTTCCAATGCTCCGTGCCTCGCATGTCGGTACGGTAAAGTCGGCTTTGTTGCGACGACAGCACGTCTGGTGGCCTTGCAGAAATTACCCATACTACTCCTGAGATCCTTGACTTGACGTCGGCGCAACGCTTCAGTAATGAAACAAAAATTGCTACGGCAACAGCAAAAGGACGCTAAGCGTTAGCCTTTGCCTGTATATGTGTATGCATGTTCTTATGTGCTCTTCATGTCTGTGTAGGCAGGGCGCGGGTAGATAGGGTCTGACTAGAGAGGTTGGAATCCGCACACCTCCGGAAGCCCCTTTTTGCTGCTATGCAAAAACGTCAATTGCTTTAAAAATAAATATGGAGAATAATAGCCATAATGAGAAGGATACCTTTGCACATGCAGACACTAACACATGCAAGGGTTACAAAAAAAGGAAAAGACGAAACATTAACATCTAAGACGAGTGAATGCATCAAATTGCCCTTAGTGTTTTAAGCATATGTTCATACTTATAGAAAATTTTTTACACTTCACTGAGATCCATCCTTTCAAAGCTGCTAACTGTCCACAGTTCTAGTATCGTCCCACGTGAGAAACGATGATTGCCCAGAGGCGTAAGATTAATGCGCAGTTGTTACCTCGACATATATGGGGCAGTCCAGAAACACGACGCGGAGTTCGCGTGATTTATTTTAAACAGAAAAAAAAGTGCTTCGCGTAGGCAACACCAAAGCGAGAGCTGCTAAACAAGGTTTCCCGCGCATCGTGGTGTCCTCACACAAATGCCGAAATTCAGTCCAGGGTCTACCGCATGCGAAATTGGTCTCTTGGACTCGACATCGAACCACACCACATAAAATATGTTCGACCCGAGACTTTTTGCAGTATGTTTTTAACCTCGTTGCTCAACAGCAGCGGAATGGTGCACCATTCTCCGTGTTCGTGTGCACGTTCTGCCAGTGGGTCCTCTCGCTCGTTTCCCAATTGTGACGGTGTAATTTCTGTACATCCATTAGAAAGTGAAACGTTGCGGAAAAGCCGGCGACGAAAGTTGACAGCATTTTCAATATCACCAAATGAATCAAGCACTAATTAACCACTTTTCTTTTTCATTTCGAGTGATACGTGTGCACCGTCCCGTAACTGATGCGAGCGCGCAATTTTGCCACTTCCGTGCAGGGGTCCCTTCAGTGTGGTGCGTCGCTGTGTTCACAAGACGACGGGCCAGCAGTTCGCCGTCAAAGTCGTCGACGTTGCCAAGTTCACCTCCTGTCCCGGACTCGGCACGGAAGGCACGTCTTCGCTCCTTGTCTATAGAGATGTACTATGGCGCTAGGAAATCCTATAAGTTATAGGATGCCAACACTGTTGGTACCCGGAGAGCGCTCCGCGACTGCAGATACCGTCATCAAACATTTCCTTTTTTAGCTTATGAGACAGCGCTTTATCTATAACGCCCAAACTACACCAAAGGCAACGCAACAAGACTCCAGCATTTCGTCAGTTAATTTTAACCACGGCGTGGCTTGTTGTTGTTGGGGGTTCGCGTGTGATGGCCACATACGCAGTTCCTCGCGAATTGTTCTGATCCACTGCAACCTCTAATAGTATTTACAGCTTGGTCCAATCTCGAAACTCTCTGAGAGCGTGCTTGCACTTTCGCGAGCTCCGGCTCTCTAGATCATCATTGTCGTATTGTAGTCTCGCATGCCTAACAGTCTTGGCAGGGCCCCGCAGCTTCGTCATAATCTTTTTTTTTTATTTGGTGAGCACCTGTATGAATTGCAAAAAAGCCTAATTGCTCTTCGAATTTTCAGTGCAACTGACGAAGCCCCTAAGTAAAAGCTGGAAGACGGAGGATGTTATATTATTTTATCAGATTCACTTGCAATATTATTTTACTGTAGTATATCTGAAAAAGAAACTCCTCAAGCTTCCACACAACGTCCTGAATGCTGCGGACGAGCATGACGTCTCTCTGCTGTAGCCAATCGCGCCGCTAGAAGGTTGTCTGTGGCGCCGTGATGCGGTGACGTTGAGCGACACGTCATGCTGGTCCATGGAATTTGGTCGGATGTGTGAATCCTGTCACTGGTGTTGCGCAGAACCGTGTGAAAATGACTGACATATATTTTTCTGCTTTGTTTCTTCATTATTTACAGACTTAAAGCGAGAAGCCACCATCTGCCACATGCTCAAACATCCGCACATTGTTGAACTTTTAGAAACGTACAGCTCCGAGGGAATGCTCTACATGGTGTTTGAGTAGTAAGTAGACCGTTCGCGTTTGTCGTATTATAATTTTTGTATTGCACCCTGTCCAGTATGCACAGCTGCTTGCATAATAAACTTGTGAACACGGCAAGAAGCTTCCTGACTCAGGGCGAACTTATATGCTTGTGATGTAGTGACAGTAACTGTACGAGCGAACTTTCTTAGTGACAAAATGTGTTTTGATCGTTTGGTGCTTCAGGTTTTCTGATACTGGTACTACAAGGACTGGAAGTATCACTAGACTACAGATATACATTAAAACTTTGGAGATTAGGGAGCTATCACGTGTGCATTGAAACTCGCAGAATTTTGATTCTTATTGTTTTTCTTACTTAAAACCTTTTATAAGGTTTTAAGTAAGAAAACACACACACGCACACGCACTCGCCCACACACGCACACGCACACGCGCGCACGCACACGCACGCACACACACACACACACACACGCACACACACACACACACACACACACACGCACGCACGCACACACACACACACACACGCACGCACACACACACACACACACACACACACGCACGCACGCACGCACGCACACACACACGCACGCACGCACGCACGCACGCACGCACACACACACACACACACACGCACGCACGCACGCACGCACCCACCCACACACACACACACACACACACACACACACACACACACACACACACACACACACACACACACACACACACACACACACACACACACCATTCACTTACTTTAGGGACCACCTCAGTAATGTATGGGCACTCGGTACCAGTTGTCATTTGAATTAGGTAATTTTCATCCCTGTCCACTGCGTTATATGAGAAGTTATGATTGTCACTTGCAGGTATTTGTGCGAGTGAGAGCCAAAACTTTCAAGAAAGCGCGTTCACCCGGAAAGTTCGCTCTGTGTGTCATAGCTACTTTGCTGTGGCACGAGCCAACAGCGTGTGAGATAAGCTGCATGCTTGAAAGTAGTTAAATGACATTAGCTCCATCTTCGGTGTTTTGCTTGCGTATATTAAGTTTAACGTACGGATATTTACACGGCACATTTTCTTTCTTGTTTGTTCCAGTATGGAAGGGGCAGACTTGTGCTTTGAAATTGTGAAAAGAGCCACCGCAGGATTTGTGTACAGCGAAGCTGTGGCCAGGTAAGTTACTCGCGTTTCTTTTTTTTAAATTTTTGTTGCGTCGCTGATATGTACGTGTGTGAAGTATGCCGACAGTGTAAGTTGAATTACGAGAAAAGAAAAAAAAAGTCAATCGCCTAGCGCAGCTGTTCTGAATGATTTATCCATCCCTGGGCCTCTTTGATTATTCATTCCGGATAGTCTCGGGCTGCCCGAGGTGGTGCTTTCAGCCAATGAGCGTTGCATATGCAGCCTTTCGGACAGTCCGGTACCGTCAGGGACAGATAATCGAGCAGGCCCAATGACTCATTCAGCACCCTCATATGGTACACGCCAATTGACATGCGGGCCATGATATGCTAATGCCGCATCCCATTACAATCTGTCAGATGTATGCGTGCAAACCGCTGGTATGTAATAGTTAAGGAAAAGGGGACGGTATAAGCCGAAAAAAAGGTGCTGACGTTAAGCTCAACTAAAGACAGCAAGCACCTGTGGTCACCTTCAGCACCAATCCAGCTTTCCATTAAATCCTCGTGAAACTGGAGTTCACAGCTCCATACACCGATCATCACCAAGCATTTCAGTTGCTCTTTCGATAAAACAATAACGTTAGTGGTGGTTCTCAGCAGTGGTGCGCGTACTCGTGAGGCTCTGCTGATGACATTTAGTCAAACGCTATATTGCAGTTGTAGAGCGTTATAGCACAGCGTGGAGCACCACCTGCTGCCGTGGCTCAATGCAGTAGGTTGATAAGCTCGTACGTCTCCCCATACAATCATATTGTGTACGTTGACAGAATGTCAAGTAACTGCCGCTAACTTGATGATTATACTCAATCAGCACGTATCCGAGGGGAGACTAGAAAAGTGAAAAATTAGTGCACGCTTTGTACGTACGCTGCTGCCTTTCCTTTTACTGTTTTATTGACGTAAGCAATTAATGTAAGCGTACCATACCAGCTAGCCCGTGCTTTTACATTCACCATGGCCCTCCTGGTCTGTTAATCTGCCTTCGAAGATTAATTCGCGCGTACAGGATTTTGTTTCCCTCACTGACTATAGCTAAGCTGGAAAAAAAAAAAGGTCAGTCCGCGGCCCAGTGAGAACTGTGGTTCGAAAAGTAAAAAAAAAGGCTGGAGGTCCTTTTCATCAAAGCAGCCCGAAATCCATCGCTTCTCCGAATGACTGGGCCAGTAAAATAGCTTGTGCGTGTGACCTATCGGTGTATGACTTAGCGGTGTTCAGTATATTCTTACTTCTATTCTCAAAAATACATTAGCTGAGAATACACTATCCTATCAGCACCTTAGCGACGCAAGAAGTCATCATTTATGAGCAACCCTGCATTATAACAGTCTTCCGGGACGCATTGATACTGCAGGCGGGAGAACCCTAAGAGACGTACGTTTCGGAGTGCATAATTCATCTCTGCTGAAATCAGTATCCTAATGTAAGATGCACGAGAATTAGAGTAACAAGGAAGCTGTACTTGTTGCAGTAATTTTCACATCAATACAAAGAAGCGGGCCGTAATCACATGTGCTTAGCCACTCAGTTTGCTGAGCACGTGTGATCACAGTGTTCGTTCGTTTCCGCTCTAAAGTGCCTATCATAGACAGGATGAATATCTTTTGAGCACCTAGTCTAGTGCATATTTTATTTCCAAAGAAAATAGAACAAAACAAAAGCTTTTTGAAAGCACATTATGACGGGCCATAACTGAGGTTGGCGTAACACACGTGTGAGATGAGTTGTCATAGTAACCCAATTTTTATTCGTCACCCGTCACCCTGCGTAACGTTCTCGAGACAACGTAGTAGGTATTCCCGCGCTCTCAAATCAACCTATTTTTGTTATCCATCCCGCCGCATTCTCCTGCGCTCCCTGCATCTCGACCGGGTTGTCGCAGCCACTACGTGCGGCAAATCCTGGAGGCACTCCAGTACTGTCACGAGAACGACATAATTCACCGGGACATCAAGCCTCACTGCGTTCTCCTCGCCACGAAGGAGAATTCGGCGCCTGTGAAGCTGGGCGGATTCGGGGCCGCCATCCAGCTGGAGTACGACTACATCTGTTCTGCAGGTACGACAGCGGCCTTTGCTCGTCGCTTACTCCTCTTTGAGTCGCTAACTAAAAAAAAGAAGGGTTATGCAAAAATGTGCGCGGTGCAGGTGGTTGCATGAAACGGAAAGCTGCCATCTACGTACCAGTAGTAGAAAACCATAACGGTTCCTTTCATTGTTACTTTTTTTTCTAGCTATTTACAGTCATCCAATACTTCACAGTCGCTCTTCCAGTGGTAGGTCTCATGGTTAGGTCAATAGCGAGAGCGACCGTGCTAGTCAGGTGCAAATCCTTATTTTAACTCACCTAACATGATGAATTCTTATTCAACTACAATGACCTCAGGTAAATGGCATCATTCCTTTTCATTCAAAGAGTTAGCTGATTGTACAGCGTATGTGACACTTGAAGGGAACGCCGACAAGGCGTTCCAATAAAGCGTATTATGACGTGACAAGTAAAAAGTGGCGTGACAGGTGTTTTCTTGAACTAATTGTCTCCGCAGTGTTAGTTAGCCAAGCATACCACCCTAATTTAACCTCTGTGTACTTCCTCCAGTGCGTTTTCGAAACTTAGCAGTGAGAAAACAAAAATACATGCATGGTATATCAAAATTACTTTGTACATGATGGGTGTTGCCGGTCAAATATCACCCCCATTGAATGATTGCACAGGAACGAATCAGAATCGGGTGTACTGGGCATTCCACGTTAAATAGGATTACTCACCTGCTTACCTATGAGTTGACGCATCTCTGCGCTGAAGGAACACTACGAAGGAAACAGAGAATATGGTTGAATCTCAAAGAGCAACAAAAGCACCCATGAGCTAAGTTCTAATACAAGACTATAACCATATGAAGTGGGAAGAAAGATGTACGTATGTCTATTGCCAGCCATTCCTGCGAATATTTAGTTTAGACTAGTACGTGCAAGGCGACTTTGCCTTGCGTTGATTTCTGTGACATCTTTCTCACGTTCTAATATGAGATTAAAAAAACGTGAGCGTCTCACGTGTGTAACCGTGGCTTAGTTAATTCATTGTAAGGCCGCGTACTTGTCATTTGTAGGACAAAACGATTGCGCGACATCACAAACACCGTTGCCTACGTTCTTCCGACATTCGAGACCGGAACTAATTGCTGAACTTAGCTTCAAATGTAATTGCTCGCGATGTTGTTTTATTAAACGCTTCTGAGAAAATCAAATAGAAATAAAAAAGGTCGCACGTGGCAAGACTGCACTAGGCGTCTGGTTTCACGTTCATGCGTTTGGCGCAGGCGTCCCCTAAGCAGACTTTTCTTGCGGCATTTTCATCACACGTGACCTGCGATGTGTGCTGTGACTGACCGTTCCCTCCAGCTGTGACACTCGCTGTGACCGGACTGCACCTAGGCTTTGCCTCGTTTCTTGTTTCGCTTAAGTCTAATTTCCTCTCCCAAGTCATTCCGCGATTCTTAAACTGTATGCTTGACTGGGAGATTCACACACTGCACTCCTAAAATCGCAACGTAAACACTTAAGAGATTATGCACGGTGCGGTTGGATTACGCGCATAGGAAGTGCTTAAGTGCGCCGCGCTTAGGACGGCTCTATCTGCCATGCAAATTTACGGCAAGCAAGTCCGCCACTCAATGTCCAAATACGGCACGTTCAGCTTTCCTCCTGCCGACAGACTCCCTTGGTGCTCAGTTGACTAAACGATGGGGCTAATATTTAACTCTGCGTCAGCAACTTAATTTATCGGCCAAATTCTCGAAGCCATTTTCGGTGATTAAGCTTTCTGTAGAGTCGATCGATGCGATCATATATTTTTTTTTTGCTCCTCCGAAAGCGCTATGCTAAGCATTTGCTTGATACTCACTGCTACGTTTCAAAACGTTACACCACAGTAGTGAAAATCGCATGACGGACTTGTCACGTCTGCGAGCATTCTGCCTGGACCTCGTGGTAGCGATGAACTCGTATGCCTTTCAATTTCCTGTCTCTTTACATGTCGTACTGCATGAAAGCCTTATGTCGCTTATGTCGCTGTTCGCAAACAAAGTATGGATGTCTTGCGTTATTCAAGAGGCGACCCATCAAACAATCGCCTTCTGTGCAGACTTTAACACACTTGAGTTTTTTTTTCTTTTTGCGAATCAGTGTTGTATGATGCGCCTTGCAGCATTTTTGGCGACCTTGCATGAAGGTGCGAAATGCGAAATACTCATTGTTCAGATTAACCTATTAGGTGTCATTATTATAAAGCTCACAAATCTTGCATGCCCAAACTGTTTTTCTTGATGGGGATGAGAATTGATTGCAATACCAAAAAAAATGAAAGAGAGAGATACAATAACATCATGATGAACCTTTAGAACAGCGTAGCAGGGGTGTGCGAATAGTGATTTTTGAGATAGAATCGAATACGAATCGAATGGTGCCGGAAGCTAATCGAATCGAATTGAATATGGAACAATTTTCCAATAGTTTTCTAATAAGGAACAGCCGTTATCACAATTAATATATAGCGATGTTAACATTCCAATATTCTTGAAATTAGCAAGTTTCTCTAATTACATAGTACGTTATGAAGCGTTCTTCATTAAAAGCACAAATGGAGCATCCAGAGCAGACAAGTAGTTTCATCGCATGCACAGGATTCTTCAGAGAGTGTGAAGGATCGTTCTACAGCCTGTAAAGTATGGTTACCTAGGTGACATAGTCTGCTCCATTACGCAATTTCACATGTCTTATGTCTATACTATGATCACGTTGGAGAAAATTTACCGTAAATTTTCTCCAATTTTATGTTTATTTGGCGCATTTGACGTTTTGAAATACTCGGAAAGTATTCTAAATGTATTCATATTTACGAATACTGACAATATGATTCGACTACAGGATCGAATAGGACACTATTTGATTTGTTATTAGAAAGTCTGGAATATTCGCACACCCCTACAGCGTGTATTGTTAGCAACAGAATGTTGTCTATTCAAACATGCGTTCCATAATTACTTTGTTTAGCGCAAAACAACGGAAACGAGAAAGACGATAGGACAAGGTGCTACTCTCAACACTGACATGACCTATCGTCGTCGGACAGTCACCTGTCCTGTCGTCTTTCTTGTGTTCGATGTTATGCGCTAAACAAAGTAATTATTTAGTCGCACCAACTAGCCCGCCAGCGCATTCTACTGAACGATCAAACACACGTGTTTTAACATCTGATTCTCTTTCATATCTATGTAGATCAGTACATCTCAGTATATCTCAAATGCTTCTGCGTCCATAGTAAATTTATCACTAACTATGCGGGCACGACTGGGAAATAGCTTGCAAAATATGCACTTTCGCACAAATGGCACTTCGCATACAATTTGTAGCATGGTTCCTGCATGCCATGAACTTCACCAAGTGCTTTTGTTATAGCACTGATGCTTCCACTCGTCTTTTTAGCAAATTTTCAAGAAACCTGGTAAGCTCAAAGAAATGCTACAATTCGCAACAAAAAATTCATTCTGCGACAATTTCAATAAACA
Organism: Dermacentor albipictus; assembly: GCF_038994185.2. Taxonomy (NCBI): domain Eukaryota; kingdom Metazoa; phylum Arthropoda; class Arachnida; order Ixodida; family Ixodidae; genus Dermacentor; species Dermacentor albipictus. The sequence goes on from NC_091821.1 coordinate 437,364,173, forward strand.
TTTTTGAGAGCATGTTTCTTGTACTTAAAAAATTTTGCTGAGTTGGATCTGGTAAGAAAAGCAATGACCAAAGTGTTTGCAGAGAACTGCATGGGAAATGAAAAATTCAAGACAAAAGCACTTGCGTGTGCTTTGCTATAATGAAGATGAGAAGCTGTCATTGGCAGAGAGAAAGCTGCTGTCTTGATTATTTGATGCTTGGTTGTTGTATACTGCATTGATGTGTGCTGTATGGTTTTTCTGGCACGAATCCACTTGCCATGCGTAAAGGAAATCGAACCGTTAGGGCGGCTGGTAAAAAAAAATAATGAAATCTCCTGTTTCAACTTTGTCATTGGCTCAAGATTTATTTCTTGCATGAATGTTTCTGCTATCACGCACCTTTCATCCCAAGAAAACGCGGCCGCTCTACGCGAAAAGTTGTAAGCTCTGGGACCTTCGTCTTTACCTTTTTTTCCCATTTTGCAAGCAGTTTAGCTAAAGGTAAAGACCGGCTGTCGGTGATAGCGGTATGACAGAACGGTCCTGTCAGACGGATAAGTTGCTCTTTGTTGGCAGCTGGCCGGGCGAGACAAAAGGCACCTTAGTTTTCGAAGAAGGTTATCTCGTCTCCTTGGAAGCCAAGAGGTTCGAATTTCTCCCGAGAGTGGCAAGTGCTGACATGTGCTCGTTTTTCTTTCTTTTTTTTTTGATATCACGCTTTCGCTTCTTCTTACCAGGCAGAAGCACTTTGTTTCACACATGCTTTTTTTGCTTTTTTTTCCTCTGCATTTTCATTTCCTTTTTTGAAAGCTCGCTCACGCTCCCAAGGCGTGGCAGCCATGAGAGAAATCAATTTCCGGTCACTGTCCTAGCACTGTCCCCCCTTCTCCTCACCAGTTGGCCTTCGGGCTGTTTTTCACGTCGCCATTTCTCCTCCCCTGTTCTCTGCAGAGAAAGAGATTGCTAAGTACGGGGAAAACCTAAGCCTTGCATGCCGGCTATACTGCAAATGTGACTTGCTAGGTAAGACAAGATGCCAGCTGTGGACCATTTTTTTGCTATCCTATCCCTGTCCCTCTCTTTCTCACACACTCTTTCTCTCTCTCCTATCACTGTCACGTAGCGCACCCGAGACATAGCATAGTTATCACACTAACATCCCTCGATCGTTTTGCACGACCACGTGCTATGCGGGACATTGCCTGTCGGAGGGGAAATGTGCTGTGCACACGAGCATTGCATGTGCATGCAGATGCTTTCTGCGCACTTCCCGAGTTTGCACACGCTTCCTTTCTAATTTTTGGTAGTTGTCACGATCTTTCTTGAACGTGATGACGACTACAGTGCATAGTGAGCTGACTCGACGTTGTTCAGTGCTGTTAGTTGCTAGAGGTGCCATTGTGTGACTGACTAAAGAGGAATGTGCCTGGATACTGTATACAAACCCCAGAGCAAACTGAAGCGCTTGTGGAATACGTGTATGCATACTGGGGATCTCTGTTCTATATAAGCTCGATGCCTGAAGCTTGCTGCGTTATCTCCTTCTTTTTTTTTCTTGGAGTACCGTCGCTTGAAAGCTACGTGAAAAGTTGTTACTCACGCCATATTTCTTTCTTCTTTCCAACTGGCGCAAGAGTCCCATTGTCTTGAGGTTTGCGCTCACTTGTGACACGACTTTCTACCAGCGGTCGTGTGTGAGGCTGAGCAACCTTTGAATGCCTGCAACATCAAAGTGCTTAGCTAAGTAACTTCTGCCTTGAAGAAGATCAGCGCATTTCAATAGATTGTGATTGTATACAAAATGTGCATGCCGGCGCCTCCACAAAGTAGGTTTTTGGGCGAGTCTGTACATGTTCATGAATAGGACAAGAGGAGCATGAAGTAAGAAGAAAACAAAGAAGTGTTACACTTCCTTGTTTTTGTCCTATTTCGCATTCATCGAACATTAATACGAAGTAGGACTAAATGGGCCAAATTTCACTCAGTTGAAAGTCGTCTCTTATTATACCTGTACTTAACCCGGCACGTGCAGCAAACCTTCGAAAGTCTTATCGACTGACTGATCTCCCTTTTATATCGTGCTGGAAAGCTACAAGAACGCAATGGTAAATCAGCTTCTTACTTAGCTAGTTCTCAGGAAGGACTTCTTACCAGAAATTATGAGTGGTTTTCGCCGAAATCGCTCCGCAACTGACTCTATTGTGGGCATTGCATCAACACTGTAGTCCGCAAGATACAATCGTCAGTGTTCATACGTCCTTTTCCTGGAGCACCAAGCCTTCGACTCCCTTCCACACGTTGGCATTCTGTAAGCTCTCAACTATGCTGGAGTTGAAGGTCGCACAACTGATTACGTTTCGGACTGTTTATGGGACAGAAGAATGAATGCACGCGCTGGTCATGGGACAAGTGAACCTCGGCCTGTTGCTTGTGGAGTTTCTCAGAGCAGTGTACTGTCATCCCTTTTCTTTAACTGTGCGCTCACGGGATTAACCTGATTTTTACGTGAGAGGAAGAACTATCCTGAAGGTGTCACGATCTACTCGCACGATATCGCCTTAGGTATTGCTAGCCCTCCAAACGCCGAACCGCAACTACGAGCAACGTTGCCAGCTTCACTGGACGCAACGGCGTGATATCACGATGAAATCGGCATTCATATTTCTTTGTGTAAGCCGTAAGGGATTGCCTACCGTCATTGGAAGCGAACACGACCGTTCCTAAAACGTTTTTCGACTGAACGATTCTTCTGTAACATGGGTAAAACAATAGCAAAAAGGCTATTCGCATATCATCCCGTTTTCTCCTGAAATACGCGATAGCACTGACAGCTCTTAGCAATGACTATGGCCAAACAAGCAACTGCTCTACGAGTTCGTCAAGAAACAGTGTTGTCAAGAGTACTTTCTGCATTGCCTTTGATCAATGTTCCACCTCGACGGATCGCTCGGCTAGAGAAAGGTCATCGAGTGCAATACTAGGCCTCTCATCATCCGCACAGTCAAACGATTTACTTGCCGAGGCCAGTAAACACCACCTAGACTACAAGTCTAGGTGGTCGGTACAAGTCTAGGGCCACGACGGTAAGGAGCTTTTAGAGTGACTGCTCAGCAGATGTGAGTAGCACCTGAGTAAAATGACGTCTGCCTTCCTTGAGAGTGTGAATGACGGTGAGAGTACTTACTGTCCTCGGTTGCTCGTCCACTCAAGTGCTCCAGGGGTTCGAAAGAGAGAGATATATGTATATAATTTATTAGAAAAGTCTACTCCAATTGACAGCCTTCCTTCTTCAAGACACATCTGCATATCTTATTAAAGTTTACACAGTTGCAAATTTTTCACTATTGTGTCTTATTGCGCAGGGACTCGAGCAAAGCGTCCTGTTCGAATACATTATAGGTCATATTCAGCATCTGCAGAAACATTCGGCTTTAATGTGCGGCTCATGTACATCATCCAAAAGACTAAATGGCCAAAGGCTGTTATTTTGAGTGACTCCCCGTAGAATTATCATCCGGCTGTTTAGCATCAACGCTGGCTCAGCTTCTTTTACCTGACGTAGTTCAGATGGCCCGTCAAATCAGATCTGAGGGAAGAATGGCGATATTTCAGAGGATACTGTCATCACAAATTGGTACCTCGGGAAAAAAGGCAGCTGATGCTCTGGCATCGTCAGCGCACAACCTTGACTTCACCGGTGATAATATATGTAAAATTGATGACGCTAGGCTGCTTATATGCCACCACCTACAGCGCTGACAACCGGATGAACATGTCTCCAAGGGATCGTATCCTATACAAACCTATGGAAGAGCTTTAACTCGCCGCAGCAGGCCTGTGTTAATGTCGCACATCGCATTTACCGACAAGGATTCATGCCTGACTTGTGGACACTACAGCGAAATTCTTGAGCGCTAGCTCTTAAGAATGTCCAGTTTTCAACAGTTGTCGCTGTGTGCGGCTGAGCAAATCGCAGATACTTAATATTTTTTGAAATGCGCTTAATGATATCTTCCTTTCGAAAGGTCCTCCTTCAACTCCATATGAGGCTCACAAAGCTGTGCTATAATTCTTGCCAGCCACGGGACTGTAGACTCGTGTCTTTAATGCTCGTACTCAGCGTGTGACTGTGTGCTGTGTTGTTCCTTTCTCTGCGTTTTTCTTCCTCTTATCTCCTTCTTAACTTCATCTTTTTTTTCTGTCCTCTTCAAGCGGGTGGGCGTGGTGTCTTTTTTTAGGAGACAACTGCTAGCCTACTTTTCTTTCTCCTTGCGGTGTTTGTATATGTTTACATGGTTAATAACAATAATACTTGATGCTCTTCATTTTGTCGAAAGTGTGCTAACTTGGGCCGGTCGGTACATAACTTATGCGAAGAAACAACGCTTCTGAACGGAAAGAGAGGGGATGGCAGGCACTGGTGCTGACTAGCAACCATGATGTTTATTCACATAGTAAAAATACTGCTTATATGCGGTCATCACCTAGTGCACGAGAGCATGACACACGTCAAATGTGCACTCAAGGCATGACAACTCTTTCCTGAGAACGCACGAAAGAACGCGCGAGATTTTTGAGAATATGACATTCATGAGAACGCATGAGGTTTTTAAGAACTTTCTACTCACAAGAGTGGCGATACCTGCGGCAGTGGACTCTCCGTATCGATGCTCAGGAAACAGTTCTTGTAGGTCGATTGCGAATTGGGAACGTGTCATGCTCTTCTGCACCTGGCGATGACCGCATTTAGCAGCCTTTCACTATGCGAATAAGCATTATGTTTGCTATTCAGCCCTATAATCTACATTCTCCGTTTGTTTCGTTTATAAGTGCTGTTTGTTTCGCATAGGTACATCCTTTAGAGTTTACGAACATTTCGCAGCTCTGCTGCTCTACCACTCTGCTGCTCAACTAGCAGCAGAGTGGTATCTCGACTAGCACATACTACAACAAACACATTAATCTAAACACCGTAGAAGACAGGTTGCGTGGCACTGTAGTAAATGAACAACGATAAAAGCAAGATGCACGTAGATAAGAGCGGTGAGCTAATGATGCTACGTGGTATTCTTTATCTATGTGTGTTTAAACTATTGTGGCAGACTGGGTCATTACTACAGTGAAATTATTTTCCCGCTGTGAGTCGTTAGGCAAACACAGTTTTATATTTTGTACGCTCGCACAACCTGCAGGGACATTGGAGGAATCGGCATGCAGTAACCAAAGCCCACTTGGCCTTATTTTTGGCCTTGACTACGCTCGTTGCGGCACCCATATTAGAATGAAAGCGACTCTTACAATGAAAGAACTTAATCGCAACGGCTGTTGCGATTCAAGGAACAGTTATAGGAACCGCATTCAAGGAGCAGTTATTCAGGGAGCAGCTAACGCAGAAATGGACGTTTGCATTTTTTTTCTTACACGCGCAAACCGAATACGACAGAGAGGCTCGCCTAGTCACTTTGCGTTATCTTGTTCGTTCTCCTGTTTAGCTCCGCAAGAATTGTTTACCTCTGAATTATTCGCAATTCTCGTTCATTTCGTGCGCATTACAAGTGAGTTGCTCACCGGCAAGTCGCTTGTCGGCGAGCAACTCATCTCACTTACTCACGCTTACTTTCACCCGACAACTTGTTATCTCACTTTTACTAACCCACTCACTCACTCCTTCGGACTTCGCTCACGCTTACGCCGACGTAACCACTTGTAATTCCACTCTGATACGCATTTTTCGCGCCCAGTGTCACACTTATTTTTTTTTCGTTCTCTCGCTTGCCAACGAATAACGCACGCCCGAGTTAAGCTTCCTCTGACGAGCTGCTGCGAAAGAGTGATACCCGCTGCTGCGGTGGTGGCTGCGTGCGGCCACACGTAACTGCCGTTGCACAGGTCGCATCGGGACGCCGCACTTCATGGCCCCCGAGGTGGTGCAGCGGAAGCCGTACGGCAAGCCTGCCGACGTGTGGAGCTGCGGCGTGCTGCTGTACGTACTGCTCACGGGCACGTTGCCCTTTCTCGGCACCAAGGAGCGCCTGCACGAGGCCATCTGCCAGGGAAAGCTGAACGTGAGTGCCTTTGTCCTCTTTGGCCGTGCGAGCGGCCCACTTGCGCTCGAGCGCAGAGAGAGAAAAGGATGCATTGAAAGGCAGGGAGGTTAACCAGAGGTAGTTCCGGTTGACTACCTTGCACGGCGGGAACTGTTAAGGGGGTTAAGAGAGAAAGAGAGTGGAAGGGGGAGATAGAGAGCGCATAGTTCGCGCACCGACTCCCGGAGACGGGACTTAATGGGTGCATTTCGCTAGGGACTGCAGACCTGCCAAGCTCCAATATTTGAAATATACGCTTGTTAACCCCCCCCCCCCCCAAAAAAAAAACAACAACAAAGAAATGTGCGAAACACTAAAGATATTATATTATGGAAGGTACGCTGGCAGTTAAGAAATTCGCTGGCTTCGCTTTTTAAGGACTATAAACGGTTACCCCGCTGCTATGGCACGGTTGGGCAGTATCGAAGATACTTGTATCGTAGGTACTGTATTAAGATGCTATTTGGTTGTTTTGTATCTGAGTCATGATACATTCGGCAAGACGTGTATCGGTATCTATATTTCGATAAATAACGTGAAGTATCGTGTCTCTTAAGATACAAGATACACCTACGCCAAAATCCATAAATGGCACCCAGAGTCACTGAAGACATGCAGTCAGTGCTCATTCTAAGAGAAGACACTTTTACGCTAACTTCTTGTACTAATAACGAAACACACCTATCGCGGTTGCTTAGTGACTTTGGTGTTGCACGAGGTCGCGGGATCAAATACCGGCCACGGCGACCGCATTTCGACGGGGGCGACATGCAAAAACATCCGTTGTTGTGCCATTACCACAAGCCCGGATTCCGAATCTGCCAGATGCGGAATCTATCCTGCGAGCGCCCTAATTCTCCCTTCACAAGTCAAGATGCTGAGCCGTCAGGCAGCGGTGTCCTGCGGGAGAAGCCTCGGCGAGCAGCATGTTTGGACGTGTCAGCGAGTGCCAGACAGCCCGGCGCCGCACCTCCTTTTGCATGGAGGTCACCGCGCGCGCGAACTTTGAACCGGGTGGCCAGCGCGGTCGCTGGTTGGACCTCTCGGACGACCGCCGAGTGGTGACTTTGTATTGGGCCGTTTGCGTGACAATGGTTCCTCGGGGATTATAAAAGACGCGACGCGCCACCTGAAAAACAGGATCCGCCGACCCACCGGGAGACAGTGTCGCTCCCGACTGGGGTGAGATGTGTCACGCGTTTTCGCCGGACGTCACCGTGCGGGAACAGTCGCGTTTGTGTGAGCTCTCGGCCCCAGTGCCGATCCGATCTTGTCCTGTACAATGACCTGTATATAATGTATAAAATCCCTTTCGTTATTCTCATCGACGCCTGGCTCGGAGTCTTCGCTACCAACGCTCTGTCACGAAACGGGTGACGAGCGCTACGGGACCACAAAGCCGTAATCGTGGCGCAGCGGTGCAAAGTCGTAACACCGTGTACTTGGATTTAGGTGCACGGTGCAGGAATCCTTGGTGGTCAGAATTAGCCCCGAGTCTTCCACTACGGCATGCATCATAATCAGATCGTGGGTTTGGCGTATAAAACCCCACAATTTAATTTTAACTGCCAAACGCGGTAGAGAAAAATGCATGATGTGTTGTACCAGTGTGAACAATTAATGACATTTTACTAGGCTATATAATTGCTATATTATGTTCACTAGGTGGAACGTTACAACTGAATAATCGAAGCCAAGTCAGAGCTCATGGCACACCGTTTTCCTAGAAACCTGCTTAGAATCATTTTCGAGAAATGCGTTCTGAACAAGTGACGTGAAATCTATTGCTGTGCCAGCTAACAGTTCCACATACCTTCCGCATTGGACTGGCCGACAGCCCTACTTGCGACACCTTCGACTACGAGGAGACGATCGCGCACCTCCTTTCGACTGTCCCCGTTACAATGGGTCAAGAAAAGTGATCGTGACCGCGCTCGAAAAACTGGACAATCGCCCCTTCACAGAAGAGAAAGTTCTAGGACACTGGTCCAGACGGGCTTAGGCATTCAAGGCCTTAAGGGCGTTGCTGAAGTTTTTAAGGGCATGCGAATTGTGCGACCATCTTTGAATGTTGTAGTGCGTGGCATCGCGTTACTGTGAGAATTTTTCTCAGTTGTTTTCTCTTCTTTCTCCTTTTATTCCCTTTACCCTTTCCCCAGCACAGGATAGCCAAGCCGGCACTTACACTGGCTAACCTCCCTGTCTTTCCTCCCCTTTTGTCTCTCTCTCTCTCTCAACATACATTTTGCGCAGTGAAGGGAGAGGGAGAGAATAAACTTTATACAAAAGAGCGAGCGAGCGTAGGTAACTCTTCGTCTGTGAAGTGGGTGGTCCCCTCAGTTCAGTTGTCCAGCGGCCTCAGCTGCCCTTCTCGTTCAGTTCACCAGGTTGAGCTGGTCCGTCGAGTTGGAGCTGAACAGCACTGCCTCCCATTGCCGTGTGGTGGGATGTATCGTGGGAGTGAGCCCTGGTGTGCTTGCGCAAACCCATATCACGTGGTAAACACATATTGTATGGAACAGCGGTTCACATACATCGCTTTAGATTTTGAGTACTTTGGTGAAAGTTTTACGAGTGCTGACCAAGTCATTGCTATATAATCGCACAGAGATTCCGCAATGGAATTCGAAGCCGCAATAGTCGGCGCTAAACAAGGAATCAACGTTTTACTGTACTTATTTTCTAGTAGCAGTGTTTTGCTACAACAGCCTTCACGCCGGCAAACTGTTTGAAGCAGATCTGTAGACGTTAAAAAAAATACAAGTAAGTGATTACTCAATAAAACATATTCCAAGGCAAGTTAATGCGTAATTTTTTACCAGGATTGTGGTGCAGCAAGCAATCTGTGACGTGCGAAGCAGTGTGCCTGTTCGTGTCGGTTGTGTTGTCCTTGGTCTTTTGCTGCATCGCAATTATGGTAAAAGATAACCGGTTAGACTAACAGTTACTTCGTTGAAATAATTAGTTTATTAAAGTGACCACATAAGGCGCCACTAAGTAAGTTAGCCATTGTTAAACTGTAATTGATTAATTTTGCGGTATTTTTTCTCGCGGCCTTTACTGCACGAATGCAGTAACTATAGCGAGCTAGCCTGGTTCTTTCAGTGTGTCCTCTGCAGCCATGCACACGTCTTTCTCTCTTCCCAAACCATTGCTTTTTTTTTAAATGTTGGTTGGTTATCGTCCTTTGCTTTCTTGTGAAGGCATGGGCATCGACAGCGAGTACTCGCTCGTTCTGAGCACTGGAGGGTAGGTGGATGTTGTAACGTTGCGAATACATTGCGCACAAGACTGGTTCTCCCATGCCGCACTTCTCGCGTCTGTGCTGTCTATAAAGCGTAGCGTTTCACTATCGCGGAGGCTCGGAGGTGGTGCTTCCGGTAGGCCCAGTAAGAAGCGGAACTTAAAACAGCGGTCATTGATATCGGGCAATAGCAGCGTCGGTTCAGTTCATCAGCAAGCATCAGGTGGAGCGTTTAGGATGAGGCAAGTGTAACACTGAGCAGCCCTGCTGGCCTGTCTCAACGTGCGCATACTCAAGGCTATTGCGTGGCACGGGCGTGCTCGTTCTACTGCCATTCTTTCCAAATTTAAGGGCTCAAGACTGTATCGCCGGTTACAGTTTGTATCGTGAAGAAAAGTAACTAGTTCAATATAATGGGTTACTAAAATGTAACTGAATTACAGAGAGCGTTACCGAGTAAAAACAATCGATAACTTACAAAACTACCAAAGAAATTTCATTGATTACAAGTAATTATTTACATGTAGTTATTTACGTACAAGTCTGGCTCGAAGTCAGTTGGCCTAAAAAATACTATTGGTCCGGTTTTTCAAAGGCAGCTGCGCGAAATATGGTCAGTAGTTGGCCGTTAGGAATCAGTTGGATTAACGTGAGGCAGAACAACATGGCTGCCCGCACAATTACCGAGCAGCGTGATAAGGTGCACGGAACAAAACGCGGAGCCTACATTTGCTTTGCTCTATCAGCCCATTTATTAACACTATGCAGCGCGAAATATACAGCCAGAAAGAAGGCACACAGATACACCTAACAGGCGCTTGTGACTCGTATCTGTGTGTATTCTTAGTGGTTGTAACATTGCGCCGCATTGTCATGAAGCAAGCACCAACTTGCCCAGCAACATGTCCTTCAGCAGTCCATCGCCCAAGCCATGCTTTGCTATTCCAAACGCGTGTTCATTTAGCTTTCCCCAACTCTTTAAAACTCAATGTCTTTGACAGGGTAATTAGTTCCTTCTCTTTCTCTGTATGGGTACCTTGTGAGGATAACGAAACACGTGTTGAATTGTTTCTTCTTTGTTTCCTGACGCTGCAGAGGAATGGTCTTCAGCAAATTTTTTTTCCTTATTACACCGCGTTCAGAGAATCAACCGCGCATATACGGGTTCGAACAGTAGTGCTCAGCGCTTTAAAGTATCATGATTTCGCAATTTTTGTTTTCATTCTTTTATATATAGTTCCATAGCTCGTTTCCTCTCCGTCGGCCTTATCCAGCTTCTCCTATCCGTATAAATGTTTCCTTGGCTGCCACACGGGCACCCTGTCCATGCACTTACGATAGCAAATCGACGTGATAACGAGACAATAGCCGCAGCGCTGGTTCCTCGTGGACGCCACTCATGCAATAAAGTTTTCTAAATATTTGACCGCTTACGATTATTATAATCGCATTCGAGCACGTAAATGTCGCCGAACTGCTGGAAAAACTGTTTGCCCGTCACTGTCCAAGCTTTCTGTTTAAGTAAAACAATAAAGAAAACTGGGCGCATGTTGTCGCCCTTTTACGAGTCTCATCACACGGTCACACAGCGAGGGGACCGTAATCTGGAGCGTTCGTTTAGAATCGCAACTCTCGCTGGAAATGGAAAGAGCAACCTGAAAGTGATCAGCAATATCGCGTCGGGACCTTTGATTGTTGACGTGATTGGGGGACACGGCACCGTGTTGTATTGTATGTCTGTACGTAATGCGACGACACGGACAATGTGTGCGACTATGTGGTATCCTCGCAGGCTGTGTAACCGCATCCAGAAAAATAGTCTTATATTGTCCAATCTTCCATTTTTGTTTCCTTCTTTTTTTTCTTCTTGTTTTTTTCACATTTACCCGCTTTCCCAGGTACAGGGTAGTCAGGCGGAGATATCATCTAGTACCGCCCCCTCCCCCTTTTTTTTTACTTGCATCTCTCTCTTACTGTTGATCTTCAATGCTGATAAATGTTCGTTTATCTCCCGAAACGTGTACCGAGGCGCTGTATATAACGCGTAAACTATTCAAACTGGTCGCATCTATATAAAAAAAATTGTTCAACTGAAGTATTCGGCAGGTTTCCTGCTTTTCTTGCAGAAGTGTGTGATTACCCGAAATGTCGAATACGAATAGAATTGTAGGTATCAGACAACGAAAATAAGACTTTAGTTTCTTTTTTACTGAGCTACCTTCACTCAAACTTACATTTCACTTTCTTTTTATAAATGAAATCGATTTCATTTAATTAATTCGGTATTCCATTCGAAACTATTCCTAATCAAAGACTCCTGATATCTTTTTTAGCAAACCGTCTCGCGAGCTCCGTTATAATCTCCCGGTGTAAGCCGCTTGACAGCTCGAATTCGTGAACCTTGCCGCTCGCTCTGAAGTTTAAAGGAGGCAGCCTCGTACGTTACTGCTTGCCAGGGGTAGATGGAGCCACGAACACCAACCATTAGCCGGGTTCGTTTATAACTATCGAGCGCTCCCCGGCGACTCGCTTCTGTCGTTGAACTCAGCGGAGACATATTTAACCGCGTGAACTGTAATATCATTCTGTTTAGCAGCGGACTATGATAAAAATACAAGTTTCTTTTCGCGTTGTAGTACAATGAACGAAATAATGACCACCACAGTTTCCTTCGCGTGGACGCAATTGGCGAAGCACGCTGCGCGTATGCGGCAGAGACTGTGGCCGCAATGTGTATGAAAAGTTACGCTCCTCACTTCGTTTGCCTATTTGTTTTTAGCTTTTTTTGCTACTCTGATTCCTCATCCTTACAACGTAAGTAGTCGCCCATTAATTATCATTTCTTAAGTGTAGGTAGTGTCGATGTCAGCAGCATAGACTTGCGTGTCCCAGTAAGAACGATAGCTGGAGGTGCGTGACGGTGCTTTCTGGAGTCATGCGTTAAGCGCATCTTCTTGGATCTCGAGCGCTTCGTTCGCACCGGTTAAGCTCTGGCCGTTGCTGCATTCATCTCATTTGAGCTGAGGGATCATTCTTCGTGAGAGGTCTCAACGGAGTGGTTGTCAGTAGTCTTCCACATAGCGTGATTGCGAGCTAGTTGTTAACTACTCGCACTAAAACAACAGGGATACGACGGAGCACTCAAACCGACACAGGATGCAGTGCTGTCTACCAGCGTACGAGAGGTGCACTTTGTGCGTCTAGCACGCCGTCACTGACATTCTACGGGAAAAAAATACAGCTTGTATAAGTGACAACGATAGCAACATATCAGCACCTAAGTCTACAATTATAATTGTTTCTATTTGCGGTTCCTGTTTGACTGCTATGTCCGATTGCCTCTTGCAGACGTCTTGTTCTGAATACGTTTTGAATACGTTTTATATATGTTGCGGTTGCTGTAATAAACACTCCAGTTGAGAGTAAGGCTCGTCCCAGCTCGAGGGGAGGTTCGGGCCCCTTTAAAAAGGGCCCCTCACCAGGTCTGGCCGTATTGAGCTGACAAGCGCAGAGCATACAATGCGCGATAACGATCGTGTCTGCAAAGTATTACATCGCTACGTGCCGCGGAAAGATCTGAAATTTCAAACCGAATGCCATTTTCGCTTCTCCTCGCGGCCGCCGCGGTCTAAGCCGGAGGATGACGTACACATGCTGGTGTGCCTATGTAGTCATTCGCGCTGTGACGTCGCTCGTGGGGACGCGTGACTTCGAGAAATATTCAAGCCAGCATCTGTTATTTGTGTAATATGCTGCTAGAATAGACGAATTAAAGCATAGAGAAATAATAAAACACACAAACAATGTTTGCGTCCTTTTGTTTTACTTCACACCGCAGCAAGAGAGATGTATTTCCGTTTCGTCTGCTTGTTCCAACGTCGTGCAGTCGCGCGCGCGGACACGGAAACTATTTCATTTTCTACCGTGTTCCAGCGCGGGATCATGCTCTGTGATCTGCTTGTGTCTGCCTTAGTATTCGTGTAGCACAGACTTATACCGCTAGTCAGGTGTTCTTGTGCACAGCGCGCAAAACCGTGCGCTGCGCGAAACGAGACAATCGCAACCGCTAGCGCGCAAAGCCGTCAGCGGAAGTGCGCCGCGCCACCAAAAGGCGAAGAGAAAATAAAATGAAGGCGGCGCCCGTGATGTATGCGTCACGTGATCCTCGATGCTCGAGGTCCGATATGGGAGAACTAGACCCTATGGAGAACGCAGGCAAAGAATTTCGCTTGCGGAGGCTAGACGGGGCAAGTGGAGAGCGTATATGTTTGCGGTGAAGCTCGCCTCCTGAAATCATGTTCGCGGCACTGAAATATTTCTGTCTCGGCTATTAACGAGCCGATTTGAAAGAAAATTGTGGCAGAACCCTCCCTAGAGGACACGTAACAACTTCCAGCGTATACCGGAAGTTTGCTGTGTGGCCTGGCGAGGGGCCCTTTAAGGCCCTGAATCAACCCTAGGGCTTGGTGAAATAAAATCCGCGGGTAGCATAGGCTGCTGTGAACATCTCAGCCAAGATCTGCGGTCGTACGCGGTGCGTAGAGCTCGCAAGCGGATCGCGAAGCGACGTTTCTCTCGAACGCTCTCGTTTCAACTGAAGGCCCTGTCCTCACTCTCTTCTAGAGGCGCTAGGCGCTATTTCTTCATCGGACGCACTATTTCGTCATTCCCTTAGACGGCTGCTATTGGCCGATAGCTGGCATCAAGCTACAGTCGGCTACATGGCGTAGATATCGTGGCCGCCGCTAGGTGCCGCCACGACTCCACTGGCTAAGCGCACTGCGGCTCGCTGAGGACAAGCGCGTTTGGCTTATGTTTAGCACGTCGTCGGCACCAAAGGTGGAAGTCGTGGGGCCTGCGTTAACACCCAAAATGAAATTTGAACTGCGCGCCACGGTGACATTTAGAAGGCGCAGCGTTGTGGGCACGCCCCACTGCGCCGTAGCCTTCGCAGTGCAAGGCAATGAAGAAGAAACGGGAACACAAGGGAGGCCGTATTTGATTGCCAAAATATCCACTTCTGTTGAACGCATTGAAGTAGTTTTTGAAGCGAAGTATTTTTGAAATAGCCTATTTTCATTTCAAGTGCATTTCTCCGCGTCGATAAAAAGTGGTTCAGGGCCCCTTTAGGTGTCAAGTTTTAAGTGCCTGTCTACGCAATCGTTTTTACATGGCTATGAATGGTCTGTTGTGAGTGCTGCGGTGCACAAAAAGAATTGCAGGTATACTAGTTAGATACGCAAATAAATTTTGAGAAATGAAAGTGAGCGTACGCATGGTGGGAGCTAAAGTCAGCATCTGTACTTCTGCTGATATTACAGAGAAAGCGAGAATAAATTGACAGGCACGGTCGGGGTTAGCTGGAAGGTAACGTGCATGGTTTGAGAACATCCTCCTACCGGGAACGGGGGAGGGGGGCTACTATAGGGGCGTGAACAGAGATGCAGACCGCAACACGCTACACTCGGCAACCTGCGAAGAACCTGGCAAAGGGTTTCGACTTAGGCACCCACGTAGTATATTATTTCAGTGTCACTTCATTAAGAAATTAAAAATTGCAATGTCAGCTGCGAAGCCACCTTCAGGCAAAAATTGAATGAATGTGAAATTTGCAACAAAGACATTTACCAGGCCCGGCTCACACGCACTAACACACTGCTCAACGCATGCACGCTGCCAGTATTTTGAATTCACTTCGGAAGTTATAACAAAGATTGATTCTTTTATGCGCGTTGTAGTTTTGTACGGTGCAGTGGGATGTTGCGTGCTTATTATGCATTGTCGGACAGCTAGGATCCCTTGAATGGCAGACTTCTCCGCAGTTCTCTCTTTCTTCTTCTTCTTCTTTTTTTTTGGCTCGGCACAATAAAAACATGTGCTTGGTTTGAATGTGAGCAGAGAAAGGCAATCTACACCCTACGAGCCAATTACCTACTGCCCCAATCTCCAAATCTACAACTTCTGCGGCATCCACAACCATGAACTAAACACTTTCGATGTCCCTGCGGCTTCTCCTTTGCGCGTAAGCTCCCAGGTTTCTTGCGTGTTATTTCCTGGTCGCAGTCAACATCAGTCTCTTTCTTTCCTGTCTTGCCCCTTACCTCCGGAGTGCAGATATCTTTTGACCCTTTATTAGAGCGCAGCTCTTAGGCGCCCGTTCCTACGGCGAGCGTCGGCGTCGGCGTTGCCCCTCGTAACCTCGTTGCCTCGTTGCCTCGTAACCGAGCGGACTAACACAGCATAGGATGAAAGCGAAGGCGGAACGCAGCGGGAGATGAAAGTCAGCAGTAGCGAAGATAGCGTGCGGAGGAAAGCGGAGGAAGTGGGTGCAGCAGAACCATGAGGTGGAAAGCTGAGGAGGAGGGTATGGTGAAAGCGTGAGAATAGAAGCGTGGCGCCGCACAAGACGGGCTTTGAGGCGATGATTGCTACGAGGTGGCGCCAGAGTAGCTAGCGTCGTCTGTATGGAAACAAAGCACTGCATGAGCCGAGGTCTGTCTGCGGAGGCTGCTCTGAATGGCGCCTACGCGTTACCCACGTGCCGCCTCTCCCGATCTAAGGTTTCCCGATAAGGTTTCGGCGCGAAATTAAAAAAAAAAAGCTTCAGCGTCCTTTTCTTTTCTATGAATCCACAAATTGCCGCGCAATCAGCGAATTCAGAGTTCCTCAAGAATACATTATCAATCTAAACTAATTAAATGTTTGTTTAGTTTTCCTTTAGAAGGAACGTTTACCTTCGGAGCTCCTGTCCAAATGCACTGGAACGGAGGAATCGCCTTGCTCGGCATTCATTTCGCTCCATTCAATTAGATTTGTTACATTTAAAAGAAGAAAAAATCTACCAAGCATGTATGAGGTACAGCTCTTATTTATGCAATCAACTCTTTCTTTAGAAATATGTTTGAAGAAGGCGCAAGAACTGAGACATCGAGTCGACAGCGCTGTAACTCAGTAATGAGAAATAATATTGCAAGTCTGCGAACTGCATTTACTGAGACATCTAAAGCAGGTACAATTATTCTATTCTTAGCGATTCTCAAGTATACGCTGAATTGGTGAACAGGACTTCTTGAAAGCTCTCTTAAGCATTGTGACGATTTCGCACGAGTTATAAATTAACAAATTATATTTGTTCGCCTTCAAATGCTCTAAACGATGATGTTAACAGAACTGCGCTATCCATATCTTGGTGAAACGTTACCGATTAGTAAGCTTTTCGCGTCAATTTATTTTAGCTTTCCTATTTCGGGCATTTTCGTAAAATACTTGAGGCACTTGTTTTTTCGTAAATACTTGAGGAAATTGTGTTTTCTGCAGTCGCTATAATTTATATCTTTAAGTGCAACAAGTGGCATTCAAACTGGTTTAGGTGTTGTCTACTGAGAGCATTAATGCGTTTCATTCGCGTTGGAAGAGATAAATCAGAGTTGACCTCGCGTAACCGGCAAGCAGCAACCTAGAGTGGCAAAGAGCAATAAATCAAGGAGAAGAAAAAGTAAAGCGAGTAAGAGCTCGGGTGCGTTCTTTCGCGTCTGGCGTGTCCAGCCAGCCTTGCCCTTCCCTACCTTACATCCCTTTCTCCCTTGCGTGGTGTCGCCGCCAGCGGCGAGGAATTGAGAAAGGCTGTTAAAGCCTTCGCCGCCGAACGACAGAGGGCAGCA
The DNA here is from genome assembly GCF_038994185.2 of Dermacentor albipictus. NCBI lineage: Eukaryota > Metazoa > Arthropoda > Arachnida > Ixodida > Ixodidae > Dermacentor > Dermacentor albipictus. The sequence continues at coordinate 437,381,146 of NC_091821.1, forward strand.
CGTTGGCCGCACTACCTCCACGACATACTCCGGAAATGCTTGGATTTCTGCGTTTCCAGTTTCTTGCGGGTTTGAACCTTCGACCGCGTCGTTTCGTGCCAGAAAGGGGGACATTCGCGCAAGGATGGGGTTCCTCAATTTCACGCCTTAGTGAACCTGTCACTTTCACTTTCCGGCTAGTCTAATTTTTTCCGCTGGAAAGCTCGCGCCTCCCGGGAGATTATGAAGCTTAAGCTGTTGACGCGCGAGAGCGTTTGTTTAAGAACGACCGTTTGTGTCTGGTTGTCTTGCTTCACGGAAATGTTCATATTTTGAATTTCGAACTCCGGAGAAGAAAAAAAAATCAATAAGCCGTTATTGGCGGGAAGAAACGATAAAGTTGTTCCGATTTATTTTTCGTGTATGTGCATATGTGCTTTCCTAAGCCCAGACCAGCTGTACGAATTAATACGTTACGAAATATAAAGAAAAAAGGCTCGTAGCGCTGGTCCTTGTGGCGAAAGCCTTGCTGTTGCTACGTTGCTTTATGCAAAAACAAAACAAAAAAATTACCGACGATTACGTTACTTCCTAATGCGAAATTTGAGCGCAGCAAATAAGCTGTTTCACCTTTTCGGTAGATTGAGGCAAAGAAATCTAGCAACACATGTATGCGCTATCACAGAATTTTTTTTTATTTTTCACACGTATTCCTTTAACAAAGACTCCACTAACAGTTCTTGACAGTCATGAAGGAAGCTTTGTGGTCGGAGAAATAGACTGATATATGTTCGACTTGGTACACCAATGCTTGATTCTCAAAGACGAGATCTATACAAGTGCCTCGCGAGGTTGTCACAGCCGTGGGACGCGTTACGAGCGAGAGGAACGGGATGTTCTCCCGCATAAGTGTTAGGAAATTGCTGTTTGTCTTTATGTCAACATTAAAGTCCCCCACTACTAACATCGGTGTGGATCGATGGACGGTTAATGCGAGTTGCAGGAAGTGCACGACGTCTTTCGTGAGTGCGGTAGCGGACTCACGAACGCGGTATCAGTCGGTCGCTGCTAGCGCTGGGGGGATGAAAGGGGGGCGGAGCTGGTTACGAGGCCGACGACAACGCCGACGACGACGCGAAACCCAGGAACGGACGCCAAAGAGCCATTTGTGTAGCCAGCCCTCCTCCACAGTCTCTCCTCCTCCCTTCCATCATCCTCCCTCGCCCGGAGAGCCGACAGCGCGCATGCGCGGCGGCGGAGCAGATTCGTCGGCGAGCTGGTTACGAGGCCGACGACAACGCCGACGACGACGCGAAACCCAGGAACGGACGCCAAAGAGCTGCGCTCTAAAACAATCCAATTCCAATTCCAACATCACCAATTCCACCGTATAAAAGATTGATCACACTCTGATTCCTATAATAATCATGAATACTGTCACACCCCACTACGAAAAATTATTCTCAATTTGCTCTGTAAATACACTTTTCAGAGCCAGTGGACTGTTGTTCTCCAACGATTGGATAGCCCGATCGCAGCAAATACAGTGTTCTACTTGGCTGTCTTGATCGTAGAACAACAGCAGAGAAACGGAACCATGCCCTTAGCTCTTTCTTGCCGCAGCTGGCGCATTTATAGGCAAGATATGAGCGCGGTTGAATGAATGGTACGAATCGCAGCATCTTCGGAGGAATGAGTACGTCTCATGCCTACAGTCGATGCGACATGGTAATTGAACTCCACGTATCTGTGGCCTGGTTGCCTTGTCTTCGGTAATCGGTAGTTAGTGGGAACCAACGCACTAAACAAAGGCAAGCGCCAACCTCGTCGGTTCTGCTCCATTTGTCTTACACGTGTGCGTGCTGTCGCGGGCGGCCACTTCCAGAAGACGAACCGACCGGCCCACTAACTACTACCATTAAGCAGCAAGATAAGCCGACAACTGTGGCAACCTATACTGACGTGGTTATAATTGGTAAATCGGTAATGTGGGTGACCGGAGTAACATGGCTCGCATGCGGTCTTCATTTCTTTTCTTCCTACGAAGTTTTGCGCTGATGAAGTTGAGAGTTGGTAGGGAAGCTAAGTGGTGCGACTTGGTTAAGGAACGTGGTATATAGTGCAAATACAAACGCTAGTTCAGTAGTACGCCTCCTTGCGTGTGTCAGTGACCTAACGAAGACTTATTTTTTTATACGGATGCCAGTGAGGGGAACGAGAAGGGGGCGGGGGGCGTTAGAACTACTGTTGATAGTTTCGGGGTCCGTTATTTTCCACTCACGTAAAAGGGAATTCTCGTTTTTCGCTCGTGTATACTAAACAAAGAAAGAATAATAACAGACCAGTGGTCTTGGCTTGATGGCTTCCCTACAACACAAGACGTAATTACATTTCTTTTGTACACTTCGCTCTCACGTATCCCGACAGGCCAAGCGTTTCCATTCCAGTGGCAACTAACACCGAGTAATCTTTGCTTGCCAGTTATTTCATGAGGCTTCACGCCATCCTGCGTTGTGCATTACGTACAACGAAGATAGATGCTCAATCCTGTTATTCCACAACAGAAACAGCAAATGCACTAACAAGAACGACCAGCTCGAACTATTTTAAAACTTTCTTGCAGTAAGTTTCTTTTCTATCTCAGTCCAGGGTAGGGAGTACTCCTTTTGTGCATTATATTATGTGTTGATATAATTACTGCTCATCAATATCGAATACACGTTTCAGTTTGAATTTTTGAAGGACAATGTTAATAGCAGCAACGACAGTCTTACGTTAGCTGTGGGTGATCTGCTGTGGTAATCGACCATGATCGCGTTGGCGAGACATGCGGTACTATACCTCGACCTCGCATGCTTGTGCGCCGCGCTTACATCTCTGCCCGTGTTCCTTGTTCACCCTGCGCAGCTCACCGGTCGGCAGTGGGACCAAATCAGCGAGTACGGGAAGGACGTCATACAGCGAATGCTCTGCGTCGACCCCCAGGAACGGTACACCGTCCAGGAACTGCTCAACCACCCTTGGCTCAGGGTAGGTACCGTCTTTTCAGTCCCCGTGTGTGTTGTGTGTGGACCCTGAAACGATTTTGACGATTTTGTACAAACGTACTACCTACTTAGGATAGGTCCTTCTGATCATTAAGTGACGAATTTAAAGGCGAACTGCAACGAAGTTATGGATCGCGTAAAAAGCCCCGTTTCAGATAATTTACACATGCAGCAGCCTTTGTGGAAATTTTTACGCTTGAAACGCGAGTGGGCGCTTCACAAGACGCTCGCAAAAATCGGTTTTTATACCGAAACTGAGAAATAATAAACGACGCCTTTATCGGTCGTCGGAAGTGGCGAACTGTGCAGACTGTAGAGAACTAGTCTGCTTCCCTTGCTTGTATACCGTTTCGGTGTAGATCCCTCATTTCTTCTAGCCACAGAGTTAGTATACTTTGCTACTTGCTTCGTGCGCTCTGCCAATGTAAGCAATGTAAACCCAGCTGGGCACGGGCTTGCACAAAACTGCGACGTGCGCACGCCAGCGCGCACGTCACAGACGCTCTACAGTCTAGTGTGGCTGACGCGGGAATGCACGCCGCAGCAGCTGGAACGGGGTGCATCGCGCGTTAGTTTGGCTGACCAGCAGCGTACTGGTGGCATATAAATACAGTTCGGGATCACTGAAGCATGCGTGTTGTGTTTGCGCCTTCGACAAACAAGGAAGCGCGAGCTTGCCGTGCAGTTGTGCGATTGCGCTGCGGTAACTCGCTAAAAGTATATTAGAGACATTAGAGACTTTTAGCCTGTCCGCTATTCCGGTAAACTGGAGCGCTTTGGGCGGATTGCCGGATTTGCGGGGGCGTAAACGTGAGCCACCAGAGTGGTGCAGCCGCCTGGTAGCGTAGAGTTCCACCAGACAAACACAGAGCTAAAACTGCAATAACCCACAATATCCTGCTTCACTAGTGGTGCAAATTTTTGGCAGTGGAGTAATTGTGAACACGATTACGCCACTGTCGAAAATTTACACCAGCAGCTAAGCAGAATATAGTAATTAGCCTTGTGTTTGTGTGGTTGAGCTTTGCGCCACCAGCTGACGCCACCAATCTGGCCACTCACGTTTACGCCCCCGCTAAACCGGCAAACCGCCCGCGCTTGCCGGAGTACCGGACATGCTAAAAATTTCTATTGTCTCTATTTAGCGTGTCCGCTATACCGGCAAACGGCGGTGGTTTGGACGGATTGCCGGATAGGCGGGGGCGTAAACGCGAGCGGTCGGAGTGGTGAAGCCGCCTGGTGGCATAGAGCTCAGCAAGACAAACACAGAGCTAAAGTTGCAGTTACCTACTGTATTCAGCTTCGCTGCTGGGGCAAATTTTCGGCAGCGGCGTAATTGTGAACGCAATTTCGCTACTGTCGGAAATTTGCACTAGCAGCTAAGCATAAAATAGTTATTGGCTCTGTGTTTGTGTGGTTGAGCTTTGCACCACTAGCTGGCGCCACCAATCTGGCCGCTCACGTTTACGCCCCCGCTCAACCGGAGAACTGCTCGCGCTTGCCGGAATACCAGAGGCACTAAAATTCTCTATTAGACGGCTTTAGCGTGTTCGGTATTCGGGTAAATGCAAATGGACTGGTCGTTTTACCGGATGAGCGGAGACGCAAACGTGAACGCCCTGCACGGTTCAGCCACCTGGTGGCACAGAGCTCAACCAGACAAACACACATCTAAAATGGCAGTAACCAAATACTGTACTTCGCTGCTGGTGTAACTGTTCGGCAGGTGCGTAATAGTGAACACGTTGTCTTCTTAAAATTGAAATGTATTACACTTGGTTACAACAATAAAAGTTCTGTGTTTGGCTTGTTAAGCTCTGCGCCTCCAGGTGCCGGCCGCTCAGGCCGCTCGCGGTTACTCTAGATACCCTTTATCACAGCGGTATTAGTATGGAACGGCTTTAGTTTATTCCTCGGCCCATCCGTCAAAACGCACAGACCGCCTACGGTTACTGGAATACCGGACACGCTCGGCGCTGCGACAGAACGCTCGCAACGCACGCTGCTTGGGTAGTTCTCGTTCGGAATCGACAGCAAGGCGGCTAGCGGAGAGTTTGGGGAGTCTTCGCGCGCTGGCCCCGAGACAACCGGAAGAAGACACGACGTCGCATCATGATGCGGAACCAGTGAAGGCGGAGCTTACCTCCAATCACTCGGCTGAGGAGAAAAGCATGGCTGGAGATGATAACTTGTAACCGTTCATAGCTATCTTAATGTGAGACGCTTCACTTCAATTGTGGCGCTAATGTTTTACTGGAGCTGTAGCCTACGCGCCTACAAATTTTGTCCTAACCGTTTGAGGGACCATTTAAGACGCAATCAGGATAGTTCATAGGTGGAGCAAGAGGAAGAGGTTGTACTTTTGCATTGCAAAATATGTATGCAGGGTGAAGTAGGAGATCAGTTAGACAGCTAATATTACCTACTTCCTCGTTCTCTTCAGAATTCTGCGTGGAAATCTGAACGAGCCCTACGAATGAATCGTACTCCGTAACGTGCTGTTACGGCAGGAGCTGTAGATATAAAAGTTACGTTGAGAAGATGTAAGGTAATATAGAGTACTACAAGGCATAGCGTTTAATGGCAGTTATACGATAATAAACACGGTATGTGTCGAGGATGTCTGTCTGTTCACAACCAAGGAAAAAAAAGAAGAAAGAAGTCGTGGGCCATATTTTACGGGTTTTTAAACTTACGACTTAGAAATGTTTTGATATTTACATGAGCATCTAGAAACCCTCTAATAATATTATTTTTTGTCACAATACTCAGTAGATGGAAAATTATTACTAATTCTTAGCAGGAAGTATTCACAACCGACATTTTACTTCGCCCACGTACTAAACCTTCTATTAAACTGATTCACCTCTTTAATCAACCAAGTTACGATCACATAGGAAGATAATTTGTATATATCTTTACATGTATCTCATTGAGAGTGCCCCCACGAAAGCGCGTGTTGTTTCGTTTGCCTGATAGCTGTTTAATTTATAAAATGACAGATACGAACATGTGTGAAACATTCTGAAAGTAAATTTTTTTAATGAATTGGCACGAAAATTTCGCGCGCAGGCGCACGCACCGAGAGAGATAGAGAGAGGCTATGAAATTGTCATAAGCCACTTTATCCAATGTATCCACAATTTTATTTCGTTTGATTCTACGGTGACATGGAACCCACCCGAAAAGCGCACGTATTTCTGACCATGCAGCTTGAGTAAGTTCGTTCAAGAGAGGGTCGGTCACATGTGTGTCTGTTTGTGCCAGAGGGCAAATTTTTTATATGCGTAACATCCGCAAAGAATTCTGTGATAACGACCTGTTTTTGTGGTGCCTCTGACAATTTGATGAAGCCGATGGTTAGTAAGAAAGGGCGAGGGGGTGTACAAATCCGACATTTTTGAAAAATAGGTTTCCCAACCAGCGTGCATATATTCTTATTGCAACTCTGCAATGACAAATACTGATATTCAGCTTTCTGTGGGGACGTAGTCACCAGTTTGTACGTAGGTGAACGAGGTCTCCGTATCCGTTAAACAAATCTTGTAAGGTAAATTGCATCGCAGTGACGGCCGGGACTTCATTTTCACTGCAAAGGCCTTGTATTCATGTTTCAGTTGTTGGTAGGTCTAGAAGGCCAAGGAAAGTATTTCAAACTGGATGACCTAAAGTCGGCATAGGAAGCTTCAGAACCTACTCTATTGCGCCATGTGTCTGTGCTGTATCACGTGTAGTACTGCAGTTCCATGTAATGTGCTCTGACGTACCATATAGTTGTACTGTAGATACTGTGTCAGGCATCTGTTCTCCACGTCGACTTTCAGTTCGGGAAATGAGCGGCTATGAACAATGCTGGGTTAGCAGTCAAAGAAGGCGGGGACACGTCTCCTCGTTACGGATAACGTTAAAGAGAGTTCTCGTGTCTCTACTAATTTCAATGAAGTGGACGTTACTTGTCTAACTGCCAAACATATGCAGCTCTGTTATGGAGCTTCTGATGTCGCCGTAGTCACTTTCGTTTATACATTAAGCTTGCTTGATGACATTTGCTGCAAGTAAGTTCTCTTCTTTTTTTTCTTTTTGATGCCGCACCAGGATCGGGATCACTGTGCACCAAGGGTACACCTCCAGGAAACGGTGGACGAACTCCGGAAATTCAACGCTAGGAGAAAGCTCAAGGTGAGCACTGCAAGGCTATGAACACAAAAAGAAAAGTAAACTAACTTTGGCCGTATAATGTTCTTGTTTGTTCGAATGCATTTGGCACTTTCCGGCGAAGAAAAAATGAAAGAGGGAAAGAGAATAATTACAGTGGTCTAGGTGTGGGAAATCACGCAACCAGGTGTTGAGGAATTCTAATAGTTCTCAAATTTACAGGCCACCTCAGTCGCTCTAGATTCATGCAGGCATGTGGAATACACTGTAACCATAACGCTGTCTCAGAGAGATTTATTTTGTTTATTAACTGATTGATCGGCCGAATTTATCCTTTAAAAGTAATTACAGAATGTTTTAGAGACGCCACGGTAGATGGTTCAGAATTTTTTTCGGCAGCCTCGAATAGCTGGAAGAGATTTCTTTGTTTTTTCTCGAGTTATCTTTTGCTTACACAGGGCGCGTGTCACGAAGAGGAGGCTAACATAAACCCTATTCTTATATGTTCGCTGGCCACGCAGTAACTGCCTTCTTCATGATTATGCGCTCAGCCCAATCTCGCCTTAAAACCGTGAGGCACGAGCGCACAATAATTAACCCTTGTGCGACTGTCAGGGCATGACACGTAAAGACACTTTGGCACTCCGCATGTAAATGGACCACCTCAAGCTCACTCTTTCGTTCCATTGTGCGCTCAAACTCACGGTTTAGATCTACTTAACCATCAAGATTTTCCACTAGACCACTGAATTCTTCGAAGAGTAACATTCGTCTACCGAGCACTCGGGCGCTTACAACCTACCTCAGCGACATAACATTGTCGCAGTTTCGCTCGCTTTTGATCCACAAGCCACGCTATAGGCAATACGTAATTACGAGGGCTTCCAACATCCGTGAGTACGAATGCACAGGCGTGACTAACGCATTCAAATCTGGTTGAGTCTGTGAGCCGGCACAAGGCCGGAGTCTTAGCTATAGCGTGTATCTACGTAGACAGATAGGCCAAGAATTGGGCAGCAGGAATACACATAAGACTTAGAGGTGCTCCATGAAAACTTACAAAAAGATCATGTCGCCAAGCAAGAGTAATACGTAACTGAGAAGTCAAACTAACTCAAACCAGAGAGAGCCCACACTTTCATCCGTTTCTCGTGGTATACCGTTAACGTTGCAGTGAGCCTAGTTATGGCGCCATCCGAGAGGGCAATTTGTTTAACGGCGCGCAACCGAGCACCTTACTATAGCAAGCTTAATTAAAACGAGCCTTAGCGATGAACTACTTAGCTCAACTGAATACCATCTGAGCGCCTTATCTTCGCCGTGGGTGCGCTAACGGAGAAAGGCGCCTTTTCTTTTTGTAATTGTCCCTTGCTCGTCGTGAAGTTATGTCTACTGCTAGTCTAGTTTCCGGATTGTGTTTCCAAACTTGCACAAGTTCTGCTTTTTTTGTCTTCCTGTCGTACAATTCAAGCTTTGTCTCTCCTCCCGCTCTTCCGAACGATTGTAACCTGGTTCTGTTTCCTTTTCGCAGGGTGCTGTGCTAGCAGCGGTGTCCTCCCCAAAATGGACGAGTTTCTACAGTGACCCAGCCTTAGACGCAGCTTTAGACCAAGGCATTGAGGAAGAAGTGACTGCCATAGGTGGGTTTGCACCTAAAGGTTCAGTGAAGAATCACTAGCAGCTGTGGTGCTTCGTTATAAACCACCTGCATAACTTCTTGTTGCTAGGTCTGCTAGTTTGATGGGGCATTTTGCCACCCATGGGGGAAGATAGAATTAGTTTCAAAGAGGCATTTGACTAATTTATGTAGATTAGATTAAGTTAACTAATCTTTACTTTAGGGAGCTAAGACGGGCGACTTATGTTACGCGCATAGCGCTGGCTCTGTTGCTCATAATAACGCGGACTCAATATGTCGATGCAAGCCGGTGATAAGCATGCTCATTTACAATTTAAAGGAATTAAATAGTTGCAGATCCAACATTTTAGCGTAGCTTCGTGTAATTCTTGTGTGTCAATGCCGCTAATACGGGTTATTTCTTGTACTCGTCTAATAAGTACTTTCGGAGCACATTCAACAGAAACAAAAAATTGAATTTCTAACGAATCTCTGACATTATCTGTGACTTCCACGGTTTTTCTAAAGAGCGTCGGGATGGCATGATGTTGACAAGGCATCACATACCATCCGTAGAATTTGAGCACGTATACTATTAATTGTACATGTACAAACGTGCGATTTGTGAAATGTGGGAACAACGGCAAAACGTAATAAGAACGAAAGAGAACGCCAGGTCGCTCGAGTTTTAAAGAAATATTAACTTTCTTTGAAAGTCAATTTTAGAAACATTATGATGAAGGTTTTTACTTTCTTAGAAACGAAAGAATACCACCGGTTGGCGAAAAATTACCATGCCTCCTATGCAGCGCTTCCTTCTGCACCAAATATGCTTCGGTGGTAGCAGTACTCCTTTATGCTTGAATCATGCTCATTTATGTGCGTGTGTACGTGTGCATGTGTAAGCCTCGTCTTCAATTTCTGCTTTCACTCCCTGTGTCCCCTAACTACTCTAGCTAAAACGATTAGCGTTTCTCTCGGAACGAAAAACGCTCCGTATGCTCTTCTTAGCTTCAGTGACCAAATGCCGTGCTAAGTGAGCACTGTCTCTTACTTAGCACGTTCTCTTTCACGCTTGCTACACTTCTTGCTGCACGCTTGTCCCTAGGGCATTCTGCGCACGCGGTAGTGGATTAGAAGTGCGTTTACTGCTGGCATTGTCGTGAGTGCGTTTTGCCCTTTTCCCCTGCGTGTCCTCTGCCAACCTGCGTGGCGCTACGCTTCGCAAAAGGAGCGGTGTCCACGGTTCTGGATAGCCTCGACGACATCCACTGCTTGACCGACTGCTCCGAGCGGGACCGAGACTTCCTGCTTAGCGTCCTCGAGGACTCCCAGCTACACGCTCTGCTGGACGTGAGTGGTGGATCTCTTTCTCTGTCGTTTTTATTTTTTCAGGAAAAGTCGCCGCACTACAACACGCTTACACCGCCAACGTGACTGCGCAAAGGAGAAAACGAAAGCTCTTATCGCGTTTCAGAGAATGGTGTGGCCTCTCCTATCCGCGTTGACTTCTTGGTATCTGCTTGATCCAACTTGGCTTGTAGCTATGCATTCTTTTTTTACAGGAACAGATCGCAACAACACAGTTGCCCGGATGATCTCTCTTTCAAAATTTCCGACGTCATCCGCCATGTTGAACGACCGCTGTGCGCGTAAGAAACAAATTAGCTAGTCCTGCTGGTTATTTGCGCAAAATAGCGTTCTCTGTGTATTTTACCTTGGCTGCTAGTGTCGGTTTTACTGCTGGCAGACATTTACATCTCATTTCTCAACTGTCTACCTATTCATGCTTTCGTTAGCTCGGAGTTACGCCAATTTGACTACTTGTGGCATGCGCGAAGTCTCATTGAAAGTGCTCGACTTTTTCGTGTACATATTAAACACGCGGTGCTACTAACCTGAAATAGAGTTTCCTGACGAGAGTTGCGATACGTGGAGTTTTATGTCACTCCGCACAAATGAGAAGACAATCAGTGTCGGGAATTTCAATCGCTGATTGCTGCTGCTCCTGAGGAAAGTTTCTACATAGAAGGCATTCAAAGAATGCCGGGCGTTGCAGCATCTGCGGAAATGGCTAAATAGGTCGCTGCGAAGCGGTGACATCTCCTAACTTTCTCAGTGGGACTTGTTCTGGGGCTCATGATTTAACATAGAAAAAAACATTGTTTAAATTAATACATATGCGGTGACTGATTTCTAAAATGAGTCGTAATTCTTATGGGCTCGTGATCAAGATAATGCTGTACATTGGGCTCTAGAAAATGAACTTTATATGTTGAGTTTGCGTCTAAGAAAAAGAAAACATATTTGCTTCGGAGGCGCTACTCGTAAAGAAATATACTGGTCCCTCTGCGTAGGAGATATACCCAGACATTTTGAAAGTGCACACTCAAACGAAGTGTTACACAAATCTTTTTGACGTCCTGAATCCGCACTGCTTGTCGCTTACCTGCAGTCGATTCTCAGGAATATTCCAGTTCTGGCAGGGGCTCTCGCTTTTGTTCCTTCTGGCTCCACAGATATCCCTAATAATTGCTAAACTGTAAAAAAAATGTTCGGAATTACTTTTTAAATAGAAATGCAGGTTATTTAAAGAAATCTCGCTTTGCTTGGTTCACACGCATTATGGAGCAATATTTATTATAATTATTCTGTGCTGTTCGTCTTGAAAGCGAGGAACATGTGGCATAAGTGTGCGAAAAACGTGAACTTTTTTGGTTAAGCTGTATATTTTGCGGCACATTTGTAGACATGCGACCGCGTGAAAAGGCAAGAGAAAGCTGTGAAGCAAGGCTGAAAATTTGGCTGTAAGATCTCGCAGAATAATTGCTTTTAATGGCAATAATACTTTGGTAGTTAGAATGGTTAGCGCCTTCATACTATGAGCGCAGTTTAGCCGATATAGCTGTGAATTGCAAGGGCGAACCTTTGAGAATGAAGTGTTGCCTTATAACCTTCCAGCACTTCTGCTGAAAAAAAAAAAAAGAATCCCGCCATTTTTTATATTTCGATATGACGCGCTACGTTATTATAAAGCATGAATTTTCAACTTGGAACAAGAACACAAATGGAAAGACGTGACAAACAAAAGCGCTGTTTCAATATGATAGTTCAACAGGCGCTTTTGCTTGCAGTCTGTGTGCGTTTTTATTGTTGTCTGCTTGCGCATTCAAATTTTACAATGCTTAACTAACTCGCCCAATTGTTTGCTCTAGACTGTGGCTTTTCTGATATAAAGTTGCATAATGTTCTCAACAATTGAATTATTTTTCTGGCCTTTTAGTAATTTAGTCTAGCTTTATTTTTAACGCTGCATAATTTTATTCTCGTGGAGCTCGAGATCGTCTTTTCATTTCCCAATTTTTTAACTCGTCTGTAAAGCAGGCTTTACGTTCGGCACTAAAGGTTGTGGTAAAGTCATCTTTGCGGAGTGTATGATCGAATTTTGTCTGCTTTTACTGCGTCAAAGAATATAAACTTCGATGAAGGGGTGTACTACGTGAGAGCAGCCAGATCTGTCACTCCGGTGAAGGGTAGCATCCACACCCCTTCCTTCTCTATTTTTTAAATATTTTTCGTTGAGTATATTGCAGTGCTTCTCAGGCATTCGAAAACTGTACTTTTGACGTACGTTCCTACTCTTAGCTCAAAATTTCTAATTGCGATGATAAGCACTTGCGGATCACGCTCATGGTCTCCTAATAGTCAGAAGAACTGAGGCGGGAATCGTGAGATAAGGTAAAACCCAGTTTGATTTTTAAGTCGTGCGCGTTGCCAGATATTACACGTAGCAAACTGCAAGCATCTCTACTTGATTAAGCCGTGTAGACAAAGAAAGGTAAAGTTTAGCCTTATGGAGATGTGACAACGGATTCGCGAAAGCGTAAATTTCAATGGAATCAAGACGGAAAACGACAAGTGTACTGTCGGACCACCAACTGCGAAAACATATCGTTATGACAAATGAAGCGCAAGATGTATACACTCTCAGACGCATCGTGATTCTTCCTGGCGTAAAGCTGGAAAGCTCATGAGAAAAGACGGAATACGTGGCTTCTTTGCATCATTTAAGTGTCATGCACATATTCAAAAAAGGGAAAGAAAGAAAGAAACGAACAGAAAAGAAAAAGAAAGAAAGAAAGAAAGAAAGAAAGAAAGAAAGAAAGAAAGAAAGAAAGAAAGAAAGAAAGAAAGAAAGAAAGAAAGAAAGAAAGAAAGAAAGAAAGAAAGAAAAGGACGGACGGACCGTCCATCAACAAGCACGTCCACATCAACAAGCACATCAACCAAGCACGTCCAAATCAACAAGCACGTCCCACGAGCCCATTCGCGACTAATACGGTGGACGTCGCTCAGGACAACAAGGCGTTCGCCGACTTACCCCGCTAACGAATCGCGCTGCCGTCCCACAGCGAAGACATGTGCTCCGTACAAATCAGTGCGTTGTTCGGCGCTGATGGAAGCTGAACTTCAGGGAAAGGACAGCAAACCGACAGACGCTTGTTAGCGAGCACACTAGAACAGCATCAGGGGCTGAAAAGGCAGGTGCAGTTTCAGCACATAATGCGCGGTTTACCTTCGGAGCTTTTATTTCACTGAATCATCTGTGTGCCCTCGCGATATCTTTATATAGGTGACGAAGAAAGCAAAATTTTATATCGTAAAACTAAACAGGCGTGACGTAATAAAAGCGTAGCAAAGACAGCGTCTACGATGTTTGCCAAGCATTTACGTATGTATTTCGCTATCGGTGGGGCCGCGGAGATTGGGTTTTCCCGCGTTTAAAATTTAGCCTTTTCTTTTAGCATTCTACCAGCTGCCGTGTAACATGTGCGTTGTTTTGAACATGACGTGCTTAACATGCTATTAAAGGGCAGGAGAAAGTAAAAACAAATAAGGATGAAAAAGTGTTTGGGGGGGGGGGGGGGGGGCGTCAAGAGCGTAAACCTGAGAATGCCTCAAACTTCGAAGCGTGTAACGGACACTGCTGAAGCTGCTTCTTTCCTTCCACCGTCCAACCTAGACGTACGTTAAAACATATTCTTCTGTCATGACTGCTTTTTTTGACAAGTATCGCGTTATAATTATGCAGCAGTGAATAGTGACCACGTTTCCGTCAAACTAAAGAAGTAGGAAAAAGTAGCGCCTAATGTTTTTTTTTTTTTTCTATGCCCAATGCTCGCTGGAAAGCGTAACAGAGGGAAAGAAGGAAACTTAGAAACGCGTACGCACATTTCAGTAATAGTGCAATGTAGAGTCGGCTTGACGAGAATGATAAGCAAAGAACTGTGTAGAATGGCTATAATGAAAAAGCGCATAGTGACGTAATACCTTTGTGGTTATTAAAGTTGATTGTAATCGGTGTGAAGATATAATGAAGTATAATAACAAGTAAGTTAGGCTTTGTCGATGTCGACCGCAGTTTACAACGCACAGTTGTTTTGTATGACCCGTGTACCGCGCATTGGGTGCACGTTAAAGAAGCCCCGGGTGGTCGAAATTAATCCTGAATCTCCCACTACGGCGTGCTTCATAATGATATCGCGGTATTGGCAAGTCAAACTCCAGCATTCGATTTCTTATTGTTTTCCATGTGTATGTATGTGCGCATATGTGCTGGTGTTTTCGTGCGCACGCGCAGGCACCAACTCACAGGGTAACGCTAGCGCACTATGCGCGTGTGTCACTGAGTGAGCGTAATGTTTTCTTATGAGTGAACACGCAAGCACGCACGCACACAGGAAACACGTGATTTCTCTGCTGGTTACCAATGTGCGTGTTGTATACATTTTTCTTGTTTCTCCACATAGCGTAACCCATGCACTTCGACTTCCGCGTCTTTTTGGGTGTTACGTTGTGTTGCTATCATGACAGTGGTCATGTTTTTCAACGAGGAAAAATTATATGGTCAGCTTTTGCACTGCCTTCGCGTCAAAACCCGTAAGTGAGAGTTGGCGCTGAATGCATCGACTCTTCTAACATCATCGAAGCCACGTAATTCTGATCTTGGCCACTATTTAGGATAAATGCCTCTAGGGAAGAAGAAGACGAAAAAGAACTTTATTAATGAATAAAATTCTTGATGGCTTAAACCCCTAGACAAAGGCCCCACTGGCTTCCGCACGCCGTCTTGCTTGTCGGATGACGGCCCTTTGGAGCTCTTGCTGTGAACTGGACAGCGCCACCTTCCATTATGTGTGCTCCGTAATTTTTGTGTTTGTATTTTGTGTATATGCCGTGCATGCCCATGAAATCTGCTTGGTCTAGGGTTGGCGTGCTCCCGCAGCATGGGCATGTATCCGTGTATCTTTCTGGAGAAATGTTATGGAGAATGTGCCGGTTGGTATGTGTACAGGCTTGCAGCTTCCTCCACACAACCTGTTCTTCCTTACTGAGATTCTTATGTGGTGGTGGTAGTTTCACTCTATCCCCTCTGTAATAGTTTAAAATTGCAGAGCAGTTCTGTTCAATCGGGATGAGGTCGTCAGAGGCGTCCTGTGAATATCCGGGGTGCCTCTTCGTTTTCCCTTGTTCCCTCATGACTATGTACCCATAAAAGGTGAAATTTGGTTTGGTGTTTTATATCGCGATTAATCCTATAGGCTGCGGTACATACTCGGCCCCTGAGGTAGCTTCTGCATGCCTCTTGGGAGTCCGATAAAATTGTTATTTGTTGTTGGTTTTGTTCCGCCGCTTTGATAGCTGGAGCTACGGCGATTGCTTTTTCTTCCGCTTCCACGATAGTGATATTGTGAGTGGAGGAGGTGCTGGTGATTTATCGGCTCAAGTAATCACTGATGGCAGCTACCGTTCCTTTCTACCTGCTTGAGTATCTTGCCGCGTCCACGAAGCGGAGGTTTGGTTTGGCTCCATACGTTTTCTGAATGTATGCAGCTTTGTCTCCATACGTTTTCTCAATGTATGCCGCTTTGGCTCCTCTTCTGCCTGCATGTGGAGTAGAGTCCATATATTTGGGTATGGGCGTCACTTATGCTGTTTCTCATTCTTGTTGTGATCTTCTAGGAGCTCGTGATACCTGAGCCTGCCAAGAAGTTTTCTACCCGTGGTTGTTTGTGCGAGTCTGTTTCTTTGGGTTATCACTTGAGCGTCTGCCAGTTCCTCGAATGTATTATGGATACCGAGAGACATGAGGTTTTTTGGTTGAGGCCATCTGCGGAGTTTGTAGGGTGATCTTGCATTCTTTCCTAAGGGAAGCATTTATCGCATACATCTCTGTTTTCGTTAGTGGGTAATACGGAAAGCTGCAAAATGAAGCGGCTAACCACCAGACTTCTGATTAGGCGAAGGGTGTGTGACTCCTTCATCCCCGCCCTTTTTGTGGTTACTCGCTTTATCATTCTTGCGGCTTGCTGTGTTGCCGTCTTCATAAGGTTAAGCTCGTATTGGCAGTGTTGATTTGACTGTAGCCACATGCATGGTACCCGGATTGGGGTTTTCTCAGACATTGTATCATTTGCAAGTCTGATATGGAGTTCTCAAGGGCCGGTTCCGGTGGAACGTTACGATTCCCTTTGTCTCTCTAGACTCGCATGATCTCTGATTTCTTTGACGTGCATTGTAGCCCACTGGCTCGTACGTAGGTCTTGGTTTCACAAGCACCTGCTTGTAATCGTTCTTCTTTTACACGTAGTGACCCGGTGACGCAGCAGACTGTAATGTCGTCTACGTAATAATCTGGGTGACTTGTAGTTTCCCTGTAGGGCCTATAATTGCCAAGTTAAATAGTGTTGACGAGATCACTGAGCCCTGGGTTGTGCCCTTGTTGGGTGCATTGAAGGCCCTGGTTTTGATTGCGCCAAATTTAATGTTAGCGTTTCGTTGGTTTAAAAAGTTGCGAACGTATTTATTTATCTGCTCCGTGCAGTTAGTCGTAGCCAAGCCATCGAGTATTCATTGGTGACTTACGTTATAAAAAGCTCCATTTATGTCGATGACCATGCCGACGTGTTCGCTTGATCTTGGCAAGTTTGTCAGGACTTCCTCCTCCAACTTTAGGAGGATATCTTGAGTCGAGAGCTTGGGTATGAATCCAAACATAGTGTCTGGAGTGATTTCATTGTCGTCTAAGTAGTTTTGTAATTTAGAGTTGGCTATTCTTTCAAATAGTTTGCCCAGACAGGCAGTTACGGAGACTGACCTAAGGTGTTCAATTGCTAATTTCTTGCCAGGCTTGGTAATTAAAACTATTTGAGCGTGTTTCCTCTGCGCTGGAATAGCAGCCTGTTGCGAATGTCCATTTATAAATGTAGCGTGTGCCTGTAAACCGTCATCGCTTAGCTTTCGAATAATGGAACCACGCCATTCGGTCTTCGCCTGCCGCTGTGCTTCGGGTGATTCTCGCTATCGCAGCTCTAACTTCTTCGATGGAGATGGTTTCATCCAGTTCAGAGTTAAGCGTACCCCTAACCCCCTAACCTCCCCCCCCCCCCTCGTCCGCCCGTTCGCCTCCCTCGTATTTGGTCTCGCAGGGTGGGGCACATGGGTCTGTTCCGAAGCACTTGGTTGTATAACTCTTCTTTGAGTTCTTGTTACGTCCCTGGGTACTTATTGATTAGCCGCCGTTCCACCACTCTGTCGCCCTCGTTCTTGGTACTGGTCCTCTAGGAAAAGGTCCTCTAAATGTCCTCTAGGACTTTTAGAAACCGCCACCAGGACACTGCAAAAGCAACATTGGTAGTGGTGTATTGAAACCCCAAATATTAAGGTTAGAGATATGAAATAATGAAATAAAGGTAGCTTTAGGGCTGGAGGAGTTGGGTACTACGCATTGTTAACAAGGATGAAAAAAAAGAGAGCGTTACCAGAATGCAATGAAAGAACGCAATTAAAGGGTGTGTATTGAAAGTAGTCCGTGAATGGAATGTTCAGGTTCACGGACTTCTCGTATGCATGCTTTATTCCTCCTACGGTACAGAAAAAGACTGAACACGCTGCGAGTTGTGATAAACGGATAACATGTACAACCTAAAAAATAAGAAAAGAAACAAAACGACAATGAGAAGAATAGCCCTTCGCCAGTCGTATTCCAGGCGATTGGATTAAACTGTTGGTGCAAATAATGTCAGCAAGAGTAGTACGAGATGTACGTTTTAACATAAGCATTGTCTGCGTCTTCCCGTCTATAGAGAAATGAAATTATTTGACTAAAAGAAAGTCGCTTGGCGCGCGAGCGCATCGTGTTTATTATACGCGACTGAATGTATATAGTCCGCAGAAACTGCGCACTTCGTTCGTTTTCGTATTCTGGACCTCACTGATGAGCATCCGTTATTGTTCCGATTTTATTTCGTTTGCGCTCCCCTGCTATACTAAGCAAATGCTCTCGGCCGGCCTCTCGTCTCGCCTCCTCTGCCTCCGATCATCCGGCAGCTGCTTCTTTCACCATGAACTCGGTCGCTCGTCGAAACACAGCATTTGCGCAAAGAATTGGGCCAACTGCGAGACACCGTGTTGGAAGGCGACATTGTATATATGCGAGTCTTTCCGCCGATTCGCTTAGTTATGCATTCCGCGTATTTGTTGCGGTTGTCTTTTCGTTCTGCCGTTTCGTTCGATCGCTCTATCCGCCGCCGCCGCCTGCATTATGCAAACTCCCTCTCGTCTGGCCACCGCCGTGGCGACGACCTCTCGGCCCTTTCTTTCGCTCTGAGCACCACTTTACGCGACGGGCGTGTTTCCGTCACCGAGCGCCACTCCTCCGCAGTTTGAATAGCCGGATGTGCCGCGCTGATTGTAACCAGTGCCTTCTAAATGAAGGAGCGAATAATACGGCTAGAGCCGCAGTCTCGTCGGCGTATCTGCGGTGAGCACTTTCTTTCTTTCTTTCTTTCTTTCTTTCTTTCTTTCTTTCTTTCTTTCTTTCTTTCTTTCTTTCTTTCCCTCTTTCCCTTTGTCTGTCACGAAGGGGGATTTCGTTTAAGCCGCGCGAATTTTGCGAGCCTGGCGAGAGTCGGCGATGCGGGAAAGGCTCGTGAGCTGCCCGCGTCCTTTTGAGGCAACCGGGCGAACGAGCGGGCGTCTGCGTTTTAGCCGCGTTCGCTTAATTAAGAAGCCGTGCGGGCGGCTTTCCGCGCGGTATATGCGGTGGCCCGTGTCGCCATTGTCTGGCGCGTGGTTGTTTCGCTCTCTTGAATCCTTGAGAGGCGCGCTACGGAACGTACAAAAACAGAACGCTTTAACGACTGGTACGGGCATGCTCAGTGCTTCTACAAGACGTTGTTTTCGTTTTTTTATATATGCAGAGAGCGATACGCTAAAAGGAATGGAGTAAGCTGCGCCAGTTGGCGATGCGAACGCACATTTCCATTCGCGTGTATTTTAGAAAAAGGGGGTATGGTTTATTGTGAGTTTCAATTACAACGCGCCACGGTGTTTTTGCTTGAGATGTAAGACAAATACCCGTGAAGCGAATTGTGTGTATTATTGAGCGCCATATACGTGTAAAGTGACTGCCGCCACTGAGATAACCACAAAGTAATAATTAATACCGTAATAGTACGGTAAGTGTAGTAACAAATAATAATAAATGTGAGCGTGGCACCGCCAAAGAGATTGCACACTTCAGGATAATTCGACATTCTTCGTCGATAAACTAAATGAAGAAAAAAAAGGGGAGGGAGGGGGGAATGCGTGTGCATTGTTAAACTCGGAACAGCCATTTTTTTCTAACGCGGATGCTGGTAAATGAAGATCAAGTGGTGAGACTGCTGTACTCGAACATTAGATCGCACGATCGCAGAAACGTGTGCCGCCCGTACAAAGTTTGTAATAACCTAGCAAAGGGCCCCGAGGCGGAACGAGACAGGAGCTTCGCGAAGCTGTCAGAGCCGCGCATCGTACGTGCAGGCTGGTGAAGCCCCTGCGATTATACGGCACAACGGTAGCTGAACTCGCAAAGTGTGGCTGTACATTATGCAGTGGCGTCTGCGTCTCTATCTGAATGGCGGCGTCTGTTGGGCGCATTTGAAAGCGTTTCAATGGTTTGGCTTTTTCCACGGTCGTCTAGACATGCGAAGCTTGTTTACCAGCTTTCCGGGTCGGCACGCTGAAAAGAGAGACAGACGGCAAAAACAGACTTGTACGCGTTATACAAAAAAGGTAACGGATTTTAATTACGATTACTTCAATCAAAAATGTAATTGATTACAGTCACTCATTACTGCTTCATAAAGGTAACTAACTGATCAATTACTTAAAAGTAATCAAATACTGTTACCTTACGTTGCCTCCAATTTTAAGTGCTAACCGTTTTTTTGCCTTCTCGCACCAAAAATAAAAATTGTTTCTGACATGGTCTACCCTAATATGAAAGGCTCACGCTTAGGTAAATCCCGCCGTTTCGTAGTGCGGCGTATCGAACGCGGGACCTCGCGCCCAACAGCCTAGCCTCTTAACTACTACGCTGCGTGTGGCGATATGAAATAAAGTTCACAAGGGTTGCAATGTGGGCTTGTTGGTAATGCATCTTCAAGGGGAGTATGGTAGCGCGATTCAAAGACGGGACAAGAGAAGACACAAAGAGACACACACAGCGCTAAATAGCGCTGTGTGTGTCCCTTTGTGTTTTCTCTTGTCCCGTGATTGAATCGCGCTACCATACTCCCCCGTATAAGAAAACTATGAATAAATTTCAAAAATATGCATGAGGCGCTCGTAAACAGAGACGAAAGCACAGTTTCAATTACGTAGCGACACGTTGCAACCGAAAACGGTTCTAACGAGTCGACGACAAAGTTGAGCACTAGCTTTGTCTAGGACACAGCGTTGTTTCCAAATGATATCTTCCGTTGGTTGTTTCCAGATGTTGAAGCATCAGAAGTCCCGCGCTTTCGCATAACATTTTCGAATTCTGGCAAGCTGCTAGGATGTCGTCGCTGAAAAAAATATATAAATGAAAGAAAAACGGCAAACATATAGGTGCTGAAATGTGTAGCTTAAAAATGCAAGGGGACGCCAGTAGTTCCCTACAGCCAGCGGCATCAGACAGTCGCGTTAATAAATACCTCGCCTAATCAAGGGCTATATAAAAAAAGTAATTGTCAGAAGCGAACCTCCCACCTAGCACCGCCACGACTGCAATCAATTTACGCTTCCGACGCAGTCGCTTTCAAGTGCATACGTTATCAAAGAGCCTACGTCTCCTCCTTTTAGCAAGGCTGCCGCACGGGAGCTGAAATGCGTTAGATCACTGCACGTGCAAACTCTTTTCAATATTCAGTAGTAGAGTAGTGCTGTTCACCGACTATTTACCTGTGGATTATTCTCAAATCCCCGCACGAACCGGAAGGTTACAGCGTTGATACGACCGCGCCCCCAAACGCGCCATTTTTATTCTAGAGTGCTATATCAATATGACCAAGAAGGCCAGAGAGTTAAAGAAAGCCAGGCTTCTGCTTTGAACACGTACAAGTAAACTTCAATGGCATTCACAAAGCATAGCTGTAGAAAGCATGCAAAATGGCTCGAATATTTTTAAAGTGCTTCAAAAAGGAATCAGAACAATAACGTACGTGTTATCTTTGTGTGCATCCGCAGTTTGGAATCCGTCATTCTTGAACACGAAACGAACTTCTGCAGCGGCCGGCGCAACAAACATTCGAACAACATGTTGCTTTCATCTTTCGCATCCTGAAAGGTGAACAGAGGCGCGAGCTGAGGCCAAGGAGTCTTTGTGCCACGTCGTTCCATGGCCCAACGAACTTTTTAAAAGGTAATCGGAAATATAAGGAAACGTGTCTTAGCGTTTTCACTAAGTCGAAAACTCCCAAGGCATGGACGGTGAGATTGGAGAACAAAGGTCGGGAACTATCGAACGGCAACGGAAAAGCGGAACCATCGCGAGATTCCGAATGCGCCGCCGACAATGCAGGCCCCGCGAACTGCTGTGAAGACGAAGAAACAAGTAACAGAGCGCTCGTGTTCGCCTTTCGAAACGTGCGCATCGTTGAGTTTGCCGCGTCGCACTGTGCAGGCGTGCTACTGTGGTGGTGGTGGTGGTGGTGGGGGTGAATTGTAGCAGCAGGCGGGTTTAGCCTGGTGAACAAGGCCGGCAATTGCTCCGCCCGAGCGTCTCGCACAATACCGCTGAAGGGTTTCACCATAGGTCTATCAAACCAGTCTCTCTTAAGAATTCGATGAGGAGACGTGAAGTTTCTTTGCGGGCTATAACTGATCCCTCGGGAAATATAAGGTGTTGCAGGCGCGCATGCGGAAGGTCCTTGTTTTGCAGATTCTTCAGGAGAGTGTCTCTTTCATCTTGGATTGCTGCAGGACCACAAGAAGTGCTCAATGTTTCCTGTCTCGTTGCATGCCGTACAGTTCGGAGAATTGATTCGCCCCGTTTTAAATAACCAGGCTGGTGTATTAGCAGATCCTGTCCTTATTCGATATAGAAGTGAGGCTTCCTCTCGGTGCAATCTCTTCGTTATGCAGGGCATATGCGGTGGAACCCAAAGCGACGCAAAGGGATTTTGAGTGTCAGATTTTGCACTTCATTACTCTTCGGAGCCTTGATCTTGGGAGGATAATAGAGAGCTGCATATATAAGCGTATCAGCTTTTTCGTTTCCTGAGATACCAATGTGGGAGGGAATCCACTGAAACTTTACTGTGAAGCCTTTGTTGTTCAGTTCTTTCACGATGGCTAGCGATTTGCGTGGGAACTGTCGTTCTCGCCAAATTCAAATGCCGAAACCTGCGTCTCCTGTCACCGCGTGTCTCGCCACTAAGTAACTGGTTTCATCTATATTGATCTCAGAAAAAAATGTATTTGATTATAGTGACCGTTACCGAATAAAAAAAGTAATCGATCAATTACAAAATACCAAAATATGTAATTGATTACAAGTAATGAAATGCGTGCACTGGATCGTGTACAAGTCTGGCATAAAAACACATCACTGTTTGTCCCGTCCCTTTCGCTATATTGTGTAATGTCTCTGTCCCTCAGTACTGGCGAACATTGAAGACAGTTCGCATAACCCGAAACTAGCGCATGCATTTCCTTCTCCATTCCAGAAAATCTAGCCTATGCTAAAAGAATATGTGACGTCCAAAACATGGTGCGTATGACGTGTTTTCGGATCCGCAATCGCTTCCAGCGCATGTAATTAGCAAAATCATGGCCTTTCAGATCTCCTTCTGGTTACCTAGAGAGCGCCGTCACTAGAGCGTGGATTGAGACATTACCGATTGATCCGTGCATCAGTAAGCTTGATTACGAAACAGTGATAAGTAGCAGTGTCTCCAAGGCAGGGCCCCCGGACTGGTACGCCGAAGATGGCAGCTATCGCCTCGGCACGTTCCACCAGCCGTTGTTGGGCATTGTGCATATTTGTGCATGTTCTTCTTTAGTTTCGTTAATAATGTTTCATACCGAATTACCTAGTACTTTTCAAGTCAACATCCCTGCCTTCTCCCTTTCTTTTCTCCTCTTGTTGTACTTCTCCTCTTGATAATAATGAAGATATACTGTATTGCCTAACTGCCTTGTTCTCGAAGGGGAGTAGCAGGTTTATAAATAAAATAAATATAGTAAATGACGCGGAACATGGTAAGAACGGTGACCATTCTAAGGTTTCGCTGTCACTTCTTCAAACTCAGTCTAACGCCGATAGTCGTCATATGTGCTATAAATGTGGCACAAATACTTACAAATATAGTTCAAGAAATATCGTTACCTGAAAAATGTTACTTTCAGGCTTAATTTGCACATATCCGAAATGGTAGCTCGTTTAGGCGTTACACGCTTCACACGCCTGCTCGTTGCATCGAAAAAGATTACTAACAAGGATTTGCGTGTGCGTCAGATGTTCCAAGATGCTTCAAATTGAATTGGGTACGGAGTCGCGGTCGAGGAACGAGAAGAGGGGAACAAGCATCCTGGCCTGCAAGCGAGATCTCGTAGTGGGAACAGTGTGACAAACGAGAACTGAGACAACACGAGCAATGTCCGGGTGATAGTTGCGTTGGCTCTTGCCTCATTTCCTGTCTTATAAACTCGCAGCTTAAAGCTGCTTTTTTTGCGCTGGTTATCGTTTTTCCTTGTCGCCTGTTTTTCCTGCATATATTTCCATGTTGCGCTCATGTTTCGTAGCCACAGTGCGGGCATCTTTGACTCCGAGAACGGTCACGAGTCCAGTCGCTTCAAAATTCTTCTGAGAGAGGTGTTGTACGTCCCTGGCACAAAAAGCGATTCATGCAAGTAGTAGACTACTTGAATTGCACCGCTTTAAGAGACCGCTCATAGTGTCGCTGTGCATTCTCCCACGTGTGCTCAGTGCTCACTCTCTCCCTCTTTCCATTTCGTCTTTCCCTCACCCCCAGTGTAGGGTAGAAAACTGGACGCTCGTCTGGTTGACCTCTCTGACCTCTCTTTCTCTCTCTCTCTCTTTCTCTCTCTCTCTCTCTCATGCTGAGTGCCTCCGTGTGCTCATTAATAAAACTTAGTGTTGGGCTAGTTGGTTATGCATACTTTAAAGCTTTTCTTCAATTGGTCATGTGTTCACTTCTTGCTGCTCGGGTGTTTTATCATTTCTTTTCGCGTGCATGTTTTCGATATTGCCATAAAGAAGGCTGGTGCAGTTCGGTTGTGCGCATGTGTTGTGATTCTCTTAAATATAGAACTTTTTCGAAAAATAAACCAGTTGTCAGTAGCGTTTCCTCGTCGTCGTGTCGTCTTTTCATCGTGTGTCCGTGCTTTTTAGCGCTACCATCAGTTTTAAAGAGTGTGTTCATTCCGCGTGCTGTTCGCACTACCAGATGCAATGCCGACTAGACCAGTGTCGCACTCTTTTGAAGCAAGCTCTGCCTACCGTCTGGAGCTGTCGACTGTGCGTGTTCGCTCGTGTTCTGAGGGGACGTTGAGGGACCGTCCTAACGCGTTTACAATTACTTCGCCTTGCGCTTCGCAGCTCATGTCGATGCGTCGTGCATTTTGCGCGCACACAGTCACACACGCTCGCTGACATACGCGCGGGGACAAGTACACGCATACTCACAAACGCGCGCAGACACACGCATCCAAGCAGGCTCGCACGCGGCTGTTGATAAGCAACCAATCTCACGATCTGGCAATGAAGCGCCAAGTGATGACGCAATCTCACTTTGCGAGTACTCAAAACGTGCCGTCTCTTACGCTGCTCGCATGATAGAATCGACAGGCGTTCGCGAATCACGTCACGATGATGGTAAGTGAAGAAAGCGTAGGACAACTGGCCTCACTGTTCGGTGCGCGAGAGAATGGTGTCGAAAGAGCGAGGAATACAGCAAAACACGTGTGCAGTAAAGCGGCATCACTCAAGAGACCTTTACTCGTCGCACGTAGTATGAAACGGGAGGCAGAGTACGAGGGGCAGCTCTACGTTACGAGGATCTATGTGCCCCCTCCGGAGGAGCAGCCCGGCGTTTTATCCTTCGTATTACACCTCTGCACGAAACACAACGTGAAAGGATGTGCACATCAATGGGGGTCAAAAGCCTGAAAGACACGGCAGCGCGAATGTACCCGCGGTAATGTTCGCGCAACACGGTGTACGAAGGCTGGTCACGTTTCTCCTCGTGTTATATCCTCCATCGACGAAGACTTATTGGCTCGTCCCTGCTCAACCGTTGTGCGCGGAGACGAAAAATATGTAGAAAACATGGAGACCTCGAGACTGTCCGTGTTGTGAGCAATAAAAACGATAAGAAAAACAAAGTAACAAGGAAACGACATCTCGAAGCAGCGGCGTTCTACGAAATCTGCAGGCTTTAGTGGAGCTCGTATCGCGACAGGGATCGCCTATTCACGGTGATCTTGGCAAAATATATTGGCTCCGTAAAAAAAAAAAAGGGGGGGGGGGGGGTACTGGCAGCTCTGTCACCGCGTACGTGCCGTCACCAAAGGTCCTGGTGCCGACGCGATGGCGCCAAGTCCGAGTCCGGTAGCCTACGTGCAAAAAACGAGGAGAAATGTGAAAGACGCTGCTTGCGTGCATGGACTGCAGGCACGACGCTTTCTTATTCATACCACGCACTGCTGCAGGCGCCTGGAAGTCTGATAATGGTCACCGCATAAAGTTTGTGTATACGCACGCACGCATGCGCAGACACACCCGCTCGCGCACGCATACATTGTAAAGACGCCTTCGTCTTCGTCTTTCAGGCAATTTAAATTTTTGTTCATGCCTATTAAGTTGGCCCAATTACGGTGCTAGGTAACAGGCAACTCAAAAGCATTAAGAAAAGCTCGAATAGTGGTGCGCAAGGAAGAACTCAATTTTTTTTCTGCTTCGCGGAGTGTTTTTGTGCACAGCCGAAGCTTGAAAGTTGAATCGGTTGGGCCATGCACCCCTATGCACAATCGCGAAGTGAGAATTCGGCAAGTGGCATTGAAGAGGCAGCTCGTTCACTTTATAAGAACGAAGGCCACGTTTATTTTGTCTTTCCATGCCCGCTGCTCCTAGCTACTGCAGGGAAATTGTACATTAGGCGGCAGGAGCAAGAGCAACGTCCCCTCCATTAGCGGTTATACCTTCATTTTTCCTTTCACATCGAATTTGTTGTGAACACTGGCGAAATGTAAGGAATTGACCAATACAGCTTTGTCGCCTGTCAACGCTAACTTTCTCTATCAAGGCGTACTAGTGACATTGCGCGACCAACGGCCCAAGTCGTTCCTGCTCACCAGAAAACAAAGGTATATGCTACATGAGACGGCACGTAACTTTTACAGCGAAGCTGTTTGTCGCTAGGGTTCCGTGAATTTTTTGTGTCCCTCAACAAATGTGCTTCTGCGAAAACTCAACTGCCGAATGTGATGCGAAATCGCTTCATTCTACGCAAAAGATTATACGGCTCATCAATTCGATATGCATTTTCAGTAAATTAGTTATCAATAGGCACCATCGATTGAATGCTTGCAACGCATTCGGGCAAAACGCTGCTGCAGCGGAAGTTCTGCCACCTAAACCGCGACTTGGAACGAATCGACGCAACACAATAGCGCAGGCAGAAAGCTTCGTGCGCTTCACTGTCGTTCCAGCCCACTTTGACCGAGTTGACTCTGTTGTTAGTTGGTCCCTCGAAAGCGCACCCTGAAACCAGTTCCGGTTTAACGTGGCCCGGCTCAGCGTTCGCGCTTCGAAAGGAAAGACCGAACTGCGTGCTCCCGGGGCAGCCGGGTCCGTGTCGTGTTCTCGAGAGCCACGCTGGCGCCCGGCAACGCTCTCCGGGGACCGTCAGGCACGCACGACACGGAGAGTGCTACGAGTTCCGAGCAGACCAGCGCACCTTGTTAATGGTTAATGAGGGAGCGGAGAGCGCACGTGCTCCTTCTTTTTTTTTCTCTTTTGTTTCTGCCCAACTTGAACAGTCAAACGACGTCCCACCGGGCAATGGCTGGCATTCCATCCGCCGCGCGCTTGATTTCTGATTAAACATGTACGCGAAGCGAAAGTCAGCCTGCTTTAGAGAATGATTGGTCGCCACGTATACGCGCTGCCATTAAGCGCCTTTGAAAACAGCGACACTCTCGCGAAAGCTGCCTGTCGTGTGGAAAACAGCACCAATCGGTACGTTGGACCTCTTTTGGTGGCATCCTTGTCAGCCTGATTTCACCGCGTCATCAGCGTATATACAGTGGCGTGAATGGCCTGTCGGGTGAGAAGACCTAGCCCCTGGCTGTTGATGGCACTTGAAGACAGAAAAAAAAGGAAATACTTTTTTTTAACCGCATCGTCAAATTGATCTCTAGCAGAGTGACCCGCATTGCGAAGAATCAAGGGAAGTGGACATCATGTTAGCGCTGCAGCTTCGGCGACGTAATTAAAGATAATTTCTTCTTTTAGGTAGCTAAATCAACTCGAATAATGCTCAATTGTCTAAATGTTGAACTCGGCCTTGTGCCATCGTATGACCCACACGCCCGATGCGAAAGCACAAATAGCCTAATAATACAATGACGCCGTGCAGTTTCCCTTGAAAACTAGCACTTCGGGGAAACAGGTTGAAGTCCGCAAGTGGAATGTCACACTATAACATATATAATACCCGGACACCGAAAATCAGTTGTCCGTAGAAAGAGGCAACCCTCAGATCTAGGAGCACACAATGTTCACAGTGTGAACGGACGTCAGCACATCTACGTAATTCTCCTAGCGTACGCACTCATTTGAAGTAAACCGATACTCGTACAATTTTCACATGGCAACGTTACAGGAAATAGAGCACGTCACCCAGTCTAGGCGTTCGGCTTTCTTCATTGGTCAATCGCTTGGGAAATGAGCGTGTGCCATGACAGGCCTGTAGAATCCGTGAGCACAACGTTACGGGATAGACCACTATATTATTCTAACATATCTTCTAAAGAAGGGCTTCAAGGACCTCAAGCTCTATTTTTTTCGCAACGCGATAAGGCCTATTTATGGCACTGGTATATTTCTAAAGTATCAATGGATGACGATGTAACGCCGTGACATCTTCGTGTTTGTCGCGTGCTCTCAATAGTCAATTGCAAACCTTAATTAGACGTACGCAACCTGCCTTGCCATCCCGTGTGTCGTCTGTTGCACATTCCTTGGCGTCGCGCACTCTGAGTGAAGACCGAGATGCACGATGTGGAAATCCAAAACATATTCTGCATTCTGCGGACATTGCACAACGCTTTCGTGCTAGCTGCAGGAGCGCGTTTTCTCTCGTTTTTCGTTTGCG
Organism: Dermacentor albipictus; assembly: GCF_038994185.2. NCBI lineage: Eukaryota > Metazoa > Arthropoda > Arachnida > Ixodida > Ixodidae > Dermacentor > Dermacentor albipictus. The sequence continues at coordinate 437,409,654 of NC_091821.1, forward strand.
GCGGAGCGTTCTTTACACAATCGGCTGCCCACAAAATAACGTTCGAGCGCACAACACCAAAAAGGAACGCCAGCTAAGAAACACTTGGACGGCAGTTCCTGACGAAGGAATTTCCTCTCGGCGCATAGATCGGAACATAGATGCTACTTCATGTCGGCAACATTGCTACTGCCTCTTTGCGGCTTCGTTAGCTTCTCCGTTGAGCTAAGGAAACGAAATCTAAAAGAAAAATGAAGAGGTGAGTCTTTGTCATTTTTTGCTTATCTTTATGGCCTTTTCTGTTTTGCACTAGCTCACGAAACGAAGCCCTTTAAGTGTCATCATTGAAGATTTTACTTGAGAAAACTTGTTATACATTCTGCATCCGCTCGTACATGTAATCTTGTATAAAGGCGCTAATGTGTGTAATATCTTAGCAATAAGCAAACAGTTGGACTAGGCGTGACGCCGTGTATCAAAATGCTGCAGACAACAGCCGTCACTCGCCGTGTGCACGTTAGGTTGCGCCACAACATCATGGCCCGCCAAGCGCGTCGGCTTCACCAGGACACGTATAGCATCTGCATCTTGATAGCTCAAGTTCGTTAACACACATTTGAACCGGCGATTCAGGAGCGCTAACGTGTACATCAGCGCAACCGTGAGCAACAGAGCACTGCAAATGCTCTCGGAAATCCTGCAACTCTCATTTTTAAGCGAAGTGCCGTCAACGCGCCAGTAAATAGAAACACTAAAGCAGCTGAGATTGATTAAGTATTCCTTCACAACTCCATCTTCGCTAATTGTGCGGTGAGCGGCCGCTTACTAACAAAAAACGAGAGCGGGGAAAGCTGGATTTTTAAAAAAATTTATCACCGAAATCCCAGCGCCGGTATGTAGGTTTGACGTCCGGGGATTTCAAAGTTGTTTTTTTTCCCGTATTTCCGTTATTGTGGCAACGTAAAGTTCGTGAAAGTTTCTAAGTTCTGTTTTTTTGGCTCGTTTAGAATACTATGTACCGTATAGACTCGTGAAAGGGCCACACTTTCGTTTTTCTCAATTTTGACGAGGTGCGGCTCTTACACGGGGCCGAACGTTTTGGTCAAAATTGTGCACACCACACCCCGGATGTACCACTGCATCAGAGGTCAACGCGCAGCTCTCGCCATCTAACAGCGGCACACGGAAATACGCGGCGCGCGGCAATTCGCCGACCCGCGCTCGCGGCATCGGGACACCGAACGCCATTGCTTCCCCGTTGGAAATATGTTTTTTCCCAATTTTAGGCTACCACGTTCAGGGAGCGGACTTTACAAGGGTGGGGCCGGTACACGAGTCCATACGTAGTTCATCTTTCCGGGGCAAAAAAGAAGGTAACTAGGCCCGAGCAGTCGCCGTTGAAATGTGTGACGTCATGGCGAGCGGCTGCCGGAACTACAAGGAGCATCACCATTGAGTGTTTTGGTGACCATGTCTCTTCTCAGTGTAAGAGTGGCTAGTTTGGTATTTGTGGTGCCCAAACTTGGCACCCATTGAAAAAAAAAATATGGAAGGCGATGCTTTTGCTGATTGAGGGCTTTAGAATTAATTGCAGAGTTGTAAATAACGTCATAGACCGCCACCTATTAAAAAAGGGTAATTTACTGATACAGCTTAACCTGCTTTTCCGTTTAGTGTCTTCTTAAAGGAGCTGATAACCGATCTTTAAGGACCTAGTGTTTATGGGGCAATGCAAAGCTCACCCTCGGTAGTGTTTACACCTGCAGCGACTACTTCCAAAAGCGCATGGATATTTAGTCAGCAGCATTTTGCGATCTGAGCAGCCTCCAAAAAAGTAAGAGTCCCTGCTCTAGCTACGCTGCGAAGTGAGAGCGATATCGATAGCCCGTCTCGCAAATTGTGAAAGCCACCCATCGTTCTGCTTTCACAGGAGTGAGCGCAACTGCGGTTAAGCACCTACATTTTGACCTTTTCAGCCACTTTTGAAAATAAAAGCTCGTGCAATAAGTTCGCGTTGTCGCAAAGAAATTTCGTTTATATGTACAGTGTTTCTCCCCAAGTACACGCCTACGTCTTGCCTGGCTGGCCCTTGTAGTTCTTGTTCTGTCGATAGGCGAGCCAAGCCAACTCACTGAAAACAAAGGTGAAGGCAGCGCCACTTTTCTGCTCTCTGCAAACGAATGCTTATCCGCACATTGTAAATCGGGATAAACTGATAATAATAAAGAATATACTGCATTTCAATACTGATAAAAAGGCCAGTAACCGCGTATACCAGTAGAAGGTCACTTGGTGGACCTCTTATGCAGCTTCATGTTTTTGCCGCGTGGGGCGTCGAATGTCATTTTTCGTGACTTTTAGGGATAAATGAAAAGTATAAATTCACGTCTGGTGAGAAAAACATGGCTCGTTTTAGCAACTCCGATAGGACGAGAGAGAGAGAAACAAGCTTTAATGGTATGCTGGAGATGTTAGAATACGATAGGGAATCATTCCATCAGCGGGGTTATCTCCATTCATATTATGAGCGGTTGTTCTGGACGGATGTTCAGGAAGAGCAGCGCACTCGTGCTTCTCATTTTTTTTTCTTTTTCGTTCAGATGCGTTCGTTTCGTTTGAATTATTCTTGTTTGAGAATGACAGTCTTGAATTCTTAAAAAGGCACTCGATCCCGTTCGTAGGATCGTCGCCCACGACGCCCCTAGACAGATGTAGCGCCTCACATATTTATTACGCACGGTGTTCTCTGGGCAAGTTGCGTATTCAGCCAATCGCGGTAAGTTGGGAACCTTTCGTATGCAATTCCTCGTGTGTCTAGCAGGTAACAAACCTTCTTTATGCAGACGGGTAAAGAACGAGCGCTGTTCGTGCACGAGGCAGCGAACAAGATTCGAGCTTTGAATGGGTTGTGCTATGGTGCCGTGCTCAGAAACAAAAGCGCGAGTACGAGGCCCTTTGAGACGGCGATCAGCTTTTGCGTCTTGCGCGTAAGTTCGGAGAAGAACAAAGGCAGTCTTTCTTTTGTTTTCTGCTTCTTTTACTTCTAGGAAACTGCGAATCTGGGAACGATATCACGTACAAGGTTTCCAGCCAGGACTTTTTTTAACGTTATTTGCGCGGTCAGGACGTGCACTGAACATGAAATTGTGCCTCTATATGCGAGTATGGAACACCGGGAATACGTTGGCATACGAAACAATCGATTTATTTTTGGCAGAAGGGTCAGAACGAGATTCGCCTCTATTTGAAAAGTCGGTTTAACAAACTGCGTCGCTGGTGCCTACTTTATCTGCGCTAGCAGTTGGCTTTATTCAAGTCTGTTTCACGATGCCCGGTTCGGCGAGATAGGGGTGTAGCGGATGCTTTCGTGAGTTTGAGTGGCTCGGTGAGTGACCCACAGTGCTTCGCACGATTCCTAGAGTGGAACTGTGGCGCTTGTGTCTGGGGCAGCTGCAAGCGGGACAATTAAGCCAGAATGGGAATGATGGGTAGTACATGCATTTGCCTAAACTTAGTCCTTCCGGCTTCGAATGGCTTCGTGACTTTGCAAGGTGATCATTTTAAGATTGTACTGCGTTATAGAAGAGAGAAGGGAAAGAAGAACAGGAAAGGGCAGAGAGGTCAACCAGAAGAGCACCTGGTTTGCTACCCTACACTGGGGGGGGGGGGGCGGAAAGGGCAATAGAAAGAGGAAAAATTGAGAGAGTGGGCACTGAGTGCGTGTGGGAGGGACACTATACACAGGGAAACTATAAACGGCCTCTTAAGTCGGTGCACTTCAAGTATTGCACTAGTGCACGAATCGCTTTTCGTGCCAGTGACGGGTGTGGCCACAGTCCGAGTATCTTTGACTCGGTTAACGGTCTCAAGTCCAGTCGGTGTAAATTTGCCCGCATAGAGAGGCGTTGTACATCGTAGCGAGGGCAGGTACACAATAGGTGCTCGATGGTTTCCTCGCCCCCACAGGAGTCCCACATCGGGCTCTCGGCCATTCCCAAACGATAGGAGTATGAGTTCGTGAACGCCATTCCCAGCCACAAGCGGCACAGCAAGGTTGTTTCGCTGCGGGAAAAGCTACATGGCAGTTGTAGCCGTAGCGTGCGGTCCAGTTTATATAATCGGAAATTAAAGGCGCTTGAACTCCAGAGATCTTGTGACTTTTTGCATGCATGTAGGCGAAGTTCCCTGGCAGCGTCCGACCTCGCCAAAGGTGTTGAACGCGTCTGGGTATCTTCGTGGGCAGACCGGGCAGCCTTGTGAGCTAGGTTGTGGCCGGCGATGCCACAGTGAGCCGGAATACATTGAAATATAATGTTGTGCCCTCTTTCTAGAGCATGGTGATGCACTTCCTTGATGTCAGATATTGTCACGTGGTGGTGACGTTAAGAACACAGCAGCAATACTGTGATACACAAAACTAACTTTTATTGGGCGAACATGTGCCCACAAAACAGGCTACACTTATAGCACAACGATAGCGGCGAACACGGTCGGCGATCGTCGAAAATCTGATCAGCGGGTCAAGCGCGTCGGCTTTTATACAGAATCGTCGAATGTTCCAGACTAATCGTTGGGACCCGCGTGCCTTCCATAAAGTTCTATATCATTCGCGTCAGGCGAATAAATCAGATAACACAAGGCTCGGCAACAACAGACTGCGGATAGAAGCATCGATAACTTTCCAGAAACTTCGGATACATGCAAGCGCGTCCCGCGCTGTGCGATAAGATTTGTTAGGCGGTGAAACCTGGTCGCCCGATAAATAAATACACGTGTCAATACCCCCGTCTTAAAAAGCATCGTCCCGATGCTACAAAGAGAGCGAAACACAAAGGGGCACTTATTAAACATAAGTAACAAAACAACGAAAAGAAATAAAGTCCAAAGGTCAGTTACGCGAAGTCCCAAAGTTCGTCAACGCTGATGGTACGGCTTGAGCCGCACAACGTGGACAATTTCAGGTCGTGAGCGGCGCCGCTGTGACAGCGAAATGCCGTCTGGCACGACCTCGTAGTCCAGTGCACCAATACGTCGGATGATCTTGTACGGTCCAAAATAGCGACGCAAAAGCTTCTCGCTCAGTCCTCGTCGGCGTATAGGGGTCCAAACCCAAACACGGTCACCGGGCTGGTACTCGACAAAGCGTCGTCAGAGGTTGTAGTGTCGGCTGTCGGTCCTCTGCTGGTTCTTGATCCGCAGGCGGGCGAGCTGTCGGGCTTCTTCGGCGCGCTGGAGATAGCTAGCGACGTCGAGATTTTCCTCGTCAGTGACGTGGGGCAGCATGGCGTCGAGCGTCGTCGTCGGATTCCTGCCGTAAACCAGTTTAAACGGCGTGATCTGTGTTGTTTCTTGCACCGCCGTGTTGTAAGCGAATGTTACGTACGGCAGGACGGCATCCCACGTCTTGTGTTCGACGTCCACGTACATCGCTAGCATGTCGGCGAGGGTCTTATTCAGCCGCTCCGTAAGACCATTCGTCTGCGGGTGGTAGGCCGTTGTCCTCCTGTGCCTTGTCTGACTGTAGTTCAGAATGGCTTGGGTGAGCTCCGCTGTAAAGGCCGTTCCTCTGTCGGTGATGAGGACTTCTGGGGCACCATGTCGCAGCAGGATGTTTTCGACAAAGAATTTCGCCACTTCGGCTGCGCTACCTTTCGGCAGTGCTTTAGTTTCAGCGAAGCGGCTGAGGTAGTCCGTCGCCACGACGATCCACTTATTTCCGGTTGTTGACGTCGGAAAGGGTCCCAACAAGTCCATCCCGATCTGCTGGAATGGTCGGCAAGGAGGCTCGATTGGCTGTAGTAATCCGGCTGGCCTTGTCGGCGGGGTCTTGCGTCGCTGACAGTCTCGGCATGTTCTGACATAACGGGCGACGTCGGCGGTCAGGTGCGGCCAATAATACTTTTCTTGTATCCTTGATAGTGTCCGGGAAAATCCTAGGTGCCCAGCGGTCGGATCGTCATGTAGGGCGTGCAATACTTCTGGACGAAGTCCTGACGGGACAACAAGAAGGTAGTTGGCGCGGACTGGGGAGAAGTTCTTCTTCACGAGTAGATTGTTTTTTTTTTATTTAGTCATACTGTTGGCCCGGAGGCCGTTACAGGGGTGGGGTACAGCACAGAAAATGAAAAACATAATGTACATTATACACAATGCACGCAAATTATACATAAAATACTGCTTTTGAGCATACATTCATAAAAACCAGGAAACTAGTAAGAGCACAAATACAAAAGCAATATGCAGGGACAATAAACACAACCTGTGTTGGTGTAACATAATGCACGTAATTTTGTTTAGGGCATGATTTGCCTCAGATTGTTTTCAAATTGTGTAACGGTATCACATTGAACAATGGCTTTTGGTAGTCTGTTCCATTCATTTATTGTTCTGGGGAAGAAAGAATTGGCGTATGCATTAATGTGGAGTTGAGATATCCGGAAATTATGTTCATGTGTACCTCTTGAGGTTCTGCCTTGTTTTGGTGCTAAATAGGGAGTAGTATTTATGTTGAAATGCCCTTTCCAAAGCAAAAAAAGAAACTTAAGTCTGGCTACATGGCGAAAAGAAGAAGAAGAAGCCGACTAGTGCGGTCGTGCAAACATCGGCTCCCGCTTCGATCAATGTTCTTGCACCGAATTGTTGTGCCACCCCTGAGAACCTGGTGGCGATCGACGCGTCGTATCACAAGGATTACGTGGATGCCCATTTTTTACCGGTGGGTCCATTTTTCGCTTCGTTGGAAACCGTTTTCTGCGTGCCACGTAGAAAAGGTGCCAGCCCCTGGCTCGCGCTGCAGGCCTAGGCCTCACGCGCACGACGGAGTGTAGGCATGGCCTCCGGCTCAGCTGTTGAAGGCATGGAGATCACCCCGGAGGAAGATATTGGATGGATGACAGCCATCACTCGCCGAAGGAGACGCGCATTAGCCGCTGGCGGGAAATCCGTGGCTATAAAGGATACCAACCATGGCGGGAAAGGTAGTCGCCGCACGGCCACCTCGCAGAACGTGCTTAAGCGCGTCGCTACCGCCTCTAGGATCCCGATGCTACCGAGGGATCACATCAAGATAATTGTCCGCCCCCGTGGCGGCCTCGACGTTAAAAAGTTCAGCCTGGTGCATCTCTCCAGAGCGCTGGCCATGGCAGCAGCCTTAGCGCCGGAAGACACGACGGAGGACACGTACTGTCCGAACGGCTGTCAGAACATCTTGGTGGTATCAACTCCGCGGGAAGAAAACGCAAGAGCTTACGCCAAGGTACGCAAGATCCATACGAGGGATGGACCCTTCGAAGTGGCGGCCTACACCGCAGCAGGAGAAGATACATGTAAGGGTGTTGTTCGCGGTATCGACCTGGACATTAGCGACGCGGAACTGAAAACCCTTTTCGTCAATCACCGAAATCCGGGCCTCGTCGAGGTACGTCGGATCAAGCAGACTACAACGGTGGTGGTACTTTTTGAAGGACAAAGAGTGCCAAACCACGTTATTTGTGGTAACGTACTCATGCCCTGTTATCTCTACCGACGACAGATAGATGTGTGCTACGGCTGTGGTGAAATCGGACATAGATCCGACGTGTGTCCCAATCCGGCAAGTGTTAGAAAGTGTAGGGGCTGTGGAATCACTTCCCCACCTGAAGATCATCATTGCGATCCCAAGTGCGCTATTTGCGGTGGCGCACACCCAACTGGGGACCGAAAATGCAGCCGAAGATTCCAGATGCCTTACATTGTGAGGCAAAGGCGTCGTAGGCGCCAACGACAGCAAGCACGCTGTACACAGGTGGCCGAAGACATTGAAGACAGCAACAATTCCCAGCGCAAAGGGGTCATGCTAGAAAACGACGCCAACTTGCGCTCTCGCACGAGAGGACGCTCCAGCTCACGAGGGCGCTCCCGCTCCAGGGGGCGTTCTCGATCCAGAGGACAACCCAGCTCTGGAGAATCTTCTGGTGTTGACCCGCAACCCCGAGGACCTGGGTCAAGATCGAGGTCCCGTTCACAGTCGACCCCAAGAGCAACCTGGGCCGATCGAGTCAAGAACGGAGGCCTTGGGAAACCAGCACAACCGACAAGGGCAAGGTCCAGGAGTACTAATGGTAGGGCACAGCCGGAACGTGAGTCAAATCCCCGAATATTGGCATTAGAATCAGAAAACCAGAAATTAAGGCAAGAACTGTCTGAGCTCAGGGAGGCTTTCAAATCCTTTAAAGAAAGGTCCGAAACACCCCGTAGTCAGATGGACACAACGGCTCCAAAACCCTTGGCCGGCAAACCTAAACGTAAAGCCCCCCACCCCGTTCCCATTAGCGAAACAGAGGAAGAAGATTTAGAAACCTCTGAGGCAGAGGAGATGGGAGAGAGTGAGGCACCCCCCAAGAACAAAAAAGTCAGAATAGCCGCAAGGTTAGCCACAATAGACAGGACTCTGGCGAAAATCATGGAGCTCATCACTAATCTAGATGCTCGAGTGGGTCAACTAGAAAGGCCCAAAGTTAAGGCAAAGGCAAGCGCAGCGGCTGCATCGGCAGTCCACGGAGGCACAAACGGCAGCCCGAGCGCGGACTCTAGGGGTTCGGGCAATCAACCAGTGGTATCATAATGGCTTCAAACGACAACAATAACATTAAAATATGGCAGTGGAATTGTGCGAGTTTCCGAAGGCGCAAGGCTCCCCTGCAGCAGCTTATTAGATCGGCCAAAGTTAAGCCGCACGTTATTCTCTTACAGGAAACACTAGCTAAGGAGGATATCTCTCTACCGGGTTACAACTCCGAAACCTTGACCATTCCAGGGGGTCGGGGAATAGCGACTTTGGTTCGAAAGGGTACCTCCTATGAAACTCACGAGCTTCCCAAGTACAAGGTTGGTCTAGAAGCACAAATGATTGAACTCATTCTGAAGAACAAAAAAGCAGCTAACGTGTATATAGCTAACGTTTATAGCTCTCCGCAAGATAGGAAAAGGGATTTTAAGACCCTCTTGGGCCGCATTTCCAGTAAGGCAGATACAGCCCCACTTGTAGTGGCTGGGGACTTCAACGCTCCTAACAAAGAATGGGGCTATGGTCATCAGAGCGTCAAGGGTACTAATTTAGCAACCACGGCAAGTGAATTAAAATTTGCTCTTATTACAGATGCTAACTTCCCCACGAGAACTGGTACCTCTACTACCAGAGATACAACCCCCGATCTTACATTCCTTCGGGGAATTGAAGGCTCATGGGACAATCTGCAGGAGAATTTAGGAAGTGATCATTACATAATTGAAGTCATCTTACAGACGCAACCACCACCACTAAGGAAATATGAGTATGTGGACTGGGATCTCTTCCGTAAGTTGCGTAAGGAAACCAGCATAGATGACGAATCTTATGAGGAGCTCTTAGATCAACTAAAGGCAACGATTAAGAAAGCTACTAAAGCAGTCTCAACAGAAATCGAAGTCCCAAAAATGGACTCCAAGCTAGCTCACATGCTGGAAGCGAAAAATTCTCTCCTAACCAGATGGAAGAGTCACAGACTCAATAGAAGACTTAGAGCCAAGGTTGCCCAAGTTAATCGTGATATCGAGACATACGCGGCTCAGCTTTCACGTCAACAATGGGACGAAACTTGCTCAGAAACAGACGGCAGATTGCGCAGAGGAGGCAAATGGAATCTATTGAAGAGCCTACTTAATGACAAGCTCTCCAGAGGTACTACAAACCTCGCCATAAACAGACTCGTCAATAAACAGATAGCTATAGGGCGGACAGCAAGAGAGGTCGCAAACGACCTCGCACACATGTACCTGCCACTTAAAGATGAATATGAAAACGAAGAAGAAGTAAGCGAACCTTACTCCGGAATATCGCAACCGGACTTGGACAGTGACTTCACTGCAGCTGAGGTAAGGCATGTACTTTTTAATTTAAATGGGAGATCTGCCCCGGGTCTGGATGGCATCACAAATAAACTTTTGCGAAACCTGGATGATGATGCCATAGACATAATCACGGTCAAAATTAATAGTCACTGGAGATCCGGCACTGTCCCACCGGAATGGAGGGAGGCCAAGGTGACGTTTATACCGAAACCCGGGAAACCACTAACAAAGGAGAACCTCAGGCCCATATCACTTACATCCTGTATTGGCAAAGTAGCCGAACATGCTATTCATAACAGGATAATAGAACACATAGAAAACCAGGAGCTTTTCAGGCACAATCTCATAGGCTTTCGGAAGGCATTATCCACACAGGACGCCATGCTCATGATCAAACGGGCTATTATTGACGACCCTAGCAGGGACGTAAAGGGCATCCTGGGTCTGGATCTTAACAAAGCATTTGATACGGTTGCACATAAACATATCCTACATGAAATCTCAACCTTGAACCTGGGAAGCAATTTTTACAATTATGTGAGGTCCTTTCTAGCTAATCGGACAGCTCGGGTCAAACTCGGGATAGTCACAGGCGGTCCATACAATTTAGGCAACAACGGCACACCACAAGGTTCAGTATTGTCCCCACTCCTCTTTAACATTGCCATGCACAGGCTCTCGGAGGAATTGTCCAAAATTCCGAGCTTGGGGCACGTCATATACGCTGACGATATCACAGTGTGGGTCCCAAGGGGGTCACTCGCAGCAGTAGAGCAGACACTACAGGCAGCGGTAGACACCACAGAATCCTTCCTTAAGGGCACCGGACTCAGGCTATCACCTAGTAAATCTGAGCTGCTGCTTTTTAGACAGGGGAGACAAGGTGTTAGAAACCTTGTGCCTTTAGAAACTCTGCCAATAAAAATCACAGACAACACAGGACGGGTCATACCCAGAGTAGAGCAAATAAAAATTCTGGGTCTTCTCATTGACGCAAGGAGCTGTAACGCTACAGCCCTGAACCGTCTCACAGGTCAGGCCAACAGTACTTTAAAGCTCCTGGGCAGGGTTTCAAACCGAAATGCAGGCCTCAAGGAGGACAATCTCATCAGAGCATATCATGCATTTTTCATCAGTCATGTGACGTACATTGCATCATACCTGAACTGGGGAAAAGGAGAGAAGGCTAAGCTAAACGCACTTATACGCTCCGGACTCAAAAGGGCTCTGGGACTCCCGCATGGAACGAGTACCGAACTCCTCAACAAGTTAGGACTGCATAACACTATAGATGAGCTCATTGAGGCGCATTCGATGTCACAAATTGCAAGACTCTCCAACACTAAGTCAGGGTGTAAAATTCTAGATGAAGTCGGAATACTGCCTCGAGGAGGAGACGTCTCTAAGCTCAAAATACCCAAGGAGGTGGAGACACAATTAGTTGTGGACCCCATACCTAGAAATATTCATCCTGTGTACAACAAAGGCAGAAGGGACGCCAGGGCCAAATGCATTCTGGGTAAACTGCACCAACAACACAGCTCAGCTCTTTTTGTCGATGCGACTCGTTATGGATCGGGCAACCGCTACGCTATTGCCGTGGTCGATGAGAGCGGTAAATTAATAAGTGCGGCGTCACTAAGAACGAGCTCCATTCATGCCGCCGAAGAAGCAAGCATAGCACTTGCAATTACAATGAGGAGAGGCTCCACAATTTTCTCCGATTCCCGTACAGCTATTAGGAATTACTCAGCCGGCTTCATCTCAGCGGAAGCACACAAGTTACTTAAACACAGTATTAATACTGATAATTACGACCAACTGGATAGCTCACACCTAGTCTGGTTTCCGGCTCATCAGGGCCACTCGGTCAGCCCCAGTGGCTGCAATCCTAACGAGCAAGCTCACTCTGCTGTGCGAGATCTCACATGCCGCGCATCAGATCAGGAACTGCTCCAGGATGACTGCGGCTCCTACAAAGACCCACTTACTACTTTTCACGAGATCACCTCACATTATAGGGACGGCAGGAGATTTTTTCCTCCCCCCCATCAGAAGCTCAACCGAGCTCAGGCAGTCACATTAAGAATGATTCAAACTAAATCTTATCCCACACCTTTTGTGCTTAACAAAATTGACCGGGACTTTCCCGCGGAATGTAAAAGTTGCGGACACACTCCGTGTCTATTTGATCATATGTTCTGGCTGTGCCCCAACCAAAGGGCTTCGGATCTCAACAGCGAGGAGGACTGGAGTCGGCGCATATCCAGCGATGTCCTCCAAGATCAACTCCTGGCCGTCCGGAGAGCTCACGACATCGGGAAAGCCTTTGGCCTACCGGTGCCTACGTGGGCGGAGCCACCAGCATAGCCCGGGGGCTTGTGCCCTCGGACCCTAGTTTCTCTGGACTAAAATAAAGTTCTTGCCATGCCATGCCTGGCTACATGGCGTCGTTCTGCTAGGGATGGTAAGTTAAGTAATTGCAGCATTTCTGTAACAGAATCAGTTTGCGAGTAACGAGACAGAATAAATCGAGCGGCTCTTCGTTGGACTCTTTCAATCATGGTTATCAATCCTGTTTCATAAGGGTCCCAAACAATACTGGCGTATTCCAGTGTGGGTCTTACCAGATATAGGTAGGCAGTTAACTTACAGTCTTTCGAAGCAAGCTTGAGCTTCCTACGCAAAAACCAGAGTTTCATTTCTGCTGTCGAACAAATGTTTTTAACGTGCTCCTTCCAGCTCAGGTTCTTGGAAATAGTTACGCCTAAATATTTAAGGCTATCAACTGCGGCAAGTGTAAACGAACCCAGGGTGTAGTTAAAGTCAACAACATGTTTTGTCTTGTTTGTGACGCGAAATACAAAAGTTTTATTTCTGTTAATTTTCATTTTTGAAATTTCACACCAGTGTTCAACCACCTGCAGAGCTTCGTTAAGAATTTTCGAATCGTCCTGGTTGTTTATCTGTTTATACAGGAGGCAATCATCTGCGAAGAGTCGCACCCTTATGCCTTTGTTAATAGATTGCGCAATATCGTTAACATAAACAAGAAATAAGACTGGACCCAACACAGACCCCTGTGGAACACCCGATGTGACGTCTAATAATTCAGATTTGGAGCCATTAATTTCTACGTACTGAGTTCTGCCTGTTAGGTAGGCACGAATCCATTGTGTTACATTGTAGTTTATGCCAAGATGAACCAACTTATCAATGAGTTCTGAATGAGGGACTCTGTCGAAGGCTTTCGACATGTCAAGACAAATACAGTCAATCTGTCCCTTGTTATTCAAAGCCTTCGCGAAATCATCAATTGTTTCAACCAGTTGCGTCACTGTCGAAAGATTTCGCCTAAAACCATGCTGATTGGAATATAGAAGTTTCTTGTCTTCCAGGTAGGTGTATATTGATTTTGATATTATATGCTCGAGAAGTTTACAGCATACACAAGATAAGGAAATGGGGCGGTAATTTTCAATTTTTTGCCGGTCTCCTGATTTGAAAACTGGGACAACCTTGGCCACTAACCAGTCATTTGGGACGCGTTTTTGTTCAAGTGACGCTTTAAAAATGATCGTAAGATAGTGTCCAATCCATTCCGCATATCTACGTAAAAAAGCATTTGGTATATCGTCGGGACCATTAGATTTTTTTATGTTAATGTTTAGCAGGAGGGAAACGACGCCTTCGTACGTTACGTTTACGTCCGGCATTTCCGAAGAACGATGGCCAGGCATCTGATATTGCGACGCATCACCACCAGACCGCGGGGAAAAAACAGACTGAAAAAACGTGTTATAATGTGACGCTATCGCTCCGTGATCGTGCAGAACCGAACCGTTCATGATAATACTATGTGGGTTATTTTCGGGCTGTGATAAGTGACGCCAAAAACGGTGTGGGGAGGAGACCATAAAGTTGGACAAGGTTTCGGTGTAATACTTTTCTTTGGCTGTGTGAAGCTTAGTTCGTAATTGCCGTGATAACAGAGCTATTTTTTCGTGGTTCCTTTTTCTCTTCAGTCTTTGGCGGGCGATCTGCCTCTTTAAATGAATTATTTCTCTGGTTACCCATGGATTTTGTTTCTTTTGTCTTATTTTTCGCAACGGTACAAACGTTGAGATACAATACGAGACAATATCTTTAAACCGCAGCCACAAGTCATTGACGTCACTTTCCGCTCTGAAACTGTCCAACGTAAATGATAAGTAGTCGATAATGCTCGTGTCATCGGCTCTGTCATACTGTCGAACAAGTGTGGTGTTTGCTTTAATTCGGGCAGAAGTAAGATCAGTTTTAAGTTCTACAGAAATAAGTTTGTGATCAGATAGTCCACTTTGAATTTGTACTTTGTAATTATCCAAACATGCATCAAGAAAAACTAAGTCAAGCGTAGACTGTGCTGATCCTGCTATACGTGTGTTTTCACGAACAACCTGCGTTAAATCATGATTGAAGGCGATATCAAGAAGAACTTCACAGGAAGCCCGCTCTTTTGTATCAATTGTCAAATTATTCCAGTCAATACTCCCGAGGTTAAAATCACCCGCGAGAATCAGCTTACATTTCGAGGGTTGAAGTCCCTCCAAGTGGCGTTGTAAATCTTCTAAATATGATACGTGCGCGCTTGGTGGCCTGTACAATGCTCCAATAATAAATGACGAATTTTCAAAGTTTATTTGACACCAAACACTCTCGTGATTCGGAATGCCTTGCATCTGTAGGCACTGAACATTTTCTTTCACTATGATGGCTACACCGCCTCCTCGCGATTCTCGATCATTGCGAAATATTTTGTAGCCGGGGGGTATAATTTCATGATCTTTTATTTCGGGACGAAGCCATGTTTCACTAATAGTGACAATATGTGGATCATAGCTAGCCAGTAAGTATTCTAGGTCAGTAATTTTATTCGTAAGACTCCTAGCATTGAAGTTAATTAATCGAAAATCAGAATACTTTAGGCTCACATGGCTTCATTCCGAGCCTTCGGCCGGTGGAGGGTTATTTTGGCGTATTCGTACTCGGCGGTTCTTAGAGTAATCCCAGGCAAACACGTCGCTGTTTATTGTTAACTTGTCATAATTAAAACGGACTCGTTTGCCATCATCACGTTCCTGTTTTGCCGAATTCCAGAGCAGCTTGCGTTTTGCCAGTGTTTCCTTGGAAAAGTCATCGCCAATCGAAATGCCGCTTCCTTTAAGTTTCTTGCAGTTTTGGTACAGTTTTGATTTTTCCCTGCAGTCATAAAGTCTCAAGATCACTGGTCGAGGGTGCTTACTATTTTTCTTGCCAATTCTGTGAATTCTTTCTACCGTGTTCAACGTCACACCAAGTTTTTCTTCAAAAACTTCACTTAGAACTTTTGTGTTAAGGTCATCAGCGGATTCGTTTTCGCTTTCTTTGATTCCAAAGACCACGAGGTTGTTTCGCCGGCTTCTATCCTCTAAATTTATCAACCTCTCCTGTTGCTTCACGATGGTCTCGTTTAGTTCTTTAACAGTTTTTGTTAACTTGACTATGCTATTTGCTTGATCCCTAACGATTTGAATGCTCTTTTCTACACACTCGAGCCGCTTTCCGAGGCTATCTAGATCCTTTTGAATTGCTTTTTGCCCATCGCAAAGCTCCTTCAACAAAACCTTAGTGTCAGGCCCTGGATTTAGCTCTACATCACCGGACAACAAGAGGCACATAGATGCAAATTCGGAAAAAAGCACACGACTCGTTTTGAAGCGTGAAGGAAGATAATCCGCGCTTAAATGCCCTGGGGACAACGTCGGTGTGCCCTTCCAAATATTCGACGAGGCCTTTTAGCTCCGCGTCTGCCCGTTGCTGTGCAGCGAAGTCTTCCGCGCTTATCATTCCGAGGAAGGCGTCGTCATTCTCGTCGTCTTGCGGCGGCGGGTCAATGGGGGCGCGTGATAGGCAATCGGCATCGGAGTGTTTTCGTCAGGACTTGTAGGTGACAGTGATGTCGTATTCTTGTAGTCTGAGGCTCCACCGCGCGAGTCGTCCTGAAGGATCCTTTATATTCGCTAGCCAACACAACGCGTGATGGTCACTGACGACTTTGAATGGCCTGCCATAAAGATAAGGGCGAAATTTAGCTGTAGCCCAAACGATGGCGAGGCATTCCTTTTCGGTCGTAGAATAGTTGCCTTCCGCTTTTGACAGCGACCGGCTAGCGTAAGCTATCACCTGTTCGACTCCCTTTCTCCTCTGGACTAGAACGGCACCGAGGCCTAGGCTACTGGTGTCAGTATGGATTTCTGTATCGGCGTACTCGTCGAAGTGCGCAAGTACCGGCGGCGACTGCATGCGTCGTTTCAGTTCTTCAAATGCGTCGGCCTGCGGTGTTTCCCACTTGAACTCGACATCACATTTCGTTAGATGTGTTAGCGGCTCCGCGATGCGTGAAAAGTCCTTGACAAAGCGCCTATAGTAGGCACACATGCCAAGGAACCTACGCACTGCCTTCTTGTTGATGGGTTGCGGGTTGATGGGTTGTTGATGGTATACGTCTTTCTTCGTGATTTTGTTCAATCGACGATAATCGACGCAGAAACGTAGGGTTCCGTCCTTTTTCTTCAGTAAAACAACTGGAGAAGCCCACGGGCTTTTCGACGGCTGGATGATGTCGTCGCGCAGCATTTCGTCGACTTGGTGTCTTATAGCTTCGCGTTCTCGCGTCGAAACTCGGTAAGGGCTCTGGCGGAGTGGTCGAGCGCACTCTTCGGTTATTATGCGATGCTTTGCGACTGGGGTTTGTCGAATCCTCGATGACGTCGAAAAGCAGTCTTTGTACCGTCGAAGCAGACTTCTGAGCTGTTGCTTCTTAATCACGGGGAGACTTGGATTTATGTCGAAGCCTGGCTCGGGAACTACGGTCGTCGGGGTAGATGCAACAGAATCCGAGAG
Organism: Dermacentor albipictus; assembly: GCF_038994185.2. NCBI lineage: Eukaryota > Metazoa > Arthropoda > Arachnida > Ixodida > Ixodidae > Dermacentor > Dermacentor albipictus. The sequence goes on from NC_091821.1 coordinate 437,426,424, forward strand.
GACAAACGCATCGCTGGTTTCCTGAAATTCCTCGATGTATGCGGTCGTCGTGCCCTTGTTGATGTGCTTGAACTCCTGGCTGAAGTTTGTCAGCAACACTTCAGTTTTCCCTCCATGCAGTAGAGCGATCCCTCTTGCGACGCAAATTTCACTGTCTAGCAGGAGACGTTGGTCGCCTTCGATGACACCTTCTACGTCAGCGGGTATTTCGGTGCCGACCGAAATAACAATGCTGGAGCGGGGCGGGATGCTCACTTGGTCTTCGAGCACACTCAAGGCGTGGTGACTACGAGGGCTCTCCGACGGTATCGCTTTATCTTCCGACAGCGTTATTGACATCGACTTCAGGTCGATGACTACGCCGTGTTGGTTCAGGAAGTCCATACCGAGAATGACGTCTCGAGAACACTGTTGGAGGATAACGAAGGTGGCAGGGTAAGTCCGGTCATGAATGGTTATCCTTGCCGTGCAGATTCCACTCGGCGCAATCAGGTGTCCTCCAGCGGTGCGAATTTGAGGGCCTTCCCATTCAGTCTTAACCTTCTTCAACTGGGCGGCGATGTGTCCACTCATGACGGAGTAATCAGCCCCTGTGTCCACTAAGGCGGTAACTGCGTGGCCGTCGAGAAGCACATCGAGGTCGGTGGTTCTTTGTCTGGCGTTGCAGTTAGGTCTTGGCGTCGGATCACGGCTGCGTCGTGTTGAAGTGAAGCTGGAACGTCGCGTCGTCAAGTCGTCGTTCGTCGGTGTAGTCTTGCCTTCCTGACTTCGTCGGGACGGCGGCGTGTCGTTGTTATATCGTCGAGATCGTTTCGTCGTCGTCTTCGTCGGCGGCGGAGGATCTTCGTCAGTTCGACGAACAGCAACCGCACCTCCATCGGTTGCTGCTTTTAGTTTTCCGGATATGGGCTTGCTGACCGGCCCCGGGCTGGGCCAGTGTATGGTCGGCGCTGCGGCGACAGGTAGCGGCCTGGTGATGGCGAACGGGACGGCCGTCGAGGGCTCCACTGAGTAGCGGCGAGGTAATCGGCGATGTCACGTGGGCGCTCGCCAAGCTGTGGACGCGGCGCGTTGACGGCGAAACCTCGCAGTCCCATCTCCCGGTACGGACATCGTCGGTAGACGTGACCCGCTTCTCCGCAGTGGTAGCAGAGCGGGCGGTGGTCAGGAGCACGCCAGATGTCCGTCTTCCTCGCGTATGTGCGCTCGGCGACGGGTGGTCTTGCTGGCGGCGGCGGCGGCGGACGACGAAACTGTGGCGTGACAGGGCCCTGGCGCGGTCGCGGAGGGGGTCCTTGACGGCGTGCGACGGCGGCGTAGGTCATCGCTTGCGGCTCACGCTGCGGCGATTCAGGGGCTACTCCAAGTTGTTGTTGGAGTTCCTCACGCACGGCGTCGGCAATCGAAGCCACTTGAGGCTGTGATGATGGGAACAGCTTTTGTAGCTCCTCCCGCACGACAGCTCGGATAGTCTCGCGTAGGTCGTCGGCGGCCAGTGACTGAACTCCGGCGTAGTTTGTCGAGGTCGTGCGGCGGTCGAATTGCCGGTTTCGCATCTCGAGTGTCTTCTCGATGCTGGTGGCCTCGTGAAGAAACTCGTCGACGGTCTTCGGTGGGCTTCGAACCATTCCGGCAAAAAGTTCCTCCTTCACACCACGCATCAGCAGGCGGACTTTCTTCTCCTCGGGCATTTCAGGGTCGGCGTGGCGGAAGAGACGGCTCATTTCTTCCATGTAGATCGCGGTCGTCTCATTAGGTAGCTGCACCCGGGTTTCCAATAGCGCTTGGGCTCGTTCTCGGCGTACGACGCTTGCGAATGTCTGCAGGAAGCCGCTTCGGGAAAGTTCCCAGGTCGTTAGGGTGGCTTCTCGGTTCTCGAACCACGTCCTGGCCGCGTCTTCCAATGCGAAGAAGACATATCGCAGTTTGTCGTCGCTGTTCCAGTTGTTAAACGTAGCGACTCTCTCGTACGTCTCAAGCCAGCCTTCCGGGTCCTCGAGAGTTTAACCACGGAACGTCGGAGGCTCCCTGGGCTGCTGTAGCACGATGGGCGATGCCGGGGCTGCCATTGGGGTGGACTTGGTGGCAATCTTTCTGGTCGTCTCAGGCAAAAGTCCGTGCTCCGGGGGCAGTTGTTGAAGACGGCGGCTTGCTCGATGGTCCGGGACTGCGTTGGTGTTGTCTTTGCGTTCCGGGCTTGGATCACGGCTTGTCGGGGGCGTCCGGTACATGGACCAAAAGCACCTCCACCAGATGTCACGTGGTGGTGACGTTAAGAACACAGCAGCAATACTGTGATACACAAAACTAACTTTTATTGGGCGAACCTGTGCCCACAAAACAGGCTACACTTATAGCACAACGATAGCGGCGAACACGGTCGGCGATCGTCGAAAATCTGATCAGCGGGTCAAGCGCATCGGCTTTTATACAGAATCGTCGAATGTTCCAGACTAATCGTTGGGACCCGCGTGCCTTCCATAAAGTTCTACATGATTCGCGTCAGGCGAATAAATCAGATAACACAAGGCTCGGCAACAACAGACTGCGGATAGAAGCATCGATAACTTTCCAGAAACTTCGGATACATGCAAGCGCGTCCCGCGCTGTGCGATAAGATTTGTTAGGCGGTGAAACGTGGTCGCCCGATAAATATAAATACACGTGTCAATATCATCTACTCGCAAGTTCTGTGATGCTAGGCAGACTTGATACTGTGAAGGGCTGCCTTATAATGACAAAATACGACCCATTTCTCTTTGCCTCTTCGGTGACATATATCATAGCGGTATGGAGAGTTGCAAGTTCTACCGACGTAGATGTAGTCATGTGTGACAATTTGAATCTAACTGTAACCTGCTTAGCTGGAACGACGAATGCGGCAGTTGAGCTGGTAGGTGAGTTCGAAGCATCAGTATGTATATGTATGCGGTCATGATACGTCTGATGCAGTAGTAGAACTGCAAGTTGCTTCAGAGCCGGCGATGGATGATTGGACTTTTTGTGGTTCCAGGAATAACAAAATTCACTTGAGGCTGTCGCAGGCACCACAGCGGAGACCAAGGCTTCGCAGCCAGTGTAAAAAAGTTCGGTATGCACTCTTGATGAGTGCTATTCACTCGTGAAAAGGTCGCTTGAGGTCTCTCGGCTGGTAGGGAGGCCAAACGATGGTCGGGAATCCTTGAAGGATGGCGAATATGAGTTCTGAGAGAGTCGACAGCTACGTGTGGCTGGATTATATGGTCTCCCACGATGGCAATTGTTGCTGCTGTTGAGGGGCACCGAGGCAGACCTAATCACGTGCGTAGGACTTGACCTTGTATGCTCTTCAAAGCGTGAAAGTTCCTCTTGCATGCATTTGACAACACTGGTAGACAGTAACGTAGGAGTCCGAGAAACAGTACCCTGTAGAGCTGCAGCTTAGAATGGACTGGTGTACCCCAGTTTTTTCCGCAGAGAAATTTGAAGACCTGAGCAATGGAAACTAATTTCTTCAGGTAGACGCAGTCAGGGCTCCACGACAGGTTGCGGTCAATGATGACGCCCAGAAAGCGATGCGTCTTAGCAGAGGATACAGCTTGACCATTGATTGAAACAGGATACGATGAAATTTGTTTGCGTGTAAAGCCGACCAATGTGCACTTTTCAGTAGACACGCTGAGGCCTTGTTCTTGGAGAAAAAACGCCGTCATGGTTGCGAAAATGTTTTCATGTTTCTTTGTGTGGTGGCTAAGTATAGTGAGGAACCTTAGTGCTATCGTGCCGTGTTGCATTCTTTGCATTATTCGTTGTCATCCTTCTAGCACCCTACGCTTAGGATCCTGTTGGAGAGTCTTCCCTTGAGTGATGTCTGCGCTAAACTTTACAGTTTTAGGTCGCGCCACATCGGGGCAGAGAAGGGTATCGTGCCCTTAAGATGAATCCTTAGCTCGGGGCCGACTCCGATTGTCCTATTTGAATACACGTAAAGTGTA